>NC_081415.1:283883548-284546048 GCF_030272615.1 Cryptomeria japonica
CAGAATTCTCCATCCAATGAACCTGGCTCATAAATTTTAGGAGGATCCCTAAAAAATAGGGATGTTGAAAAGAAGACATGTACAATTCACAAAACAATGAATTCCTTCCTCAGGAGGAATTTCCGCCCCGACCTTGTGGAGGGCGCTAGAGTGAACAGTGCACAAAGAGATGAATTCCTTCATCGGGGAATTGCACCCAAGAAGAAGAAATTCCAGGAAAGGTGAAAAATTGACTAAGTGTTTGAAATTTCTTCCTTCAGGACATAGTTCTTGGAAATCATGAAAATTGGCTAAGGTATGAAGAATTTCCTTCCTCAGGGTAAGGAACAAATTTCTTTCCAAAGGAGAATTCCTCCACAACAAGAAATAACACCCAAGGATGAATTGAAGATAAAATTTCTAAGGCAAGGAAGGAATCATGGATGAATTGAACAAGAAATTTCCCCTCGAGGGAAGAATTGGAAAAATCCATTTCAGGGCTCAAATGACCTACAAATTTAGAAATTTTTGAAGATATGGATACGTGAGAGAATTCTCTCTCCTGGACCAAAACCCTAAAATTGTGGAAATTCCTAAAAAATAGGAGATGGTGGAGAATTGTTGAAAATCTCCTCTAGAGCAAAAAAGAGAGTTCGAGAAACTTCAAGAAAAATTCTTCATGGATCAAATTCTTCTCTCCTGAAGTTTTCTCTCTCCAAGGTTTTCTCGCCAAGTGGCAGTCGAGTCAACGGACGTTGAATTAATGAAGCATCTCTCTGCATGCGGCTGTCACATTTATGGCATTATGACATATTCCTTCTGCATGTAGCCGTCACATTCAGAAGATGATGGTGCATTTATGGCATCACAGGCGATTTTTGCATGAGGGTACATTCATTGCATAGTGGGCACTTCTGGAATGTAATTAATTGTAATGGGATGGAATTAATTGTATATGGGCATGATGGGTTATTAATTGGAGATTCCCACCTTGTTGCATCATGTGTGGAGAATCTTTTGGGCAAACCCTAATTAGGGTTTTGCATGCAATCATGGCCTAAGGCCTATATAAAGGGGTGACCCCCCTCATTTGTAAGGGAGGAGAGACTATCGTCAGAGATTGTTGCTAAGAGTTTTTGAAGCAAACACTTAATACATTGTTCAATTGTTGGTGTGTCCTTGTGTTGTTTCGGAGCTAGCATGGTCTCATTCTCTTCATAGATTAGATTTGCTTTCATGTTGTTAGACGAACTGGATTTGATAGGATCGCTTGTGGCAAATTTCGTGCTCATACTTTTGGTATGCAGCTGATTGTTGCATATCGTGTAAAGTTAGCTTGAGCTTCCGTTATATGTGTATGTTTAACTTAGATTATCAGAAGAGATTGTTCGATTTGATGGTTTCTCTTGATGATTTGAAAATTTTTAACACACCCTCTGAAGATTGCACTGCCTTCGTGTAGTTGTGTGTTGCTGGCAAAGCGAAGCGTAGTTGGATTTTGCGCAAGTTACCCCGTCTCCTTGTTCGTAGGATTAGATTACTTTTAGTCTAGTTTTTCTCTGCCCTATTTCTATTTACTTTCTGCATAATTCAAAACCCAAAAGATTCAAAATTAGAACCTTCACTGCAAATCTCCCGTACAGAAATCTTTGAGCTTGCATAAGTTTTCTTCAACATACGTAAGGCCCCTTGGGTTATCAGCAAACCCATCAAACAACTGAGTCACATCCACGCACTGAAGGAACCTTGGTAATTAGCCGTTTGAACTTTAAGTAATCCTAGCATACGGACTAATCTTGATCAAGAGAGGATAAGGTGACCGCTGCTGACTTTATTCTGTGTTAGACGCGGTCATAAAAAACACGTCAACACTACCCCCTGGGATACCTCCTGAGAGAGGGACTGAGCACATTATTCAACTGGAAGGAGTTAAGCTGGTTATTAGTACTCCCTACTGGTATCCAAAGAAGCAGAAGGATGAGATAGAAAAAGCCATCAAAGAAATCTTGGATATGGGATACATCCAGCCAAGTAAGAGCCCCTTTGCTTCTACAGTGGTTTTAGTCAAGAAGAAGGATGAGACCATGCGCATGTGCGTGGACTACCAAGCTCTAAATCAGATACAATAAAAAATCGGTACCCCATACCCAGGATTGATGAGCTCATTGATGAGCTGCATGGAGCTGTTTTATTCTCTAAGATTGATCTCAGATCATGCTACCATCAGATTAGAATGAGGGAATTAGACATTGAGAAGATAGCTTTCAGATACCACTTTGGGCATTTTGAGTTCCTAGTCATGCCCTTTGGGTTGACTAGTGCCCTGCTACCTTCCAATCTTGTATGAACAAGATCTTTCAAAAGCAGTTGAGGAAGTTTGTGCTTATCTTCTTTGATGATATCCTTCAACAAATCATGGAAGGAGCACTTGAAGTATTTGGATGAAGTGCTCAGAATCATTGTTTGCCAAAGAGTCCAAGTTTGAGTTGGAATGAGAGAGCTGCTCTACCTTGGTCATATCATCAATGCAGACTAAGTAAAGGTTGATCTTGAAAAGATCAAGGCAATTGTTGATTGGCCTCCACCTGAGAACTTAACACATTTGAAGGGGTTCTTGGGTCTTTGTGGCTTCTACAAGAGATTTGTGGAGGGCTACTCTTAGATTGCTTCTCCTTTTACAGATCTCACTAAAAAGGGAGCTTTTGTCTAGTCAGAAAAGGCACAAGGTGTTTTTGATAAGTTCAAGAAGATTATGAGCTCGTGCCCTATTTTGGCAATACCTGATTTCTCCAAGTCCTTTGAGCTGCAATGTGATGCATTTGGAGAAGGTTTTGATGCAAGAGAAGCATCTAATTGTGTTTGAGAGCAAGAAACTACAAGGAGTTGAGAGGACTTTATCTACGACAAGGAAATGCTTGCGATCATGCATGCATTGGCCAAGTTTAGACAATACTTGGTGGGGAGCAAATTTGTTGTAAAAAATGATCACAATAGTCTCAAACACTTTATGCACCTAAAGGCAGCAGAAGTGGGTGAGTAAGCTACAAGCTTACGATTTTGACATTGAGTATGTCAAGGGCAAAAACAACATTGTGGCAGATGCACTTTCAAGAAAGCCCCACTTGAGCTCTTTGTGTGAGCTTATTGCTGATTGGAAGGACTTGTTGCTTGCTGATTATTCCAAAAATCAGTTTGCAACTAGCATTATTGAGGGTTCTTTTCATGATGAAAGGTACAAGGTAGTTGATGGGTTGATCCACTACAAAGGAAGGATCCTCTTGTTGCCCGAATCTAAGCTAAAGAAGAGGGTTTTGCAAACTTTCCATGACATTCCTCTTGCTGGTCATCAAGGATATTTCAAGACCTATAGGCAGATTCTTGAGAGGTTCTCTTGGAAGGGGTTGAAAAATGATGTGTTGAGCCATATCAAGGAGTGTCACTCTTGTCAAATGAACAAAAATGAGCATACTCTTCCAACTGGTTTGTTGCAGACTCTACCGATTCCCAATCAAAAATGCGAAAGTATTATGATGGACTTCATCACGGGGTTGCCAAGAGCTCATGGCAAGGATTGTATCTATGTTGTGGTGGATAGACTAACCAAGTTCTCTTATTTATTTGCAATCACCAGCTCTTTTACAACAAGTCAAGTTGCAAATGTGTTCTTTCACGAGGTATTTAGATTGCATGGGTTGCCAAAAAACATTGTGAGTGATAGGGACAAGAAGTTCCTAAGCACTTTTTGGCAAGAGGTTTTCAAATTGTGTGGTACAGTGCTCACTACAAACACTAGTTATCATCCACAAACTGATGGGCAAACGGAGATCGTAAACAAGTGGTTGGAGGGCTATCTCTAGAATTATGGCTCGGAGCATCAGAAAGCTTGGGTGAGATGGCTACACTTAGGAGAGTGTTGCTACAATTCATCCTACCACATGTCCATCAGAATGTCTCCTTCCATGGCACTTTATGGATATGAGGTCCCTAGATTTGCTGATTTGATGTTTGGTGATAGCAAAGCCCCTTGAGCAAAAGATATGGTGTAGTAGTGTCAAGATATTTTGAAGGCTTTGAAGAATAACCTCCAAATTGCACAGAATCAACAAAAGTTGTACGCTGATCAGCAGAGTATAGAGTACACATTTTGAGGTTGGAGACATGGTCTATCTTAGGCTTCAGCGTTTGAGATAGTCCACTCTCAAGAAGAGTGGAGCGGAGAAACTCAAGCCATGTTTTTATGGGCCGTTTAGAGTCATTAGGAGAGGTGGTGCAGTGGCTTATGAGTTGGAGCTACCAGTGAGTAGCAAAGTTCACAATGTCTTCCACGTGTCTCGCCTCAAGAAGGCACTTGGACGTGATGTATTTGTCTCTTCTTATTTGCCTCCCTTGGATGAGGAAGGATAGTTGGCCTTGATTCTAGAAGAGATCATTGATTTCAGATAACACTCTTTGAGGACAATCAAGGAGTATTTGGTGAAGTGGAAGAATTTGCCTATGGAGGATGCTACTTGGGAGAATGGGAAGATTTTGTAGCATCTAGGCTTGTGATTGCTTGACAAGCAATCTTGGGGAGGGTGGACTGTAATATCCCCTTGTCAGTAGTGATCAGTTTAGTTGGCCATTAGCCTATTCCGGAGGCCTATAGGCTAGTCGAGAGTAGTAATTAGGGTTTCCTATTTTCTAGGAGGATGTTTTGGCAATTTTGGTGGCTTGCATGTTGGAGTTTTACAATTTTGATTCTGGATTCCTTGTAGATTTTTTGAAAGCTCCGCAATGATGGTACATGCGTAACAATCAATGGAGCTTGGTAAATTTACTATTTTTAGTAAGTGGGGGTGAGGACAACTCATTTTTCTGGGTTTTTAGAGAGCTTCATGATTGTGTGACATGCAAATGAATCTGAAGACTTTTTCGGACTTACTATTTTTAGTAAGTTGCGACGACTGCTCAAAATGTGGTTAAAATGCATTTGGACACACTATTTTTAGCAATATGCTATTTTTAGTAAGTGCTATTTTTGGCAGGTTTCAGTGGTCCAGTTTAGAGGCTATTTTTAGCAGTGCAGTTTTCAATACTACGGCCTTAAGTTCACCATGGCAGTTGTTCAGCACATGGGAAAAGTATTTTTAATATTTTTTAATGCCCCCTTGGCTTAGGTGTATGACTTATGTATGACCTAAGGGGACGACTTTAGGTGATAAAGTATTATTTTGTCATAAGGTTGGGCGATTTTATTGCCGAGGGAAAATATCTAATCAATAATATTAATAAGGCAAGATGGACGCCTTATGAGAAATAAGTTAATTTTATAATATATTTCACTTATCTATCTTGGACGCCACATTATTAATTTATTGTCATTTTTATAAAGTATATTTGCTTCTATGTGAAGGTCAACTTGGAAAGGAGGGGAAATGAAATGCAAATTTCAAATTAAGGTGAAATTAGTGTGCATTTGGGTTTGGCGTCCATTTGGAGGGAATGTGCATTTGAATTTGGAGACACCAAGGTTATAAATAAGAGTGTTGGGCTCTTGTTTTGGTATCCATGAATATTTTGTAACTTGTGCTGCTGAATTTGTGCTAGACTTGTGCTTCGAAGTTGAGAGCTTCCTAGCTTGTGCTAGTTTTGTGCTTGAGAGATAGGACCTAGTTGATTGGAGAGACTATTTCTTATTCAGAGGGATAGATTGAGGTATATTAAGATGGATTTTATTGTTGCATTTTCAGTTTCTGAGAGTTGGAGTGTTTTTTCATGTTGCTGGATTGTGTCATGGCTGTAGCAGTTATTTATTCACATCTCTCTGCCTGATTGTCTGATCATTTTGGGTAATGGCTCATTGGATTCCTCTGTGCTAGGCATCCTTTCTTGTTGAGTTTCATGATTTATAGTGAAGAAGCTGATTTTTAAGGTAGATCGCCCCTCTCCAGGCAGGGTGTACCTTTCTGCAGTGACATTGGGAAGCATGCATAAAACATTATGGGCTGTTTGGCATAGTTAGTTGTTTGGAACTTGGGCATCCCCTTCCTAGCTCTCATTCACCACTAATTTGGAGCCATTCAGAGGTGTTTTGAAGGAGATATGGACTTCACAGTGTTGCTGGTATGCTTTTTGGTGATGTTGTTATGCTGTATCAGATTTGGTAAAGTGTTCATTTTGGCTTGTATTTTCCAATTTCCTTGTTTTTAGCTTCTTAGAGTACCTTCTTCTATCTATTCAGATTGGAGCTTTAAAATATTGACAATATCTTGCAGAGTTGTCCATTGTAAGGCTGTATTCAATAGTACTGAAATAGTCCATTTCATACTACATTATACTTTCTTGTATTACCCACTGCATAAGTGGAAGAGGTTGGCTTCCCCACCTATCTCTATTTCATATTGTATTCCTGCCCTCCCGCTGAATAAATGGTTGAGTGATAGATTGTTATTTCTAGTCCTCCCATTGAAAAGTTGTTGAGTGATAGTTTTGTTATTCTTAGTCCTCCCACTGAAAAGTGGTAGAGTGATTGTCATTTGCTTAATCTCAGTCTTCTTGGCTTTGTTATTGGCTGGTTGTACCGCCAAGTAGTTGTTTAATTTCCAATATTTCATTATCTCGCTAAAAAGTGGAAGTGGCCGGTCTAACTGCCAACATGTATTGATCTCAGTATTTCATCTTGCTAACGCTAATGGGTGAGATTATTGTGTTTAAAAATTTAAAAAACTAAGGGGGACATTTCAGTTGACGCTAGTTCCATACTATCAATTGGAAATTAAAAAAAGGATTAAATTAAAATAAACCATAAGGTATTAAAGGGCAACGATTTGGATGAAGGATTGTGACCCTTTTTCTCATAAAGATATAAATAAGAAATGGAAGTCATTTATTGAAGATATAGAAGGGAAACCAAGGAATTGATCTGATAATCAGGAAAGTAGACAAATAAGAGCAAAACTTGAGCTAATATTATCAGTCTAAATTTAGTAGGTTATGGACGGAAATGCGACATGAGTATATGAATGCAACATTTTTAGTTTGCTGTAATATAAAGGGCAGACAATCAGGGAATTGAAAACTTATTAACTCTTATCCATATATTTGGATCTGCTCTTTGAATATCTGCATATTTGTCTCTTATTGATGGCAAGCACATAATTCTACATTAGATACAGCACCACTAATTGTAAGCAATTGGATCACTATAGGAGTTATTGTTTTATGGGTCATTGCATATTTTAGACTGTCAAATGAGATAAAGCAATTTGTATATAGTTCAGTCACATTGCTATATCGAACTTAGCAAGGACTATTGCGTATCATACAAATCCACTTTTAGCATATAGATTATTGTACATAACAGAAATAGCATGTGATATTGTCCAAACCATAATTCAGTTACAAAGATTAGATAGTGCAAGTGTGAAGAATTGAAGTAATTGTCCCTATTTCCAGACCTAGATTGATAGGGTTCATTACAAGTGGTATTAGAGCATGTTCCTGCTCACCTGGGGAAAAAGGCTACCAACTGGGATTAAAGGAGAAGCAAGCAGTGACAGGTACGTATGGGGGGTGAATTTATGAGTTAGTATTAAATATAACAATAGTAATTTATATATATTAAAATAGTATTAGTATATCATTAAACTTTTGTGTACAATCATAATTAAATTAGTGACATTGGATGGGCAAATAACATACAATTGTTCAAACATTTAAGGCTACATTATTGTTAGACACTATGCATATATATATCTGTTAATAAATCCAGAAATGAATTAGAAAATCAAATTCATGATATTGCTATCAGGGTTCAATTGTGTAGTTTTTGAGTCAAACTCATTGACCCATGTTTCATGAGTAGTGGCTCACAAGAACCCATCTCTCATGAGAATGAATGGTCCACTTAGCACTCATTGCATCTAGGTGATGCTCACAGGGGTGAAGCACTAGGACTTCTCGGGAGGTCACCCATCCCAGTACTACTCCAATTCAAGCGCGCTTAACCACGAAGTTCCCTCCAAGGTTAAACCCACTTAGCTTGCTTAACCTTCAGCAAGTGTTGTGCCATATGAACCATTCATAAGGCGCAAAGCAAGCTAAGTGGGTTTAACCTTGGAGGGAACTCTGTGGTTAAGCGTGCTTGAGATGGAGTAGTACTAGGATGGGTGACCTCTCGGGAAGTCCCAGTGCTTCACCCCTGTGAGCATCACCTAGATGCAATGGGTGCTAAGTGGACCATTCATTCTCATGAGAGATGGGTTCTTGTGAACCACTACTCGTGAAACATGGGTCAATGCGTTTGACTCAAAAATACACAGTTGAACCTTGATAGCAATATCATAGTTTGACTTGTTGTGGAAAATACCTCTTACTTATCAATTGATGAGCTAAAGGGGCTCTATAATGAATGGTTCATAAGGCACAACACTTGTTGAAGGTTTTGCAAATGGGGTTGCAAGCTAAGTGGGTTTAACCTTGGAGGGAACTCCGTGGTTAAGTGCGCTTGAGCTGGAGTAGTATTGGGATGGGTGACCTCCCGGGAAGTCCCAGTGCTTCACCCCTGTGAGCATCACCTAGAAGCAATGAGTGCTAAGTGGACCATTCATTCTCATGAGAGATGGGTTCTTGTGAACCACTACTCGTGAAACATGGGTCAATGAGTTTGACTCAAAAACTACATAGTTGAACCCTGATAGCAATATCATAGTTTGACTTGCTGTGGAAAATACCCCCTACTTATCAATTGATGAGCTAAAGGGGCTCTATAATGAATGGTTCATAAGGCACAACACTTGCTGAAGGTTTTGCAAATGGGGTTGCAAGCTAAGTGGGTTTAACCTTGGAGGGAACTCCATGGTTAAGCGCGCTTGAGATGGAGTAGTACTGGGATGGGTGACCTCCCGGGAAGTCCTAGTGCTTCACCCCTGTGAGCATCACCTAGATGCAATAAGTGCTAAGTGGACCATTCATTCTCATGAGAGATGGGTTCTTGTGAACCACTACTTGTGAAACATGGGTCAATGAGTTTGACTCAAAAACTACACAGTTCAACCCTGATAGCAATATCATAGTTTGACTTGCTGTGGAAAATACCTCCTACTTATCAAATCAAATTCAATCTGCACAAATTGTTATAAATTTATAATATTGTGAATTCATATAATGCTAATAATATAATGATTAGCGTAGTGATTGACAAATAATGGTTAATGCCGATATAAAGAAGAACTAACGTAAAGCATTGATACCAATGTAAATATAAATCAGGGAGAATTGCTGATAGGGCACCCTGTAAATATAAATCAGGGAGAACTGCTGATAGGGCACCCTACAAGACTACATTGGGAGGGGAATTGTTGTTTAAGACACCCTACGTGATCATAATGAGTAGGGGAATTGTTATTTAAGACACCTTACACGATCATAATGAGTAGGGGAACTGTTATTTAAGACACCCTACATGATCATAATGAGTAGGGGAACTATTATATAAGACACCCTACATGCCCATAATGAGTAGGGGAACTGTTGTATAAGACACCCTACATGATTATGCTTGAGCAGTTAAACAAGACACCTTATCAATCCTACATAATAGCACATGGTGTTGAAGGTGTCTCAATTATAAGTTTATGTTTCTATCCTTGATTCTGTTACATGAATCTCTTTATATGCTTCACTTAGTCATTTTTGTATATGGTTGTTTACATGATCACTTCTTTATGTAGTTTGTAGTATTTTCTAACTCTATTCTGCAGGTTTGACTACAACAAAAGTTGAGGTACTTTCTCTTAATCCCTACACTGAGATTTGAAACATCAAAACTAGGATATTTTAAGGTCATTTTATTAAGGGACGTGTTTGATGTGTATTCATTGCCTTATGCTTGACATATGTACTTCGTGCCTTACGTGCATTTGTGATTCATGACTTGTAGCTATTCAATGAGCATTCGTTTCATATGCTTTAAAAATATTTGTATGCCTTGAATGAATGCTCATATATTTGTATGTATGCTTCATGTCCTAAATGCTTTATGTGTATTCATATAGGTGTTTCACACCCTATGTGTATTCATATGTGTTGGTTGAAAATTTTGTACACTTGGGGAAATATACAAAATTGTGGTTTCAACCACAGCACACGAGTTAAAAACTCTCCTAATTAAGGGAAGGCTCCCCCTATTTAACTAAAACTGAAATAAAAACAGGATGGTACAGCAGTCTTCCTTCTTTCTTTAAGAAATACAATATCCTTTTCTCTTCACAGAAAATGATAGCGATTGAATATGAATAGTAATAACCACTTTTAAGTAAAATGAGAGAAAGGAAATGAAGTTTCCTGAAAGCGCAAAGACTTCCGTCACTTCCTTCGGGACGGGACAACAATATCAAGCTCAAAGACTTGACTATTGGAAGTCCTATCTACCCTTTGCTTTACTAAATTTCACAATGAATAAAAGACGACAGCACACAGACTGGAATAATTTATTCTTTTAACGCAAAGACAAGAACTAATGCAAGCTCAAAGACTTGCTGCTATTTCTTATCAAACAGTAATTTTTCCTCAAGAATAGACGCAAGCTCAAAGACTTGCTGCTGCTCCTTCTAGAGATTTTCCTATTTTAATTAATCTTCTCTACTTGCAGCTCAAAGACTTCAAATCAGATTGGACTAAGCTCCTTTAGAAACACTTTGCATAGAAGAAATAAAAAGATTCAAACTCAAACATGTAGCTCAAAGACTCAAAACTTGAGTAATCCTTCTTTCTTATTCTTCAAAATCTTCAATTCACATACATAAGCTCAAAGACTTCTTGCTGTAAATTTGGTAGAGTTTTTGCTTGCTTTCCAAAAGATATATTTACAATGGACCTCTCCAGTATTTATAGAAGAGGAGCTTTGAGAAAAAGGTGGGAGGATCCTAACTAACTTGAGAGATTCTCTCAACCACCAAGACTCATTCAATAAATAACTGAGACTTATTCCAACTACAGTCCTAATTGGACACAACTTGTAGTTGCCTTACATGTAATTACAAAAGTGCAAATAATGTGTAACTTGCGTTTTACAAAAATACTTTTACATGTAACTTGTCAAAATGAAATTACAAATGCATAACTAAAATTATTCCATGTGTCTAAAGACACGACTCTAACTGCATCATCCTTTGTCTGTGATGATCTTCATGTCGCTTCAGGATGCTAGAACTTGAAGTATTATAGATTGGTAAAGACGTCTTGAACCGGAACGGGAACTTGCATCCTTGTCTTCTTGCTTGGGGTAGTACTATCTTTTCAAGAGGGAACGGGCTGCCTTCCTCTTTTCATGTCATGACCATCTTTGTCTTGAAAGCATTCTATGCTCTCAACCATGAATTGTTGTTGTATCTCTTCTTTGTATCATCCTTCATTCTTGAAATCTTCTTGCAAAATAAGGCCCGTGCCTTAATCCATTGATTTGGTAGATCGTGTGTGCAAACCGGACTGACAAGGGAAGGGATAAATTGATGCAAAAATGGGCTCACAAGTGAATTTTGGGTTTTGGAAGTTGCATTACATGTGTGGGATAAACAAGAGAATTAACTTGCAAGTGTGGGAACAAACATGCAACTTCATATTCGTAATGGGTAACTACAAGTTTGCACTTGTAATTGGACCTTTAAAACTCATTTTCAAGTGTTTTTTGAGTGCATTTTGGACCAATTTCGGGTTCTGGATGGCTGACTGCAGGTAGACTTTAAATGGGGAAAACGAATGAATGTGTGAAATGAGCGGATGAAATGGTATGTACGGATGATGGAAACGAATATGAAATTTTTTTGAGAAGATCATCTTCAAGAAAATGGGAAGAACTTGATTTTTTAATCATTGAAGCTTGATTTTTGGACTAAAGAAGGTTAAGTCTTTGTCCAAAAAGGGAAGAACACATCAAAACATTCCTCTTGCAAATGATTGGGAAGAACACATCAAGAGGTAGAACTCTTTACACTTGCAAATCTCTTTGCAAATTTGGGAAGAACACATCTTTCTTATTTTGAAACTTGATTTTTGGACCAAAGAAGATTAAGTCTTTGTCCAAAAAGGGAAGAACACTAATTTTCCTCTTGCAATCGGGTTTTTAAAACCCGAATGCAAGTAAAGAAGGAGAAATTCCAAAGGGGAAGAACAACTTTACTTTACAAATTTATTTGTAAAATGGGGATTTTAGGGAAGAACCAACCATTTACAAATTTACAACTAGAAAGGAGAAACAACAAAACAAGAAAACAAGAAAAATGAAACAAGAAGAAAATAAATCTTACCTTGCTCCAATCTGAAAATGCCTCTCCAAAAGATGATCAATCTTTGAAATAAAGAAGAATATCTCTTAAAAAGAAATAAACCGTATTCCAAAACCCTAGCCACGTTTTTGAAAAAATGCCCAAAACTGAAAAACGTGGCAGCAAATGCATGAGAAATGGCATGGAAAATGACCAAAACTCTTTCTAACCTCAATACCTTAGCATACCAAGTCAAAACGATTCACAAGATTGCTGATTCATGGCATTTTTAATGAAGAAAAACGTGGTTTTTTCGCAAAAACGTGTTTGCTGTTATAAAGCTAAAAACTAGCAATCTTAACCTCCATGTGGCGTGAAAGGTGTTTGAAAATGCATAAAAATAGGGAGGAATCCAAAATGCCTTCTATCTCCCAAAAAATCTCCACAAAAATTTGCTAAAAATCCTCAAAAAACATGTTTTTCCTTGCAATTCGGGTTTTTTGGAACAAATAGCAAGTTTAAAATGCATGAAACAACGAAAATCGGGTTTTAAAAATGTAATTACAAGTTTAAAATCCTCAAAAAAGCACTTTATAAGCAAAATCGGGTTTTAGAAAAGAAATTACAAGTAAAATTACTTGTAATAGGGAAATAGAATTCCCTTTACAAGTGATTTCACTTAAAACATGTAAAGGGGTTTTAAAATCCTATTTACAAGTTTTATGTTAACATTATAAAAACAACTTTAAGCTATAAAAACATGTAAAGGGGTTTTAAAATCTCATTTACAAGTTTTTAAACACTTAAAGTGAAGCTACTGGTAATGGGGTTTTAAACCCCCCATTACAAGTTTTATAAAAACTTGCAGTTGGAGAAAAATTCCCTTACAAGTCTAAAAGCTTCAAGGGGGTTTTGAAAAACAAATTACCAGTTACTGGTAATCATTGAAAAATTCCCTTACATTGAAGCAAAAACATAGCAAACGGACTCGAAACGCGACGAAATTTGAAACGTAGCTTGGGGATGGATTGAGGATTAAGCTTGTCCAAGGATTAGTCAAAATTCTGCCTTGGGAAGTGTGCCATAGAGTAAAAACTTCAACTTGCAGTGACTGTTCTAAAACCCGAAATTGCATAGAAAGCTAGGATAAAGAAGACCAAAACTCACCAAAACTTGGACAATGATGGCAAAGACACCCCCCAATGATTTGACCCTATCAAATGTGAGTTTTTTACCTCGTAAAACATGCCTTGGAGACAAAAATGACACTTTTAAGGCAAAAATTTGTAGGGGTTGTCACATTTTTGAGAATCCAAAAATGAGGACAACAATATGTATGACTATGTCATAAGTGTTTTCATGTGTATGACCCGGGCCGTATATATATTCATGCCTTGTATATGTTTCATGTTTTACATGTGTATGAATGCCTACGTATATGCCTAATGTCTTGCTAGTATATATGTGCCTTACATGTATAATTTATACTTCATGTGTTTTCATGTGAATACTTCTTGTCTTAAGTATATTCATGCGTATTCTCTATGCCTTATGTGTATACTTTATGTTTTATGTGTGTACTCATTGTCTTAAGTGTATACTTCGTGCTTTAAGTATATTCATGTGCCTTATGTATGTTTCATGTATATTTGAAGACATTTATGTGTTTACTATATGCCTGATGTGTCTTCAACATGATTGCTCCATTATATATGTCTTGTATGGATACTTATGAGATTGCTCAATGTTGTCATGCTTTCAGCATGATTACATCATGTACCCTCCCTAATGTATGCTTCATGTACTCTTTGCTTATATACTACGTGTATTCATGTCTAATATGCTTTCAACATGTGTGCCTCATAACTGATGTGTCTTCAACATGTTCACTCCATGAGTACCTTTCTTATATATGCTTTGTACCCTACATACATTTGTGTATTGCTTCAGGCCTTACATGTCATGTGCATACTTCATGCCTCAGTGTATTGGTATATTACTTCGTGCTTTATATGAATACTTCCTCTACGCTCCAATGCCTTATGCATACTACATGTTGACATGTGTGCTACTTCATACTTTGTGTATACTTCATGTTTTTCTTGCACTACATGTCTGATATGTATTTAAGTATATTGCTTCATGCTTACTTGTCTTCCATGTATTTATTGCTTCATACCTGACATGTGCACTTCATGCCTTGCGTGCATATATGTCTGCATTCCTTATTCATGCCTTAAGTGTATTCTTGTGGATGATTCACATATATTTCCATATATGATTCATATGTGTGCTTATCTATGTATTTCATGTTGTGTATGCTCTATGTCTTAAGTGAATTCATGTGTGAACTTCATGTTACTTAACTTAAAAGCGTATACTCCATACTTTATGTACTGCATGCATTCCACATGTATGTTGCATGCCTCAATTACATTCACTTATATTACACATATGCTTCATGCCTTGTGTATATTCATGTGTATACTCCATGCTTTACGTAGATACTTCTTACCTTATATACTCTGGATTCACTCCTTATGTGTATTTGTGTGTATGACTCATGTCTTATATATTCATGTGTTTTACATGTATTCAGGGTTTCATGCCTCATGACCTTACATGTATGGTGTGTATACTTCATGTATGCTTCGTGTCTTATTAGGGGATGACTCAGTTTGAGAAAAATTGTCGATTGCTTGAGGACAAGCAATTTCGGGAAGGGTGGACTGTCATGTCCCCTCCTTGATCATTATATATAACATAATGAGACACTTATTATTATAAATTAATATGATAATTATTAATGAATGATTAATTGAAATTATTAAATATTTATTTATTTATGTAATATTATTATTTAATTAATATCTAATAATATTCTTTAAATCATATAAATGAAATCAGAAATTGATAAAGACTTATGAAATACCAAGTATCGCCACCTTAGAGTAAGTCAGCAATGTAATCAAAACCAGTCAGATTTGACTTAGTCAAGGAGGCAAACAATGATTGATATCTAATCGATTAATACTAAGAGTCGTGATTTAGTGTCTCGTCTAAATATAGCTACAATTTGTGATTAATTATTCTCTAAAGGTTGCGATCAAGGGAGAGATATGTTTTTGATTGGTTGTGCCTATTTGAAAAGTTGTATCCCTAAGGAAATGAGAAGATATTAAAGGAGATTGAAACATCATTTGGGAGAGGCATCGAACATCTTTTATTTTCCCCACTCATCCTCTGTGAATTCAATCATCCTGAGCAAACAGCCATTAGCCCTGGTCACACATTTACCCATGATACAAATCAGGTACAGCACCAGCAGGTACAGCGATCTAAATAAGAGCAATGATTTACAAATATTTTGTTAACACAAACAGAAAGGGTGCGATTAAGGAATAAAGGTAGAACCGATTCACATTAAGGGGTGTGACTGATGGAGGATACTGTTCAATAAAGTGTTAAAGGAATATAAGGAAGACACAGACTACCGTTGTCAGAAAGACTGCCTGCATCAGAGATTGTTCCCCCAGCATTACACAATGATAATACTCCCAAGTCAACTAATAAGGAAATTATTTAAAGTAGCATCATATCATATAATCCTATGGAGATAATAATAAAGGAAAGTTGACGCTAGTTCCATACTATCAATTGGAAATAAAAAAAGGATTAAATTAAAATAAACCATAAGGTATTAAAGGGCAACGGTTTGGATGAAGGATTGTGACCCCTTTTCTCATAAAGATATAAATAAGAAATAGAAGTATTTTATTTGAAGATATAAAAAGGAAACTAAGGAATTGATCTGATAATCAGGAAAGTAGACAAATAAGAGCAGAACTTGAGCTAATATTATCTATCTGAATTTAGTAGGTTATGGATGGAAATGCAACATGAGTATATGAATGCAACGTTTATAGTTTGCTGTAATATAAAGGGCAGACAGTCAGGGAATTGGAAACTTATTAACTCTTATCCATATATTTGGATCTGCTCTTTGAATATCTGCATATTTGTCTCTTACTGATTGCAAGCACATAATTCTACATTAGATACAACACCACTGATTGTAAGAAATTGGATCACTATAGGAGTTATTGTTTTACGGGTCATTGCATATTCCAGTCTGTCAAATGAGATAAAGCAATTTGTATATTGTTCAGTCACATTGCTATTTCAAACTTAGCAAGGACTATTGCATATCATACAAATCCACTTTTAGCATATAGATTATTATACATAACAGAAATAGCAAGTGATATTGTCCAAACCATAATTCAGTTACAAAGATTAGATAGTGCAAGTGTGAAGAATTGAAGTAATTGTCCCTATTTGCGGACCTAGACTGATAGGGGACATTACAATTTACATGTTGATAAGGTGGGAATTGAACAAGGTTGTCATACTTGGTGTCATGTTGGACCAAGATACCTGATCTCTGTAATCCCTTGATCATCTCTTAGTCTTAAATAGTCTCAATACTGTATCCTCTTATGTGCTTTCTTGATGCGAGATAGAAAAATCATCTTATTGATAAGACTTCAAGATTTTTCCTTGATAACATCTTGATGCTATTGAATTTATGAAGAGAATATGCAAAACTACCTACTTGATCTTCTAAATGCTATGTACAATTTGTCAATCTCTATTTATTGACTATCTTGAGGTGCTCAAGGTCTGCCACCCCTTGACCACATATGTATATTATGGATTTCTTGTCATTAGGTCAAGGATGGGGACATCACATGAAACTTGCATCTCTTACTTGCCCCTCACAATCCACTACCTTCAAATCATCCCCCCTTTAGGGGACACTACTATAACATTGATC
The DNA here is from genome assembly GCF_030272615.1 of Cryptomeria japonica. Lineage (NCBI taxonomy): Eukaryota > Viridiplantae > Streptophyta > Pinopsida > Cupressales > Cupressaceae > Cryptomeria > Cryptomeria japonica. Next base: position 283,900,607 of record NC_081415.1, read on the forward strand.
AATGGTCTATTTTTGCAATCTTTCCACCCAATAGAAATGATGGACACACCTCTTTCAAGCCATGTATGCTTGACCACTCTCAATGATTTATCTACGAAAGATTTCTCCTTCGCCAATAAGGTGGTTTGCACCTTTTCATACCCAAGACTAACATAATCATGAGGTGTATTGCAGAGGATATTCACCATATCCTGCTTATAAGGTGATCTAACAATGTTGAATGGAAGCACATCACCATAAATGCAATGAGCATTTCTGTAATTTGCAATCTCTTTGTCATAACCCTGACCTAATGTCAAAAGAATAACAAAGACCAAAGCATGAAATTGTCTTACACCTGTAAGACTCCACAACTTCAGTAATCATAAAATGTTTTACAATCAAACAAAACAAGGGTTTAGCTCACAGCCATGTTCAGTCGGGAGAACAACAAACTCCAAACAAGTCCTCTATTCAGGAAACTCATGCACCACGAACTGATAGAATACCTTCTGCCAATGCCAAAGGAAGAGCCACTGATGATACAAGAAACCATGAGTGAAGGTTGCAAATTGCATCCGCTCTAGAAGTTGCCTGAACAAAGGAACTCACAGATAACACACAACAAACCTTAATATGAATATTCCATTGTCACAAGAGGAACAAATGCATCATAAGGGAAGTCGACTTGATGCAAGCTTCATACTAGTGATAAACCACAAGTCTAACACTTAACCTATGAATGAAGGATTAACAAGTTCGATAAGGATTTGTTAAGTGGTGTGATTAGTGAAGAGGCAAAGGGCATAAAAAACATCTGTTGCAAGTTATTGCCCTTTTGGAAGAGACATGCCTGTTCAACGTGTGAGACGGTATAAAGGACAAAGATCGGCTTCCAAGAAGGGCCATCAGGAGTCATCCAAAAAACACATCTTGAAAAACATCAGTTGCGATATCAGCAGATCAGCAATCAATCAAATCGCAAGGCAGATCGAACTTCCAGCATCACTCAGACTGCAATAATAGCATCAAATCCAGCAATTGACATCAGATCAGACAAGGTCACACAGTCAATCAATAAATAGTAGTTGAGAGACTTCAATCTAACCATTACATCCAATATCTTGGTATAAATAATACTCACATATATTTGTCAATTCCTTATATCCATGTATCTTTATATGTGGTTGATGCTTTGTAAGATTAATACTTAAATAACTACAAGAGAGAGAGCATGAGCAGATCCCAAGGTTATTGCAAACACCCATGTAGGTCTCATAATTGCAATAACCTGCAGGACCTATTTTGAAATGCTATTGCAGAAGCCACCATAAAGCTATTGATAGTGCGTTGAATGGTGAAGGCTCCTTTCTACCTTAGTCCATGTTGCACTTTTTGCATTAGACGCAATGGATATCCTTGTGATTTTTGTACACTAAAAACACTTGTCAATATTAATATATGTAAAAATCTTGTTTTCTCCACCTCAAATCTACCTTGTACTTATCTGTTTGATGTATACTTGTATGTGAGCAAATTAGTGTGCAATTAATTAGTTTTATATGTTTCAAAGAAGAGTGCATAGAAAAATCTGCCTTAAAAATGTTTATATATCACAAGTTTTTAAAAATCGAGTCTGTACTGAGCTTTTTAGCCAAGTCAAAATTCAAGCTGAAAATTAGCCTTCTGAGTCTCATAAGATGTGGTTTAAAGAAATTTATTTCTCAAGGTATCTCCTAAAAGAGAAGTCACATTTTGGCAGTTTCATGCGATTTAGTAATCTAGAATATATGTTTTGCATGCTTTTCTGAATTGTAAATAAAAAATGTTGCTTTATTGCTATGGAGATATCACACTTGATATATCTTTTAATTTGTGGTAGGACTATATGGAAACGTAGGTTTAGGGCTGCTTGTCACTTTGGCACCAAACACTCTTCTCGGTAACTATAGTTCTTGATTTTTTCTGCAAAACTAGCAGTGGTCTGAGCACATTGAATTGCCAATTGCTTAGTTTGTAGGAACTGGAGGATGAGATCTTATTTCTTTTTGAGTTGAATGGGTTAACTCTACCTTGATTATATTGGTGGATGAATGTGTTTATTCTTTTCTGGCATATTCATTTTGCACCTGTCTCTGTCCTTTGTTTTTCTTGGAGATGGAAGATGTTTCTTTCAGATTGGAATCGGGTTTTTAAAGAGACTTGATTCTTGAATTTTTTCACACAATTAATCACATTTATACTCATTAATGCAGGTAGAGTTGGTGATATTGCCTCGTTCCATGGTGAATGATAACCCACAGGAGAAGCAAAACCAGCCTCCTCCTCCACCACCCCCACCACCTCAAAATCAGGACCCTGCAGAAGACCAAAGTGAGGAAGAGAAAGAAGATGTAAGATGCTACCAATTTTTTTTGTAAGACTGTTCTATTCAGGTTCTTCCCAGTTCTGTCTTCTACATATGATTGGCTCTGCTGTTGTGCCATTTCCAGGATGATTTAAGAAGTGCTTATTTATGTGTGGGTACTAAATGGAGTTTTTTTTACTTTTTTTACTTCTTCACATCACAAAAAATGTACTAAGTAGAGTTGTCATATGCTTGTATTAACATCACTCTTTCTTGTGTGCCTCCAACCCAGGAAGAAGATGACCTTGAAGATGAACAGCAACAAGAAGATCAAATACCAGATGAGTTCATCTTTGATGCAGAAGGTGGTTTAGTGGATCCAAAACTACTTTTCTTTGCACAACAAGCACAGAGGCGCAAGGGCAAAGCTGGACGTGCCAAAAATGTTATATTTTCTGAGGACAGAGGACGATACATTAAGCCTATGATTCCAAAGGTTTGTATTCTTTTATCTACTTGTGATTTGCATTCTGTTCCTACTTCTATGTTTAGTTCAAGTTGGAAACAGATGGGAAGGGAAGAGTAAAATATCAGGGGCTTCTGTTTCAAAAAAAAAAAAATACAAGAAAAATAAAAATGGTTTCTAGGATAAAGATACCCAAGGGACAAACACTGAGGCACAAGGGCAAAGCTGGGTATCCCATAATGTTACTTTGTTGAGGACAAAGAGTGAGACATGAAGGCTATGATTCCAAAGGTTTGTATTCCTTTATCTAGTTGTGGTTTGCATTGGATGCTATTTCTATGTTTTTGTCAAGTTGGAAACAGGAGGAGCAGAAAGCAAAAAGTCAGGGGTTCCTGTTTGAAAAATATAAATAAATAGAAGAAAACTAAAAATGATAAATGGTATAATGATATTGTACACGATGGTATGCTTGCAAGGCTAGAAAGATACTTGAATGGGCCGTACATGTGACATAATGGCCCTTACACTTTGCATGTTCATGAGAATATTTGCTTGTGGGGCACTTCAGAATCAGGAACCATCTTAGGGCAAGTCATTGTTTACTACGCATTTCAATAATGATCAAGGTGGGAATTTTCTTTTGTGGGAATTTTTCTTTTCTGTAATAATTTCTTATCTCGTGAAAACTTTTGTACTCAAGGAAGACATGAGGTAAATTAGATAGGACTTATAAATTTGACTTCTTACAAAAGTAGTCTGTTTATATATAAAAATGTATCTATGTGCTCTGGCTGGTCAAATAATAGAGAGTTAAATGAAAACTTCAAATGAGAATAAAAAGTAGAGGTTTAATTAATTTCTTATTTTCTTTTCCTTAGGTTTAATTTCTTCAAAGGTATCTGTAATAAATCACTATTTCTTGCAACCCTGCCTAGTTCTCTAAGTTCTTAATGCACATTCTGAGTAAATGACTTTTGAACAGGGACCTGTATGGAGACTAGCTGTTGATGCAACCCTAAGGGCTGCAGCACCATATCAGAAATTGCGGAGGAAGAGAGCTCTTCAAAAGGGAGAATTGAAACGGGTTTATGTAGAGAAGACAGATATGAGAGCCAAGCGAATGGCACGCAAAGCAGGAGCTCTGGTAATTGTTTGGCTGTTTTGGGATATAGACAGCCTTGATGATACTTTAAAACACATAATTTGTGTGAAATATCTTAATATATGTTCATTTTCGACATAGGGGTTTGAACATTCACTGCTAAGTAATTTAGAATCAATTCCAAGTGTTTCACATTGCAGCTTTTCCCTTCCTAAAATTAACCTTAAAACAAGAAAAGGCTTTCCAGATTTGCTCTAAAATATTTCGTCTATCATTCACAATGCACGTAAAAATGGCTGAAGCAATAGTAAGTTAAATGCACATTGCCAGCAAATTGTTAATAGCTCAGATAATCTAATTTTTTCTGGGTAGATTATATTTTGCAATTTGCACCTCCCATCTGCTTCACAAATTTGTGTTAGGTCGATATCAAACAAGCTATTATTCTGGGAAAGCAGATGCTTATATAATATGATCATTTACCATGTTTCACTTGTCATCAAACATCTGTATCGTGCCATTCATGCCTTAATTTGTAGAGTCCATGCTTCAATAGAAGATTGTAAAGGCTTAATTAACACATTTTTTCTCAGAATTACTTCTGCATTAATTTTTTTTGACTCACAGTCAATGAAGCATTTCACAAGTGAAAATTTATCCATTCCCCATTTAAATAGGATGATCTACGTTGATATGTGGTTGCAACCTAACAGGGAATCCTTTGATAAGTGCGTATTCCAGAACTTTCGAGATTAAGTTAAATAGAAAACTGTTGTCCATTTGTGGAACTTCTTGTCTGTTATCAGTTCAATTGAATAGAAAGTCCAAGACACTGGTGACTTTCTTTGTCATTTTTTTATATATAAAGCAGAAATAAGAGGAATATGTAGATTATATGTCCGTATTGTTGATTCCCCTTTTTCTTTTGTAATTAAGTTGTAAGAACAGTATATTATCTAAGTAGATCTACCTATGACCTGGAATGGCATTGTATTTGTTGATCATCTTCACAATCTTGATAGAAGTTGTAGACCTGGATATACATGTTCCCATGCTAGTTATTGTATGGAGAAAGAAGGTTACTATACAAGGATTTCTCTACAAGCACAAAGGTGACTGAAAGAGGACCTCATCACGAAGAAAGAAATTCAACAATACAAGTTTGTCAATACATTCAAGGAAGCAGCTGTGACATCAAAAGATTCATTCCAAGGCAAATCAAGAAGAATTCTACTTCACAAGCAAACAACAAGAATGCAAAGGTGATCAAGACAGGAGATACTTTTAGAAGAGTTAATCAAAGTTATGAGACAATGCAATTTGGGGATATCTCCCACCATGTCATGTCCCCTCCTGGATCGTTATATATATATGGAGAGAAAGAGAGAGACCCTAAATGAAGAAATTATTATTATTAATTAATATAATAATTACCAATGAATGATTATTTAAAAATAATATTATTTATGAACATGATTTAAATATTATATATTATCAACATAATTTATATATTCAATAATAAATAATAATACAATTAAAATACAAAAGAGAAAAAAAATAAAATATATATATATATATAATAATAAAATATAATATAAATAAGTTCGAGATTATTAGTTAAATACAACTCTCGGCTATATCATTACGTGGGCATGAAGAATAAAAAAAAAGAATGTCTTGGAAGAATCATGAGTAGAGGTAATGGCGTAACTATAGACCATGAAAGCGGATCTGAGGATAATAATGGAATAGTGTAATTATAATATATAAAGGAATGATATAATCAAATCTTATATAATAATATAATAAATAAGATACATATTAGTGATGATCAAGGAACATCTAAACAAACAAAACATGATAATGCCCGCTTTAAAATAGAATTTAATAATACATAATAAAACTATTAAAATATAAAAAATATATATGAAATCAAATAAACTGAATGAACTGAATAAAATCTTAATAATAATAATAAACGAGATTTAATATATAATTTATATTTATTCCATATTTATCAGATAATAACATAAATTATACAATATTACTATTAACACTATCGGATAGTAAACAACGACTAAATAGAATTAATACCGATGCATAAAAAGTCAGCGAACATTTAGTAATTTGACCTCATATGAAGACCCATCTTCATAGCCAGTACAAATCAGATAAATGGTCATCCCATGGATTTCAATTTGGTATATTGATATCAAACATATCGATTGTGAGTGTTAACAGTTGTTGGTGACATCAATAGGATGTCGATAAAGTATAGATTAATATCGAGTATCGATAGCTGGCAGCCAACGAATCGATATTCCCTATCGAACCAAAGGCCCGTCGCATGACTAGTTATGAACATCGATTATAATTAATAAGTAAATATAATCATCAATAGCAAGTAAACCAGTTGATATCCTTTAAACGAATCTTCATCTATTAATAATATAAAGAGATGTGATTAACATAGAGGAAGGATCACGAATTAGGAAGGATGTGTCTATTCTGAATGAAGAGTCACAACTCTCAAAGGAAGGACAGAATAAAGTATATAATGCAGATCGAAATCATTTAATCGGGATCATCAGGAAAATGGGGAGTATGCAGATTCAAGGAGAGGTTATCGGGAATCATCTTATAGATGGGGGGGATTATCGTATAGTCTGTACTCATAAAAGGAGGTCAGACAATAGATCATATCAGATCAGAACCATGATTAAGTTACAGGCAATAACATCCTTTTTCTTGGGGGTTTGCATGGTGATGTGCTTAATACGTATGATTAATATATGAAGTCTGATGATGTTTTTATGCAATGGTAATATTAGTATTAACTATAACAGTCATCCTTAATTCCATATGCAGTGGCAGACCAGATCTGACACATGTCAGACCTGTCTGCCATTACCAGCCACCAAACATATTACTAACAAGTAATGTTTAAGTAGTAGTATTAGTAATTTATCTAATAGGTGGTAATATTACTTAATTTACTTATTTATTTATGTATATATATATTCAAATCAGAGTAAGGAATAATATAATGATTGTAAGTATAGATATTGATAATAATAAATGCTAATAGTTCATATAAATTAGTAAATACATAATGATCTGTGAATAAATCAGAATAAGATTAACTGTTTAGTATGGTAAGATAGCTAGTACTTGATGGACTATAGAAAGATAGAACATTCCAGATTTGATTCGTGTTAAGGTAGTCTTGACTCTTAACCAAGTTAGTTTAAGCCATAAGTAATTTGGAATAGATTAATTATGGTTGATATAGACTCTTAATTATGGTTGAAATAGACCAAATCCTAGTAGTGTTGCGGTTTAAATACTTTGTTGATGAAGTGACCACCAAGGTTCAAATCCTTGTTGGACCATTTTATTTTAAAGAAGTCTTAAGGTATATATGTGTGTGGACGTGTGTGCCACACACACACATATATATTAATGCATTTTTATGGATACATATATCTCTAATGATTACTTATATGAATGTAGCAATTAAGATAGGTATCTATGTAGAGTATGTATGTATATTTAGGATCATTAGAAAGATTAAAGAATATGTAAATGCAGATGTAAATTATGGAATGAAAAACAGTAATGAATTGTAAAATGTAATATTAATATGATTATATGATGGAGGCTATAGGGAGGAAATGCCCTTAGCTTAATGGAGGGATTATGATAATTCCTGGTAGGCAGTATATACTGAATATCTATATGCATATATGTATGGCTTGGTTGACAAAGTTCATCCAAGAAGAGACGGATCTGGCCGGTCCTCTCTAGTAGACTTGGATGATGAGATTCATCATCCAAGGCAAGGAATGGATCATATATGATGGTCTTCCTTGGTATGGCTAGGGTGTAAGAAATTACATCCAAGACAGGAATCGAATTAACCTTCGATTTCCTGGATGGCTTGGGTGTAAGAAATTACATCCAAGATAGGAATTGAATTAACCTTCGATTTCCTGGATGGCTTGGAACCAAGATGGGTTCCAAGAAGGTGAGCTTCACAGCCGCCTATGGACATGTCCCAGTGCTGCACTCGTATCCTTTTTAAGAATTGAAATTAGTGTTAATTAAGTAATTGAACTTTAATTGCAAATTAGATTAGTTATGTTTATATTTTGTTGTGTTCTAACAATTTGTTTTGCAAGACAATGATCTCTAACTAGTAGGGACATTACACACCAACATTCCATTCTTCACTGCAAGAACTTGGATGATGTTGAGTATCAAGAGATATGCCTCCATCATCTACCTTTGTGATGAGTTACAAAGATTAAGCAAGCTGAGGTGGAGCCAAGTCATCACTTATCCAATCACATCACGTCAAGCTAAGGCATCCAGATTCAATATACTTGATTCATCCATCAAAGAGGATAACTACCACATGTGGGCACAAATTTCGATGCACCAACCTTCGTGATCTATTCGTGAATAATTCAATGGAGGACATGTGTCCCACTCAATGTACTTTTATCATTGGTCAAAAATGCTTTGTAATGGGTGTAACAAACCCTAATTAGGGTTTTCTATCTTTCAATCTTGGCCATTGATGAGGATTTGATCTGGGCCCTTCATTGTAATGAGAGCACCATATAAGGCTCCACTCTTTCATTTGTAAAATTAATAGTGAATACTTTAGTAGCAGATTATTAGTAGTTAGAGTAGAGTAGGAAGAGAAGGCAAAGATTGTTACCAAGGCTTTGTTGTAAGAAGCATGAAAACTTCATTAAAGATATGGTGAAATTCATATGTTGATTCAACAATTTGCATGGTCTCTACTTCTCGTTTAATTTTTATGTTGTTTAGATGAATGGAAGAACTTTGTGCATGATCAATGGTGAAATTCGTACATCCATACTACTACACCTTGCTGATTGTAAAGTATCTTGAGTAGTCAACTGGATCAATCTTAGCCAAGCTCAACTTCAATTGCTACTTCTTCATTGATATGTTTCACCTTGAGGGTATCTATGTTTGTAGTGGTGATTTGAAAACCATTAGCTATCCCTAGAAGATCGCACTAGCCTTGTGGAGATGTTCGTTGCATGTCAAAGCAAAGCCTAGTTGAGCTTCATCAAAGATTGTCTATTGCTCTTATGTTCCTAAGATTAGAGTAGGTTCCTAAACCCTATTCCTTTTTCCTTTTAAAAAAAAAAAAGTAAAATCCCACGTTCCAGCAACATTTCAAGCATTCAAGACTCAACATAAGTCCACCTTGTGATTCTAGCAATACCACATCATACATATTGAGTCTATCCAAGAGCACGTCAAGACTTGACATTCAGAACCTTGGAGTCATCCCATTTGATCATGCAATTTAGCACTTGGGAAGATTTTGTTCAAGAGAGGATAGAGTACCTAGTATTTTATTTTGTGCTGCATGAGTCATAAAACACACATCAACAAAATTGGTATTAGAAGGAGGGCATGATCATTGTGAATGCCAGAACAGCTGAACTCCACATCTTATCAATTCATATTTGTGGGAATAATCTCAAGCCTTTTACTCTCCTCCGCACTCAACAGAATTAGCTGACAGCAAATGCATGAATGCAAACTAATGAACAATTGAATTGAGTAGAAGATCAGTGGAGAGTCATCCTCTACACTCAACAAATTTATCATAAGAGGAAGGAAAGAACGTTGGGCTGTCAATTGGACTTACAAAAGAAAGAAGCAGTTGACGTAGTTGGAACCGGTTGATCTTTCAAGCTACATTTGAGATTTGCTAAATCTCTCTTATTCAAAAAATAAAATAAAAAATCCCCAAAAAATAAAAAAATCAGAAAATTCAAAAGGAAAGATTTCTCAATGGAGCAACAACATCACCAAGATGAGCAAGAAGTGGATGCTCTTCAACTTTGGTGGAGATAGAATGCATAGATTCATCCACGCCGTTTGTCAGAATTTGCATCACCAGGGCAATGTAGAATCCAAGAAATGAATGAACATGATGAAATGCATTGCTTGACATTCTTGTCAAGGATGGAATCAACATTACAAGGAAAAATCTTTTGGGATGTTCCTGAGCCAAAAGCGGAATCAGACAATTTCAGCGTAGCAATGATCCTCTTTCACGGTTCATAGGGATGATTGAAAATCAGCTTGTTCTGAAAGGTAAATTGCGCTTACAAAAAGCATTGCTACCATCATGGTGTAGGATTCACAATGCACCCAACTCCGAATTCACTTGGTCATGGTGCCAAGATATTATCAATCAAGTCAGATGCTAGTTCGGATTGCCAATCCTATCTTGGGATGCATATATCATGGATGGAGCTTGGAGTGCATACCTCACAGTTGATGAGTATAGAAGAGTAGAAGAACAAGGCGTTGCTACATCACCTGACAGTGAAGGAATCCAGTTGCAAGTCGATGGCACAAGTCTACTTGATGATCAATGTATTGTAGCGGATAGCTTTCCATACCTTGCACCTATAGAGGAGTATGCTACAAATTCATTCCAAGAGGAAGAATCACAAGAAGATAGTGTAAGTGAGCCAGTTGAAACAAAAGTAGTAGCAATCGATGATCAAGATGTCAATCCAACAATAAGGGAAGAAAACAATTCACATCCATTACAAGAGGAGGAATTCCTGGAAGAATCCCCACCCATCTTACAAAAGGAGATCCTTGAGAATGAATTGCAAGAAGTTTCAAGTAGCAACCTTGAAGGAGGCAACGATTGTATGGACGTGTTGAACAAAGAACAACAAGCTATCACAAGTGAGCCTAAGTATGAAGAATGATTCGAGGGGGCGCTCGAAGATATTCTCACCATCATGCTATTTGAAGGGGCACTGAAAGATCTCATGTAGGAAGCACAAGAGGAGTCACTACCAACGTTGTACCAAGACAAGTGAGTCACTGCAAGAGGCATGATTCATCATCAACTTCGATCTCCCGAAGCATTATTGGAAGAGTGGCCAGCTGGTGCTATGGTTCAACTTGATGGCCAATGTGTTATAGTGAGTGATAGTTTTGCATACCCTATATCCAAGAAAGTGGAAGAAACAAATGGGAAATATCCAAGCCAGCAAGATGGTGGAAAGTGAAGATCAATGTTTGGAAACATCAAGGCATGGAATTTCGCCAACCGTGGACACTTGCATTGATCATGAAGAGAATGAGAAGGAAAACGTAGCAAAAAGCATAAGTGACTTGGAGGAGCATCATGATTTACTATCACTCGACACTTCACCATTCCAAGAACAAGGAAATGAGCATTCACCACCCATTCAAGAGGAAATTGTCCTTGGTAAGCATTCATTATTGCTACAAGAAGAAGAGTCAAATGAGGAGCTTCAAGCCGTCCCAAAGGAAGAAATTTCAAGCATCTTTGAAGATGAACCAATAGAGCCAGAGAGTGGAGGGCACTTTGAGGTGGTGCTATCATCAATGTCAGCGTGTGGGCAACCACTAGAGGAAATTTTTGAAGATCAACTTTTTAAAGAGACTATCATTTTTGAAGATATGTTTATGGAGTTTCATAAGGATGCCTGGTTTATGCAAGTTATTGAACCTATTGTCACTGTGAAAGTGCAGAAAGAGCAATCCGAGGTTGCGCTAGCTCCAGTATTGAGTATTCAAGAACTGGTGAGTGAAAATTTCCATATGAAAGATGCTAGTGGAATGATCCATTACCAATGGCGACCTCTCGAAACAGTTGACGGTCTCTCTTCAGACGATGCACAGATAGATGGTGAACAAGAGTTTCTATTCGACCCTGAATAACGTCAGGTTGTCTCTTTCCTTAATCCTAGTTTTGAAAGTTATTATGATTTTGATTACGGGGATTTTGGGAAGGCAACTTTCATTTGGATAAATCTCGGTTCCAATGAGTTGCCACAACTGATCATTTTGAGCGAAGTTTTGCTAGAATATGAGACTTGCATTGTGAGAGCCTACTTCTCTGAGTTTAAAGATGAATTTGCCCATCTTTGAACCATCACTATTGCCATTCTCTTGCTACATATCCTGAAAAGTCATGTGAGGTCATGTATATATGTCACCTTTTTGAGTTGTGTTCGTTCTACGAGCCTTGTATATAGCTGAGTAGGTTTTCTTTTCACATGTTTTAGTTTAGTTGTTTTGGTTGAGCTAGATTGTTAGTTTGCTTTGAGTCATTTGACTCATGATTCCTGGGTGGCTCAAGCAATTTAGTTGTTTGCTCTAGTTTTAGTTTTCTTTGGTTAGTTGTTTTACTCAGCTTAGGTGTCCTAAGTGGGAGCTTTCATTTGTGAGAAAGGCGTTTGTGTCGTTTTCTCACATGCTAGCACAACTTGGATCTTATGTTCGATCCATTTCCTAGATATCTATTCATGAAGTGCTTTTGAATCTGAGGTTGTTCCTCTCTGGCTTTATCATTTGGTTAGGATTTGAACTTGATTCGGAAGAAAATCACTTATTATATCTTGATACCAACATCTTTCGATTACTATATTTTTACACGCTTAATATATTGCTCTAAGTCATAGTGGTTTCTTAGGTGAAGTCATGGCTAGTGAAAAAATCTCAAATCTAGCTTTGGCGCCACTGTAATTCTCAACCCTAGTGAGCTTCATTACTTACGAGCCAAATTGCAAGTGTGGAAAATATGTAAAAGAAAGCAATATAATGAGAAAGAAGAAAATGAAAAAGAAAAGAGAAAAATCAAGAAAAGATGGAAATGAAAATGAAATATTAGAATGCTTGGTTTTGGGAACATGCGAGTAACTCCATTGGGGCTATGGACGCCCGATTGGCAATGGAGCGATATTCATGAGATTACAACGATAACCTCATTGGAGCTATAAAGGATTACTGGTAGGGAGGCTCTATCCAGGATATTTATGAAGTTTGGATAACTACGTAGTTATTCACAACGGATCCTAGTAGTCACATTGTTCTTGTGAGATGGAATGAATACATTTGCATGCACATGGGTAATCAAAGATGAATTGCCTTGATCTGGTTTGGGATTCTTCTTCCTTTTTGAGTATGTTTCCTAGTCTCTTGATAGGTTGGGTTGAATTTTCCAGAGGTTCTGAGTGTGGATTGAGTCTTTGTCTTTGAAATGTTCAAGAACATTTATTTAAGGTGACGCTAGATGTTGTGACATTTTCACACATCGCCCCATTGCAAATGGGGACCTCCACTTTTTTGCTTTCTAGGCTAGTTGTGGAGTCTTTAGCTATTAGCCTTTCACTTGGAAGAGGTGTAATATCTTTGGTGGCCAAGAGGTAATCAAGTCAAGTTTCTCTTTAGGATGAAGTGAGGTCAGTTAGTTTTGAAGGCTTAGGAAGTGAATGAGTCATGATGATCATTCCATTTGATCATCATTTACTTGTTGAATCAGAGATGAAGTGCTAAAATTTGGGTAAGGAAAATTATTTTAGAGAGTGAATGCTTGGAGAAAGGGTAGGCCAAGGTCCAAATTATCATGAAGAGGCTTAAGGTAAGGTGATTGTGTTAGCAAAATTGGCATCTTTAGGTCGCTTCCTTTGACCTCCCAAAGTTGCGATCTAGCCTGGAGACCATTAATTTTGGTTAAGGTGGAGTGTTTGATGTTCTTTTTTAGTGATTCAGGAAGATGATGAACTTGAGAAAACAAGGTGAGAGCACTTGGAGTCACTTCCCGTGCCTCCCAAAATCAGCAAACTTCTTGTTGGGGTCTCAAATCAGCAAACTTCCTATGGGGTCTCAAATCAGTGAACTTTCACCTCACATTTCCTTTGCTTGAAGATGATCTTGACCTTGCTAGAATGTTCCTAAGAAGTTATCAAAAGCTTAATCAATGGCAAGCAAAGGGAACAAATGGAGTACCAAGCCAATCAACAAGTGATGAATAACTTCCAATACCCTTGCCAAAGTGCAAACTTTACCTTGGCATTTCCTTTAGGGACCTCAAACCGCGACATTCACCTTCACATTTCCAATGCTCACCCAAATGCGTGAACTTCCAGTACCCTTGTCAAAGCATGAACTTTACCTTGCTACTTCCAATACCTATGCAAAAGCGCGATCTTTCACAAACCACTTCCTTTGCCTAAGAAGAAGAACGATCCTTTCCTATCACCCATGGCAAAGGAAGAAACACATAAGTTTTTGTGCCAGTATATGAGAAGGCGCCCACATTGGACGAGAGACATTTCATGTCAAATTTTAAAGAATAAAACAAGTTGGCTTTTGTGCATTGAAAGATGAAATAACAAAATTTAATTACATGAAACAAGTCAGCCTTAGATCAAAAGACACATCTTTTCAACTCCTATAAAGAGATGTATTGATCATTTCATTTGATCAATAATTGTTTGCTAGTTGATCCCAAGTCAGTGAATTCATTATCAGGCAGCAATCTTCATTAAACAACAACAGTGATCCTCATCACTTGCACACTCATGTCTTCTTCAAGTCACAGCAATATCCTTCAAGCAGATCAGCAGCAAACTTCCTCCTTCAATCAACAATTGTCAAGTCTGGAATATCAAGGAGAAGGCGAATTTTGACCTACATAAAACAAGGTTGAATTCGATCATCATTCCCGACAAGGAGTTCAAAATCCATTCATGTATTCATGAACGAAAAGACCTTGGAGACCAGAACTGCAAGAGGATATCAGTTGGGAGAGGAATATAATGCAAAATATACCAGTCTTGGGTAGTATTGATGTGTGTTTTATGCACATAACATTTTAGAATAAAATACCAAAGTAATTTACCCTCTCTTGAACAAAATCACCTCAGATGCTAAGGGCAAGATCAACTAAAATGATTCCAAGGTTTCTACATGTTAGGTCTTGACGAGTGGGTAACTCAATGGTTGATGTGAATTGCTGTGTTCACTTGGGGACTTACACAAATGTTAGGATTATCCTCTTTGATCATGAAATATGCGGAATAGGTGTGCTGATAACTTAGGATTTAGCAATGTAGTTCCAAACTTAATTCTTACTAAAAAATGGGCAAAAGGAATAGGGTCCAGGAAATCTATTCTAGGCCTAGGAATGTAGGAAATGATGAACAAGTTTAGTGGAATCAAACTAGGCAAGGTCTCACAAACAAGTATTGACACAAGATTAGTGCAATCGTCTAAGGTATACTCAAGGATTTTTCGACTATCACCATCAAACGTTGACACCATCCAAGTTGATGCTTGTCAAGGGACGTGTAATAGTTGAAGTTAAGCTTACTCAAATTTCCACTCGACCACACAAGGCACACTTACTAGCAGCAAGAGGCTAGTGGTATGGATTAAGGATTCCACACAAATATATTCAACAAATCTTTCACTCAATCTAATAAACATGGAAATAAATTCTAATCTAAATTGGAGGAATTGAGAACCATGAATGCAAAGACAACATTTGAAGAGCACTGATTTAGATTCAAACAGCTGCGACATATATCAACAATTCTACAAAAACTCTCTCTTACAAATGAGAGACAAGGAGGTATATATAGAGTCTCTTACAAAATGGATGGCCAAGATTAAAACTAAATCAAGGGCCAAGATCATGCCAACAAAACCCTCGAATTGCCCTAATTAGGGTTTATATAAAAAATGGTGCCACCAACATATGGCCCAATAAAAAGATACGTAGTCATCAAATAGGGAATCTTCTAGAAGATTCCTCCCTGCATCTCTCTCTCTCTCTCCTAGCATACTCCAAGAATCTAGCCAATACAAAATCTAACTCCGTGGAAATGCTAGGTAAGGTATCTTGCTGCAAATCAATCATGTCCAATGAATCCGAGCAAGCGTCCAAAGTGTTCTCCCAATTTGGCATGAGCTTCTGCGAACTTTGAACATGAATCAACAAAGAGACCAAATTATCTATCTGACTCTTCTTCAAAGAGTCCAACTGACAAAAATACATAAGTTTCATCTTGTCTCTTAGTTCGACTAAGTGTAAACCACTAGCATCACTGACATCAACACTCAATAATTCCTCAATTGAGGCAAGGATCTTTAACTGAATGTCTTGAATCAATCCTTCCATCTCTGTACAACTCAACTGGGCGTTCTCATCAGTTGATTTCTTCATGGCCAATGAACAATACTAGCCATGAAAATCGTACCTGTCTCCACTATGCACAATGCTCTCGTTGATCAATGTGGACTTAGGAATCTTCTTCAAAGCTCTGAAGTGTGGAATAGTCCTCTCCTGTATAGGCCGGAATTCTTCCCAAACTCCCTCCAAATACTGGATTCTAAACATGAGTCCTGTTGTCCTATCATATGCCTGGACAAATTGAGTAAGGAAATCATCCACTTTTTTTTTTTGCACTCTCAATCCACTTCTCCACCTTCGAGAGCGTATCTCTCGCTGCCTCATAATGCGAATGCTGTCCATGATCAAGCGCAATAGGGGAAATAAGGGTGGGATTCTCACGCCTTATCCCCGCAATATACTCTCTAAGTCTGATATTCTCTTCTTTGTACTTCTCATTCTCTTCAATTTCTCTATCTAACCTTGCATTGATCGCCTTAAGGTTATCACCAACCTCCTAAAACTCTTGCTCTCTTGTAGTATAGCCAAGGGCAATTGAAGTAATCTGGAAATCCACAGGAGTAGCAATGGCCGCTGTCACACCTCCAATAGGAATAGCCACCTGCGCAATCCGCATTCCTGTCTCATCTCTAGCTATGTGCGACAAAATCTTAGCTCTCTTGGGTTCTTTTTCCTTATTGCTCCTAGCTAGGTAGTCATCAATGTTATCAATAGGCTGTACCTCTATAATTTTCTTACTTTTTTCTATACTTTTCATCAGCCAATCAGGAATAGCGACCATCTCCATACCATCATCGAGACACATATCTCAATCAAGTCCTCTCAATGCCGAGATAACATCATCATCATCAGGATTACTCCTGGTCAAATCATATATCTCATTTCCCAAACTTACCTCCAAAAGGACAGTAGGGGATCTCAACTGATCATCATTCTCATTTGGTGGAGTAGATGTCTCTGTGGCATGAAACTCTTGAATATTCTCTGGTAGTATCATTGTGTTGGAACATTGTTGGGTCTCCTTATTCTGTTCTGTAATTTCAATTTCCTTAATTGATGAGACACTGAGAGGTGGTGAAGGAATGATAGTCTTTTGTTTCTTCTTCTTGACCTCCTCAATCTTCTTCCCTCTGGCCTTGATTCCTCCTGGCGTGTTTTTCCTTCTCTTGGGAGCTTGACTCTCTTCATCTATATGAATCCTGACATCACTGATAGTCCTCTGATCATCTTCGGAAGTAGATTCTTCAAGCTTCATCTTTTCATAAGTGAAGGAAACACCCATATCAACTAACTTATTCATCTGAATATCCACCCATGTACGGGAGAAACTCAAGACCTCTCCCATCAATACATTCAAATCAATCTCTTCTGATTCTGACCAATTAGGCAATAAGATTGCCTTCTTCATTTTATTTTCATACTGTGGATGCGTATGATCCTTGTCATCTAACACCTTATCAGGAATGAGGAAAAGTCCACGCTTCCTCATGAAATCCACTGACATTCTGGACCACATTCGTCTCTTCACTACCTTCTCGTCCATCAGGTTGGCCCAATAATCCTCTATGTCTTTGTTGTCGATGAACTTCTCTCCCCTGGTCCTTCCAACTTTCTTATCTGGATCAAATCATTCTCTTTTCTTGAAGGTTGCAAATCGATAGAATGCAAGCTCCTCACTCACAGTGCTGGTGGCTAAGGAAGACTGACAAACCTCCAACGTCTTCCCAACTGAAATAGGGAATGTCATGCCTGTCCTATGCTTCTCTCTTTGAATGGAATCAAACTCTAGAAGCTGTCTCACCACTTCCAACAAGATCATTTTGTCGGAAGGATACCTAGGAATTATGTAGGGTTCGGATTGAAACCCATGAATCCTAAGGTACGTGAAAGTGGAAAATTGAATATACCACGATCCATATTTCTCTATTAGCTCTGTTGCCTCCTTGGACAACCTCTTGTGGATTCCGCCTTGCAGCATCCGCGTGATGTACATTGTGAATACGTCATTCACTCTCTTATAGTCTTGAATTCTATACATGTTCAGCTGGGGATAGCACTCATGACTCATGAATTGTCCTTGCCCATTCCCGACTTCACCTCTGCATATCAATCCTTTGTATGTAACAAACCGTACAAATAGGTATACCAAGTAGGAAGTCATGGCGAATGATTTGGACCGCTCTAAATTCCTCAACTGAAAGTCCAGATTGTCACTTATGATTCTAGACCAATTTATCAACGTCCCTCTAAGACAATCCTGGATGAAGTAGAACATCCATCATATATTGCACCCTGCGACATCCCCATCACTCTGTTAAGCAGAAATACCAAGTCACTATATTCCTCTTTGAAGTCTGTGCACATGAGTGCCTTGGGAGCCTTGGAATGATGAAGCCTAGGCTCGATCATCCACTCTTTTTTTATTATATTCTTACACGCATCCATCTTCTTCGTGTACCGATCTTCATATTCATCCTTAGTTGCATTCTTCATATCTGCTCCACGTGGGATTCCAAACACCTCAGCAATCGCATCCTCAGCAAGGTAGGCAATGACAATGCCCTTAGGAGTCTTGATCATTCGCGAGCGAGGATCATAACATCGTGCACACTCCAGGATAAGCTCACTACATTGTATGGATTGTGGGAATCCAATGGCTTGAAAAATACCACTCTTCATAATGTTTGCATACGCTGGGGAAGGAATCTGATTTCCAACTCCGAACATCCGTTGTCGCATCAAGTTCAGGCTCAGGAAATGCATGTTTGTATCCGTAATCTCCTTCCATCTGGATGACATCTTGGATTCTGGATAGAATCCAGTTTCCAGTATCTTCTTTTGTTCTCTTCTTTCCTTAAATCCAGACTTCGACATCACACTTATACGAAGCTTGAAGTTAGAACTTAGGAAAAATATAATATTCTTAATAGAATTCCTGACCTTTTAATGTTTTAGGCTAATTAGGGTATGAAATCAGGAAAATAGTCCATACTCTAGGTAGATCTTAACAATTTTAAATACAAAATGTGACAAGATTAGGGTATGAAACCCTCATGAAATCAGCACCTCCTTATACTTGGAAATTTCGCGTAAATTATAGTGCAAAGGAGTATACCGGATGAAGAGTGACTAGGGAAAGGTGTGAAAGGTTGTGTTTTCAGAAAAAATTATGTCTGAAGACACCTTCCGCAGTCAACAAATCTGAAGACAACCTGCAACTAATAAATTAACCTCTCGAAACAAGTTGCAATCATTTAAAAATATGCACAAACTTGATAAAAATCACTCTTGATGACGAAAACAATCAAACTCGGGAGCATAGGTATGGCTGGTAAAAGATAAGTTTTCTGAGGACAAGCAGCCAATAACAAAGTTGCAGACCTGAGACAGCCCTCCAATGATCTGAAAATGTCCCCAAAATGTCTCCAAATGCAAATTGCTGTAGTTGTGGTTGGCTGGGCAATAAAAGTTAGGTCTGAAAATTGATGATCAGCCAACAATGGAGGTCAAACTAGCTGAAGCAATGGCGTCAAAATTCAGATCTGCAGTAACCACAGCAAGTTGGAACAATGGCAGCCACCAAGCATGAAGGGATCCACCAAAATATGGCACCAAACCAAAATCAAAATATTCCAGCTATGGCGTCACCTCACACAAGTCTGAAAATGTCATCAATGGCATTCAAATCTGCCAACTTAGGTCTGAGAACAGCAAGCAAGGATGGCAACATCAATGAAAATCGTCCAAGTTGGAGATAGAAGCTCCAAACACAACAATCGCCCTTACACGAAGTTGCTATCCTCACCAAGAAATCGTGGCACTCAATCAACAATGGCAGCCACCAAACATGTCACCCAGCTGGAAAATGGAATGGCAATGGGAAAAAATGGCAGCAAGAAGAGTCTTCAATCAATCACTTTACTTGAACACTTGCTCCAAAATCACCAACTATGGAGAAAATCGCCCTTGCAAAGACACACTTGGCAAACTCAATAATAAAATAATGTTGGACTCCTCCCTTTAAACTTGCTTTCATCACCAACTTTACCACACAAGCAATGTGGGATAAAACACTTGTTCTTATACTTGCTTGGGTAAAACTGATTTGCTTCTACAAGGTTGAAAACATTAAATGCTTATTGCAAATCATTTAATTGTTTTTTTTTAATTTTAAAATCGCCTTTTATTAAAAAACAATTAAATGGGGCTCATTTTATTAAAATATTTCAATTTAAATCCAAAATGGGCCAATTGGGGAAAATCGATCCTAGTAAGGATTAAAAAATCCTCACAAAAATCACTTAAAATCATCAAATATCCCCTTAGGGGAAAATCGATCCCAGTAGGGATAGAAAATCCAAACTCAAAATCATCAAACGTGCATAAAAATGGGGCTAGGGGAAAATCGATCTAAGTGTGGAATGAAAAATCCCACTTAAAATTAAGTCATCACACAAAAATACCCCTCTGGTGGAAAAACGACCCCAGTCTGGATGAAAATCGGGACTCAAAATCATTAAAAGTGCTCTCAGTGGAAAATCGCCTTGAGTTTGGATTGAGCGTTTGCACAAAAATCCTCAAAACTTGTCACAAAAGACCTGGTGGGAAATCGACCTAGGTGTGGAATGTCATCTACAATCCTATCCATACTTCCTTGGTGGAAAAACGTGGGTAGTGAGGACAAATCCTGACGCTTAGTCAAATTTAATGCTTCCAGGGGAAAAATGACCCTAGTATGGATTCACAGTGGTGGAAAAATGGAGCAAGTATGGATTTTATGGGAAATCCACGTCCAGTCTGGATTCTTAGAGGGGAATACCATGGGTAGTCAGGAATATGAGGGGAGAAGCACCTCTAGTATGGAATTTTGACCTTTTAATCCTTCGAATATGGATTTTCATCCGGAAAATGATGAGTTTTCCACTCAGAATCACTTAGAAACTTCGAAACCTAATAAAACTCAACTGGACTTAGGCAAATTTATCAAAAATTGGAGCGTAACACAAGGGAAACTATCGGGACCAAGTGCGAAATCAACTTGAATAAGTCTTTATGAGCGAGAAAACAACTCCAAAAGGTTTGAAAACACCTTAGCACTTAAAATCACTGATGAGGACATTTAAAAAACACTTTGACGCTCCAAAAGGTCAACACTTAGACAAAACTAGGATCATTAAAAAATCTCAATTTTACGCGCTTGATCCTATAACTTCAAAAACCCTAAATGGCACTAGGCATGATCAAAACTTCGAGACTCGGGCACGAGAAACACAAAATTGCCCACTAAGCAACCAAAACCCTAACCTAACAACGCATAAAGCAAGAAAAGAGGGGGTCCCCATTATCAATGGGTGGATGTGTGAAAAGGTCACAATAGGTAGGTTTGAAGCCATAAATTAGACATTTCCAGATCTGAAAAAGAACATTAATCCCAAAAATGTCTAATTTTCAAACAATTTCCAGAATTCTAGATTTGAAAGGATTTTGGGAGGTATGAAATTTGTGGAATATCATTTTCATTTCAGTGTCTTGATTCAAATTATGTTTCCTTTCAAGTTTGATGCAAGGTGGCATGAAGTATCAGCCATATGGGGAAGTTTAAGGCTGGGGCTTGGAGTATACAAGAAGGTGGCAGAGATAGATTACTATACAAGGATTTCTCTACAAGCACAAAGGTGATTGAAAGAGGACCTCACCACGGAGAAAGAAATTCAACAATGCATGTTCATCAATACATTCAAGGAAGCAACTGTGACATCAAAAGATTCATTTCGAGGCAAATCAAGAAGAATGCTACTTTACAAGCAAACAACAAGAATGCAAAGGTGATCAAAGATAGGAGATACTTTTAGAAGAGTTAATCAAAGTTATGAGACGATGCAATTTGGGAATATCTCCCACCATCATTCCATTCTTCACTGCAAGCACTTGGATAATGTTGAGTATCAAGAGATATGCCTCTATCATCTACCTTTGTGATGAGTAACAAAGATCAAGCAAGCCGAGATGGCGCCAAGTCATCACCTATCTAATCACATCATCTCAAGCTAAGGCGTCCAGATTCAATGTACCTGACTCATTCATTAAAGAGGATAACTACCATATGTGGGCGCAAAGTTCGATGCACCTATCCTCGTCCTCTATTGGTGAATAATTAAATGAAGGACATGTGTCCCACTCAATGTAATTTTATCATTGGTCAAGCATTAAATGCTTTGTAATGAGTGTAACAAACCCTAATTAGGGTTTTCTATCTTTCAATCTTGGCCTTTGATGAGGATTTGATCCTAACCCTTCATTGTAATAAGAGCACTTTATAAGGTTCCACTCTTTCATTTGTAAAAGTTAATAGTGAATAGTTTAGTAGCAGATTATTAGCAATTAGAGTAGAGTAGGTAGAGAAGGCAAAGATTGTTGCAAGCCTTTCTTGTAAGAAGCATGTAAACTTCATTGAAGATATGGTGGAATTCATATGTTGATTCAACAATTTGCATGGTCTCTACTTCTCATTTAATTTTTATGTTGTTTAGATGAATGGAAGAACTTTGTGGATGATCAATGGTAAAATTTGTACATCCATACTACTAACACCTTGTTGATTGTAAAGTGTCTTGCATAGTCAACTGGATCCATCTTAGCCAAGCTCAACTTCAATTGCTACTTTTTCATTGATATGCTTCACCTTGAGGGTATTTATGTTTGTAGTGGTGATTTGAAAACCGTTAGCTATCCCTAGAAGATTGTATTAGCCTTGTGGAGATGCTCATTGCATGTCAAAGAAAAGCTTAGTTGAGTTTCATCAAAGATTGTCCATTGCTCTTACATTCCTAGGATTAGAGCAGCTTCTGAAACCCTATTCCTTTTTCCTTTTTTTTCCTAAGTAAAATCCCACCTTCTAGCAACATTCAAGCATTTCAAGCATTCAAGATTCAACGTAAGTCTACCTTGTGATTCCATCAATATCACATCATACACACTGAGTCTATCCAAGAGAACGTCAAGACCTGACATTCGGAACCTTGGAGTCACCCCATTTGATCATGCAGTTTAGCACTTGGGAAGATTTTGTTCAAGAGAGGATAGAATACTTAGTATTATATTCTGTGTTGCACGAGTCATAAAACACACATCAACAATTTCCCAATGTGTTAGAAAATTAGAACCTGCCAAATTATTGCCTTGAGACTAATAAAATTGATGTTTGTTGTTCTAGTTCACTTTTATGCCTACAAAACTAATCTTTGTGCCACAAATCTGAATACTACATGTGGCTATGATCTATGCAAAAATTGATTTCAGAAATATGCTCCCCTTGATGTCAAGAACTTGTGTTTGAACGGGGTTGTAATGTCCCCTTCTCGTTGATGTCCTTCCAGTGGTCCATTAGCCTATTCTTGAGACCCGTAGGCTAGATGGAATGAAGAATGAGGGTCAAGCATTGATGAGGCGAGAACTTACTATTTTTAGTAAGTCAGGGGTTGGCCATTTTTGTGATACTGTCCTACTGAGCTCTCCAACTGAGCTCTCCATGCTCTGTCACTGAGCATGAAGATCATGCTTTTCGGAGCAGTAATTCATGACTTACTATTTTTAGTAAGTGGCAGTATGGCATATTTCTATTTTTGGCAGTGGACAGGGTCCTGATCTTGCAGTAGTTCAATGGTCTTCTTGGCTCAGCTTCATCCTGGTTTTGACAATAATCAGTATTGGAGTCATAAGTGATATAATTAAATATTATTTCCTTATCCTAAGGTTTAATATTTAATTAATTTGATTATTTTTACTACTGATTTATTGGCTTTGGAAATGGCGCATAATATCTCCCAAGTGCTAGGTGAATTTTATGTCTAGAAAGGGACGTCAAATTGATAATGGAGATATTATTTTATTTCACCTCACATGTTTACTAAGTCAAGTCGTGCTCCTTGACTTACTTGGCATGATTCTGTAATGTCCCCTTCTTGGACCTGATTTTCTCTGCGACCGTTGGTCTTTTGTTTGGAAACTCGGAGGCCAGTCGGAAGGTATAATTAGGGTTTCCTATTTTTGAGGAGGACTTTGTTCATGTTGGGTGTTTTCCTTGGCGGCTTCTTTCTGGTTGCTCAGAGAGCTTCGCAACAGTATATTCATCTCTGCTTTCGAGGCAATTCTTAGAATTTACTATTTTTAGTAAGTTCTATTTTTGGCAGTATCCAGGTGACATCAGACAATCTCCTTTTCTTGTTCAGTCGACTCAAAAGGGCATAGACAGATTCGAGCTCCAGAATGCAAGGTGGAGAAGTCAAGTAATTGCAATTTTAAAATAACATTATAATTATAATGTTATTTTACCCCTTGGCCTAGTCAAATGACTTAATGACAACTTAAAAGGGGGTTTCTAAGGGTGGCGCTTTCATGGAGTAGATTTAATATTTTTTTTGTCCTAAGCCAAAGTCAAAACCAAGGCGTGACTTACCAAGGTGAAGACTTTATTAAATACCTTGACTTTTGCGCTAGGAAAGATGGGACGCCATGTTGAAGGTGAGATTAGGGTTTGAGGTGAAGTTGCATTTAGGGTTTCGTGGAGTTCAAGGAATCTATATATTGGAGTCTTGTGCATCATGGAGGGATCTTTTTGCAGAATTTTGTCTGGCTGCCGTCTGGCTCTGGGATTTGCTTCAAGGAATGAAGGCCTTCTAGCACAGGCATCGCTTCTTGTTTGAAAGACAACAACTAGTGGTGATTTAATCTCTATGTATTGCATTTGATAGTAGTTATCTTCAGAATATTGCATTATTAATCATTTAAGCATTGTAGTGTATTCAGTCTTCTGCATCCAGGAATCCGCGACTGCATGTTTTCATTCATAAAACAGAAAACACCAAAAATATCATTCTGGGTATCAGCCCATTGCATTTGTTTGTCCTAGGCGTTGCATTTCCTAAGTTTGTAGCATTTTAGAAGCTTGCATTAATTTTTGAGAGCAAATCGTACCTTTCTGCTATACCGTACCATTTGGGAGTGCATTGGAATTAGTGCAGGTTGTATGCATGGTTTTTGGGTTGGGTTCTTTGTCTTGTCTTAAGCATTTCCATTAATAAGGGTTATTGCATCTGATTTCTGATCATTTGGAGGTTATATGAGAAGAATATGAGCATGTGAAGTAGTCCTATAGACTGCTGTTTATGAATTTAATGTGCAGATTTGTAACAGGAATCGGAAGATCCAGTATATTGATCTTTGAAGCTATTGGGTTTTGTATTGCCACTTAAGTTCATAATGGCTCTCCATAATGTAATGTGATCCCTTATAAATTCTACAAGATTTGAACAAGAAGAATCCACTCTTTGTAAAGGCTGACAGTAGTACTGGCAGTCTTGGTACCATGCTTCATTTCTAGTTGTAGTTCTCAAACTCATTTAAAGTTGTTGTAATAAGTTAATCCTCCACCCTATGGTAGCTACTCTCCCTTCTTGGGTCAGAAAGCACATTCCGGGTGTTGAGTGTTTTCAGTTTCTGCATTACTAATCAATCAAGCATTTTAGTTTTCACTCCGTCATATGGTCGCCCCTGTCCGTTTGGAGTGGGTAGCACATACTTGGCGTAGAGTTCCCATTCCAGTTTTAGAATAGGGGATCCTCTGACCAATGCTCGCCATCTCGGCGCCATGCTGGTTAGAGTTTTCTGCATAAGCATCTGTTTTAAGATCCTCTGACCAATGCTCGCCATCCCGGCGCCATACTGGTTAGAGTTCTTTTCATAAGCAACTAAGATCCTCTGACCAATGCTCATCCACACGGTGCCATTCTGGTTAGAGTTGCTTCAGCAAATCAAATACTTTTTCTCAGAACTAATTGATCACTCATATAGTTGTTGTAATTAAGTTGATCAAAAATTTCAAAAAAAAATTGGCTAGGGATATTTCAGTGGTATCAGAGCCAAGATCCTGCCATCCTGTGAGCAAGTCTGTATATGAGTGACAGAGAAAAAAGATACTGGGCAAGAGAAGATAAGAAGGTTGGGAAACAATTCCAGTTTCATCAACCTCCTGAGGGTCAGACAGCCTCAGAAGTCTTAAGGGCTCACTGGGAATCTTCCGGGGAATCTAACATGGCTGAAGGAGAAAGGTCAATCGGGGGAAATGAGGGGTTCACCCGCAACAGAGATGATAGTGGAAAGGAAAGAGAAAGATCTCTGAGTCCTGGGAAGAGATTTGAAAGGAAGATGGATGCTTTAATGGACATGGTATCCCTCATGATGGGAAGAGTGGGTCAGAACACCACTCCTCAGAATAACTCAGGCCATAGAGGAGAATATAGTGCCTCCAAACCCCAAGATGAACATGCAGGCCGGGTAGTACCTAATAATACCAACATATCTTCCAGGCCCTTTAAACCCACTTTCCTGGCACCTACAATCAACCAGCCAGATCCCGAGGAGAATGCTTCATTTGTGGAGCAGTTGAGACTCGGTAGAGCAGAGTATGATTCTCTGCCTGATGACATCAAAATGGATATGTCCTATAATGATTTTATGGATCATAAAAGGAAAAACAAAGGACAAGGGAGGTATTATGACCAAAGGAGATCATTCAATCAAGGGGATTTGTACCAAGCTGTCAACAAAGTTATCCTTCCACACTTTGACGGAAGTGAGACTAATTCAGCCCGAGCTTGGATTCAGAAGCTGGATAACTATCTAGCTCTTAGGCCAATGGCAGAAGAAGAAGCGATTAAGTTCGCTACGCTGCACCTGGACGGAGTAGCGCACGAGTGGTGGTACCATGGCCTCATTACTCTTGGTCATCGATCTATCACAACGTATGATGAGTTCACCACTAGGCTCATCGAGAGGTTTGAGAAGAAGGATCCTGAAATCCATTTCAGAGAGCTTGCTCAACTGAGACAATATAGTACGGTCGAGGCCTACATTGCAGAGTTTCAAAGGCTCTCAGTCATGGTGACTGGAATCACGGAAAGGAGACTGGTGATTTTGTTTAGTGAAGGGTTGACAGAACCTCTCAAAGGTTGGATCAAAGCCTTTGACCCTCCATCACTGCAAGAAGCCATGAAAAAGGCAAGGAACATGGAGTGGGCTGCTCCTAAGGCCAAGTTTCAGTCAAATTCCCCCTTTCAGAAAAGGGATAAGGGAAAAAGGCCTCAGCATAGACCACCCTTGAGACCTCAACACCAAGAGTTCAAGAACCGCAATCCAAATGTTACCAGATTGGATCCAGAGACCCTGAATGAACTCAGAAGGAAAGGGTTATGTTTTCGGTGTAGAGAAAAATGGTCTCAAGATCATGTTTGCCAAAAGGGGGTTAAGTTCAATCAGATTGAATATTATTCTGCTGGTGAGAGTGATTCTGAATTGTCCGATCAGCAATCTGATTTTGAAGAAAGTGAAGGAGATAGAGCCCCAGAAGAATCTGGAGATGAAAAGGAGTGTGGGGGAGTCTTGGCCCAACTCTCTAGTTTTCAAAGAAACGAATCATTCAAGGTTCGTGGGATGATCAAAGGGCAGCGAATTGTAGCCTTGATCGACACTGGAGCAACACATAACTTCATTGATGAAGTTGTGGTAGCCAAGAAGGGGCTGCAAACTGAAGAGTTTGAAGGGTTTAAGGTCATGGTCGCCGATGGATTCCATATCTCTTGCACCAAGAAGATTTCAAACATGACCATGCAGTTGGGAAATTACGAAGTTAAGGATGACTTCTACGTAGTACACATTGGGGATACTGATGCTGTCCTTGGTATTCAATGGCTGCGTTCTCTTGGGGAGATTGCCTTGAATCTGCAGACTATGGAGTTGAAGTTTCAATCAGATGGGAAGAAGATAGTTCTAAGAGGAATGTCTAATGGAGGTCCGCGAGTGGTGTCATTCAAGAGAATGGCAAGACTGATCCGTCATGATCAAGCTGAGTGGATTGCTGAATGTATAATCCTCCCTGCTAGTCCGGTTGAGACTAAACGTGACCAACCTCCTGACATCCAGTCTCTTCTCACAAAGAAAAGTGCGGTTTTTGCCGACTTGCCTCCTGGACCTCCACCTGAACGGGGTTCAGAACACATTATAGAGCTTAAGGAAGGAGCTAAACCGGTGATCACAACTCCATATCGGTATCCGAAGAGGCAGAAAGATGAAATAGAGAGGAATATTCAAGAACTCTTGGAGATGGGTTTCATTCGCCCAAGCAAGAGCCCCTTCGCTTCTGCAGTGGTTTTGGTGAAGAAGAAGGATGGGACCATGCGCATGTGCGTGGACTATCGTGCTTTGAATCAAAGCACCATCAAAAATAGATACCCCATTCCCAGAATTGATGAACTTATTGATGAGTTACATGGGGCCAAGTTCTTCTCGAAGATCGATCTGAGGTCGGGCTACCATCAGATTCGGATGAGGGGGTCTGACGTTGAGAAGACAGCTTTCAGATGCCACTATGGTCATTTTGAATTCCTAGTCATGCCCTTTGGGTTGACTAATGCTCCGGCCACCTTTCAGTCTTGCATGAACCGTGTTTTTCAGAATCAGCTAAGGAAATTTGTATTGATATTTTTTGATGATATTCTGATTTACAGCAGGACTTGGGATGATCATCTCAAGCACTTGGAAGGAGTGCTTAATATCTTGGAGTCTGAGAGTTTGTTCGCTAAAGCTTCCAAATGTGAATTTGGAATGGAGGAGTTATTGTACCTGGGTCACATAATCAGTGCTGGAGGAGTGAAGGTGGACCCGGAAAAGATAAAAGCAGTCATGGATTGGCCACCCCCCGAGAATTTAACTCAATTGAAAGGGTTTTTAGGTCTGTGTGGGTTTTACCGGAGGTTTGTTAAGGGGTATTCACAAAATGCAGCTCCCCTTACTGATCTCACCAAAAAGGGGGCCTTTGTTTGGTCCGAAAGAGCTCAAGAGGTGTTTGATAAATTTAAGAAAATCATGAGCTCGTGTCCAGTTCTAGCCATTCCAGACTTTTCCAAACCATTTGAGTTGCAGTGTGACGCATCAGGTGAAGGAGTTGGCGCTGTCCTGATGCAAGACAAACACCCTATCGTGTTTGAGAGCAGAAAATTGAGGGGTGTGGAGAGATCCTATTCAATTTATGACAAAGAAATGCTTGCCATTATGCATGCATTAGCCAAGTTCAGGCAGTACTTGGTGGGAAACAAGTTCGTGGTAAAAACAGACCACAATAGCCTCAAGCATTTTATGCACCAGAAGGATTTAAATGAGAGGCAACAGAAATGGGTGAGTAAGCTGCAAGCTTACGACTTTGACATTGAATATGTCAAAGGGAAAAATAATGTCGTGGCCGATGCTCTCTCCCGACGGCCTCATCTTAGCTCATTGTGTGAGCTTACTGCAGATTGGAGAGACATGTTGCTTGCTGATTATGCCAAAAATCAGTTTGCAACCAGCATTTTAGAAGGTACCTTCCATGATGAGAAGTATCGGGTGGTTGAGGGATTGATCCATTACAAGGGAAGGATCTTTTTGGTGTCTGATTCTAAATTGAAGAAGAAGATTCTTCTGACTTTTCATGATATTCCGGTTGCTGGTCACCAAGGGTTTTTCAAGACATATAGGCAGATCCGAGAAAGGTTTTCTTGGAAAGGGTTGAAGGGCGAAGTACAACGCTACATCCAGGAATGTCCTGTCTGTCAAGTAAATAAGAATGAGAATACTTTACCTGCCGGGTTGCTGCAACCCCTCCCCATTCCTAATCAAAAATGGGAAAGTATCTCGATGGATTTCATCACCGGGTTGCCCAAATCCCAAGGGAAGGACTGTATTTATGTAGTGGTGGATAGGCTTACCAAATTTGCTCATTTCTTCGCCATTACCAGTACTTTTTCTGCAGCACAAGTTGCAGACCTGTTCTTTCGGGAAGTGTTTAGGCTGCATGGGATACCCAAAAACATTGTAAGTGATAGGGACAGCAAGTTCTTAAGTACTTTTTGGCAAGAAGTTTTCAGAATGAGTGGTATTGTGCTCACTCCAAGCACTAGTTATCACCCCCAAACAGATGGTCAGACTGAAGTAGTGAACAAGTGGTTGGAAGGCTACTTAAGAAACTATGTGTCAGAACAGCAAAGAGCATGGGTCAAGTGGCTGCACCTAGGGGAGTACTGCTACAATTCCTCGTTCCATATGTCGATAAAGATGTCTCCTTTCTTGGCACTTTATGGGTATGAAGCGCCTAGTTTTGCTGATTTGGTTTTTGGTGATAGCAAAGCACCCTTAGCCAAGGATATGTTGCAGAAAAATCAAGACATAATGAAATCTTTGAAAGAAAATTTGCAGATTGCCCAAAATCAGCAGAAGTTGTATGCTGATCAGAGGCGTAGTGAGCGCTCATTCGAAGTTGGGGATATGGTCTATCTGCGATTGCAGCCTTATAGACAGTCTACTCTCAAAAAAAATGGAGCTGAGAAGCTCAAACCTCGCTTCTATGGGCCATTCAAGGTCATCAGAAAGATTGGGGCAGTAGCTTATGAATTGGAGCTACCTTCTAATAGTAGAGTCCATAATGTCTTCCATGTATCTCGTCTCAAGAAGGCTCTTGGACATAATGTGGTACCTTCGTCACAATTACCCCCCCTGGATGAAGAGGGACAATTGGTTCTAATTCCCGAAGAAATACTTGATGTCAGAGAACGGTCTTTGAGGAAAAGAACCATCAGAGAATATTTAGTGAAGTGGAAGAACCTGCCTTTGGAGGATGCAACTTGGGAAAGTGATGAGATATTGCAGCATCCTGGGTTGCGATTGCTTGGGGACAAGCAATCTTGGGGAGGGCGGACTGTAATGTCCCCTTCTTGGACCTGATTTTCTCTGCGACCGTTGGTCTTTTGTTTGGAAACTCGGAGGCCAGTCGGAAGGTATAATTAGGGTTTCCTATTTTTGAGGAGGACTTTGTTCATGTTGGGTGTTTTCCTTGGCGGCTTCTTTCTGGTTGCTCAGAGAGCTTCGCAACAGTATATTCATCTCTGCTTTCGAGGCAATTCTTAGAATTTACTATTTTTAGTAAGTTCTATTTTTGGCAGTATCCAGGTGACATCAGACAATCTCCTTTTCTTGTTCAGTCGACTCAAAAGGGCATAGACAGATTCGAGCTCCAGAATGCAAGGTGGAGAAGTCAAGTAATTGCAATTTTAAAATAACATTATAATTATAATGTTATTTTACCCCTTGGCCTAGTCAAATGACTTAATGACAACTTAAAAGGGGGTTTCTAAGGGTGGCGCTTTCATGGAGTAGATTTAATATTTTTTTTGTCCTAAGCCAAAGTCAAAACCAAGGCGTGACTTACCAAGGTGAAGACTTTATTAAATACCTTGACTTTTGCGCTAGGAAAGATGGGACGCCATGTTGAAGGTGAGATTAGGGTTTGAGGTGAAGTTGCATTTAGGGTTTCGTGGAGTTCAAGGAATCTATATATTGGAGTCTTGTGCATCATGGAGGGATCTTTTTGCAGAATTTTGTCTGGCTGCCGTCTGGCTCTGGGATTTGCTTCAAGGAATGAAGGCCTTCTAGCACAGGCATCGCTTCTTGTTTGAAAGACAACAACTAGTGGTGATTTAATCTCTATGTATTGCATTTGATAGTAGTTATCTTCAGAATATTGCATTATTAATCATTTAAGCATTGTAGTGTATTCAGTCTTCTGCATCCAGGAATCCGCGACTGCATGTTTTCATTCATAAAACAGAAAACACCAAAAATATCATTCTGGGTATCAGCCCATTGCATTTGTTTGTCCTAGGCGTTGCATTTCCTAAGTTTGTAGCATTTTAGAAGCTTGCATTAATTTTTGAGAGCAAATCGTACCTTTCTGCTATACCGTACCATTTGGGAGTGCATTGGAATTAGTGCAGGTTGTATGCATGGTTTTTGGGTTGGGTTCTTTGTCTTGTCTTAAGCATTTCCATTAATAAGGGTTATTGCATCTGATTTCTGATCATTTGGAGGTTATATGAGAAGAATATGAGCATGTGAAGTAGTCCTATAGACTGCTGTTTATGAATTTAATGTGCAGATTTGTAACAGGAATCGGAAGATCCAGTATATTGATCTTTGAAGCTATTGGGTTTTGTATTGCCACTTAAGTTCATAATGGCTCTCCATAATGTAATGTGATCCCTTATAAATTCTACAAGATTTGAACAAGAAGAATCCACTCTTTGTAAAGGCTGACAGTAGTACTGGCAGTCTTGGTACCATGCTTCATTTCTAGTTGTAGTTCTCAAACTCATTTAAAGTTGTTGTAATAAGTTAATCCTCCACCCTATGGTAGCTACTCTCCCTTCTTGGGTCAGAAAGCACATTCCGGGTGTTGAGTGTTTTCAGTTTCTGCATTACTAATCAATCAAGCATTTTAGTTTTCACTCCGTCATATGGTCGCCCCTGTCCGTTTGGAGTGGGTAGCACATACTTGGCGTAGAGTTCCCATTCCAGTTTTAGAATAGGGGATCCTCTGACCAATGCTCGCCATCTCGGCGCCATGCTGGTTAGAGTTTTCTGCATAAGCATCTGTTTTAAGATCCTCTGACCAATGCTCGCCATCCCGGCGCCATACTGGTTAGAGTTCTTTTCATAAGCAACTAAGATCCTCTGACCAATGCTCATCCACACGGTGCCATTCTGGTTAGAGTTGCTTCAGCAAATCAAATACTTTTTCTCAGAACTAATTGATCACTCATATAGTTGTTGTAATTAAGTTGATCAAAAATTTCAAAAAAAAATTGGCTAGGGATATTTCAGATTCCTTGTCTAAGTATGGCGCCATCCTTGGGTAAAGGAAATGCAAATGAAAAAAGTGAATTTGGGCGAATTTGTGTGCATTTGCATTTGGTTTTGGGGAGTTGAAGTTATAAATAAGAGCCTTGGGCTCCATTTTGTGATATCAAATGAATTTGCATCGTTATGTTGCCGAATTGGCGATTGAAAATCTGAGCTTTTAAGTGTGGCTTCCTAGCTAAGTCTCAGTTTCGTACTTGCAAGATAGGACCTAGCTGTGTCCATGTATTCCCAGTGCTGTTGGTGAGTGAGTTGTAGATTGTGGAGTGTTTTATTTGAGATTGGAGTGTTTTTTGGTTGCTGGTCGCGGGACTGCTGAAAGTGTATTTTGCTCACACCACTTGGCCAGGCAATTCCATCATTTTGGGTACCGGCTCATCCTTCCTTCCTGCCAGTGGCGATGCATATTGTAAGTTTTTAGCATCTTATTTTGAGTGTGGATTTTTATATTGAAAATCGAACTTCCCAGGTTAGGCGTTGGGTTTTGTGAATGCATTGGGAAGCGTGCAAAATAAATATGGCTGTTTCGATGGCTTTCCTTGGGTTTTTTTCCGTTTTAGTGGGTGTAGCAATTGTTTAGAACAGATTTTGGGTGAATTGGGTGAGTAATGAGAGAGTTTGAGTGTTTTAGTGAATCCATAGGCTGCTGGTTTTGCAATTCCAGCCTGCAGATTTTCATGTTAGCAGAAATTTCATGTTCTTATTTGGATATTCAGCATTACTCTCTTCTCACATTATCTTGATTATTGTAAGGTTAAGTAGTAGTACTACTAACCAATTTTGGCTCGTAACTCTCACCCCACTGAAAAGTGGAAGAGGTTGGCTTGCTACCTATTTTTAAGTAAATTTTAATTCAGTCCTCCCACTGCATAAGTGGTCGAGTGATGTCTGAGTGTAATGGTCCTCCCGCTGCATAAGCGGTTGAGTTGAGATTGTTTTGTAATTTCAGCCCTCCCCCTGAAATATCGCGGTTGAGTGATTATGCCTTTGTATGTTTCTCTTGGCTGGTTCACTGCCAAGTTTCTTGCATTCCCGCTGGATAAGCGGAAGGGGCTGGCTTGCCGCCCAAGCATTGTTTTGTTTCCAGTTATTTGAAGCTAAGGATCCCCTCAACACCGTATGCTCTCACCTTCCCACATTGGGCACTTGGTGATCAGAAAGTGGAAGGGTTGCATTTTCCAGCAAGTTTTTCAGTTTATGGTTTCTAACCTTAACGGGTTATCTGTTTGTGAATGATTATTATTGGCCTTAAAAAACAAAAAAAATAACTGGGATACTACAGGGGTAGAGTTGATAGCATAGTTCCATGGAGAATCAGAAAGGGGGGATTGGTCTTGAGTATGGAGTGTCCAAGGGCCAAGATTTGGGGATGGTGGGGGGATTGTGATGTATATATATATATATATATAGATATTTGACTTTGACTTCTTCATTTCCAAAGCAATCACAATGTGTTTAGTATTTCAGACTTTCATATATATATATATATATATATATATATATGAAAGTCTGAAATACTAAACACATTGTGATTATATATATATATATATATGAAAGTCTGAAATACTAAACACATTGTGATTGCATTGGAAATGAAAAAGTTAAATATCAATATATTTATATCATATCAAAATGATGATTGTATATAAAAATCTAATACAGTTGACCAATGGTCCAAAGCCTCAAATAATTTCCAAAGTTTGTTTCAAAATCCTCATCACTTAAATTGCTAGATTATTTGAGGTTAAGGTCATCCAAACCAATACAAACCAACTCTATCTATGCGACATCATTATCAACTTGTGTTCATAATCTCATGAACTTAAGTGATTTCTGCAATCCGAGTGACTTGGAATCACAAAACACAATGATTTGAACACCATTACAATGCACAAAAGCAAATTCTATTCACCATTTGAACTAGTTATAGAGTATGCCTTTGGAGCTGAAATTTTCAAAGGGATTAGATCTTTATCTTCTAGATTTCTAGTTTCATGAAGTGTTTACAAAACAAGTGGAAATTTTCCCTGAACTTAATCATTAAATTGAGAAGATTAAATCTTACTGTTTTTTATTTCCTTTGCAAATTTGAATTTCACTATAGATTCAACCTAAGGTTATGAGAAGATTGAATCTTGGCCATCAGATCAAACCCTAGGACATGGAATCTAAGTACTAGACTTACCCTAGTTTATAATCTCATATTGAATTTGAATTTGAAATTAGGGTTTATAGTTTGATTCAAAATGTCTGAAATAGTTGATGATGCCCTAGCATAAAATGTTAACGATGGCATAAAGAATGGTAGCATAAAATGTGAAAAGAGTTGGTAGGAAATGTTAGAAAATCTAGATCTAGGTGGAATCCCCACAAATGAGAAATATTTGGGGATGCATACTTTAATGGTTAAATTGTAGGATTTATTAGTGGAAGTGAACTTTTAAATTTTTTACATACAATGTCTTGTACTCCCATCTTTTTTTGTATGAACTTGAAAATGTAGTAAAAATTAACAAAATCCAAAACCATGGAGTTTTAGAATTTTAACAAACTAGAGGACATTTCAACACAATATCCAAACCTTCTAACCTCCTCGTAATCCCCACAAAATTCAAATGAAAAACTTAAGAAACCAAACATTAGGATAATATAGAGTTTAACTCGATAATTGAACATATTCACTATGATACATAAAAAGTCTAGTTCCTTGGGCAAATTCCCACATTTTCGTTTAAATTGAAAATTTATAACTTTGCAAAGTTACCTTTAACTGTCGGACTTACAATGCAAAACCTAAAGGTCTAGATCCCCACCAAATGTTTGTAAAAAGACATTATAGTTTTATTTTCAATGGATACATAGAGAATATAGAGTCAAAAGAAGTCCTAATGTTTGGATTTTTAAAAAATCCCCACAAATGAAAACAATAGGCAAGAAATATCTAAATGAGAAGATATAATGGACGATTTAGTATGAAATGCATGTTTCCTTCTTGTTTTGTAGGTGTTCATGATAATGATCAAACAAATGAAGTACGGATTCAAAGGAGCTATCCCACCTTCCAAGATCCATTAGACATGGAACTCTATTATGGACATTGACCTAGGGCATGTAGATGTGGACTCCTCCTAGAGAAGAGGATAGTGAAGAAATGCAAGTAGCAGAGCAAAGAGGGTTCATGATGGAATAGAACAAGTTAGTGGATTCCCAACATCAATCTAATGTCTAGAACTTGTTATGTCGTGTGCAAAGGACAACAATGTAGGTCAAAGAAGAGTGGTCACTTAAAAAGGTTGAGTGTTGATGGACATAATGTAATGCCCCCTTTTATTTGACCTTAGAAATAATTATATGATTAAAATTAAGTTGTTGAAAAAATAAATAAACTAAACGATGGCTAGTTTAAATTATCTAAAAAGGTCATTAAAATAATTAATTAATTAAATTGTTAATATTCCTAAGCTTCTTGGGATTACTTATATTTCGTTAATTAAATGCTTCCTCAATTATTTAGTAAGTGACTTTACATGCCAATGAGAAATTTATAAGCAGGGTCACTTTATAAGAAAGTACTTAATGGAAGTTCATTATTAAAATGGATTTAATTTATATTCTTTTCGGAAAGTTACAGAAAAGATTATAAAAGGAGGAATAAGCGAGTCACTTGGCATTCTAGATATTTTATGAAACCCTTTTGATTGAGAGATTGAACCTAGTTCAGTCTTCATCCCAGGACAAAAACCCTTGGGAGATTGTTTGTTTGGATGAAAATCCAATCAGCCTATCGGGTGGATTTATCTCAGAATTCACAATCGGACTTGAATGGCAAAATTTGTGAAGTCTTCCTTGAAGACAAATTCCAGAGGTATTTGATTTAATAATATTATTAATGCTGGTAGAATAAATGTTGATTTAATTTTCAGAAATCATCTATGTTCAGAAAAGGATAAAAAGGGGAAAATATTGAGGTTTTGACAAATGGAGTAATGTTTTTAAGGATAACTTTACCTTTGGAAGTTGGCGGATAGATTAAAATTTTTGAGGGATAATATTGGAAAATCATGGGTTATACGACTTTATTAGCTGGGCAATACTTGTGAACTAGTGGGTGCAATATATTTTTGGTCATTTGTCTTCCTAGCCAATTGTTGAATATTCATATGGGAATCACTACTGATATTAATTTCTAAGACTAATATTAATGATGTATGGGGGCGATTAAGTGGATGTCACAATGGTCTGAGCTTTCTGGCAATTAAGGTGGAATCATGTCATAATGCTGAACCAAAGGTGTATTTGCAAAGAATAATCTTGATACTCCTCCTGACTGATTTTTGTCGTCCTTTGGATGTGTTGAACATTGCAAGAAGGCATGAAGATTGTGATTAAGACAAGGCAGGAAGGAACTGTTGGTTGACTATTCAAAACTGGGTCAAAAACTTCCTGGATTAGACACAGCACAATAGGAGCAGAAAAGAAGAACCATTCGCTGGATTTGGGGTAACTGACCGGCACTGTGGTAAGGCCGTTCACATCAGATAGCTTAGTCTCTACTGGAGGTTGATTGGAAGGAATTAAACATAAGTCATTATTGCTGCAAATAGGTTGGTTTATGTTTCATGTTTCAATCTGCTATATCAATCATTTGAGCTGGACGGTTACCTGTAAGTTCAAAGGTTCCGTTATCTTTCGGTGTGATACAATCAGATTTCTAAGAATTTAGTTTCTTTTCCTCAGAAGAATATTGCATTAAAGTTTTGAATACAGATATCTTGTTGCATCTTTAACATTGTCTAAGGATATATAATATGACTGTTAAATGGAAGCATATTCACATATTATAATTAAACACATAATTTTGCTACACAGTCATATTTGCAAAAGTGAAACTATACCCCGCAAACCAGTGAACTATTTGATATAATGATTACTGTCTGAGTGTTGGAAAGGTTAGAAAATTTTCAGTACATATTTGGCTCAAGGATCTTACATGTAACTCTAGAGGCAATTGCAGAGACCTTTCACATTCCCTTCCATGAGGGGATAGTAATAATATGATTGACAAATGTTGTGGATCACTACAATGAAGATTTTGACAAATGTTTGAACTTTGAAGTCAATTAACAATGCCCATACCAAGGTTAGAAATCTTAGATATACTAAAGAAGCTCCTTCGAAGTGATTTCCATGCTAAAATTGGAGATATGATTCCATTATTGAGCAAAATAATTGGAGTGCCCACTGGTTCCACTTTCATGCCATAGATGTTTTTGTCCATTGGCACAGCTTTATTGAACTTAGAAATAATCCACTAGTCATAGTTGACTGGTGACAATCTACATGATTAGTTAACTATAGTGAAGGATAACAAGAGATTTTATATAACGTCCTATTTGATATACTCATTAGCTAGGAAACACTATATCTTGCGCTAGCCAAGAAAGGCATAGTTGGCATGGGTCCAAACCAATTGAGATTTTTTGAATGTTATCAATAACTTGAATACATAAATTTGTTGGCCCACTGCAAGAGAGTGAATGATGCATTCATGATATATATGGTAAGAATTTTGGAGATAGAAATAAAAGATGATCCTTGAATGCTGCTCAAGCTATTAGCTAATAAGGTAATTGGTTCATCCAATTTCATAAGTTCACATAAGTGAGAGTGGAAGCTTTTTCTGGAGCTCCATATAGGCTACCCAAGTACCTATTGGTGTCTGTTTTATTGTCTACCAAACTTCATGCCTACTATTTCAGCTTGTGAATAACAATCAATTGTAGAATCTTCATGCCAATTTGTGTCACGTGTGGAAAAATTTCTGGATAACTCTCAACTTGACAACGATCAGGCCCTCCTTCTAGCGCCAATTTATGTTGGGCGCGGGAGGAGGGTTAAAAAGCTTTGGGCAATTTCTCGCAAGTATAAATTGATGTGATCTCGAGTCCAGCTGTTCACGACTTGATAATGGTCAGCCCTCCTTCTATCACCAATTTATGTTGGTGTCTGTTTTATCATCTACCAAACATTAGATTAAAATACCACAAGGATACTGCATCCTCTCCTGAAAAACCACCGCTTATGCTAAGATTGCGAGAAGATCATATGGCGATTCCAAGGTCTATATGTGCAAACAACGACTTTAGTGTGATAGCTTCTTGGGTAGTGTATGCTGAAAATCTCAAGGGGGACTTACGCTTATCAACTGGTATCATTCAAGCTTTACTTAGGCAGATTTAACAATTTATGCTCTATATTTTTGGATTTTCTGGTTTAGGACTTCAAAAAAAGATAAAAGAGGATAGGGTTCAGGAATTCTAACTAATTCTAGGAACTCAAGATGACGATGTAGATAGGGTGAGACTAATAACAATACTCTATTTCGCCACACTTGGGACAACTACACAAAGTATCTGCAATCTTCTAGGATTGTGCTTATGATTTTCATACTTAGGAATAGTACCAACAATTGAACAATATTATTCCAAGTATAAGTTAAACATCCACATTAAAAGCTTAGGCTAACTTTACACATTGAAAAGAAATCATCCATCCAAAGAAAGTATGAGAAAAATCTCACCAATCTATACTATCAAATCTATCATTCATCTAACCTCAAAGCAAATAACTTAAGCAAATTTAATCTTTGTTGAAGGGAATATGCAACCATGCAACCATTTAGCAATAAAAAGATTTCAAGACAATACTGATAATGAACTTTTTTACTCAAATCGCTCTACGCAACAATTTCATAAATCTCTCCACACTGAAATGAAATGAGAGAATGGGTTTATATAGAGTTTTTGAAAGCAAAATAAATGGCCGAGATCAATCTAAGATCAACGACTAAGATCTAGACAACCTAACTCTAGATAGAGTTTCCTAAAATAAGATCCAAGATGAACTTCAAATGAGACAAGTGGCACAAGATGCTATTTTTAAGGATTGCATCCCTTTCTTGTGATATTCAATGAATTTGGACACAATCTGGTCAACCTCCTCCATTGTGACATGTTGCAACATGTTGATCCTAAAATCTAACCCTTCTAGGTCATCTGCACACAGAGAAAAGGGGATTTCCGAGTCTAATTCTTGCTTCTGAAAGGCATCTCTGATGGACAGGAGGTTCAACGCCTTAGCCAAATTGCTTTTCAAGACTGGTCCTGTGATGGCAAAGAAGATCTCTTGAACTTTGACCTTCAAATTCTCCAACTGCATATCACTTTCCTGGATAGTCGCCTTCCCAAGCATCTTTGCAACTATAAGGAAAATCTTGTCTTGTATTGCCCTTATCTATTCTTCTATTTTATTAGCATCAACTTTTACCTTCTCCAAGACTTCACTCCGTGCAATCAACGTCCAATGCCAACTGTTGAAGTCATAGGCAGTCCCTGCTTCAATTATATTTTGATCAACCAACTCTTGAGGCGAGACTCCTTTCATCGCTCTAAGGCATGGGATGATTCTATCTTGGATATCCTGGAAAACAGTCCACACTTCTGCCATGTTCATGATCCTAGAAAGTAAAGAAGTTTGTTCATATGTTGATGATATTCCTTCCATAAACTTGGCTGCTTCTCCTCCTATACTTTCCATCCAATCTCTAGTTTCTTTGGTTGTCACTGCATCTTCCTCAAAACCTTTGACTACATACTGTGAATCCAAAAGTGGGAGAGCTTCTAGATTGGCTTGATTGATTGGCTTAGTTAAGTGCCGAATATAGTTCTTTAGACGCTCAACTTCTCTTTTGTATCTCTTTTCTTCTCTGTCTCTTCATCCAATTGTGCCTTTTTAGAAGCGACTGAATTGTCCAGGT
This sequence comes from Cryptomeria japonica, assembly GCF_030272615.1. Classification (NCBI taxonomy): domain Eukaryota; kingdom Viridiplantae; phylum Streptophyta; class Pinopsida; order Cupressales; family Cupressaceae; genus Cryptomeria; species Cryptomeria japonica. The sequence continues at coordinate 283,941,121 of NC_081415.1, forward strand.
CTTCTTTTGCTTGGGTCTTCGTGCTCGGTCCCAAGTCAAAGGTGGTGATCTCATACTCATGAGGAGCAATGTCTCCCTTTGCTTTGTTTACCTTAGGCACAACTATTTGCACTGTATGATTGCCTGTCTCGTCTCTTTGGATGGTAGAAAATATTTTAGTTGGTTTCTTCACGGCAACCTTTTCTAGTTTGGCTAAGAAAGCTACCATATCATCCTCTTCTAGATCCTCTATTACTGGTGTCCTTAGTTTCAATCTTTCTTTCAACCAATTAGGAACAGTGGGTTGCTCAATGCCTTCCATTTCTTGATTGCCTTCTTCACATCCAATACCTCAAAGGGCGGAAATCATTCCTTCTGGAAACTCTCCTTCTTCAACATCCATTTCATTTTCTGATTCTATAATCTCAGTGCCAGTGGGAGATGGTGGTTGTTCATCTTCTTGGTGGACTGATTTTGCATTCTCCTCATGAATTGAAGAAGGAATGTCTATCTTCGCCCAAAGACTCATCAATAGTTGATATATATTTTTCATTTTTAGATGTGGCAGAACGAGATGGTTCTACCCTTTGCTTCTTCTGAGAAGGTTCCTCATTTACAATTGCTTTCCCCTTTCTTTTAGTGCTAACACTTTGAGTTGCTTCTTCATTTGAGGAGTACCCTTTTGCCGCTGCCATCAGGGTATATGTCAAAGTTATATTTTTCCGCTTTAGCCTGTGACACTACTAATCAACCCACCACCTGGTATACTACATAACTGGCCGCATCAAAGTGGTCAAATTTGCATGCTCTGGCTCTGACCACTTGATAGGAGGAAAAGGTGCATGCTCATCAAAGTCGGGCTGAGTATGTTTTGTGTCATCTTCCAACTGATCTGGCACAAGAAAAGGTTCAGTCATTCGGATGAAATTTATTGACAGTCTGGAAAACAACCTTTTCCTGATATCAAATTCATTTGCAGCATTAGCCCAAAAATCTAATATGTCTACCTTGTGTCGGAATCTTCCTTCATTTGCTGATCAGATATTGTTATGAGGATCATAATTTGCTCGAGACCGGTAGAATGTGAAAGGGTACCACTGCATTTCTAGCCTGGCACTCTCGGCTGCCTGCACTGTTAGACAATACTCTTCCATATTTCCAATAAAGAATGGAAATGTGATTGCTGCCTTCTGCCTTATTCTTTTGAAATTCTGATATGTCTCAAGTTGCCTGAGAATTTCAAGGAGAACCATCCAGTTGGTTGGGTAAATTGGAGGTTTGTAAGGATGACCTTCAAAGCCTTGGACCCTTATGTATGTAAATTTTGGAAACTGGATAAACCAGGATCGATATCTGCTGGTCAAACTTTTAGCTTCAGGAGACAACCTCTGGTGAGTTCCTCCTTGTAACGTCCTTGTAATGTACATCAGAAATGCATCATGTGCTCGATAGCTCTTCTCCTTAAGCTGCAGCTGCGGGTAACAATCATAGGACCAGAATTCATTCTCTCCATTGCCAACTATGCCTTTACAAATTAATCCAGAATATCAATAGGTTGCAGCTAGTAGATATACTATGTAAGAACTCATGTAGAATGATTTTGTCTTCTCCAAATTTATCAACTGCTCATGAAGGTTATTGCTGATTATGCGAGACCAATTAAACATCCTGACTCCTGAGGTGATCTCATCTATGAAGTAATACATCCATGTTTTGAATGGTGCACCCTTAGGGCTGTCCATTAGCCTATTCAATAGCAGGATAATGTCTCCATATTCTTCCTTGAAGTATGGACGTAGTAGGACCTTTGGCACTTTTCCCTGGGGTCTCTTCTTTTCCAACCAAGATTTGTTTACATTGGTTGCACAGAGCTCAGACTGAGCATGATAAATCCTTTTAGTATCCTTTATTGTCTTGTAGGTAGTCTTATTGTATTTTGGAACTCCAAATGTTTTCTGGATGGATAGCTCTGAAAGGTTGGCTAAAACTCTTCCATCAGGTGCAATGATTTCCCTTGACTGTGCATTGTAGTGTCTAGCACATTCAACCATTAGCTCAACACATTGCTTGGCCAGAGGAAATCCGTCTACTTGGACGATGCCATTCCTCATCATCCGGCAGGCTAAGGGTGTTGGCAGGGGTCCATCAAGACCATACATTCTCTTCTTGAACTCCTCTAGGTCAACATGTCCAAGATCGGTGTCTGTGACATTCTTCCATTTGGATTTGATCTTGGATTCCATCTGCATCCCTTTGCTAGCAAATTTCATTGATGCTTCCTGAATGGTGTTCCCTTCAAAACACATGAAAACTTAATATTACTTTCAGATTTTAATCCTGATTTTCAAACCCCTTTCCTAAAAGTTTCACTTTCAGCCTGATGAATGGTTAAGTTTCTGTGAAAAAGCAGATTGAAAGTGAAGGGTTTGGTCAAGAAATTAAAAAAATTTAAGGAAGATAAGATAGAAAGTGAAAGAAATTCAGCCAGATTGAGTTTTTTGAATTCTCTTTATGACTGAAATTTACCTCTGATTCTGAAATCTGTCTTAAAATCAGAGAAAGTACCTAATTTCTTGAACTCTAACACTTGGAAGTTTTCACTTCTTGAAAATAAAAAATTTCATAAACTTGAGAGAAAACTTCTTCTCAGTTGCTCTCTGAATTCTAAACCTGAATAGTGATTTGTGAGAGTGAATTAGTTGAGAATATATAGAGTTTAGGATTCTTAAACTTTGAAGTTTTATTGTTTTTTTTTGTCTCCTTTTTTTAAATCTTTCCAAAATGGAAAGTTTTATTTTCTCTCAAAACTTCATCTTAGCCAAAAGAATCTTCTAGAATTTTCCAAAATTCTCGAATTCTGAAAATTTTCTAAGTGTTGAAAATAATTTTAATTTTAGGAAATAATTTGGAAAATAATTAACAAAACTATTTTCCAACTTGCTGGTCTGATGTGAATTCTTGATCAAAATTTTATCTTTGATTGTTTTCATGTTTAATGGATCAAATTTTAGGTCTCTAGTCAGGCATCTTCGCATATTCCATTTATGCTCAGATGAATCAATTTGTGTGAGTGTTTGATCAACTTGCTTGGACAAGGGTTTGGACAATTTCTTGATTGTGGATATGTCATGTCTTAGGGTTTGTGTCTTTGGAACAAATTTATTTCAATCTGCACCTCCTATGTCTTGGCATGCTTCATGTCAATTTTTGTTTGCTCTTTGTCATGTCATCTTGGCAAGCTTCAGTGGTGAATCTTTATCCTTTATAGGCAAACTTTTAATATGTTACTCTTGTGAACCCAAGGTAGGAATTTAGTTAACTCATGTCATCTTTATTGACTGCAGATCAGAGTTTAGTAGGGTTTGGACATTATTCCCCATGTCTTGGCGAATTTGGCAAGAGTTTGGACAGTCATATGTCTTCTTGTCATGATGGGCATGTGTGTTTGAGAGTTGTCTTGTCATTGTGCTTGCTGTTCATGGCAAATTCCTGTGATGATCAGATAGTTTGTCTTTCTTTCTGTCGTGTCTTTTGTCAAGGTTTACTTCATCTTGTGTGACACTTTACTATCCAACCCTAGGCGGACTTGGGTGATAATGTGCCATGTTTTGTAAGACAGATTTTCAGCTTGAATGTTTTCTTCTTGGCAAGGCGGAGTTTTCATGCCTTTGGACAAATTTGTCTTATGCTTGAAGATCATTAAGAAGACTGTCAACACGTGTATTTCTTAGACTTGAATAATCTTTTCTCTTTCTAGGTGGATTTGGAGATGATCAAGGTGAACTTAGAATCTGATAAGATATGAATGCTCTATTGTTTCATTTTCATGCTTAGCAAACCTTGCTGTCTATGGCGAACTTGGAGGATTTTGGATATGTCGAACTTCTTAATTGCTTCTTCCAAACCCTTGAAATACTTTGCTGACATTGCTTTCTTCAATCTGCCTCCTTCTCCTTGCTTTGATCACTTCGAACCCTGCTTGGTAAATAGTGAAATCTTCATTGAAGCAAAACCTTTTTTTATAGCTTCCTAGGTGGTTTCTAGAAGCCTTATTGCTTTATACGAATTTCTAGAAAACTCCTTCAACCTTAGCGAACTTGATCTTGCATCTTCATGTGTTGGTTTGGCATTGTTTTGTTGTTTTAATTGCTTTCTTCTAGAATGTGAATTGGAGAAAGCTTTATTTGCTTTGTTCTAGAGAGTGGAATTTATTTTCTTTTTCATCTTTGCCAAATCATCAATTTGCTTTATTGCCAACTTGGTCATCCTTTCCTTTGCCTAGCGAATCCTTTATGTGCCATGTCATCATACTTGCTTTGAATATGTCATTGTCTACTTGGAAGGCTTCTAGGCGGACTTGGATGATTTCCTTCCACGCTTGCTTAGGCGGACTTTAGAGTCTTGTGACGCCTCCCATAGGGCGGAGTTGGAGGGCATAATGCCATCTTGCTTGTGCTTTGTTCCTTGGCGGACTTTAGAGTGCGTTAGCCAAGTTTAACTTTGCCTAGGTGGACCCTGCATTGGCCTAGACATTCTTCCTTAAGCCTTGACGGACTTTGCCAACCTCCTTCCAATTTAACCTAGGCGGACTTAAAGTGGCTTATGCCAAGGGCAGACTTTGAAGGTTCTTTGACATGCCAAACTTTCCCTAGGAAGGGTGGTCTTGGATGAGTCTTTGCCATGTCTAAGACAAGGCGGGCTTTACATATGTAGGAGTTTGCTTAACCTTTGCCAGGAGTTAGTTAACTGATGGTTGGAGTTTGTCGATACTTGGACATGTTGCCTTGGCTTGAGTTCATCTCTCCTTACCATGCCAACTTGGAAGCCATTATACCAAGGCGAACTTAGAAGATTGTCAGACATTATTCTATATGTATAAGCTCAACCTTAGGTAGGAGTTTGAGTAACTCTTGCCATGAGTTAGTTGACCAATGTTAGGAGTTTACCATTCATTGGACAACTTCATTGTCTCTAGGCGAACCTTGATCCTGCCTAAACATCTTCCATACTTGACATCCTTAGGTGAATTTGGTTGATCATCTACCATTCCACTTGTCTATCGTTGAGCTAGACGAACTTGTCTAAGCATCTGCCATTTTTACTTCTCCAACTTAGGCGAAATTTTCAATGTGCCATATCTAAATTCTTCCTCTATACTTGATCAACAATGTTCATGTCTTACCATTTTGGTTCATTTGGAACAAAAACCCTAATTTGGATTTCCACTTTGCTTTTTGCACTTGGAGACCTCATTTTCAAAATTTGAGAACATGGGCATTGATAATATGGCTGATCTTCTGGAACATTTCGCTTTTTGCCCTTACAAACATAATTTTCAAAAAAAAGCAAAAATTTTCAAACCCTTGCTTTTTATACTCAGAAGCAAAATTTCTCGAATCTGAAAACATGGGCAGGACTAATATGACCTAAAGAACAAAACCCTAATCTAAAAAAAAAAGAAAAAAATTCGAAGCCCTTCTTTTTATATCTAGAGACAAGATTTTCAAATTCCAACAAAATGGATAGTAATAAAATAACTCGAGGAACAAAAACCCATATGCCACTTTTAGAAAAGCAAAAAAAGCAGAAATTTCTAAAAATAGCAAGTTGTTGGAAATGACCCAAAGCAATTGCGATCCTCGTCCTTCATACCTTCTGAGCACTTTGGTAACACTAAAATGCAATTCTAAGCAAGATTTCTCAATTTGACTCGAAATGACCTCAAAACTCGAACTCTTAAACTCTTAGAAAATGAAGATTTATGAAAATGCAGAGCTAAGACAAAACCCTAGAAAGCAAAAATAGGGGGTCCCCATTTGTGATGGGGCGATGTGTGAATTAGGTCACAATAGTACCCTGTTTACACGATAATATTATTGGAATTGACAATACAATTGCATGAAACACAAAAAATTGGATGAAAAGCACAAATCTAGGGTCCAATTTCCAATCATGATGGGCGTGTATGCCTATCCTTCCCTCCAAGTGCAAATGAGTTGGATGCTACGATGCAAAGGTATAATTTGAATTTTCATATTGCTTGACTAAATTTGATCAACATGGCAAAATGGAGAAATATGTGGGATCAGTATGAAGCATGTGCCTCAACTTGAGGAATTTTTGTGCCAATTTGCAATGATGAACATGAGGTCAAGATGAGGAGCTATTGTAGATTAAATGCATTTTATAAAGAAGCTTCTGGAATAAACAAAGTTTATGATTAATTGTCAGATGATGAAATCGTCTTGCATGAAGCATATAAAAAGGACAACATTTTCAGAAACCCATGCTACCATTGAATCAGGCCAAAGAAGAGGTAACTTCTTTGGAGGAGGTAACCCAAGCTCCTCAACTTTAGTATGACTTTTTTGAAGGTCAAGATTAAACAACTGAAAGAAAAGGGAATATATCAGACCACCAAAGAAAGGCCAAAGAAGAAAATCAAGAAGTAGAACAAGGGTGAAGGATATTTGGTCCAAAAGGAGGAAACAACAAAGAGAACAAAAGAAACACTGCAACCTTTGAAGCATAAAGCAAAAGGGAAGACGATAGATGAAGTCTAGGAGCCTAAAAGGTGTTTGCCCTCTCGGGTAAACGGTTAAATGCAGAAAGTAAATGCACAGAACATAATGGAAATATATTAAATAACCAGCCTCTATATTAATTCCACAGTCCATGTACAATAAGTTCTTATAACATTACATCTGACACGACTAACATGATCATACTTCGAAGAAAAGGTACACAATATATAATACTCGAAGGGGTACAACACAACCGTCGCGACTCCAACTACCTACCCGTCGGCTAACTAACTGACCGCTGTAATTCATTATTACCGACGACAACATAAACATAATATAACAACATAACATAATGATTATTCCTGGCAACTTCATCCCCCCCAAGAAAAGAAGTCAACTTCGACAACTTAATACAAAATAGAGATGAACGGCAGGAACTACTGACGCTAGTCGGGCCCGGATCTTATACACTTGCTGCGTCCTCGCCTGAAAACCCTTTTCTGCTACCATCCGATGCTCAAGTGCGGATTTCACCAATATTGCTTCCTTTGCCATCACAGTCCTCCTGTGCCTAACCCAAACTTGTCTACAAAACACGTTTTTCAGTCTCAGCTTCCACCAACTGCTACTCAAATGATATTGTCTCCCTAGCCAATTTGTCCTCGATAGCCACCTGTGCTGCTCTCCCGGCATCCAACTCCTGGGTACGCTGAACTAAGTCTCACGCGACTATTGCCTCCAACTAGGGGGTCAGCTTGTCCCGAGCCCTCTGTGCATCCACCAAGGCAACCTCACGTCCAGCCAAGACATACTTTGAGTTCCTCAAAGCGTACCAGTCATGCCTAGAGGTGGCCACAATCCGCTGGCACAAATGCTAGGAGACACCTCAAATCCTCCATCACACTCCCCAAAGGCTAAAAACTGAACTGAATAACTCCCTGGTGTCATACAACTGCGCGGACCTGCAATGCCTTCCCTCAAACTCTGTTTGTTCCCAACCTCCAAATCCGTCTCCCTCTACGGCTTATGGCTCCCCCACCAATGCTTAGCTGCAGGCTTCTTTCTCATAGTACGGACAACCACAACACTTCCCGCGGTATTTTGTAGCTCAAAAATAAACTGGGGGTCTGGGGGCAACGCCCCCAGCGGGGTCGAGGGGCAGCGCCCCCGCGGGGTCCTGGGGTAGCGCCCCAGGGTCGTCGTTTTTTTTTTTTTTTGGGCACTGTAATGTCCCCGATGGCACCCCGGCCATACAACCTCCCTGTACAGTTAACAACAGCATTGGCACCTCCGATCGTGCGGCCACCTTCCCGTGCGGCCTACACCCCTCCACCATACGGCGGACCATGACGACTGCACGGCTGTGCGGGGATTTATGCTGGGTGTGCGGTTGACCACCGCATGATGGCATCCACCGTACGGTGTTACCACCGTCGGTGGCCCACCGCACGATGGTCGTCGTCGGTGTTGCCACCGCCAGGGTGGCCCTCCTTTTTTATATATATATATATATATTTTTAAAATAATTTTTTGACCGTATGGTCGCTGTCGTACGACCGTACGGTTTTTTCATTTTTTAAATAAATTTTTGACTGTACGGTCACCTGTCATATGACCGTACGTTTTTTTTTTTTTTTTCTCATCTCCTAATTTAGTTGCCTTGGAGAGTCGTCTGCTCGGGTCCCCTGTCTCTGGGATTGCCCTTAATCCTTCTCGGTTTTCCTCGCCCGAGAATTGCCTGCTGTGGTCCTATGCCTCTTGAGTCGCCTGCCTGGCCTCTCAAGTCCCCTTCCATCCTCTCCGATGTCCGTCCGGGCTCTCGGGTGTCCGTCCGGCCTCTCAGGTTCCCTGCGCGCTTCGCGTGGTAGGGTTTCAATTTGGGCCCGTTGGTGGCCAATCTATTTTCAATAGCCATCCGAAGACCTGGAACCACAATTTCTACAGGGACCACGGTCTCCTTCTCATACATAAGAAGAAGGATAATAAAGATTTTGAAGGCTGCGGCCTTCCACACAGGGTTCCAATCGTTGCCGACACTCTTCGGATTATTTACGTCGCCAGGGTTTGGGGCGTGTCCCTTCCAATATTCTCTGTATTCCAGGTACACCTCTGTTGGTTGCTCTGGTTCCTCTACTTCGAGCCTGTAGCTTTGGAATATTTCGTAATCCTCCATTTGCCAGTGGAAGAGCCCGTTAAGTGAGCATACTTCATCTTCAGAACATCCCTCCAATTCGAGCACCCCTTCACTATTCGACTCCATCGCGTTCTTGCCCTTGCTTTCATCGGGACCCCCTTCCCCTTTATTAGAGTCCTCTGAGTCCGAGTCGGAAGAGGCGAGCTCTTCGCCAACATCTTGGGTGTGTAGGTCAATGGTATATTTCCGCCCTCCCTTCTCCATGGAAAGTGTATTTTTCTTCCAGTTGTGGTTTACCCTCGCGTTGATCAACCACGCTCTCCCCAAGATGGCGTCATAGCCTTTCTTCTTCGAGGGAATAACCACGAAATCTAACAAGAATGGTTGCGTACCAATTGTCACTTGCTGGGCCATCAATAGGCCGAGTGGCTTAATGCCGTGTTGGTCCGCTCCCACCAGGTTGAATGTGGGTGGCCATAGGGTGGGCTTCCCCAGCCGCTTCCATGTTTCTTTTGGTAGTACATTCACCCTAGATCCCCCGTCCACAATGGTGTCCTTCAGAATGTGTTGGTTGAAAATTTTGTACACTTGGGGAAATATACAAAATTGTGGTTTCAACCACAGCACACGAGTAAAAACTCTCATAATTAAGGGAAGGCTCCCCCTATCTAACTACAACTTGGAAAGTAAAATGGGATGGGACAGGAATCTTTCTTCTTTTTTTCAAGAAAGACAATATCCTTTTCTTTTCACAGAAAAGGATAGCGATTGAATAACAGCAGTAACCACTTTAAAGTGAAATAAGAGAAAGGAAATGAAGTTTCCTGAAAGCGCAAAGACTTCTGTCACTTCCTTCGGGACGGGACAGCAATATCAAGCTCAAAGACTTGACTATTGGAAGTCCTATCTACCCTTTGCTATACTAAATTTTACAACGAATAAAAGATAACAGCTCAAAGACTGGAATAATCTATTCTTTTAACACAAAGACAAGAACTAATGCAAGCTCAAAGACTTGCTGATATTTCTTATCAAACAGTAATTTTTCCTCAAGAATAGACGCAAGCTCAAAGACTTGCTGCTCCTTCTAGAGATTTTCTTATTTTAATTAATTTTCTCTACTTGCAGCTCAAAGACTTCAAATCAGATTGGACTAAGCTCCTTTAGAAACACTTTGCATAGAAGAAATAAAAAGATTCAAACTCAAACATGTAGCTCAAAGACTCAAAACTTGAGTAATCCTTCTTTCTTATTCTTCAAAACCTTCAATTCACATACATAAGCTCAAAGACTTCTTGCTGTAAATTTCGTAGAGTTTTTGTTTGCTTTCCAAAAGATATATTTACAATGGACCTCTCAAGTATTTATAGAAGAGGAGCCTTGAGAAAAAGGTGGGAGGATCCTAACTAACTTGAGAGATTCTCTCAACCACCAAGACTCATTCAATAAATAACTAAGACTTCATTAATTAACTAAGAGTTATTCTAACTAACTAAGACTTATTCCAACTACAGTCCTAATCGGACACAACTTGTAGTTGCCTTACATGTAATTACAAAAGTACAAGTAATGTGTAACTTGTATTTTACAAAAATTACTTTTACATGTAATTTGTCAAAACGAAATTACAACTAAAGATTACAAAAGAGGGAAAATTCAACTAAGTGTTGAAAAACACTTAAGTTGCCTTTTGTGAAGACACGAATCCTTGAAATTTTCTGATGCTCACTTGTAGTTCCTCGGGATTTGGTTCATGGGCGTTCTTAGCAACAACCATAGTCTTCACAATAGTGTCGTGACAGCGGAGGAGCGCAGAATTGTCTTTATCCAGGATAGACTGGATCTCATGCAAAAAGGCTTGGTGTTTCATCAATGCTTGAATTGAAGCTGCCGAGAATTGTTCACTCCTCCATTCATTATGAATCCTGATTTGTAAATCAGCAAGAACCTCTTCTTCTGGAATCAGCTCTCCATCCTGACTTACTATATTGCAAGAGGCCCTTTCACAATGTGAGACAATACCTCGATAGACTTCATCCCGGAATCTCCTTGCATCACTGATCTCCTCAATGAGGGATTTAAGAACAAGGGTTTTGTTTTCCATGAGTTCCTCAAATTCCAAGTACATGACCCTGGAAGAGATGATGGCGTGCTCCTGCAAAATACTCAGCTGTTGTTGGGGCATGGTACGCCAGATTGCCAGACTTTTCTCAACACTTTCCAGATTCTTTTTGAAAGTGTTAGAAGTCTGATCCAGTTTTTCCTCAATGGTTTCCAACTTAGACATTATTTGAAAAAAGTCTTTTACCACTTGAATACATTGATCATGAAGCTGATCAACCCAGGAATCAAGTGCTTGTACTTTCTGAGCAGCCCTTTCCACTCCACGAATCGATTCTTGGGAACCAGAAGAGCCTATGGAGTTACTCCCTTCAGCAGCAGGTTTTGTGATTTTATGAATGGCTGCCATGAGCTGTCGGTTTTCTTCTTCTAGCTTGTCTTTCTTTGCAAGAAGATCATCACACCTTTGCACTAGTGAAGCAACAGAAAACTGAGCATCATGTTTAATGACCTCATGTGTTTGCTTGCCCAATTCTACCCTTGTAACCTTATAATCAGCAGCTGACATTTCATCAAGTGGTTTATCTGCAATAGGTTCCACAATTTCAGCTACTTTCATCTTGTTACTATCAACAGTTACCCTAGCGATAGTCTTTGCCTTCTTAGCAACTTTTGATCTGGACTGTTTGAGTTGCTGGTAGTCAAAGGCATCAGGTGAGATCTCCTGCTTCTTTCTTTTCGGGGTGAAAGAACTAAGCCATGGAGGCAAAGTCATCAACTCACTTCCAGTAGCAGCCGTAGGCAAAGGAGAAGTAGTTTCTGTTTGAATTACCGTGGTCACCCTGGGAGGAATATCTGTTTGAATAGCGACCACGGTTTGCTCAGTTACCAATGGGCATGAAGATTGCTTCATAAATTCTTCAAAACCAGAAGTGGAAGTATCAATTTCTGATAACTGAATGCAAGTGGGATTATCTTCAGGAACTTCCAACACACTTTCTCGTTGTTGATCAGGAGAAGGCTCGTATGCTGAAATGGGAACTGCATTCTGAGGAGACTCATCTATGAGCAAGTCAGGAGGAGAAAGAGGCGTCTCAATGGAAACTGGAGGAATGACCTCGTGAGGTGAGTCTGAAACTGGAGACCTAGGCGCATCATCAGATTGCTGCCCCTCTTCTGGATTATCCAGATCGATCACCCGAACATGGAACCGTGATTTCTCCTTCCCATGAGTAGTCGTCTCCTCAGGAGGAAGCACTACTGCACGACTGACTCGTAACTTGATCCTTGTGCCTGAAGATGAAGCACCCTCCTTGCTATCAATCTGAATCTCAAACTTTCGTCCAAGAGGCCCTGTAGAATCATCTTCTTTACCAACCTTGATTTTGATAAGTCTAACAGCATTACTTTTCAGCCATGCGTTAGTATTGGCCAAGATAGGCTGAAATCTGTCAAGGATGGAGACGCACTCCTTGTGTGACCATTGGATCAAAGGAAGTGGAGCTTCCTCAACCCTTCCTGAAATGTATTCAGGATCAAGTATATGCCCGTCATCGATCATCCCTTGTGGGATATCCGCTAAGTTCAAGTCAACAATTTGCTCAACAGTGAGCCTGCAGTAATCCATCTTCAGAACTTCGACTTCTGTGCGGAGATCTACCTAGATGTCTTCAATGCGATGAACATGCACAAAGGATTTCTTGATCTTCTCCTTCATACCTCTATAATCAAAATCAGCTCTAGGTTTGAACCTCTTAAGCTTGATTTCCTGCAATTCAACCTCCATGGCCTTAGCCTTCACAGATGTGACAAGGGAGTATCGACCAATTTTCAATGGGTTTGTGCTAGAGATCCCCATTCCAACCTTGTGTCTAGCAGACTGAAAAGTATGAACAGCCATGATCTGTCTTCCCAACTCCATAAGAATTATCTTATCGGTTGGGTATCTTGGAAGCATGTATGGCTGTCCATCATAGCATCCAATCCTCATATAGGTGAAGGTGGGAAATTGCAGGAATAAACACCCATACTCAGACACCTTGACCCATGCCTCATCTGATACTCTTTTGTTTCTGAGATCCACGTCAAATTGACACATGAAATATCCAAAGAATGCATCTTGGACTCTTCTGAAATGCAGTCTGCTAGGTTTTAATGGCAACTGGTCATAATATTCCCAAACTGGTATAAGCGAGCGATCACCCTTGGTAGAAAGACCTGGGAAGTGTCTAAGTGATGCTGCTAAATATACCAAATAAGAATTCATGAAAAAGGTCATAGTGGTAGGAACTGTTGCAAGTTGTTCGCACAAAGCATCGCTGATGATTTCACCCCATGAAATATGATGTGACTGCTGTATGAACATAATGAATTGATACATCCATGGCTCAAAGACATTAGAGTGCTCAAGACCCATCATCCTGCTAAGAAGAGTGATGGTGTCTCCTATCTCCCACTTGAAATCACAACGGTACAACTTTGCCCATCTTGAGAAGGAAGGACGAGGCTCTTGGATCCATCTATTGATGTGCCGCTTGCAATCTTTTTCCCTTTTCACATAATACTCTGCTGCACTTTCTTTGGTGATTTCCATATAAACAGGTGTAGGAGGTATTTTAAAGACCTTCTCGATTGTATCCTCATCAAGTTGAATTATAGCTTCACCATCATCATTTTTGATGACTCTTGACTCTTTGTCAAAATGATGGGCGCATGCAAGAACGAACTCCGGTTCTAGGGCAGCCACTGGGAAAGAAGATGCATGATGGATATGGCTGTCCAACAGCCACTGCAAGTTGTTATCTCGTGGATCTTCTACCCTGTGAATGAATTCTGCCATATCAACGTGCCCTATTTCTGTGTCCTTGATACGATCCAATGGAGAAGATACCTGGGAAGGTGTAACCTCATTCTGGTATTTGTCATATTTGTATTTCATTTTCTTTGGAGTTGGCGATGCCGGCAAATCTGTCATTGATTGTGAACCTGTAATGCTGTGATGAAGACTTAAAAGAGTTAAGGCAACATCATAATCAGCTGCTAATATCATTCTTTCTTCTTCAAATGGGTAAAACTTTGATCTCTGAATTTCACGGTTTTGTGAGAGGAAGAGGGGAGATATGTAGAAATGGGAAAATCTTGACTTTGACCAATTTCGGATCTTGGGAGAATTTTTGCAAGTATACAAGTTGGAAAGTACATACATGCAATCGGGGTTTTAAAACCCGAATACAAGTACACTTGTAAATTCGAAAATGGAGAAATGGATGAAAAATGGGATTTTGACTTGCGGGAAGTGATGTAAATGGAAAGTACGGATATGGGGAACGCGAATGAATAGAAATGGGAATATTCGGAAAAGTCATTTTCATGAAAATGAGGAGAACTTTTCAACATGTAATCCGGTTTTTAAAACCCGGATTTGCAAGGGAAGGGTATTTCACACTTTTCAAGCTTGGAATTTTAACCAAAAATAGTTAAATTCCTTAACCGTAGGGGAAGAACAAGAATTTCCAGCGAACTTGTAATCGAGATTAAAAATTCCGAATACAAGTTTAAGAGGGAATTTTAGGAAGAACAATGCAATTCAACAATTGCATTTCAAAGGGGAAGATTTCTTTCACGAAAACCAATTTTTAGGGGAAGAACATCACATGCCAAAAATGCAACTAATAACGAAAACTAAAGAAAACAAGAAAATAATAAAATGAAGAGAAGAAAGGAAGGAGAACATACCTCTCTTAAAAATGCACAATGCTTCTCCAATAATGCAACAATTCTTGGAATGAAGAAGCAAAATCGGTATATCAAACCCTTATCACGTTTTTTGTAAGAAATGCCCCAAATATGGCAGCAATCTTAAACTTGAAGGAGTAACATGCCAATGAAAGTGTGTATTTCAAGTTTATTGGAGAAAAACGCCTAAGGTATTTGTTGGAGCAATGACGCCAAAGGTATTTGAAGAGGCAGTTATGGCAAAGGTAAAAAACGCAGCCAAAGGAAATCACATTTTTGCAAAAAACGTGGTATTCAATGCACCATCAATGGATCATTAAATGTCTTGAAACTTATCCCATACTCCACGCCTAGGTGGGAGAGGGCAAAACGCCTTAGGAGATTGCAGGTTCATGGAGTAAAAAACGCCCAAAATGTGGATTGGATAAACCACGTTTTTGCTGATTCAGCTCCAAAAACCAGTAATAATAAACTCTAAATGGCGAAAAATGTGTTTGAAAATGCATGAGAATAGGATAGAATCCTAAATGCCTTGCATCTCTAGCAAATCTCCCCAAAAAATCGCTTTGACATCTTCAACAAATCCATTTTCCTTGCAAATCGGGTTTTGGGGGACAAATAACAAGTTTGATTTACCCAAAAACATGCAAATTGGGTTTTGGGGAGAAAATAACAAGTTTTATTTTCACTTTTTCTATTTATAAGCCAAAATCGGGTTTTAAAAGACATATAGCAAGTTCGAAATTGTCAAAAATGCACTTTTATGTCAAAATCGGGTTTTAAAAGACAAATGACAAGTTCGAAATTGCCAAAAATGCACTTTTATGTCAAAATCGGGTTTTAAAAGACAAACTGCAAGTTTAAAAATACTTGTAAAAGGGAAATAAAATCCCTACAACAAGTTAAAAACACTTGCACATATGTAATGGGGATTTAAAATCCCTATTACATGTGAAAATCATTAAAGTAGGGGTTTTTTGAACTTGCAGTTGAGCCAAAAAACCCCTATTTTAACTAAAAATGACCCAAAAACAATAAAAAGATAAAAACATTAAAGGGGAAACTTAAAATAAATTACAAGTGACATATTTAAAACAAAAGTGCACATGTAATTGATCAAAAATTCCCCTATGAAGACCATAACAATGAATATCATTAAAACTTGCAGTTTGAAGAAAATTCTCCACCTGCAGTCTGGGTTTTAAAACCCGAAATTGAAGGAAAGGCATAGCAAACAAACCCAGAATTGGACGAAATTCGAAACGTAGTTCGAGAATGGACTGAGGATCAAGCCAATCCAAGGATTAGTCAAAATTTTGCCTCGGGAAGCATGCCATAGAGTAAAAATTTCAAATTTTTCATAAAATTTTACCGTAGTGGTCCTTCATTTTTTGCAAACAAAAAATGAGGACAATAGAATGGTCCCATGGATACCCATTTCTACCACAGCTGGGTGTCTACCACTGCTCAAGGCTAGTAACATCGGGTCAGTCGAAGGGTTGACGGAAACCTCCACCTGTGGTGTACTCTTCGAAGCTGTGGCGGAAACCCCAACCTGTGGTGCACTCGACGATGCGGTGGCGGGAACCCCTACCTGTGGTGTACTCGATAATGCAGTGCTTTGCACATTGGTGAGGATGGCAGTCCTCAATTGTGGCATAGAGTCTAGAAGGTCTTTTACCTTTATCGGCACCTCTATCTGCAAGATTTGCCCAATGATGTTATTTTCCGCTTCCATACGGAATGATGTACTTGCCACCTCGTTGTCCCGTCGTTCGGTCGTCATCTCACGTTCAATATTGGCCTTTGCCTCCCGTAATCTCTCCTTCTCCGTACGGGGGTCGGGATAAGTGGCTTTTTTCGTCTGGGCGCGGGTGATTGCCAGTACTTCTTTCTCACCAGTCTTCTCAGCCTTCTCAATGTTGAGGAGATTAACCCCTGCCTGTGGGCAATTTGCGTCCTCATGGTCGCCTGGCCCACACCAACGGCAGAGGTGCTGAGGGGTGGCTTCCTTCGTGCAATCATGGGCGAAGTGCCCCCACTGATTATAGGCCCTACATTGGATAATTGGCCGGCCCTTGGTGTCATATTGGATACGGCTTCCGTTATTGGTATTGTTGCTATTCCTTCCGCCGCCGCATTTGTTGTCCCGGTATCCTCCAGATGATGCCGTTGTGTTAGTATGTTGACCGGTACCCGCTGGTGCGGATGTTTTGGCCTGCTCCGTGAACAACACCTGGTTCATTTGCGTACTTCGGGTTTTCATGTTGCATGGGCACTCCTTGGTGGAGTGTCCCATCACTTGGCAAATCTCGCAGAATGCCTTCTTTTGGCAAGTACCCTTTGTGTGCCCTTCCTCTTTGCACTCAGTGCACCATATGTCCCCTTCGTTTCGACCAGTGCTTCTCATTATTTTGAATTCCTTTCTCATTCGCTCCACGTCTTTTTGGAGCGCTTGCACCTGTTTGCCAGCCTCGTCGTCGCTGCTGCTTTCCTGTGAAGAGTCATCGTCCTCGGATGAGGATTTATTACTTTTCTTCTTCTTTGATGTTTTGTGTTCGCTCTCCAGGGTCATCGCCCTATTATAAGCGTCGTCATATGACGTCGGGGGTACAATTTTCATCTTCCTCCGTAGGGAGGATTTCAACCCTTCAACGAACCATTGTTTCTTCAATCCATCTGCGGGTTGGCTTTCCATTTTACCCAAGAGTTCTTTCAGCCTCCGACTGTATGCCCGTACTGTCTCCCTGGTACCTTGTTTGGTACTGTATATCTCCGTTACAATTTCATTGTCATCACTGAGCAACCGAAACTCCCCCGTGAATTCCTTCTGTAGATTGGCCCACGTGGCCACTTTTTGCTTGTCCACATCGGAGTACCAATCTATGGCAACTCCTCGTAACGTGGTTGGGAACTGCTGTACCCAGTCATCCTGGTCTGTTACTCCGTTGGCGGACCAAATGGTTTCACATGTATGGCAGTGCCGTAAGGGGTCTTCCTTGCCCTCCCCTGTGAACTTTGGCAATTTTTGTTTACTCGCCATCCCACTGCTGGGTCTCGCTCCTCTAATTCCTTGTGTTCTTGTACTTGGCGATCCTCCGCCTCCTGCAACTGAACCTCCACTTGTGGGTCCTCCGGAAAAAGTTGCTGACACCGAACCAAACAAATTGCCTCCCGTACGGTACCCTTGTGCTCCCTTGGCACCTTCGGTCGTACCGTCACCTTCCGGTGTCTCCCTCCGGTTGGTTGTCTCCCTCCGGTTGTCCTCTGAAATGGACAAATTCTTTAGCAAGTCTCTGGTAGCGTCGATCAGGTTTAGACTTCGCCTTGTTTGTTCCACCAACTCTTCGCGGCTTCTTACCCTACGGTGGTATTCTGGCGAACTGTAGAGTTCTCCTTCGGCACCCTCCGTGACTCCTTCTGGCAGCCCTACAACAGTGTAGACAGTGTAGTTCTCTCCATCTATCTCTGCCTCCGCAACCTTCGTGACACCTCCTGGGTTCCCTTCGAGCAACCCCTCGGCCGGTCGTCCCTCGGCAAGCTGCCTTAGCCTACGCCTTCGTTCTATCTGCTGTCTGAGATTCAACACGGTTTGTGCCACTTCCCATTCGTCACTCTGTATCTTTTTATTTTTGTCCTTATTTAGTCTATTGGGCATAAGTCACTTCCATACACAGCAAACACACGCCATGTACACAAAAAAACTTTTATTATTTTTATTTTTTATTTTGCCTTTCGGCCACAATTTATATCAGCAGTGTGTCGGGATTATTACAAGGTTCAATTTCCCCTTCGCCTCTTGCCATCACGCTCTGCGTCCCACGACGATTGTTCCCTTTGCGCGTCGTCGGCCTCTGGGTCAATCTCACCGACGCGTAGGCCTGTTGTGTCCGTGCGCCATCCGTGTCTTCCGTTCCCGAGTTCGTCTAGGCAACGGCGCCAAATGTTTGCCCTCTCGGGTAAACGGTTAAATGCAGAAAGTAAATGCACAGAACATAATGGAAATATATTAAATAACCAGCCTCTATATTAATTCCACAGTCCATGTACAATAAGTGCTTATAACATTACATCTGACACGACTAACATGATCATACTTCAAAGAAAAGGTACACAATATATAATACTTGAAGGGGTACGACACAACCGTCGCGACTCCAACTACCTGCCCGACGGCTAACTAACTGACCGCCGTAACTCATTATTACCGATGACAACATAAACATAATATAACAACATAACATAATGATTATTCCCGGCAACAAAAGGGTGTACAAAATGATATATTTGGAGCTAACTCAAGAAGAAGAAAAGGAGGAGGTAGCTCCACTCCAAAGAAAGAAGAAATTCCAAAAGATAACCACTCCAAGCGAGCCAGATGTAACAAGTAATGTACGACCACCCTCTTCTCTTCCTTCAACAATGCAAGTTTCAATTCAACAACCAACCATTTGACGCGATATTCCTATATCTGGTCAAGTATATATCATTAAGTCAATCTACCACTCCATACTAGTTCCACCTATTCTTTCTGCTGTATACTTATGTGTAATCACTGCCTCCAAACATCATTTGCTTCTACTATGCAGTTATTCAAACTAGCATCCTTATTATGCACATCATATGTCTGCCTTCCCCAAAAATTGTTGCCTATACAAGCAACTTATGTAAAACAGTAAAACTGAAACATGTCTGTTTTTTATATTAAAAGCAGCAAAAACTAGGTGCTGGCCCAAGATACAAAGCCTGACGGTAAAAACATAAAACATGTCTGTTGATAATATCTTTTATACCAATTAAATTGTCTTCTCATTTTCAATGATAAACTCAATGTCCTATGTGACTCTTTGAGACAAGTTTGAATGCTTGTGAAAATACATCCTCCACACTTTTAGGAGATTCCTCGAGCATAGTGGACACTATAGAAAGATTAAAGCCATCAGTTCTGATATGATGCTGATAAATCAGACATGAATTATAAACCTTAAATCACATTGCTTTCCTAGATACTATCAGAAAATCTAAATAATATCATATCCATTCTACTTCTTTTACGATCTCCTTGAGAGTACTTTGACATAAATCTCATTTGACATCAATGATAATGGTTGCAACTATTTCATCTATCAATCTTTACTCTATGAACTCTTTGACATCATTGGTAATCAATCCAACAATCTTGCTCATGTACTTTGACATCAATGACAATATGTCCTTACCTTTGACATCAATGACAACTTCCAATCATCTAAATACAAAATTAGAACTAGTCTTCTGGATATAGATAACTTTTCTCCTTCAAGTATCATAACCCAAACATTGTAATTTTGAATTAACATTACGGAGAATTTTGATTGTTTTCTATATGCAAGATATATCTTTCATCCCAATAAATGTAAAGCTCTAGGATTCAACTTTTTGTTTATTAGAAACCTATGCATATTAGGAGGTTACGAAGGTTATGTTGATTAGAGTAATGTCAACTTTGTGTCCCGTAGACAACATTGACCAAATGTTTTGCCTCATTGCAAATAATGTCACAAGTGTTTGGATGAACACCTTGGATGTGAAATTCCACGATTTTGTCATCGGTCTTGCCGTGCTTCTTAAGTACATTAAACCTTGATTTATAAGGTAATATATATCAACCAACTCTTATAATTCCAGTATGGTCATATCAATATGTATTATCTGTCTTCTAAGTTATTTAGCAAAGTGAAATTATAACAGAATCTGAATGTACACCTATTTTTGTCTGTCCACTTTGTGTATTTACTATTTATTAAAGTACAGCTTCTGTCTTGATGCAAGTTTGTGGATGATTGGCAGGTAATATTTGTTGTTGATGCCAGTGGAAGTATGGCATTGAATCGCATGCAGAATGCAAAAGGTGCCGCCTTGCAACTTCTTGCTGAAAGCTACACGAGCAGAGATCAGGTATTTTTGTTATTTATTTCAATCATCTATTCAAGGTATTTCATCAAGCATATCAATATAGTTAGCATTCCACAGATACATTCTTTTACTTTCTTTTCTGGTAGTAAAAGAAAAACATTATAGAATGTCCCTATGGAATTTTCAGATGAGTATTCCAGCAAACAGAATGCTATTTTTTAATTAATAAAATCATCATTGACATAATATGAGACTTGATTTCCATTACATTGCACTAAGTTCTATAAAGGGAAAAGACAAACATCAATGTTGCATTCTAGAATTCTAAGCACAAGGAAATACATGAGCAGGTTTCAATTATACCGTTTCGTGGAGACATGGCAGAAGTCCTCCTACCCCCATCTCGATCAATAGCAATGGCAAGAAAACGGCTAGAGCGGCTACCTTGTGGTGGTGGCTCTCCTTTGGCACATGGCCTCAGCATGGTATATATGATCTATTTTTTGGAAATAATGTTGTAAATGATCTTGTTCTTTAATTGGATGTATATAATTTGCATATTTATTTTCGTATAAGTATCAATGATCTTTCTAAAATAGAATTGCATACTAAGATCAGTAAGATGCGATTTTACAGGCAGTTCGAGTTGGCCTAAATGCTGAGAAGAGTGGAGATGTTGGACGTGTGATGATAGTTGCTGTCACAGATGGAAGGGCCAACATCTCTTTGAAAAGGTCTACTGATCCAGATTCTACTGCTACTACAGATGCACCAAAGCCTTCATCACAGGAGTTGAAGGTAACACATTTAAGACAGTTTAATTGGAATATACAATAATACAAGAGTACCGTGTATCTTCCCAGAGTTAGAATCCACATGCAATATTTCAAAAGACTAAATATGGTTTTTATACTGACATATTTAGGGTTACTTTGTTCGAAATTAATTTTTAAAATGAATCCATTTCACTAATAAAAGAATACTGTCTCCAACAATGATGTACTTGTGAGATAAAAAAGGGAAGTTATTAAAATAATTCTGTTCCAGATTAAATTGTGGGTCAATGGATGGAATAGGACCTATGCAAAAAATGATTCTAGAGGTTGACCTCTACTCCTTCAAGAACAAAAGATCATTTCTAATCATTGCGCTGATCTGTTTCTCAGTGTCTTGTATAAGATAAGCTGTAGAGAGATTTATTTTCCTATTGATTGAATTCCAATTCTATAAAGTCCGATCTAAGGAAATATTTGGGGATGAAACCAAAATAATAGCATGTAGTACCAAGCCTTTTCAACTCTTAAAGCTTGTATAATTCGTATGTAAAGTTTAGAGGAACAAATTTCACTTGTGCTGAGCTCCTTGGTAGTAAGAAAAAGAGATTTCATATATTTACTTCTATCAATCTTAAAAAATCATTTTTCTTTTCAATCTGTTTTAACCTGCAATAACTTTAAGAGATGTTTAGGATAACCCAGGAGACATCAGCAGCTGTCTTGTCTCGCCATAACCCTTAGTAAGTGTAAGTTCATATTTTAATGTTGTACACGTATGGATCCTCAAGTAACACATTCCCAGTAACTAAGCTTGGTACTATTATATTGTTATATTGAGTGGCATGATGTTCTTGTGAGGCTGTAGAGAGCTCACAGAGCTTACCAGGCGATCTCTGTGATTAGTGCTTTCAGGTTCTATAACTAAAACATTTTTATTCATCAGTATTAATTATTTTTGTGCTTTCCATTGTTGAAAAACTCTCCAAAACTCCTTTTGATTTGCAAGTACTCCCGAGTCAAAATGCCAAGTGAGTTACTTGCCCAAAAACTCTCCAACAAGTTTTTGAAAAACTTGCAGTGATTTTTTCCTATAAAACTCGCTAGTAAATTCAAAAAATCCAGAGTTTTGTATTAAAAACTCGTCCAAACTCATATAATTTATTTTTTCTTGTTTGCAATTAAGAAAACACAATTTTCATTGGTGATAAAGGTTTCAATGGCTTTAATTTGCTGCCCCTTGAACCCGTTGGGGGTGTTGCCCCCAAAACCCCACAAGAGGCATTGCCCCTTGACCCTGTTGAGGTTGTTGCCCCTAGACCCCCATGAGGAGCAGCACCCCTCAACCTCATTGGGGTCTTTACTCCAAAATCCTCATTAGTTATTGGAATATTTCAAATAAAAAACTTGATTACAATTTGGGTGTGATGGGGAATTGGGATATAACTCTTGAGTGTGCCTACTTCGACGTTATTATTGCACAATGTAATGTCCCCACTTTCTAGGACACCATCCAGATGCTTTGATTCACTTGTTAGCCATCTCCGTAGGTAAAGTACAAAGGTTAGGAGATGATTGGCTAACCAAGGGGAACCTATACTTAGCCATTTATTGGGCCTTGGAAGCTTATAAGGTGAAAACTTTATAATAGTTCGTTATGAGTCACTTTTTCTAAAAATAGAAACATTTAATAAAGTGACTTTAATTAAAAAGTGACATTATAAAGTTACTTTTTCAAAAAAATAAACTTACTCCATAAAGCAACTTTATTAAGAATGTTGAGCTTTGGAAACTAACTCTCCCTAATGTCATATGGAACATCTGGAAGGAGCACAACAACAGGATTTTTAGGGAGAAAAGTGCGAACCCTAAAGTGGTGGTGGATAAAACCTATAGAGGGATCTTTGAATGCTTATATGGAATTGATAATGGTTTAGCTGCTAAAGAAGACTTTAATGAAAGATGGAACCTCTCCAATAACAGAAACAGTAAGGATAAGGGTAGGGAGGGTCTTCTTTGGTGCTTTCCTTTACAGGGATGGATTAAGGCCAACTTTGATGGGGCTTCTAAGGGGAACATCGGGAAAGCTGGTTATGGGGGCATTGTCAGGAATTTTGCTGGTAGTTGCCTTGTGGCTGTTGCAGGCCCTTTGGGTAACCAAACTAGTCATTATGTTGAATCCTTGGCGGCTTTGAATACTTTGATTATAGCAAAAAATTTCAATCATGATAATCTATGGTTGGCGGGAGACTCACTTAACATCATTAAATGCCTTAAGGGAGAAATTGAGCCTTCATGGACTATAGAAAATATTATTTTTAAAGCTAGAGAAATTATTTCAAGTTTTAAATCTATTATCATTGAACATGCCTTTAGAGAAAAAAATGTTGTAGCGGATGGTCTAGCGAACCTCGGTGTTATTTCCGAAGCTCAAAGTATATGGAATGGGAAAATTAATATTGATTTTAATATTAAAGAACTTATCAGAAATGACAGATTTATGGGGAAAGAAGGATCGCATGTTAATCAAGAAAGCATTAATAAGTAATCTTCAAATTTTTAGAAAGGTGATGATGACACGTCAGAAGGGCAGAGTCCTAATTAAGAATATTAATTTTCCGCACGCTTTGTGGGTATGCATTTTCAAAAAGTTGAGTGTCATTTTGAAGATAGCTCTGAAGTTGCAGAAGCAGAGAAATTGTAAAACGAAATCTAAAATGGGGGGGGATCTAAGAAGAGAGGAACCTGATAATATTTCTAGATGGCAGGAGATGCCTAAGGTTTGGGCAAAGCTGGAGAAAGGACTCATGACGAATTTCATGGAAAAATTGGTCAACTATGATAAAGGCAGAGTTAACCTAGCGGTCACTAAAGTTACTGAAAATTGGATAAATGGCTCCTTCAAAATTCATGGAGTTAGGTTTAAGCTGGATGTGGACCTGATTTCGACGGTCATAGGTATGCCCCATTCTGGTCTTAACTTCTTTAGAGATCTGAAAGTGTCTAATAATGCAGTTAAGCTTTTTTTGCGTAAAGAGAAGGAGAGAGCGAAACTAGGAAAAGCCACGGGGGGGTATTATGATGCTTCTAATATTAAGAAAATATGGGGTTGTGTGATTAATGCAATTATGGAATATATTACGATGGAGGGTCGTTTTACCATGGTCCACACATACCATTTTGTGCTTTTAAATCATTTTAGACATGAGAAGAGGATTTCTTTGCCCTATTACCTCTTTAGGTCTCTGTTGCGGTCTCTTAATAAGCATAGCAAGAACCCTTCTTCGCCTGTGCTTCATTGCGGCCTTATTTTGCTCATTTATGAGCATTGCAAGATTCTGGCTATCCAGGAAAACAAGAGATTGTCGGTGTCACCGGGGAAAGGTAAGAGGAAGATGGAGGAAGGTGGGCCTAGCAAGGATGAGTTGACTCAGAGTAAAAAGGGTAAAAAGCTATTGTGGAGAAAATTCAAGAGGATGTGGGTAATCAAAAGGAAACGGAGGTTGATTCTGAGGACATGGGAAAAGATGGAAGCGAGATGGAGACCGATGAGTCTGATGGAGAGGAGAGCTGGAAAGAAGAGGAAGTGGGGGAAGAGGAGGGAGGAGCTGAGGATGTTTCTGATCAGAATAGCCCTACCCACAGTGTGAGTATAGGTAATGTTAACAGCCAGCTAATGGAGGAGCAAGACAATCAGAGTAATAAGGAGGAAAGAGAATTGGAAACTGAGCAGGAGAAGGATAAGGAGAAATCGAGCAGGGATCAGGATAAAGTTGGAGATGGGATTATTCTGGATAAACTCAAAAACCAGTCCGAGGCTTGAATGGGTTTTGACAGGTGGGTATATGAAAGAATCAAGAATCTGGAAAAAATTGATAAGTAGGAAGAGAAAGGACAGAAAGCTGAAAGTAACCAGGAGCAGTGGAAGAAGGGTATGAAGGAAAAAGTGGACAAGTTGGAAGCTTAGATTAGTAAACTGGAGGAAGGAAAAACTGCCATGAAAAACTTTTTGGTAATGATTCCGGATATCCTTACTTCTGTGACTAAGAATTTAGAGGAAATTACCAAGTTCCTTGATGGCTCCAGCACTTCCAAACCTGTTGTGGACCTAGATATTGAAGAGGGTGCTATTGAGGCAGGGACAGTGGAAAGTGCTCCTAGTGGAGCGGCAAAAAGAACTCGGGCAAGTATGAAAAAAGCTGCTTTGGCCTCTTCCAAGGAAATCCCTATGCTTAGGGATAATATTAAAGATTTGCAAGGGATTAGCGGAAATTTGGCTAATGCCCTTAAAAACATTAAGTAATTTGTCTTTTGTTGTTTTTCTGTTTTGGCTGGATGTTGTTGGTTTTGTTGGGCTTATGCTGATTTTTGCCCAGAACTGTGCTGGTTTTTTGGCAGACTGTCTAAATTTGTCCATTTTCTAAATTTATTAGTTGCTGCAAATAAAGTCAGAATTCTGAAATTTAATTTTCAGTAGTTATATTTATTCTTGTATTGCATTTCCAAGTGGCATCATTCATACTAACGCTCTTAAACCCTTAAAATGCAATATAAACTCAAAAAAAAATCATAAAACATCAAAACCCAAAACAAATACTCGCTGGTCAAAGAATCCAGTCAAACAAATCAATCAGCAAACCAATCAGCTGTGCAAATTCCTAGTTGGCATATTTCACACAAATTGCGAAAAATCTCTTTAGATGAAGCAACTTCTCCATCTGACATGGCTAGTGGAAGTGGCATTATAGCTCATTTAGAGTTGAACTTGGTTTTTGGTCTACGGTATGTATTAACTAAATTTGATTTATATATAATGGAAATTAGTAATATGCTCAACAAATCTAGTAATGTGTGTTTTAAAGAATATTTTTTAACATTTATGTATACAAATGTTCGATAAAATTGCTAGAGTTTTTCCCGATTTTTTTGCGGAGTCCTAAATTTTTAAAATTTTTGGGCCTGTGAAGTCCGAGTTTTTCAACTATGGTTTCAACAGTTATAGTGATCAGTGCTAAGTTGAACTGAGTTTTGTCCAAACTTTTTGTAATTACTTAAAAATGAATGATAAAGATTGAAAAAATACAGCTGTTATCGTGTTTGATACATTGTGTTTACATCATAGTAATAAGTCATTTTAGTTTTTGTTTCTGATTTTTTTTTCTTTTTCTCAAATCTAATTTTTGATATCCTTTTTTGTTCTAACCTATGAAATTATCTAATGGTTGGTTGTTGCAATTAGGAGGAGATATTAGAAATTGCAGGAAAGATTTATAAGGCAGGAATGTCCCTTCTTGTTATAGACACGGAGAATAAATTTATATCTACGGGCTTTGCAAAGGAAATTGCTAGAGTTGCTCAGGGTAATGCCCTTCTATGAATCTTACTGCTTTGAATAGCATAAACATGTTCCTTAATCTAGTGATCTGCTTGTCACAAGTATCCACTGTCCAAAACTAGACCCATTGTTAACTTATTTAATGTGCTTGAAATTGCAGGGAAATATTACTATTTACCTAATGCCTCCGATGCAGTAATATCTGCTGCAACAAAAGAGGCATTAGCAGTCTTCAAGAACAGTTGATGACAAATTAGCAGGCACCCAACATTTTTGACCCTTGGTATTCCTATTGTGATAATAAGATCAATCAAATTTTCTCTTTATCTTGAAGAAGCAAAATGCTTCTTTACTATCTTGTAATATTTCTTGAAATGTATAACAATAATTTTTACTATGTAAAATAAACAGATTCCCATGTCAATGTCCTGGAATTTTCAATGCGTGTTTGTATTTATGCTCTATCGAGATGGTAGGACTGCGCATTTCATTAGTTTCTGCTACTATTTTCTGCTAATTGCTGAGTAGCAATATACAATAATCAGTTATGTGTTCTTGCTTTAGATTACTTGAGATTTTGCATTATGATAATTATGTATTAACCATATGATTAACATTATAATAAAATCTAAAACTTGTTTTACCCATAATAGAAAACATTATAATAAAATATACACTTTGGGTTGTAGACATTATTGGCTTTGCCTGAAGCTTTCGTAATGCATGAAAGGTTATATCTCAAAGTGCATGTTTGTGAAATGATTACTTTTCATAGCACATCAATTTCTACAATTTACAACGTTTTACCCTTAGCAGCAAAAAACCTTTGGGGAAAAAATCAGCAAACCAAAAGTATAAGATTTTTTTGAAAAATTTGGGAAAAAATAAATAAAAAATCGAATTTATTTATTTATTTTAATAAAAAACTGTAGTGAAAAAGATAAAAACAACATTTTTTGAAATTTAAAGGCATTTCCACAGCATAGAGATATATAGAGCAAATAAAATAGAGAGTTTATGTAATGTTACCTTTTCCAATGCCCTAGTTTTTGCCCTAAAATTACAATTCCAAACAAGAAATGGAATATAGTTAGTGATATCTTTTACCAATTGTGGAATAAGGTGGATCTTGGTTGAGACCCTACAATTATGTTAGGTAATCATTGATGCATAATTTATAAAATAGATATTTCGTACTAGAACATTATCTCAATCAAAAGCATACGTCTTTCCTACTAGGGTTAGGAACATTAACTCAATCAAATGATATAAATAATTTCATTAATGAAGTTCCTTGGAAAATCCTATAAGGCACCTCGAGCCGATCCATCAAGCGCAGGAGCACGGAATGATACTCGTCATTTGGCCTCCCAACCCCACTTGGGGTGTCTCTACCTAAATGGAACTTAGGTGCTACTTGCATCCCTCATATGTGTTCCAATAATATTTTCCCTAATGACCCACCCACATTATGGAACCCCTTGGGAGATCATACAAGGCACCTCGACCATTCCATCCGGCCCAAGAGTCCAAAATGACACTAGCCATTCGCCCTCCCAGCCCCACTTGGGGTGTCTCTACTTGAATGGATCCCTAGCTACTTGCATCCCTCATATGTACCTTCTCCCCTCCATAATGGGACAGTTTGTTGTTTTAAGTAGTAAAGAATCTTAGATTTATATGCTCTATTATGCATAGACGTCATGATGGCAATAATATTAACATATAAATATATTTTAGTAGCAATATGTTATTTGCATGGCATTCCTACTTCCTATTTAATGGAAGACAAGATAATAAATCAACCAGATCAGAATGCACTATGTGTCATACCAATGACTTGAACAATTATAAGTTTGTAGTCTAGTTTTATTAATTATGACACTCAAATTTTCTTCTTGACCAAATATCTTATCTCCTCCTTCAATGCCCTCATTGTCTTCTTCTTATCATGGTTTTATACCTATCGTTTCCCTCAAGATGTGTAATCCTTGGAGTGGATGTCCTTTCATGAGGGGTCAGGTCTCCTCATTGGTGTCCCATCGCTAATTACTAGTCATCATAATTAGTTTGCACCTTGTCATGGATCATTGCCTTAATTAATTACTTAGTTATTTTTCTTAATTCAAATCGCTGCATTGTTTATAAATAAGGAGATCACTACCCTAGTTTTAATTAATTACTTAGTTATTTTTCTTAATTCAGATCATTGCATTTTTTATAAATAAGGAGATCACTACCCTAATAATCTGTAATCACAATTTATTATTGGTTTTTCATGATTCCCTTAGGTAATCGCACCCTTTTTAAATATGCACCCTTAGTCTTCATTCAAAGGGAGTTGGCCCTATACAAAATTAGATTTAATTTGTTTTATAAAATCAGTTAGCCTCATGTAATTTTTTAATACTTCCTTTGTATATAAAATACTATCATGGCAGGAGAATGCCAGTTGACCCTCCTTGAGATTGCTTGTCTTCAAGCAATGACAATTTTAACCAAATCTTTGCAATGTGAGGATCCCTAAACTAATTCTTAGATCCTCCTTGTGATATAATTAGCTTTTGTTGCACAACTTTGATATTATCTCAAGACATATATCACTGTTTGTAATTCATTGTGAGTTATCAATGATTTGAGATTTGCAAGGTTTGTAATATTAAGACAAGTTTTCTCTCATCTTCTAAGAGAAGGAACAAGGTCACCTTGAAGTGTCATCAATCATATGTACAAGAAATTGATTTTATTGGCCCAATGCCCGCATGATGTTATGGTTGTCTCTTTGAGTCCAGGCAAGGGCTAACTTCCCATTTACATAGAAGAGGATTAGAAGCATGACACACATCTATGCCTCAAATGCAATGTTCTTTCCTAAATCGATACATCTCTTTTGGTTCAATCTAGTTATACTTATATTCTAGATCAACCAAATATAGAAACCTAATGATGATATGAATATGTCTATAGTAATCATAGGCACTCATGGAGTAGACAAAAACATCACACAAAGTATACACATGGATATATGCAAACACATAGCAACACATGAATACACGTATTGTTAGATTCCTTTTCATTGACTAGGATGATTCATTGATTCATCTTTACCGTGTTGGATGGTAGAATCAAAGCTCTGATACCATTTGCAATGTCCCCTTTTCCAATGCCCTAGTTTTTGTCCTAAAATTACAATTCCAAACAAGAAATGGAATGGAGTTAGCGATATCTTTTACCAATTGTGGAACAAGATAGATCCTAGTCAAGACCCTACAATTATCTTAGGTAATCATTGAAGCATAATCCATAAAATAGATCTTTCCTAGTACAACATTATCTCAATCAAAAGCATAGGCTTGTCATACTAGGGTTAGGAACATTAACTCAATCAAATGATATAACTAAGTTCATTAATGGAGTTCCTTGGAAAATCATATAAGGTGCCTCAAGTAGATCCATCAAGCCCAGGGGCACAAAATGGCACTCGCTATTTGGCCTCCTAACCCCACTTGGGGTGTCTCTACCTGAATGGAATTTAAGTGCTACTTGCATCCCTCATATGTATTCCAATAATACTTTCCCTTACGACCCACCCACATTATGGAGCCCCTTGGGAGATCATACAAGGTGCCTCAAGTTGTTCCATCAGGCCTAGGAGCACAGAATGACATCCACCATTTGGCCCCCTGGCCCCACTTGGGGTGTCCATACCTGAATGGATTTCTTGCTACTTACATCCCCATATGCACCTTCTCCCCTCCATAATGGGATAGTTCATTGTTTTAAGTATTAAAGAATCTTACATATATATACTCTATTATGCATAAGCATCGTAATTTCAAGAATAGCAACATATAAATATATTTAAATAGCAATGCATTATCTAGATAACATTCCTACTTCCTATCAAATGGAAGACAAGATAATAAATCAGCCAAATCAAATTGTACTATGCATCATACCAACAACTTGAACAATTATAAGGTTGTAGTCTAGTTTTATTAATTATGAAACTCAGTTTTCTTTTGATCAAATGTCTTATCTCCTTCTTTGATGTCCTTGCTATCTTCTTCCCATTGTGGCTTTATACCTATCATTTCTCTCAAGACGTGTGAGCCTCAGAGTGGTTGTCCTTTTATGAGGGGTTGAGTCCCCTCAATGGTGTCCCATCCCTAATTACTTGTCATCATAATTAGTTCACCCCTCATCATGGATCATTGTCTTAATTAATTACTTAATTCTTTTTCATATTTCAAATTGTTGCATTGTTTATCAATAAGGAGATCTTTGGCCTAGTTTTCTATAATTGCAACATATTATTGTTTTTTCATGATCTCCTTAGGTAATTACACCCTTCTTAAATATGCACACTTAGTTTTCATTTAAAGGGAGAGTTGACCCTATACAAAATTGGGTTTAATTTTTTTAAAATATTAACAGATTGGCTAGCTTGGATAACTCAATTGGCCAATGTAATTTTTAAATACTTCATTTGTATACAAAATGCCATCATGGCGGGGGGCATGCCGGTTTAACTCATGAATTGTACAAAATGGGATTTTGTAGATTATATTTGTGTCGTTGATTGCATTGCATTGCACAAAGCATAATTCATAGGGCATAAACAATAACCAAATGGTTATAGTTGACAAAATTTCAAGTAAAATATAGTTTGTACAAATTCAACCTATAAACTAAGTACAAAGTTTCAAAAAATCAAATGTAGCCAATGACTCTTGTTACTACATAGATGAAGCTCCTAGTTCAAAGCCTCTCATAAGTCATTCAACCTCATGACTATCCAAGTTGGCCTCCAAGATCTCAAAATCCTCAAGCTCAAGAAAGACATTAAAAATACAATTTTCTTTGTTGAGCAGACATCATAAATTACAAAATGGGAATCAACTAGTTCATATTTGTGATTTAATAGTACTTGCAATCTCTAGAACAGTGTGAAAGAGTATTATATTAAGAGGGTGAAAGGGAAATTATATGACAAAGGAAGCAATTGCAAAGTTCAACTTAATAGGTTTTGAATCAAAAAGCTCAGGATAAAGTAATAGAAAATGTTTTTGAAATAGAATCTTACATCTCAAATAACCATAAATGATATTGAAATGTTCTCATCAATAATGATTTTAGTAGACAAACGGTAAAGTGAGTTAAATATTTTTTCATTAGACAAAAAGACTTGCAAATACAAAACAAGAGAGCAATTTTAGCAATTATTATTCAAGTGAATTTTCATTGATTTTGTGTATAAGTGGATGATGGAATTACGAAACATTGATGATCTTTGAGTTGAGAATTTGAGAGATAATAGGCACAAGTTTCAATAAAAAACCAAAAAACAAGGAATATTCTCTTTCAGTGGGACAGTTGCTACTAAATTTTATTTTGATCATTAAAGAGTAAATATATCAAGCCTGCTTCGAGAGGGATTATGTAATGTCCCCTAGTTGAAATAGGATTTAATAATAAATAATAATAACAAAATAATTAAAAAATTGATATAATCTAATTAAAATTTGATTAAGTTTAATAAAAGGTCAAAATGCATGAAATGAAGAGTTGCAACTTTCTCAAACATGAGATATAAGGGATAAAATTTCATTTGAAAGGGGATATGGAGGAAGGAAGAAAGTATGGAGTATAGGAATCAAGGAAGGATTAATGGAAGAAAAAAAGGAATGGGAAGAAAACAAGGTTGTGACTCTTTCAAATGGCAAAAACGATGAAGGGTTGTAACTCTTTTCAAAGGAAAGTAATTGTTAAAGGTTGTGATTCTTTCAAATGGCAGAAATGATGAAGGGTTGCACTCTTTCAAAGGGTGGTAATTATGAAAGGTTGTGACTCTTTCAAAGGGTAGAAATTATGAATGGTTACATTCTTTTAAAGGGTGGTAATTGTGAAAGGTTGTGACCCTTGCAAATGGCAAATAAATGAAGAGATGTGACTCTTCCTCACATTGGAGGATACAAAGGGAAGAAGGTTTCATTTGATAAGGACATCCAAGGGAGATCTATTTGGAAAATAATTTATTATTCTCAAAAGGCAGTAATAGAGTGTGGTGACACCTTTCGCCAATAAAGTATAAAGGAGAAATCATTCCAAGCATTCAAGGATCACTTATTAATCATCACTCATGAGTCAACAAAAGCGATCATCAATTACCGAATAAAACAGACAATTAATCAACAAATCATTCTATCAAATCAACATTCATTCAATCATCATTGACCAATATAAGAAAATAGCATTTATTAAATCATTACTCATCAATCATCTAATCAACAATCACTTAATTATCACTAACCAATACCTTAAATCATATAATCAAGGGAATTCATTCAATCAATCATTCTTTCATACAAATATCAATCATTCAGCAACAATCGATCAATCAAGTGAAATTGAATAATCGAGTTGAATTGGAGAAGAATTCAGAAATAAACCTTAGAAATTAAGAACAACTTATAATATTAACAAAAGTAATTGGTATGCAAGCAATTTTTGTATTTGTCTCAACATAAATTTGATAGGAAGATGCAGTAGTATTGGTCTTCCCCCATCAAGTATGCCACCCTAAGATGGAAGAACATAAGGTCTTGTCATACTCATGGGCTAGGGAGCTAAATGATTTAAAGATTCATTACATGCCCTTGGGATTGGTTGAGGAAGATAGTCTCCTAAATTCCTATCAAGAAATATAGGACAAGTAATTAATTACCCAGCTTCGATCAACAATCATGTTTGGAATAAATGTGATATGTTTTATAGAAAGATGTGGAAGTACCAATCTTCCCTCATCAAGCATGCCACCCTAAGATGGATGATCTGAGGGTCCTAACATACTTGTGAGCCAAGGGGCCACTTGGAGGCTCATTTTGTGTGCTTGGGCTTGGTTGAGGAAGACAATCTCTTGATGCTCTATCAAGCTTTTCCATTAGATTCCTAATATATGTACTATGGAAAATAAGATATGAAACATATATGAATGATTTTAGGATATTTCATTTTTACTAGAGATTAATTGTATACAAGTTTCTTGATATAAATCCTTTGATATTAATTAATATTGTTTGTAAGACCTAAAATTAGGATTTTCTCTAAATGGGCATTATATATATATATATACAACTTCTCTGAAGGCATGTATTAGTTTTCTCCATACTTATTTAACATACATGGAATTTTCTATGTTATATGTATGAAACATTCATGTATTGCTTTTGTACTCCTTGTAGGCCTTTTGAACCTTCATGTATATGATGGGCTAAATGGAATGCAGTTCCTAGCAGTTGTAAGGCATGCATTTAAGCAATGAGTTTCACCAATTAACAAAGCATTAAGCTTGCAAAATATATAGGAAATATAAATATAACCAAAAGAATCCTTATTTATAGTTCATTGTTTACAACACTACAAGTTGAGTTTTATCTATCTGATAGAAACCATTTTGCTTTTGGTTGCACATTATCTATATATTGGTATTTATATGCTCGTGCTTCTCACTTGACTATATAATTGTCACTACCCTACCCACTTGTCATTAAAACTTGATAGGCAATGTCAAATTGAAGCTCATTATTATCACATTTTGTTAGCATCTAAAAAGGAAATTCGTCCAAACATAACCTTGATAATATAAACAACCACTTTGGTGGTATTATTGTTGACAATTGAAATGTTAAAATTATTTTGAATTGTTAGAATATTGCAAAAAAAAAAGAGCACATCTTTTAACCATTCCATGTTAATGTCCTTAACATTAAATGTGGAAGCATATCAAAGAACGTGTCTTTATTTTAATGTCCTTAACATCTACAAGAAATGTACAACCATTCAAGGTCGCATACTTGTGATTTGCCTCAAAAACCTGATGAAATCTGACAAATCTTTGATGGTGAACCACATCCCAATGACTAGCCCTCAATTTTATGCTAAATTTAAGCAAAAAACTCTAATTAAATAATCATTTTGTGTGATTAGGGTTTCACGATGGATTGGGGTATAGTAAATATGTTTCTCGAGATTAAAAAAATTTAAATTAAACCTTTAGAAAGCATTCAACATTGTTGAAAATCGTAGCTAATAAAATCGAGACAAAAGACAATTTTTTTTAAGAATTTACATTCCTATTATTTTACCTCTATTAAATGCTATCTTTAGAAGCAACATTAATATTGAAATTTTCTACTTTGTTTGTTGAAGATATAAGACTTTTTGTGACTGATTATCTATTTACATTGTTCATGAATTGTTATAATTAGAATTGTTTCAAGTGATCATTAAGGATACTCTTCTATCCCTCAATTTTTTGGGGGATCAAATTGTATCCAATTACTCAAGTGGTCTTACAAGAAAATTTATTGTAAGTTTAGTTGAATTATTTTCAAAATCCTCAAGCTACTATATGATCTTATATTACGTTCATAAAAAATTACAGTTCAAATTTAAAGAGATAAATAAATAAGGGTCTTTGGAATAATTGATTTGGTAGGTGGCATTGAGCAGCAATAGTTGCAATTCATGGACAACTAAGACAA
Source organism: Cryptomeria japonica (assembly GCF_030272615.1). NCBI lineage: Eukaryota > Viridiplantae > Streptophyta > Pinopsida > Cupressales > Cupressaceae > Cryptomeria > Cryptomeria japonica. The sequence goes on from NC_081415.1 coordinate 283,976,103, forward strand.
TCTAATGGAGTAATTCATGGAAGAGGATCCACGTAACCATTTGGCATACGTGAAAGTGCTCGTGGGATTGTGGATTCTTAATGGATGAATCAATTATTATTATAGTTGGACCTTGGACCCCAATAAGACCGCAATGAACCCATGGCAAATCCATTCACTTTTTTTTTAATTATTTTTTTAATAATTTCTTAATTTCAAATTAATCGTTAGATCTAAAAATGTCATCTAAACACTTTGAAACACTAAAACAAATCTATTTTTTCTCATTTTGATTGAAAAAAAACAAACTCAATTTTTTTTTAAACTTTCATTCTTGCTTATTATTATATAAAGAGAGTTGAAGATAGATTGAAAAAAACAAAGTCCATTCTTTTTTAAAAACTTTCATTCTTCCTTGTCATTACATAAAGAGAGTTGAAGATTGATGGTGGAAGGTTTCAAAATAGTTTAGTTGCATTGTTATTCTTACATGTGTGGAAGAATTCATTAGCTACTAGGAATATCATAAAAGATTTTTGAAAAAGAAGTAAGTTTCTTTTTTACATTTCTTGTTTTACAAAAAAAGATTTTTGAAAAAGAAGTTTCTTTTTTACATTTCTTGTTTTACAAATGAATTCTCTTGTTTTGCTTTCATTTTTCTATGAATGTATCATTATCTTTAAAACATAAAAGAGTTAGGTATGCATATAGCTTTCATTTTTCAAAAACTTGTTTATATATATTTTTTATTAGTTTCAAATTCGGTTTTTACAAAACTTGTCATATGAACTGTAATGGTAGCTAATCCTAGTTTTGTGGGGCAATCCCACTCTAAAAAATTCAATTTATCTTTGAAAGTATGTTGATATGATACTAGTTTCAAGTTGTGAGGGGTATATTTGGATTTGTAAAGGGTGTAATGTCAAGTATTCAAATTCATACAATCATGTGATAGTTCATTAGTGTGGCTTTCATGGATAAAACATAAAAGTTTTCCTTAAAGAGTAGTGTACCTATGCCATCAAAACAAGTGATTTTTATGGCTTATCCAAGTCACACTAATGAACTAAAACATAAAATATTTCCCTAAAGAGTGGTGTACCTATACCATAAAAAAACAAGTGATAGTTCATTAGTATGACTTTCATGAATAAACCACTTTTCCTAAAGTGGTGTATCTATACCATCAAAAACAAGTGATGGTATATGTTAATGAGCAAAATCGAATAGATAAAGTGGAAAGTTGTAAAAAAGAGATCCCAAAGAATCAATGTACTTGAAAGCCACCCATTTTTACCACTTCTAAAGAATAACCACTTAGAAATAAAATACTAAAAAAGAAATCAAAATACTAATTAAGTAAGATAAATGACATTTCAAAAGAAGACTGAAAGGTACAAGTATTTGTGTTATGAGGTGTGTTGTTTGAAAAGGAAGGTCAAGTGTGTAAAAAATTCATTGTCCATAATAAATTTATAGGTTGAAATAAGAGTTTCCATGATTTTGATGGTCCATAATAATTGGACATAATGAATTTTATGGGTTTAGATAAGAGTTTCCATCAAAAGAGTTATTATAATTTTGATAGAGCTATGGATTGCGAGTGGAAAGTAAAATATATTAATTTATTCTTAACATTTTTATCATTAGAGCAAAAGAGCAAGTGAGAGCAAGTGATCAAAAAGTGCTAACCTAGGAAATTAAACAAGGGCACGAAAAAGGTGTAAGTAAAGAATGATGATTTGTTGGTTACCATAAATTTTCATCACACAAGATCGTGATCAAATATTATATTTGGAAACATACCGAAATAGAAACACATTTCCTTGCTATCGTTAGCACTAAAATAAGGTCTTTGTTCTTTAAATAATCTAGAACAAGTAGTTTTATCATTTGAAATGGATTCCAAAAATCGATTTATGGAACAAGTGCCACTTTGTTTGCACCATTATCTTATAAAATTAGATAATGTTTTGTAAACTAGACAATTTGTTAAGACCTAGGTAGGTACACTAAGCCAATTTGTTAAGACTTAGGTAGGGGAGAGAGGGGCCAGTAGTTGTACAAAGTTCAATAATCGTTATAGCAATTGTGCTTATAATATCTAATCTTACCACAAATTTATATTATAAAATAATCAAATGTTGATCAAAATATATCTATACTTGAACACATAAAAACACACATACACATAAGAGAACATGTATTATATAAAAAGTACATATATATAAATTCATCAAGTAAAATAAATAAATAATTTTTTGTTTGAATTAAAATATCATCAACAAGTAATTGAACACATAAAAACAAACATACACATAAGAGAACATGTATTATATAAAAAGTACATATATATAAATTCATCAAGTAAAATAAATAAATAATTTTTTGTTTGAATTAAAATATCATCAACAAGTAAAATTAGTAATTTTTTTGTTTGAAATAGTGAAAAAATAATATTATAATGAAAAAATAATATTCCTATGTGTATTGTGGTTTTGAGGTTTTTTTGGGATAGCAACTAAACCATCTTATTACTATTATGTTTTAATTCGTGCAAGTATTACTATTATGTTTTAATTTGTGCAAGTATTACTATTATGTTTTTAGTATTATAATTTGTTCAAGTATTAATATGTTTTCCACCTTTTGTTATGCTAGGTAAGGCTTTTAAGTAATTCAGCCCTCTTAAGATTGAACTTCACATTTGTACAAGTGACATTGACATATAAAAACAAACTTTGACTCATAACATTAAATAATTGTACCTCACCGGCTTAGTATAAGATGTGGGGTGGTCTAATGACTCGCCAATAATGATAAAATTAACACTGGTCGAATATAAATGCTTATAATGTAAAACTAAAATAAAATAATGATATTTTTTAATAGTATGTAATAATGTTGTAAATGTTCTTGATACATAAATAAATTAAAACATGTTAAATAAAAAAACACAAATAAAGAAGAAAAAAGTTCAAAATAATTGCATGAGGCAATCTAGGCCAAAATTGCCCCCGTGCTTACAAACAAGTGAACAGATAAGAAATCAAAAACAACAAAACTGGTTCTTAAAATTTATTGATAATGAAAGAACACTTCATTAAGATCGTTAGCCCACCTTGAATCCAAGATTGCTTATTACGGCCGTGGGTCCACAATGATAATTTGGTCAAAGTGGGCCCCAAACAGAAGACAGAGAACATAGAAATATAAGTTCGATCGTTTCAAAAATCAATCCAAAATGTCTGATGCAAACATAACAAAAACCAGATGATTCTGCAACCCAAACCTTGTCTGCAACCAGATCAGATGCATACAAAACGTCCTTCAAAAATCCCTGGGCGGTTGAGGCAGCCGCTACAATCAGTTCTCCATAGTTTCATTTCAATAAAAAGGAACAATTAATTACAAGAACATGAAAATCTTGGAGAAAAGAAAGGGAATTTTATGTTCTGAAATGTCATCCGAAGAAGAGGTGCTGGAAATAAGTGAGAGCATGAGCAATGGAGAAATATCTCCAATCGAGAGTATTCAGAAGCGCAAGCGAGACCTCCTGTAAACCCCCATTGACGCCCAAACCAAGCCCAACCTCCGCCAAATGCTGGCTCATTCCGGGCGCACAGCAGCACCGATGATCCGCCAACGCTTCCCAAAAACTACAACCGCCTCCAATTACTTGCCCGGCCTTGATCGAATCCATAACCTGAAAAACCCTATCACTGCCCATCACCATAACCGCCCAGCTCACCTTCACATTCCGAAGCGCCTCAATCTTCTCAACTTCCCTTCCCTTCCCCACCACTTCCCCATCACACAAACTAACAGTAAATTGAAACACCTCGCCGCCGCTCAGCTCATGGCCGCGCCGTACAAAGGAACACAAAACCTCATTGCCGACTGTAACATCCACTAGAAAGATGAGGCTTTGTAAAGAAAGGCAGGGTTTTTCTTCATCAGAGCGGTGCTGTGCATGCTGGGCCTGAAAGCGGCGGGCGAACAACCGCCTGTAACCGCCTGCTTGCTTTACCACGCATGATCCTGCGTTCGAATCCAAGGAAGGCCATTTTGCCCGGCAGATTTGTTGCCACAGATCTTCCTGGACTCCCACCTCCCGCCATGCTTTGCAGGCGCAGGTAGCTCTGCCCAGGCTTGGCCCGTCGAGGCATGAGAATACCTGCAATAGGAGGTGCCAGTTTTCCGTGCTAGCGTTCGTGTTTGCTTTCCTCACCATTGATCCCATTCGTGCAATTGGACTGTAAGGGGGGATTTTCTTTTAATGTTGAGGCGCGGGAGTACGTGGCAGGGTGGATTGTGAGAAACATGGTACGTGGAAGGGCAAGAAGAGGACATTCGCGTGGCTGACAGCAGAGGCCCGTGCCTTACCTCCGCCCTCCACATTTCATCTGCACACTGTAAAATCAGAGTTTTGTCGTCCCACGAATCAAATTTCTAAATTTCGATCGGCTCACGTTTTGAAACATGTAATGTAAGGTGCGGATTCATTCCAGAGAGCTTGGGGTCTATTAGATAGAAATTAGAATGCAGATCCCCGATTCGATACAATTTTGTTTGACGGGAAATTTGAGGCAGTCGAGGAATGGGGATAAGTCAGTCCTTTCTCTTCAAATCTATCAAGATCGACATCAATAGCGGCAAACATGCAGAGTCATTGGTTCCTAGGGCTTTCTTGAACTTTCTTTTTCAAAATATTAGATGATATTATCATTCTTTTCGTTAAATAAACGTGATAAATTAGTAAACAACTAATTTAATTGGGAGAGAATATTAAAATAAAAGTATAGAAAAATATATGAGTGGATAAGAGAAAATTAAATGTGTATTTGTTATGTTCTTTCGAATTTGCATAGTCTTAGAAATATCATATGGTCTATGAATTTGCATAGTCTTAGAAATATCATATGGTCTATGAATTTGCATAGTCTTAGAAATATCATATGGTCTATGGAAGTGTGATTTGTGTCATGTGGAACTAATATTGAAAAAAGTGTGAATTGTGTGGAATTAATATTGATGAAAAATATCAAAGACAATAATTAGAGATGTAGATGGTTTATATGATGATGTTGTAGATACAATTTTTTTATTGATGCATGTTTTAATGATTCTTCTTATTAATTCATCCTGCATCATTTTAAGTGCATAAAGAATATCTTCAAATACAATGAGATGGTAACCATGTTGTATGAGACATATGTAGTAGGAAGGGAGCAAGAAGATGAAATTTCAATTCGATGGCTTAGATTTTGGCAATAATGTATAGTGTTGACTTTGAGTCAATTTTGTATCCTATAAAAATGAGCTCACATATTAAAGTGTTGATCTTGAGGTATGAAACAAATATATAGGAATTAATGGAAATGGGGTGTAATTGAGATAAATATGGATCAAGTTATGAGCTAAGTATAACATAGAGTATATCAATTTTAATTTGTTATTGCAATACAATACTCGCATCAAGACAAACACAAAATTAAATAAGAACTAACATAGGTATGTTAATTTCATCATTACATTTCGTCCCCACTTTGATGTGCATGCGAATCTAACATGAGCATGCACTTTAAAGTATATAGACATTCTCAACCAACATGACAAGTAAATATTTAGACACTCATAAAAGGATAATTTGATTCCTCTTGTTTACATATGTTAGAATTAGTTCTCCACTAAAACTTGCAAACTAAAAAAAATGTGTGTAATGAGAAGCATCTACCACATGATTACAATAATCACAAGTTCCTTTAATTGACTACAAAAAAATGAGAAGGGGTAAGGAATTCTACCTATTTAAAAAGTGGTACAAAAAATGTTTTGTGACATATAAATATGATACGGGTTTATACAATTTCCAACCATGAGATAAAGGTTTTCCTAATGTGGTCATACAAAAACACATGATATGATAACACAATAAAAGTTTGCAAAAATAGTAAAGCTTCTAAAATGTATGGATTCTTGATTTTTTCCGCCTAAAATAGTGATAATCCTCTATTTGACACAAGACATTACCTAAAATGTCAACTATAATATCCCTTATAAGGTCTTAGGTCAAAAAGATAAGAAAATTTTGCAATCACTCGAATCCTAGCTCTTTCAGATCACCAAATTCTCAAAGTGGACAATGTAAGAAGATACAAAGATTAGAATGAGGATAATAGAATTAAATTAGAAGATATTGGTAGTTAGCCAACCAATTTACAATAGAAGAAAAGTCATAAAGTCGATCAATGCAAAAATGGTAGATAGTGATATGCAAATTTTCATTAAGCCAAACTAGTTGAATTAAAGTAAAATCGCAAACTATATCACACGTTGATCTTATACACAAGATTGGCATTGACAAAGAGAGCAAAATGTTCAAATATATTGTAGGTATAGTGGCTATGGGCTGCGTGGAAATAGTAGAGGCCAAGATAGAGAATCTCAAACTCTACAGACTCTCGACAGAAGAGACCTGACAACTACTTGGTGCTGCCCCTCTACTCCAAGGAAAGATGAACTTTGTAGTTACTAACATGGAGCTCTCTGCAAATTATGTAGTGAAGCACCCTTCTTTGTTGCTAATCAGTTTGGAAAAGACTAGATGAAGCCTACGTTTTTGGTTTGGCAGAAAATCAAATCCATTAATGACTCCGAGCTTCCTCTTTTCATTGTATTGACGATACCAGAGACAAGGTTTGTTATGGTGTGTAGAGGTGCATTATTTTCTAGGTCAGTGAACAATGTACACAAGAGTTGATAATTTTTGGGCATAAATTTATCTTTCTTCTTCCCTCTTGTTTGGCAAATGTTAATTTGGCCATTCACAAAGTCTATGTGAGTGATGATAGATTATAATGAAGTGGCAAGGGTAGACCAATGGGAGGTTATTGTTGATGGATCTCCCAACTTTTTAATTATTGTCTCAATTTCTTTCTTGTTTTTTTGTTTTTTCTAATATACATTCTTGCATCTTAGGAGGATGTCAAGGAATTGTTGGACGAGTTTGCTTAGTTTTTATTCACTAGAGTTTTGATGAATTGATGAGTGAGGTTTTTCATCAATTGATGGGGGTTATTTAATCCATAGTTCTAAATTAAACAAAATTCACTCAAAAACCATTTAGATATCTAGTTATTTAATCAAATTTCTACACCAGAAATCTAAGCTTACCTCCTCAATCTCATAATGTTGTGGTGGAATTTTGGTGATGATTTGATGATAAATTAGTGGTGATATAATGACCTTCACAATGCAAGTGTTAGAACTCTAGTGAGGTAGTAGTATGTTGTTTGGCAAGTGGGAGGCCAAGTTCAAATAAGCTCCACCTCTTGATGTTTTCTTTTTATGTTCAACATAAGGTGAGCACATTACAACACATTAGTGTTATGCCTCCTATGGAGCCAAAAAGTGTTATGGGAACTTTTTAGTCCCACATGTTTCTACATTTACCATTATATTCTCTTTACCTTGATAGAATAGGTCAATTTAGTTTCCCAAAAGAAGCATAAAAAATCCTCATCTAAGACAACCATTACAAATAACAAATTTAATTTTGTAAGCAATATTTTCAATTTACAATTATAAAAAAATGAAAAATACACAACCTTGGTGTTTCCTCTATGCAGGTATGGTGATTTGTAGTCTAGGGTTTCAACTTTTGTTATTATTTGGTAATTTGGAGTAATGATTTTTTTTTTTAATTTTTATTGTGAAACATGATTTAGTTTCTACAAATTTATGTTATTAGCCTAAAGTGTGTAAGATTAAGCAATTCTAAATTTACTATATGTGTTGTATACATGCTTCTATCAAAGTATCTGTATGTAACTTTAAAACTAGGAAATATTCATAAACTTGGTATTTTCCTTTAATTGGGTAGGATGATTTTTAGAGGATTTCGTTTTTTATTTTTTTTAAGTGATCTAGGTATGGTGATCTCTTGTTGGTTATGATCATTCACAAAGGGTTTCAATTTTATGGTTCTTAAGTTATAAAATTATTTTTTTAGAAAATGTATGATTAACCTAATGCATATAGATCAAGTTTTATAATTTACTATTTTTTTGTATACATGTACTTAATCTAAATTTTTAGCATGTGACATATAAATTCTTATGACAAAGTTTATGTTCATGTATTGTATGCATGATTATGCTAAAATCTTACTCCTTGTATCCTTAAAATGTTGCAGACATATTTTTTTCCAGGAATTGTAATGTACAAATTAGCAAAAGCATATATCAAACTATATATCTAATTTTTTTTTATTAAATCCATGTGTAAATAGAGTTCTTAGTTATCACTTATTTTCTTTAAAAAATTATTCAACACTTATTTGCTTGGTTAAAGTTTTGCACTTCCATAATTGTATGTCTAAACTATTGTACACATTCAAGTGCATGTATGAAAGTTTTCCATACATTTTTCCTACGTCAAGCTTCATGTCTATAGGTTTCTCTTATCTACAAGTGTGTGTACACTTTTTTAATGGATATGACTACATGTCTACAAAATTTTCTATACATGCAAAACTTTTTTTTATAAATTTTCCTAGCACTTACTTATTTTATCTAAAAACATTAGCTATATACATGACTAAACAACTACAATGTTTCCTTATTTGATACACTTTCACTAGGGTAGATTTTAGCATTAGTGGATTTTATTATAATAATGGTGGTATAAAATACAATATGCAGGACTTTCACTTATATTTATAAACTCTAATTCTTATTAGATCAATCTCAATAATTCAATATCGTATCTCAAAACTTCACTCATTTATGTAAGTGCATGTTTGAAAATTTATATCCATTTAGTTATATATCCATAAATTTTGCATGTGTGAGAATGTTGCAAACCATTTACACTAAATTTTATATACAATTTTTATGCATGAAATTGTATGTCATGAGATGTTTATTGCTAGTAATTGTATGTCTTCAATTTTTACAAACACAATATGTTTTATCTTCTAATGTTTTTTATTAAGAAAGAAACATTAACCAGGGCATTGACCCTTTATATAGCAAGAAATAGAAGTAGCACCATAATAGCACTAAAACAACACTTTAGCAACACTAAAACAACAGTCATCCAAAGATTAAAAAACATACGAAGAGTTTGAAACAAAAAAACAAGAGGGACCTCAACCAAAACAAAGACCAGAAAGAAAAGAACTAAGGGGCCAAATTACGGATCTCAGTTATCTCAATGACCCTATTCCAATCATTGTATAGAAATTGACCTCCTCCTTATCTGCATCATCAGCAACAATGCGCTCCCACAAGAGGGAGAGAGTCAACGTCAAGCTATGTAGCACCTACAAACAAAAATTGTTAATGCTTACAATTTGATTATAACAAACATCCATCATGTGTTTGATCTCCTTTATCTCATCTTTGATGGCCTTAGCATCCAGGAGTGGCCCAAGCTATCAATACGCTTCAGAAGGTCACTTACCTCACTGCTAATGTTCTGGAGTTGCTCAATGGTAGGGATCCCCTCGGGAATCTCTTCCTCCTCCCAATTATTCTCCTTATTCTCCTCTTGATTGATCAAACTACCAACACCCAAATTCTCCTTGTCATCCTCGATAGTCACCACTACCTTAGCCACATCATCCCTAGGGACAATAACAGTCTAGGCTGCAATAGTGTTAGTGTCTAGGTCCACCGTCTTCATAACCTCATCAAGGTCCACAAGGTTAATTTAGTCCATAGGTTCCTCAACAAACGTAACATTCCTAGCACTAGGAGGGCCCCCAAAAATCCCTTCCTTAATTCCATGCCTAGACACCTTATTATCCTCACCACCCACCAACCCATACAGAACACCCCCCTCCTTGCCATGAAATTCATCCTCCTCAAAGTAAGAGACATTTTTGGATTTCATCTTCTTCTCCGAGGAGCCCTTGGAAGAAAGTCTCTGGGACCTCCTCCTTCCTTTAGTGTCTGGGGTAGGGTTTTCATCCTCCAAATCTTTAGAGGAAGAATTGTTGATGACAATTCGCTTACGTTTTGAAGGGGATTTCCCTTTGCCCTTGGTAGGAGTGTGGCTTTTAAATTTCCTAGCCAAGGAAGAGGGAACAAAGTGCGAGGAAATCTCTATGATAGAAACAAAGGAGAGGAACTGAGGGGAAGAAAAGGCTTCATTCATAAATTGAAAAATTATGGGGAGAGTAAGGCCACTAGAGAAGGCTGTAAGAGGGTGTGAAGCAACCAACGAGTGTTGGTAAATCATGAGGTTCTTGGGAGGGCAGAGGGACAGGTGAAAGTTGTATAACCTGTATATGAGGCCCTGATGCAAAGGGATGAGCGACTTATCCCCATTTTTAGAGTCAATGGCTTCCTTAATCGAAACCTCCAAAGAATGCAGGAGAAAAAACAACAAGCTAAGTAGATCATTATTGTGAAAATGGTTAAGAAGGGGCAAGTGATAGTAATAAAATACCTTGTAGGGTTAGTGCAAGATCAAGGGGGGCCAAAAAGTGGCGATGTGAAAAAAATAGCCTTCTTCACTCACCTAAAAACACAAAAATCCGTGTTGACTTTTTGCTTGGCCTGGGTGTCAATACACCTTGGCTTGATTATTACCCAAGAAAATTGGATATTCGATTTTTATTTGCAATTTTAATTTAAAAAATATATTATATATTACATATTATATAATATATATAATGTAATAATATATTATATAATATAATAATATATTATATAATATAATAATATATTATATAATATAATAATATAATAATATATTATATAATTATATAATATAAAAATATATTATATAATTATATTATATAATTATATAATATATTATATATATTATATAATATTATATTATAATATAATAATATATTATATAATACGTATTATATAATATATTATTCTATTCTATTCTATTATAATATAATAATATATTATATAATATGTATTATATTATATATATTATATAATATATAATATAATATAATATAATATTATATATTATATAATACGTATTATATAATATAATACAATATTATATTATATTATATATTACATAATATATAATTATGTTTTATAATTATATATTATATAATATATAATATAATATTATATTATATATTATATAATACGTATTATAATTATATTTTATAATATAATACAATACATATTATATAATATATTATTATATTATATATGTTATTTTAAAATAATTTAAGTATAAAAATCCGATATCCGGTGCACCCGATATCCGGTGTTTTGGCAAAAAATTGCTAAAAAATAGATTGAAATGTAAGAATTTTATTGTTTTCAATCATTTTCATTCTTTTTCGTATTTTTTGTTAATGTTTATTTGATTTTTCATTGAAAATATGGTTATTTTCATGAAAACTAGGTTTTTAAAAATCAAATACCTAATTGTTTAAATTTGTTAACTAAATTTAATTGTTTACATTCAATTAGGTTAAAAATGGGGGATAACAATGAAAACACTGACCAACCACAACAGCAACAACCAAACCCTCATTTGCCAAAACTCCCTCAATTCGGGATTTGATTGCACAAAATTTGAATGAATTGAGGGGGACTGCAAAAGTATATCGTAGGATCCCTCATCTAAACCCAATGTTTGATCCTCTCATGTCGATCATAAAGAGTATGGAAACCATGATTGAGAAGCACAATGCCGCCCTTTTGTGGCAAGATTCTATGAGGGAAAAATATGCAGATGGCTTGTCATATAAGGATATCAAGGATCTCGAGATATCCAAAGTTGCTATCGCCTCATTGTTTGTCAATCCCTGCACTGGTCAACCCGTAGATCCCCCCCCAAAAAAACTTTCTATTAAATGGTGCACAAATGATGGTATTGTGAAAAACTTTTGGGATCGTTGGTGGATGGTTTTCGACAAACCACCCAACAACAATCTTGACATCCCCTTTTATTTCATAAAAAAATTGTATGTTGAGTTTGTTTTACGCAAACATGTGAACTACTTTGACATCCAACCTTTCCAAGGTGTAGGTTTAGGTATGCCCAAAAATAGACCTGGGGCAGTCAGAGTAGTCAAGGGCCCATATGTCCCCCCTCCTTCTGTTGATCCTCCACCTACAGTGCAACATCCTGATATCATTTGTGAGGCGACTTCATGGACCATATTGGCTATTCACTCTTTGAGTAGTCTTTTATTTTCTCAAGCTAGGTCAGTAGCTCAGCCTACTCCTGATGGTAGCGGTGCATCCGGTGGCATTGACACGTCATCCTTGGCTCCACACATATGTGTGCCCCATAGTTGTGTCATGTGTGGGCACATATGCTTGGGTCCAATTGGACAACCTATTGATCCTCCTGTGGACAGTGCAAATTATGAGGTGCATGAGATGCATGATGCACCAGATATTATTACATAGACTGGAGGATACCCTGGGGAGTCCTCACATGCTAGAGGAGAGGAGGCACCGTCATCATACATTGATGATGTAGTGGTAAGATTTGTATTTTCATAGTTCATGTTATATTTTAATAAAATATTTATAATCTAGATAATATTAAGTACTAATTTTTATTTACATGGTCTACTTAACAGTTGATGACCGAGGAGGAGTTGAGACAGATTCAGGAGGGCACCTTGTCGGCCATTTCATTTCGCCTTGATAGCTTGATGGTATATATTATTGCACCCAGTCCTTTGTATTTTATTGCACGTACATGCTCATCATTTATATTGGTATTAATTAGATTATGTAGTAACTTGCATGTATATCTTATTTTACTCTTGTAGGGTACAAGAAACACGAGTGCGGGGCAGTGTGATTTAGGATCTTGTAGTGCAGTTGGAGACAAGGGAAAGGTAATTGAATGCAAATATGATTGAATGAATAGTTTAAATAACTTATAATGATTATACATGTCTAGACATAGATTGATAGTTTCGTATACTTGTTGTGTATATATACAGAGAATTCTTGGCTTCACATCCTTGATGACTACACCTAGTATACCTGAAGAAGAAGAAGAAGAAGAGATGCCTCGAGTAGATGTGTGTTTATTTTATTTTTTGATTAGTAGATATAATTTGTTATTATTAGTGACAATTATATGCTAAATTGTATCAATGTCATGTTTCTAAACATATGTAGGTTGTGTATGAAAATATTCAAAACATACCTCCTCTACCGAAGACATACATCAAGAGTCTTGCAAAGCTGAAGAGATAACATGGAGACGAGGTAAACATGAATAGTTCAATTATAGTTCATTTTTATGTTAACTTTTCGAATGTGAATTATATAATATAACTAATATTAATCATGGTTTGTTTTTCTTGTGCAGGATCCTTCAGAGCCGAGCAGTGCAGCGAAGAGGATCGATTTTGATGATCCATCAGTAGCTTAGGATGTTATAGATAGTTTTGGGATTCTTACATGTCTAGTTGGCATGCATATTTTGTATATGGACATACATTCACGTATTTAGACATACATTTTATTTCAGATGGTGTTTATGCCATATTTGTGTATGGACATACATTTGTAATTATTTAACATTTTTATATATACAGAATTTGATATTCGATAATATAAATTGTTGCTCATCTGTGCATGGTGTTATCATGGAAATGTTTAATCTTCATTCCAATATTTAATAATGGTTATTTAATGAACAATACAATTCATTTCATTTCATTGTAAGTGTTGTTTGTATAATGAACAATATAATTCATTTAATGAACAATACAATTCATTTAATCAACAATACAATACAATTCATTTAATGAACAATACTTGATGCAAATCATTATTACCCTATCCATGGTCCTATTTTTCCCCCCACCTTGGTCGAACACTTGGGGTTTTATTAGGTTGGCAATTTTTCGATTAGCGAAAAAATCGTCAGTCTTACTCAATCGAATGTTGTTGCGTGGCCAATTTCTCGTTCATCTCATCATGATGACGAACCGTCACCTCCAACATGTCTAGTTAGGCATTATTACCCTATGAATGCTCCTATTCCCCCCCCCCCCTCCCACTCGGTCGAACGCTCGGGGTCATACCCTACCGTCGTCGTCCCTTGAGCGCCCTAAGTGCTCAAAATTGTCAAACTTTGACAGACCCTAACTCGGAATCTGTGGCACCTGTGAACAATATGTTTGAACCTATGAGGCCACAAGAGGGGTCCCTACAAAGTCCTATCTCGGTTTTTCAAGTTTCCCTACGGTTTTATTAGGGCAACAATTTTTCGGTTGGCAAAAAAATCGTCAGTCTCACTCAATCGAATGTTGTCATGTGGCCAATTTCTCATTCAGTTCGTCGTGATGACGAACTGTCGGCTTTGACATGTCTAGTTAGGAATTATTACCCTATGCATGCTCTTATTCCCCCCCCCCCCCCCACTCGGTCAAATGCTCGGGTTCATACCCTACCGACATCGTCCCTTGAGCGCCCTAAGTGCTCAAAATTGTCAAAATTTGATGGGCTATAACTCAGAATCTATGGCACCTATGAACGATCCATTTGAACCTATGGGGCCGTGAGAGGGGTCCCTACAAAAGCCTATCTTAGTTTTTCAAGTTGCCCTACAGTTTTATTAGGGCAGAAATTTTTCAGTTGGCGAAAAAATCGTCAGTCTCACTCAATCAAATGTTGTCGCATGGCCAATTTCTTGTTCAGCTCGTCGCGATGACGAACCGTTGGCTCTGACATGTCCAGTTAGGCATTATTACCCTATGCATTCTCCTGTCCCCCCCACCCCCACTCAATCGAATGCTCGGGGTCATACCCTACTGACGTAGTCCCTTGAGAACCCTAAATGCTCAAAATTGTCAAAATTTGATGGGCCCTAACTCAGAATCCATGGCACCTACTGATGGGATGGGGTTTGGGATAGACTAGCCTAGTCTATGCTCTTGGATCCTTTCCTTAGATCTCCTGGTGTTCTCCTCACACCCTAGGGTCTCTAGGTCTTCCTTTGCTTGAGGAATCCCCTGACCTTGCCCAATCCACCCACCAATGAGTTGCTATGTTGCTCCTAAGGTCTCACCTACTCATGAGACTCAAAAACCCTTACTATGGCTAACAAGGGCTAATCTTGTTCCACACCTTCCAAGCTCTTAGCAAGGTTGTTTTAGGTCTATTTCATGGTCTATCCACCCATTCATGAGCCCCCAAGAGGTTTCAAGACTCTAACCCCTTACCGATTTCACAAATTTGTGTTTTTGCCTTCAAATAGGGCTAAAAGGATTAGGACCAATTAGGCCTACTAACCGGTCTTCTAGGGCTCCCTCTCACAAATGATGTACAAACAACCCTAACTCCCAAAATGGACTGCCATTCAATTGGCAAGGGCTCAAGGATTTTCTAGGTTTTGGGCCTCCAAGTGGCTATATAGTTCCTAGGGTGAATTTTGGGGTTTTTAAGGGTTTTGTGAGGGTTTCTAGGGTCTACCTGGGTCACAGTGAGTACTTTGAGTTTTAGCCACCTTGTTTGGATTGGTGGAGGCTCCTCCTTCACACCAATTATGCTTCAAACACTCCTCTACACTTCCTCCAAAGGATTCTCTCTCCACTAACCAACCTTGCTCTTCAAGACCTCTGCACCAACAACCATTCCTAACCGGGCACTGTCCAGTCTTGCCTAGGAATGGGTCTTTGCTTGGCCTTCCTGCATTTTCAAGGGCTCTGCTTGCTTGGGACTATAGTACAGGGTCTTCACATCCATTCCCCATGGTTTCATGGTAGTTCCACAATAGGGAATGGAGTTAAGACTTCATTTGCACAATCTTGTCCAAAACTGGACAGTAAGAAGACAGTTTTCAAACTATTTACAAACTTACTCAATCTATAAGTAAAAACCTAAAATAACTGCTTGAAATGAAAGTATTTACACCATGAAAGAAAAACCACATAGTTTTGGATGTATCTCAATCCATTAATTTGCTTGTTTTCCTCATTCAAACTGACTGGTAACAGTTTTACAGTCTCAGTCTGATCTTTCTGCTAGGGTCGTACAAAGTCTGACATCCAACCCATTGTTTTTAGGGTTTTTAAGTATGTATACTACCTATACCTTGGTTTGTGTGCCACACTTAGGTTTTTCCATGTCAACCTAAGAATTTTGACATCATGGTGGAAAAGTTGCTTGACAACTTTTAAAAGTTGTCATGCAACTTTTGCAACTTTTGAGCAACTTTCCCAATGTTGCTCTTCATGACTCCTAGACCCACAATGGGCCAACTTAAGGACACCACCATGATATGAAGGACCCCTAAACACCTCTAGGACACACATACCTTCCATCTTCAAGAAAATCACAATCTTGACTTATGACCCCTAAGACCTCCTCTAGGACCCTACCTAGGACCTATGAGCACATGGCTCATTATTTTATGTACAATGGCTTCTAAAGAAGCATAACACCAAAAAAAAAAAGAAAGAGAAGGAGTTTGGAAGGGTGCTCCTGCACCATACTCCCCCTCTGCACACAGTTAAGAAATAGAAGAAGAGATGAGAGCCAGGTCTATTCCAAGTGCTTTGAACCTGCTCTCCTGCACCCATGTAGCTTTAGATACTGGTTGATCTGCCCATTTCACTAAGTTATCCATGTAGACCTGATGTCTAGTTGACTTCTTCACCCTTGATTCTAAGATCTCCTTTGCTTTAGGCTTCTTCACCTGTGGTAAGACATTAACATCAAGGTCCTGTAGTACCTTGGCTTGGTTCTTAGTCTGCCTTGCTATCTCACCCTTGTACATGATCAGGTCAGCTACATTAAAGACTAGTGATATAGCTAAATCTGAAGGCAATTCAACTTTGTAGGAATTCTTACCATATTGCGACAAGATTCTACAAGGTCCTACCCTTCTCATCTATAGTTTGGTAGGCTTACCTCCTTGCATCCTAGCTTTGCTCAAATGTACCATCACATAGTCACCCACCTTGAACTAAACTTCTCTCCTTTTCTCATCCACTTTGGCTTTTAGTTTTTGAGTGGATTCAAGGATGGCCTTCTTAACCTACTCTTGGATTTCCTTGATGGCTTGAGTGAAGTCTTCTGCTTTCCCACTCTTCATTTCCAAACTACCAAGGTCTCTCAACTCACATACTCCTCTTGGATGTCTGCCATAGACAACCTCAAAAGGACTTCTACCAGTGGTTCTATTCACACTATCATTATATGCATACTCTACTTGAGAAATGATTAGGTCCCATGTTTGGCCATACTCCTTAGTTAAACACCTCAACAAGTTACCTAACACCCTATTGATGACTTTAGTCTGACCATCTGTTTGTGGATGGTAAGCTGAGCTAAATGACAAGTTGGTTCCTAGTCTCCTCCATAATGTTTGCCAAAAATGACCCATGAATTCATTGTCCCTGTCTGAAACAATGCTTAAAGGGAGTCCATGAATCCAAAAAATCTCTTTGAAGAAGAGATGTGCAACATAGCTTGCATCATGTGTGGTCTTACATGGGATAAAATGACTCATCTTGGAAAATCTATCTACTACCACATAGATGTTGTCCATACCTGTTTCTGTCTTGGGAAGTCCTACTACAAAGTCCATGCTTATACATTCCCAAGGTTTGTTGGGGACCAGTAATGGTTGATATAAACTGGCATTGCTTGATCCACCTTTGGCTCTTTGGCATACGCCACATTGTTCTACATATCTTTTCACATCCCTTGGAAACTTTGGCCAATAGTAGTACCTCTGTACTAAATCTAGGGTCTTATTAATCCCAAAGTGTCCACTCAAACTGCCATTATGTTTTTCTTGGATGAGGTTCTCCCTCATAGATCCTCTAGGTACACATAACTGGTTACCTTTGAACAAGAGACCATTTTGGAGAGTGTAATCTGCATACTCACCATGGAAATGGTTCTCAAACTCTTTGCAAACCTTGTAAGTTTTTGAGAAGTCTTCATCTCCTTCATAGAGGTCTTTGAAACCTTCTATTCCTATGCTCTGCAACTGTAACTCTTGAACAGTCAACAACTTCTTGCTCAATGCATCTGCCACCCTGTTAAGTTGCCCCTTCTTATGCTTAATGGTGAAGGTGAAGGATTGGAGGTATTCCATCCATTTCAGATGCCTATTTCTTAGCTTCTCTTGAGTTTTTATGTAACTCAATGCCTGGTTGTCTATGAACACTACAAATTCTTTTGGAAGTAGGTAATGCCTCCATTTTTTTAGAGACTGCACTAATGCATATAACTCTAGGTCATAAGTTGAGTACTTCTTCTTTGCTTCATTAAGCTTCTCACTGAAAAATGCCACAGGTCTTCCCTCTTGACTCAATACACCACCTACTGCAACTCCACTTGCATCACACTCCAAGGTGAATAGCTTATCAAACATAGGTAGGAGAAGGATGGGTTTTGTGGCTACTTCTTGTTTCAACAATTGAAATGCTTTGTCTGCCTGTTCAGTCCATTTAAACTTAGTTTTAAGTCCTCCCTTAATGGTGTCAAGGACTGGTGCACATATACGACTGAAATTCCTCACAAATTTCCTATAGAATTGAGCTAATCCATGGAAACTCCTTACCTCAGTCCTTGTTTTAGGTGCAGGCCAATTCAAGATTGCCTCCACTTTGCTTGGATCCATCTTCAAGGTTCCTTTGGACACCACAAATCCTAAGAAAACCAGCTCTTGCTTCAAGAAGTGACACTTCTCAAGGTTTATGGATAGCTTCTCCTCATGCAACCTTTCTAAAACTAACCTCAAATGCTCAAGGTGCTCTTCCTTGGTTCTGCTATAGATGAGAATGTCATCTAGGTACACTACCACAAATCTACTTGTGAAGTCTTTCAACACCTCATTCATCAACCTCATGAAGGTGCTTGGAGCATTAGTAAGCCCAAATGGCATCACAAGGCATTCATACAATCCATCTGTGGTTTTAAAAGCAGTCTTCCACTCATCACCCTCCTTGATTCTTATCTGGTGATAACCACTTTTAAGGTCTAGCTTGGTAAAATACATAGCCCCTCCTAAACAATCCATTAGATCCTCTATTCTAGGAATAGGAAACCTATACCTTATGGTAATCCTATTTATTGCTCTTGAGTCAGTGCATAGTCTCCACTTACCTCCTTTTTTTGATGCTAGCACTACTAGGACTGCACATGGGCCGATACTCTTCTTAATCAGTCCTTGTTCCAATAACTCCTGCACTTGCCTTGCTACTTCCTTATTCTGATCAGGTGTGAGCTTATATGTAGCCTTGTTAGATAAGGATGCACTAGGAACAAAGTCTATTTGATGACTTATATACCTTCTTGGTGGGAATGTTGCAGGTGCTCCATCACTCACTATATCCTTATACTCTTGCAACATGTGCTTCACCTCCTTGGGTATTTCTTCCTACAACTTGTCTGCTTTCTCTTTTGGTTTCAAAAAGATGGCACACTTCACTATCTCCTCCTCATGTATCAAATTTAAGAACTCTTTACCAGTAGCCATTAAGACACTAGGTGTTTTTGAAGTGCCCTCTTCATCCTCTGTCAAAGACTGAATCTTGAAGGTCTTGCTGTCCTTCTTAAAGGATATGGAGTTCTCCTCTCCATCATAGATCACCTTCCTATCAAATTGCCAGGGTCTTCCTAGCAATAAGTGACATGCATCCATAGGCAACACATCACAAAGGATCTTATCCTTGTATCCTCCAATAGAAAACTCTAACCAAGTCTGCTCATTGACTAGCACACTCTGTCCTTTGTTCAACCAAGTCACCTTTTAAGGGTTGGTGTGGGGTATTCTTGTGAGTTTCAACTTCCTCACTGCCTCTTCTGAGATGATGTTGTCAGTTGAGCCTGTATCAACTATCACCTTGCACACTTTACCAAGAACTTTGCATCTCACCCTAAACAATGCTCTCCTATGTTTGGGTTCCTCCTTAACTGACTGTCTGATCAAAATCCTATTGAACATCAAATTCTCACCAAATTCTTATTCAATCTGGTCCACATCCGGTGTCTTGCTACTTGAAGAGAGTTCTTGTGCATAAACAACCCTCTTTCCATTATTTGATGCGGTAGGCTTGTCAGGGCATCTATATGTCGGGTGTCCCAATTGTCCACAATTGTAACACTTCATTGTTGCAAAATAGGAGTTACCTCTACCGGTACCTCTACCCCTATTTGGACCACCTTGTGCACCTCTTTCTTTGGAATGCCCTCCTTTGAGATTGTCTTCACTACCATGCTCAGTCAACTTGGCTTCTCCTTGGTTCCTCTGCTCATTTGTCTTGCTTTGGTAACCACCTCGGTGATTCACTTGATCTCTACCTCTACCTCTACCCCTGTTATTGGAGTCTCCTTTCCTTTTTTTCCTCTCTTCTACCTTGACAGCAAGCTGATGACATTTCTGAATAGTAGTAGGAGTCAATAGGCTTATCTCCTTCTGAATGTTCCACTTTAGGCCGCTTAGATACTTGGCCACCTTAATAGATTCATCTTCTTGAACTTTAGATCTAAGACATAGCTTTTGAAATTCTTCGGTGTAGGAGGTTACATCAAGATCTTTTTGCTTCAATCCTTGTCTCTTTTTATGAAGTTGGACTTCATAATCCTCTGGTAAGTAGTTCTCCTTAATCTTAATCACCATAGCTTTCCAATTTGCAATTGGTAGCTTTCCCATGCTAATCCTTTCTTCTTGCAGGTACTTCCACCATGTCAAAGTTGCTCCCCTTAATCTTGATTTGGCAACTTTAACCTTGTGAGCCTCTGTCACTCCTTCACACTCAAAGTGGTTTTCCATGCCCTCAATCCATTCCATAACAGTGTTTATGTCCATTCTTCCACTCAAATGTGGCAATCCTTCAAAAGCTTTGGTGTTCAAAGCCTTGATAACTTTCACAAAAGGTTCTTCATTAAGCAAGGGATCTGGTTCAGGTATAATGTCATCTAAGGCTATAGTTTTCTTGCCTTTATCTTTGGTGTCTTCACCCCAAGGTCCTGATGTCCTCTGGTCCACCACTTCTTGCAGCTTGTCCCTTATCTCATTCATAGCTTCTTCGAGGAGTCTATTCTTCTCTTTCTATTCTTCCACCTCTCTAGCCAGCTCTACATTAGTAACCATTCTTCTCTCCCCTACTGATTCACTAGTATATAGAGACATACACAATCCAACAAGTCTTTAAATTGCTCTGATACCAATTTGATGGGATGGGGTTTGGGATAGACTAGCCTAGTCTATGCTCTTGGATCATTTCCTTGGATCTCCTAGTGTTCTCCTCACACCCTAGGGTCTCTAGGTCTTCCTTTGCTTGAGGAATCCCCTAACCTTGCCCAATCCACCCACTAATGAGTTGCTATGCTGCTCCTAAGGTCTCACCTACTCATGAGACTCAAAAACCCTTACTATGGCTAACAAGGGCTAATCTTGTTCCACACCTTCCAAGCTCTTAGCAAGGTTGTTTTAGGTCTATTTCATGGTCTATCCACCCATTCATGAGCCCCCAAGAGGTTTCAAGACTCTAACCCCTTACCAATTTCACAAATTTGTGTTTTTGCCTTCAAATAGGGCTACAAGGATTAGGACCAATTAGGCCTCCTAACCGGTCTTCTAGGGCTCCCTCTCACAAATGATGTACAAACAACCCTAACTCCCAAAATGGACTACCATTCAATTGGCAAGGGCTCAAGGATTTTCTAGGTTTTGGGCCTCCAAGTGGTCGTATAGTGCCTAGGGCGAATTTTGGGGTTTTTAAGGGTTTTGTGAGGGTTTCTAGGGTCTACCTGGGTCACAGTGAGTACTTTGAGTTTTAGCCACCTTTTTTGGATTGGTGGATGCTCCTCCTTCACATTAATGATTCTTAAAACACTCCTCTACACTTCCTCCAAAGGATTCTCTCTCCACTAACCAACCTTGCTCTTCAAGACCTCTGCACCAACAACCATTCCTAACCGGGCACTGTCCAGTCTTGCCTAGGAATGGGTCTTTGCTTGGCCTTCCTGCATTTTCAAGGGCCTTGCTTGCTTGGGACTATAGTACAAGGTCTTCACATCCATTCCCCATGGTTTCATGGTAGTTCCACAACGGGGAATAGAGTTAAGACTTCATTTACACAATCCTGTCCAAAACTGGACAGTAAGAAGACAATTTTCAAACTATTTACAAACTTACTCGATCTACAAGTAGAAACCTAAACTAACTACTTGAAATGAAAGTATTTACACCATGAAAGACAAACCACATATTTTTGGACGTATCTCAATCCATTAATTTGCTTGTTTTTCTCATTCAAACTGACTGGTAATAGTTTTACAGTCTCAGTCTAATCTTTCTATTAGGGCCATACAAAGTCTGACATCCAACCCATTGTTTTTAGGGTTTGCAAGTACTTATACTACCTATACCTTGGTCAGTGTGCCACACTTAGGGTTTTCCATGCCAACCTAAGGATTTTGACATCATGGTGGAAAAGTTGTCATGCAACTTTTGCAACTTTTGAGCAACTTTCCCAATGTTGCTCTTCATGACTCCTAGACCCACAATGGGCCAACCTAAGGACACCACCATGATATGAAGGACCCCTAAATACCTCCAGGACACACATACCTTCCATCTTCAAGAAAATCACAATCTTGACTTATGACCCCTAAGACCTCCTCTAGGACCCTACCTAGGACCTATGAGCACATGGCTCATTATTTTATGTACAGTGGCTTCTAAAGAAGCATAACACCAACAAAACAAAGAAAGAGAAGGAGTTTGGAAGGGTGCTTCTGCACCACCTACAAACGATCTGTTTGAACTTATGAGGCCATGAGAGGGGTTCCTACAAAAGCCTATCTCGGTTTTTCAAGTTGCCCTACGATTTTATTAGGGCAGTAATTTTTTGGTTGACGAAAAAATCGTCAGTCTCACTCAATCGAATGTTTTCGCGTGGCCAATTTCTCGTTCATCTTGTCGCAATGATGAACTGTTGGCTCCAACATGTCTAGTTAGGCATCATTACCCTATGCATGCTCCTATTTCCCCCCCACACTCGGTCAAATGCTTGGGGTCATACCCTACCGACGTCGTCCCTTGAGCGCCCTAAGTGCTCAAAATTATCAAACTTTGATGAGCCCTAACTCAGAATCTGTGGCACTTGCAAATGATCCATTTGAACCTACAGGGCCACGAGAGGGGTCCCTACAAAATCCTATCTCAGTTTTTCAAGCTACCCTATGGTTTTATTAGGGCAACAATTTTTCTATTGGCGAAAAAATTGGCAATCTCACTCAATCGAATGTTGTCGCATGGCCAATTTCTCATTTAGCTTGTCGCGATGACGAACCGTTGGCTCCACATGTCCAGTTAGGAATTATTACCCTATACATGCTCCTATTTTTCCCCCTCACTTGGTCGAACGCTCGGGGTCATACCCTACCGACGTCGTCCCTTTAGCGCCCTAAGTGCTCAAAATTATCAAAATCTGACGGGCCCTAACTTGAAATCCGTGGCATCTAGGAACTTTCCATTTGAACCTATAGGGCCATGAGAGGGATCCCTACAAAATCCTATCTCGGTTTTTCAAGTTGCCCTACGGTTTTATTAGGGTAGCAATTTTTCGGTTGGCGAAAAAATCGTCAGCCTCACTCAATCGAATGTTGTCACATGACCAATTTCTCGTTCTGCTCATCGTGATGATGAACCATCAGCTCCGACATGTCCAATTAGGCATTATTACCCTATGCATGCTCCTATTTTACCCCCCACTCGATCAAACACATAATCTCATACCCTACCGGCGTCGTACCTTGAGCGCCCTAAGTCCTAAAATTATATATAAACAAGCATTACACTGTAGACACATAATGATCATCAATATTTCCATGTATTGTATACACATAATTACCATTACACTTGCATGTGACATCCATGAAGGGATATGTAAACATGAGTTTTTTTTCATTATCAATACAACTACACCAATGTAGTTGTGTACAGATACATGAACATTATCATCAATATAACTAAACCAATTTGCTCATGGACATTGTATATCATCATAACAATGTTACATCGATTCACATCCATATACAAATACAACATCCCACTTCATCTGCATCAGACATCCTCATGTCCTAAGAGAAAAGCTTACGTACAACAATGCCTGCATATAAATGAAGACCAAAATAAGTAAGCTTTTTATGCGGAATGAATGTGCTACAAGAAACAAATTATAACACTTAATACAAATTAGTTTGGTAAATTATAAATAGATCATTTGAAACATTTTTAAGACGCACAAGATTATATAATTATGAAACTTACCAGTTTCTCTGCAAAGTATACAAGCATAACTTTGAAGAAAGACGCATGTTGATTAAAGCCTTTCTCACAACATTTCTCTACATGGTTGAAGACGATGGTAGATATGGTCATTTCTAAATAGCAATACATTCACTTGACTTAATGTTTATACACAAAATTTTATCTCATTAATACACAAAGGAATATGTACCATCACCAAGAGAGGGTCTTGTCAATGACAAATGATCTAGCATGAACCTGTATTTTTAAGAATTGTTAGTCTACACATAAAATGTATGGATGAACATAAAGGCTTCATGATAATCACTTCAACTGAAATGCATGATAATAAATGAAAAGGTGGGATTATATACCACAAAAATACGTCCCTTCAAATTATATCAATAGAACCCACCATGTTGACACAAAAATCATAATGTGATACTATTGTATATCATCAAAAAAGACCTGCATGAGCATAAAGGTTTTGCGATAATTATATCATAAAAAAATGTCAAATAGTGTTCTCTAATAACAAAAATTATAAATCTCATCAAATGCATGATAATAAGTCGTGTTGTAAAAATATGTCCCTTCTGATTATATCATGTGTACCCGCTATGTGCATGCAAAAACTGTGTTGCCAAAAAAAACATTCATCAATAAACCTACATTTTCAACACATCCTTAATATACACGTAACAAACTTGAACATTAAGGTTTAATGATCATTGTTTGAAATGAAATGCATGATAAAAAAAATAAGGCATTAAAGACCTACTATTCAAGTGTGCTTGAAGGGTCATCTCTTTGCTTAAGAGTATCCAGTATTGCTTTATGATTAGCAGTAGCCACTGTCCATAGCTCTTTGGTCTTCGGTTTTGCTTGATGCTTCAAAAACTTGACATTTGTAGCTATAATAAGGTGTGAATATATTTTAATGGTTTTGTGTCTCTCATAGTATTCAAATGCAGGTATGCCATTCTTTCCAATCATGTATGTTCGCAACCAAGTTCCCACAACAACAACTAAACCTGTAGGATATGTGAACCTGTCATCATCTGTCACTGGTTGTGTTAGCTTTTGTTTTCCCTATACACATCATGCCAACCAATATTCTAATCTCTCTTCATTCCCTTGCGGTGCGACAACTGCAAAAACATGTTCTGGCTATACAAGATCTGATAGATGATCATACTCAAGTGAACTTTCCTTGTCATCGTTTGACAAGGATTTTGTTTGAGATAAAGGAGTTAGATAGTGGGGAACCCACGTATCAACCCACTCACTTGACTCACACTGATCCCAATCACACTGAACACAACTCTGACAAAAACAAGCCAATGCTTGTGTCCAAATGGTCCTTGTACTTGCATATGAGCTGAGAAATGAATGCATCTTTGAAGAATCTTTAATTGTTTGACAATCCAATCTATCTCCCACTATTTCCTCCTCAACCAGCCAAAAGAATAAAGTCATTGTATCTTGTTGAAGTGGATCATCAAGTCTTTGTCTTCATGCAAGTTCTCTATCCAAAGTTTTACGATTTATGTTAAAATCAACACAAGTTTGTCTCATTTGATGAGCCTTCCTCAGTTGTTGGCTTACTAAGGAGGTTGTAATCACTCTTCGAGCGGCTCTCTTATCTCTTTCTTTGGTATTATTTCCAATAGAATTGAGAGCGTCAAATAGATTTTTTGCAATAATAGAATTTCTCTCCATCTTCTTGTTCATACGAATCTTCAATTTGTTTAGTAATGGTCTCATCTTTATCATCTTTAGCAATTGAACAAAGAGTTGGCATTGCTCAGTCAATGTCTTATTGCTAAAATTTTGGTTGAAAAGCTGTGTAGCCCACAACTAAACGGTTCTTGTTGACCTCTTGCCTTCAAGATTTACAATAATGTTCTCATCGATTTCAAATAACCATTTTGGGGTTCTTGAAGGTCTTGGATTTGGAATTTGTCTTTCATCCATGAGAGGGTCTTCATTTGTAAAGTAATTAGGTGTTACATATGGTTCACTTGGTTGAGCAATTCCACCTTCAATGTTAAAGTTTTCCACATTTTCACCTCCTATGTCAAAATTTTCCACATGTTGAGCATTTTCATTATCACTTACAACATTTTCAAAATTTTCAATATTTTCACTTTCAAAATCTACATTTTCATTTTCAATAACTTGTGCCACATTTTCAAATTCAATTTCCTCTTCACTTGAAGTAACATTAGCAATATTTAACATACCTTGTCTTCTCCTATGACATTCTCTATCTCTTTCTCTATACACTTGAATTTGGTCATTTGAAAGTTTTCTTTTGCGTTTAGACTTCTGATGACTACTACTCCCCATTTCCCTCCACACATATGCTCCTACGTGATTGACAATGTAAGTTTTGACTTTAAGAATCTCCCAAAAGCACAAATTTGTCTCAACCTATATGAAAACCCATGATCCTCGATATAAAATAGAATATGCAGATTGTGGGCCGTTGGAATCCACAAAATGGCCCACAAGGCTTTTTTTCTTTTTTTTCGTACAAAAATCAGATATCCGATTTTAATGTATAAATTTGTGGTCCCCAAAAATTTTCCAGTTGCCGCCTTTTATTTACTGTACTGCCACATTAATGGCGATGGCAAAAATCTGATATCCGATTAAATCCGATATTGGATTTTATTAGTCATATTTTAGAGAGAGAGAGATAGAGAGAGAGAGAGGGAGGGAGGGAAAGGGAGAGAGAGAGAGAGAGAGAGAGAGAGAGAGAGAGAGAGAGAGAGGGAGAGGGAGAGAGATTAGGGGTCATATGGTATCCTACGACCGCTTAGGACACCATATGACCCCTTAACACACCATATTTGTGTCTATAGGTGTCATATGGTGTCGTTAGGGGTCATATGGTGTCCATAGGCATCATATGGTATTCTGGGATAGGTCATATGACCCCTTAAGACACCAAATTGTGTAGTTATGGGTCATATGTTGTCCTAAGGGGTTGTAAGACACAATATGACCCCTTAGGACACAATATGACCCAAAGCGACCCAATATGGTGTCATTAGGGGTCATATGGTGTCCTAAGGGGTCATATGATGTCTTAAAGGGGCCATATAACACAATATGATCCACTAGGACACAATATGACCCCTAATGACACCATATTGGGTCGCTTTGGGTCATATTATGTCCTAAGGGGTCATATTGTGTCTTACCACCCCTTAGGACAACATATGACCCATAACGACACAATTTGGTGTCTTAAGGGGTCATATGGTGTCCTAAGGGGTCGTAAGACACTATATGACCCCTATGGACACCACAGGACCCCTTAAGACACCAAATTGTGCCATTAGGGGTCATATGGTGTCCCATGAACCCTTATGACCTCTTAGGACACAATATGACCCCTAATGACACCATATTGGGTCACTTTGGGTCATATTGTGTTCTAAGGGGTCATATTGTGTCCTATGACCCCTTAGGACACTATATGACCCCTAACAACATGATTTGGTGTCTTAAGGGGTCCTATGGTTTTGTTAGGGGTCATATGGTGTCTTGGGATACCATATGACCCCTTAAGACACCAAATTGTGTCGTTATGGGTCATATGTTGTCCTAAGGGGTCGTACAACACAATATGATCCAAAGCAACCCAATATGGTGTCATAACAGGTTGTATGGTGTCCCAAGACGTCATATGACCCCTATGGACACCATATGACCCCTATGGATACCATAGGACCCCTATGGACACCATAGGACCCTTTAAGACACCAAATTATGTCGTTAGGGGTCATATGGTGTCCCATGAACCCTTATGACCTCTTAGGACACCATATGACCTAATGACACCATATTGGGTCACTTTGGGTCATATTGTGTCCTAAGGGGTCATATTGTGTCCTACAACCCCTTAGGACAACATATGACCCATAACGACACAATTTGGTGTTTTAAGGGATCAAATGGTGTCCCAAGACACCATATGACCCCTATGGACACCATATGACCCCTAACGACACCATAGGACCCCTTAAGACACCAAATCATGTTGTTAGGGGTCATATGGTGTCCTAAGGGGTCGTAGGACATAATATGACCCCTTAGGACACAATATGACCCAAAGCGACCCAATATGGTGTCATTAGGGGTCATATGGTGTCCTAAGGGGTCATATGGTGTCCCATTAACCCTTATGACCTCTTAGAACACCATATGACCCCTAATGAGACCATATTGAGTCACTTTGGGTCATATTGTGTCCTAAGGGGTCATATTGTGTCTTACGACCCCTTAGGACAACATATGACCCATAATGACACAATTTGGTGTCTTAAGGGGTCATATGGTGTCCTAAGGGGTCGTAGGACACCATATGACCCCTATGGACACTATATGACCCCTTAAGACACCGAATTATGTCGTTAGGGATCATATGGTGTCATAAGGGGTCATATGGTGTCCCATGAACCCTTATGACCTCTTAGGACACCATATGACCCCTAATGACACCATATTGGGTTTCTTTGGGTCATATTATGTCCTAAGGGGTCATATTGTGTCTTACAACCCCTTAGGACAACATATGACCCATAACGACACAATTTGGTGTCTTAAGGGGTCATATGGTGTCCTAAGGGGTCGTAGGGCACCATATGACCCCTATGGACACCATAGGACCCCTTAAGACACCAAATTGTGTCATTAGGGGTCATATGGTGTCCTAAGGGGTCATAGGTGTCCCATGAACCCTTGTGATCCCTTAGGACACCATATGACCCATAATGACACCATATTGGGTCACTTTGGGTCATATTGTGTGGTAAGGGGTCATATTGTGTCCTACGACCCCTTAGGACAACATATGACCCATAACGACACAATTTGGTGTCTTAAGGGGTCATATGGTGTCCCAAACCATATGACCCCTAACAACTTCATAGGACCCCTTAAGACACCAAATCGTGTTGTTAGGGGTCATATGGTGTCCTAAGGGGTCGTAGGACACAATATGACCCCTTAGGACACAATATGACCCAAAGCAACCCAATATGGTGTCATTAGGGGTCATATGGTGTCCTAAGAGGTCATAAGGGTTCATGTGACACCATATGACCCCTTAGGACACCATATGATCCCTAACGACACAATTTGGTGTCTTAAGGGGTCCTATGGTGTTCATAGGGGTCATATGGTGTCCTACGACCCCTTAGGACACCATATAACCCCTTAAGACACCAAATTGTGTCGTTATGGGTCATATGTTGTCCTAAGGGGTCGTAAGACACAATATGACCCCTTAGGACATAATATGACCCAAAGCGACCCAATATGGTGTCATTAGGGGTCATATGGTGTCCTAAGAGGTCATAAGGGTTCATGGGACACCATATGACCCCTAACGACACAATTTGGTGTCTTAAGGGGTCCTATGGTGTCCATAGGGGTCATATGGTATCCTACGACCCCTTAGGACACCATATGACCCCTTAAGACACCATATATGGTTGTTATGGGTCATATTGTGTCCTAGTGGGTCATATTGTGTCATATGACCCCTTTAAGACATCATATGACCCCTTAGGACACCATATGATCCCTAATGACACCATATTGGGTCTCTTTGGGTCATATTGTGTCTTACGACCCCTTCGGATAACATATGACCCATAACGACACAATTTGGTGTCTTAAGGGGTCATATGGTGTCCCATGAGCCCTTATGACCTCTTAGGACACCAAATAACCCCTAATGACACCATATTGGGTCATATTGTGTCCTGCGACCCCTTAGAACACCATATGACCCCTAACGACATAATTTGGTATCTTAAGGGGTCCTATGGTGTCGTTAGGGGTCCTATGGTGTCCATAGGGCTCCTATGGTGTCTTGGGACACCATATGACCCCTAATGACACCATATTGGGTCGCTTTGGGTCATATTGTGTCTTACAACCCCTTAGAACACAATATGACCCAAAGCGATACAATATGGTGTCATTAGGGGTCATATGGTGTCCCAAGACACCATATGACCCCCTATGGACACCATATGACCCCTAAAGACACCATAGGACCCCTTAAGACACCAAATCATGTTTAAGGGTCATATGGTGTCCTAAGGGGTCGTAGGACACAATATGATCTCTTACGACATAATTTGACCCAAAGCGACCCAATATGGTGTCATTAGGGGTCATATGGTGTCCTAAGAGGTCATAAGGGTTCATGAGACACCATATGATCCCTTAGGACACCATATGACCCCTAACAAAAGAATTTGGTGTCTTAAGGGGTCCTATGGTGTCCAAAGAGGTTATATGGTGTCTTGGGACACCATACAACTCGTTATGACACCATATTGGGTTGCTTTGTGTCATATTATGTCCTAAGGGGTCATATTATGTCCTAAGACCCCTTATAACACCATATGACCCCTTAAGACACCATATTACCCCTTATGAAACCATATGGTATGGTGTGCATAGGGGTCATATGGTGTCCTACTACCCCTTAGGACACCATATGACCCCTTAAGACACCATATTTGGTCGTTATGGGTCATATTGTGTCCTAGTGGGTCATATTGTGTCATATGACCCCTTTAACACATCATATGACCCCTTAGGACACCATATGATCCCTAATGACACCATATTGGGTTGCTTTGGGTCATATGGTGTCCTAAGAGGTCATAAGGGTTCATGGGACACCATATGACCCCTTATAACACCATATGAGCCCTAACAACACAATTTGGTGTCTTAAGGGGTCCTATGCTGTCCATAGGGGTCATATGGTGTCTTAGGACACCATACGACCTGTTATGACACCATATTAGGTCGCTTTGGGTCCTATGGTGTCTTAATCTCTTCTCTCTCTCTCCCCCCCCACTAGTCTCTCTCTCCCTCTCCTTCTATCTCTCTCTCCCCTAATCTCTCTCTATCCTTCTCCCCTAATCTCCCCATCTATCTCTCTCTCCCCTAATCTCTCTCTATCTATCTCTCTCCCTTCTCCCTCCCCATCTCTCTCTCTGTCTCTCTATCTCTATCTGTCTGTCTGTCTCCCCTAATCTCTCTCTCTCTATCTCTGTCTATCTGTTTGTCTCCCCTAATCTCTCTCTCTCTACTAATCTCTTTATCTCTCTCTCCCTTCCCTCCCCTCCCTCCCTCTCTCTCCATCTCTCTCTCCCTTCCCTCCCCCCCTCTCTCTCTACCCCTTCCCTCCCCTCCCTCCCTCTCCATCTCTCTCTCTCTCCCTCTCTCTCTCTCTATCTCTCTCTCTCTCTCCCTCTCCCTCTCCCTAATATCATATACTAATTTATTTATAAATTAATATATTAATAAACAATAGATTAATTATAGGCAAATCTAGTTAGAGAATTTACTAATTAAAATCGAATATCCGATTTTTGTAGTCAAATTTTTTAAATTTCAAATTTCGGCTCGGGAATGCTTTGGTATTTGGCTTGGAAGTGACAAGCTTGGAAAGTCAACTGAAAAAACGTGTTTTTCAGTATTCCTTGATTTTCTAGACTACACACTGGTGGCTGACGACTTTTTTGGTAGCCAAAATTGATAAAACGAAAAAGGTTTTTTAAGGACGTTCCCAGCTTTCCAACAATATAAGGCTTGTCTTATTTCTACTTTAATAAATAATTATTATTTATTTTCTAATTGAATTCTGACAATAGTCCTGATTGATATACTGATTGAAAAACACTCATAACTTTCAAACGGTATAACATTTTTGAATCCAAAACATGCATCACATCCTATGCTTTGTCTACTATAGGGAAAAATTAAAAAAAATTAAATTTCATAAGGTTTTGACCAAGTTAAGGTGGTAAGACGTAGGAGTTTTTGAATTTCTGAAAAGCTGTAGTAAAAAATTTATATATAATTATTTACTTTATAAAAAATTAAAAAAAATATGTGTCACATCTAGACATGAGTCTAATACTTATATTATAAATATTATAAAAAATATTATGATTTGATTGTGATTAAGGTGGTCAGACATACGTCTACTTCTTATTTTTTTCCTGAAATTTTAGTACCACTGCATTGAAATTTGAAATTTGAAATCAACTAGGATTTTTTTTTTCCAAAAAAAAACTAGTAGCTTAGAAGCTAAATTCAATTTTATATATATTCTCTTCTTACATATTTTAAAAATAATGTTCACAACTTATTCAAATTTTCATGTCAAGTTGCATAACTCTGATTTTATGAAATTTCATTACCACTTAAGGGCCTGTTTTGGCACACCATGATCCTGCACATACCCTGTAATGACCTTCTAGCGTGAAATACTTATAATCATCATACAAATCTAGTTCCAATGATGTTTTAACTCTTCTCTGACGAACCCACCTTGCATTTTCACCGGTTTTTTCTTGCCCTTGAAAAATCTTTTCAGTCCCTCACTATTGGTGACATGACTAGTTCTCTTCCATCTTCTCCCATCCAAGGAAATGTCTATCACTTGAGCAATAGTTTGGTCAGAGACATGAAAAGAGACCCCCCCAACAGTACCCTTCTACCAGACCATGAGGCTACAAATTGGGTCAAGAGCTATTCATCATGGCTGGCAAGGCTTTCCATGAAATCTACCACCCCACCTTCAACAAAGTAGTTCCACACAACAACATCCTTTTTGAAATCCTCTAGGCTATTTGGTTCATAACACACTCTATCTCCTCCTATAGTATTAGCAAAAAGAGTGTTTTCAGCAGTAGACATGAGCAATGATACACATGAAGTTTCAAGAGTAGAGCCCTTAATGAAAATATAAACAAGTTTTTCACATGAGTCAGAGATTTTAATAATGATTTGGTGATCAAGGATCCTTGTAGCAAAATTATTATCATAATTTTCCTTGGGAGTAGGAAGTTTGTGAGAGCCATTAATCACTTCTTGCAAAATGACCTTGGGCATGCATAAAACCATCATAAAATCGATACAAAATCTACTATCATGAATTCAAGGAGCACATGGCACAACTTGCCTGCAACAACCAATCAAATCCATCCAACCAAGCCGGTTGATTTGCGTGCAATCACACTTCAGATCCATCATAAGGAAAAATTGAAGGAAAGTGTACCAAAAAATAATAGTGGCTTACACCTTAGTCTTTCTAGCTGTGCTGGCAGTCCACCTCAGTAGACGGTTGGTGTTAGTCATCAAAGTGTTGCACTTATTCAAATTTGAAAAATAATTCCTATAAAGGCCCTAGAAGAGCAATAAGAGAATGCAGTAGAAACCAAAGGAGAGCTTAATCATGAGGACTAAGCTTAGTGCACTCTCCCTTCAAGAGGGAGTTAACATTAGGAGGAAAAGAGTGAGGATTCCTCTAGCATTTTAGGTCTGAATCCATTAATCCAAGTACTACAAGAGTGTCAACAACCCCATTTCCTTCTCTATAGATATGCATGATGTGGAAGGAGTCAAGCCTTAAAATGAGTCGAAGAATATCTTTGACAATTCCTTCAATCGACCAGTTGAGTCTGTTCTTCCCTGTGGCAACATCAATTATAAGCTTAGTCCCCCTCAATGTCCATATTCCTTATGCCCATGGAGAGGGCGAAACGGACCCCCCAAGCCAAGGCCATGGCTTTGGCTTGATTATTAGAGTGACCATTCAGGTTCCCCATATAGGCCGCAACCAGGGCCCCATTATGAGTTCTAATGACACCAAGAAAATCAATCTTTCAAGCAATCAAGTAATCAAGCTTCTACACAATCATAATTTGTTCTTTGTTGAGCTCTTGTGCACAATACAACACCCGAGAGAAATTGTATCAAAGAAAGATCACTGGAGATGGGAAACAATGGAGATCAAACCCTACTAAGCATGTTAATGGTATAATCTTTCTATTTTGTTGTGATTTTCATGTTTTAGGTTCTTCATTGGTGTATGGTGGATTTTTAATTCTAAAAATAGGCTTTTATGTGGTTGGATCTTAGTTGGTTTTACAATAGTTTAAAATTATATTTTTACTGTATATAAATACAAGGATGGAGAATTAGAGAGGGAGGTAGAGACAGAGGAAGGGAGAAATATAAAGAGGTTGGCAGGGTTTGGTTGGAAGGGAGAGGTGATGACCTAGAAAATGGAGAGAGAGAGAGAGAGAGAGAGAGAGAGAGAGAGAGAGTGGGTAGGGAAATAGATATGAGGATAAGGAGGGAGAGGGGATGGAGAGGGAGAGACGAAGAAATTAAGGGAGAGACATAGAGAGGGAAGAGAGAGGTTAGAGAGAAGAGAGAGAGATAGAGGAAGATGGAGAGATATAGGGAAGTATCAGTATGACCATTACCCTCAACCCATGTACCCTAAAATTTATATCCAACAACCTATTATCTAAATCTTATACAAAGGAGGGAGGGAGAGGAGGAAAGAAGGAAGAATAAAGAGACAAAGAGAGAGGGAGAGGTGGGAAGGGAGTGATTGAGAGACCTAGAGAGGGAAGAGGTAGAGAGGTGAGGGAGAGAGAGAATAAAATAAGAGAGATAAGTTCACAAAGAGAGAAAGAGGGGTAAGGAGGTACAAAGGAAATAATTAGAGAGGAGAGAGATATAGAGGTGAGATATGTAGAGCCTAGTAAGAGAGAGGTGAGAGACCTAGGGTGAAGAGATAAAGGTGAGATAGATAGAGGGGGGAGAGATGTGGGTAATGAGACAAAGAGGTAGAGGTAAAGATAGGGAGAAGGATATACATAGTGATGTTGAGAGAGAGGTTGGGATGGAGAGGTAGTGATAATGACAACCAAAAGAGAGTGGAGAAAAACAATAATAGGAGAAGAGAGATGGAGGGAGGGAAGGATAGATATGGAGAAAAGGAGGGAAGGTGAGAGAGAGGGAGAGAGTATAGGAGAGACCTAGAGAGGAGAGAGAGAGAGGAGAAAGAGAAGAGACTGAGAGTAATAGGTATAGATTTTAGGGGAGATAAAGAGGTGAAGGGAGAGAGAAGCGAAGGGGAGAGTCCATAAAAGGATAGGGGTAAGGGGTAATAGAGAGGTGAGATACCAAGAGGGTGAGAGAGAGGTAAGATACCTAGATGGGAGAGATAGATTGAAGGGCATAGAGAGAGGTGTCTAATGAGACATGGATTGAGAGGTATAGAGATGGAGAGGGAAGAATGGAGAAACCTAGAAAGGGGAGAGGGGGGGAGAGAGAGAGGGTAGGAGGGATAGGTGATGACCTAGACAATGGAGAGAGGGAACAGAAAGGGAGGGAGTATAAGAGAGAGTAGGGGGGAGGGAGATATATATGAGGGTAATAAGGGGGAGATAGAGAGGGAAGGAGAGACCTAGAGAGGGGAGAGAGGTGAGAGAGAAGAGAGAGAGGAATATATCAATATGGGAAATACCCTCAACCTTATGGGTAAGTGCACAAAGATGGTGGTCAAAATGGGGGGTATAAGTGGACACTTTTTTTTTTTTTCTGAAATCAGGTGAACCTGAACTTGGAGGAAAAAATTGAAAGTCATCCACTCAAGATATGAAGATAATAAAAGATCAAATATTGTAGTACTCTGAATCTAGTTTCCAAACTACTAAACTTTTTCAAAATTGGATAAGATCAAGAGGGTCAAATCCTTCGCGCACGAAAAATAGACCCTCATTTTTTCTGAAAAACATAACATAGTGTCTGACGTGTGCATCAAAAAAGTCATAGTTAGATTTAGTATTTTGACAATTACTTTGGCAGAAAGATAGTTAAGAGTGAGCACTAGAAGATTTGTATTTTTTTATAATTTTTTGTTGAGTTTTTTTTTTCTTAATGATTTTTCCAATCAAGCACATCCAAAAAATTAGGCACATGTTCGTGCATGAAGCATAAGTTGCACTAAACAAATCGAAAATACAATTTTTAAAATTTTTTTGTAAAGAATCAAGTGCACTACAATAATAAATAAAGTTTTTTAAATTTGGATAAGTATATCAAACGTTATTAGAAAAAATGGTGTACTTATGTCTGTGAAAACTATGGAGACACTGGTAAAAGAAATTCAATAATAATATGTTATTGTTGTTCAAATTAAAAAAACTTATATGGTTAGAAAGCTCAAAAGATGGGTGAAAATATGGTCGCAATTTTAGAAATACCCACTTGACGAAGTATAAACCTGATGATGACAAAGTCGATAAACCAAGTTGATAAAATGAAACATGTCAAAAATGAGAGAAATGGAGGGAGATCAAACTTCAAAACCATAGCTTTGTCATCCAGGCCTATTTCCAAGCCCAAACAGTCAAAAGCACGTACGAGGTACTTATGGTATAAAAAGCACATACAGGGTACTTATGGTGTAAGAAGCGTGTACGCGTTCATTTTACTATAAACAATGCGTATGCACTCTTTTTACTATAAAGAGCGCATATGCGCTATTGTTTAAATTTTGGGTGTATGTATAATATGATTTTGTATATATATATATGTATGTATGTATATAATAATATATAATATATTTGGTATATATATACACATATAAGTGTATTGTCTCCCCCTCTCAAATGCATACAAGGTTCCTCTCTGTCTTTATCTCTGTCTCTGTCTCTGTCTCTGTCTATTTCTCTCTCTCTCTCTCTCTCTCTCTCCTCTCTCTCTCTCTCTCTCTCTCTCTCTCTCTCTCTCCCTATCCCTCTCTCCCCTTCTCCCTTCCTCCATACCCCATCCCTTTCTCTCTCTCCCTACCTATCTCCCCTTCTCCCTTCCTCCATAGCCCATCCCTCCCTCTCTCCCCTTCTTCCTTCCTCCTTTCCTCCATACCCCATCCCTCTTTCTCTTGTACTCTCCCTCCCTCCCTCAATACCCCACTGAAACTATTTTTGCACTTCTATAGAAGTAAGTGAATTTATTTCTTGTCTGCAACTTCCTCTTTGATTTTTATCATGTACACTCTCCTAACAAAATTGACTGATGGATTTGTGTGTGTATATTGAATAGGAGGAATAGGGTTTGAAATTGAACCATAGGTGCATTACCGTGACAAACAAGGAAACCTACAATAATATTCTTCTTGAATGTGTTTTTAATGAGAAGAGCAGATATGGAAAATAGTGTCAACAAAGAAACATGATGAGTCAGAGTACCTGCAATATGTTTTTCAGAAGGAAACAACCGGTAGGAAGAGAAATAGGGAGAGTAACACAAATGATGTCCTCGAGAATGATAGTGGTGGGTATGTGAGAGTTCCCATGTTGTTACACAACACCTGTCACCTAAAGAAATTAAAGTTTGGTGTATGCATGGCAGTGGTAGTATATGATGATCATCACTTGTCAAAAGGCTTCGAATGGTACATACCCATGAAAGAAATCAAGTGTGTAACTCCTATAGTCACAATCAAGATCAGTCCTATAACCTTGCAAATTTAATAGCATCACATGTTTTACAACTTAGGCAGTACTCTTAGGGTTAGGTCAAGCTCTTACACTTGCTTTCTAGCAAAGCCTCATTGTTTGTTCGCTTGGAGTCTCTCTTATGTTGACAATGGTCTAACTTAGCTATATCAAAACTAAACCATTGATGTTCTATTGTATGATGTTCTATTCATAACTTTAAATTTAATATATCATTTTATTAGCCCACCATATGACCCCTTAGGTGTCATTAGAGGTCATATTGTTTCTTAAGAGGTCATATGGTGTCCTGTGATCTCTTAGGACACCATATGACCCCTCGGGACACCAATGACCCATAACAACACCATATGGTGTTCTAAAGGGTCATATGGTGTTCTATGACCCCTTATGACACTATTTGGTGTCGTTATAGGTCCTAGGTTGTGCTAAGGGATAATATAGTCTCATATGACCCCTTAGGACACCCTATGACCCATTAGATATTGTTAGGGGTCATATTGTGTTCTAAGGGTCATATTGTGTTCTGGATTCGATCTCTCTTCCTCTCTGTCCCCCCTCCTTCTTCTCTCCCTCTCTCTCTCTCTCTCTCCCCCTTCCTCCACACCCCATCCCTCTCTCTCGCTCTCTCCCCTTCTCCCTTCCTCCATACCCCACCCCTCTTTCTCTTCTTCTCTCCCTCCCTCTTTCTCTTCTTTTGTAATTCCTATAGTCACAATCGAGATCAGTCCTATAACCTTGCAAATTTAATAGCATCATATGTTTTAGAACTTAGGCAGTACTCTTAGGGTTAGGTCAATCTCTTACACTTTCTTTTAGTGAAGCCTCATTGTTTGTTTGCTTGGAGTCTCTCTTATGCTGACAATGGTCTAACTTAGCTATATCAAAACTAAACTACTGATGTTCAATTGTATGATGTTCTATTCATAATGTTAAATTTAATATATCATTTTATTAGCCTACCATATGACCCCTTAGGTGTCATTAGAGGTCGTATTGTTTCCTAAGAGGTCGTATGGTGTCCTGTGACCCCTTAGGACACCATATGACCCCTTAAGACACCATACGATCCATAACATCACCATATGGTGTCCTAAGGGGTTATAGGATACCATATGACCCCTCAAGACACCAATGACCCATAACAACATCATATGGTGTTCTAAAGGGTCATATGGTGTTCTATGACCCCTTAGGACACTATTTGGTGTCGTTATAGGTCCTATGGTGTGCTAAGGGATAATATAGTGTCATATGACCCCTTAGGATACCCTATGACCACTTAGATGTTGTTAGGGGTCATATTGTGCTCTAAGGGTCATATTGTGTCCTGGATTCAATCTCTCTTCCTCTCCCTCCCCCTCCTTCTTCTTCTTCTCTCTCTCTCTCTCTCTCTCTCTCTCTCTCTCTCTCTCTCCCCCTCCTTCTCTCTCACTCCCCCTCCTTCTCTCTCACTCCCCCTACTCTCCTCATCTCCCCTCCTCCATACCCCTTCTTCCTCTCTCTCTCTCTACCCCTCCCTCCCTCCCCCTCTCTCTCTCCCTCTCCTATCCCTCCTTCCCTTCTCTCTCCCTCCCCCTACTCTCCCTCTCCCTTCCTCCATACTCCTTCTCTCCCTCCTTCCCCACTCTTCTCTCCCTCTCTCCCCCCTCTCCCTCTCCCTCTCCCTCTCCCTCCCCCCCCTCTCTCTCTCTCTCTCTCTCCCCTACTCTCCCTCTCCCTTCCTCATCTCCCTTCCTCATCTCCCTTCCTCCATACCCCTTCTTCTCTCCCTCCCGCCCCCCTCTTCTCTCTCTCTCTCTCTCTCTCTCTCTCTCTCTCTCTCTCTCTCGCTCTCCCTCCTCCCCTCCTTTCTCTCTCTCTCTCGCTCTCCCTCCTCCCCTCCTTTCTCTCTCCCTCTCCCTCCTTCCCTCTCTCTCTCTTCCTCTCCCTCCCCCCTCTTCTCTCACTCCCCCCTCCTTCTCTCCCTCTCTCCCTCCTTCCCTTCCACCCCCCTCCTCTCTCCCTCCCCCCTCTCCTTCTCTCTCTCTCCCTCCCTCCCTTTTCATTCACATTTTTTCTACTACCAATAGTGCGTACGGGGTGCTGAACCTATTAGTTCACTACCTTGCCATATCTTTTTTAAGGCATAGGACCACATATGCACTCCTTACTAGTATAAAATGGGAAAAAATACCGTTGGGATTGCCAACATTTTACAGACTAACAGTGCACACACTGTTATTAATTTAGCACGTACATAGTACATAGACATAGTTTTAGTTTCCCGAGAGCCTCAAAGGCCTCAAA
Organism: Cryptomeria japonica; assembly: GCF_030272615.1. Classification (NCBI taxonomy): domain Eukaryota; kingdom Viridiplantae; phylum Streptophyta; class Pinopsida; order Cupressales; family Cupressaceae; genus Cryptomeria; species Cryptomeria japonica. Next base: position 284,015,984 of record NC_081415.1, read on the forward strand.
AGAAGTTTTTGAGGTCATTGAAGGCCCCACTAGAACCGTGTCTTCACTTCTATCACTGTTTTATACATAGATTCACTTCTATCACTGTTTTATACATAGAAGTAAGTGAATTTTTTGTTTTTACATGATTTCAAATAATTGAATTTTTGTTCTTATTAGTTTTGTCAGTAGTATTGTGATTTTTAAATAGTTTGACTCCAAAAAATAGTGATAAGATGCATATTTATGGTTATTTGTTTGTTTATGAACTTTTGTTTACATATATATGTAATATGATTCTATTTAGGACAATTGATATCAACCATGGGAGAGAACAAGCGAGGAACAATGGAACAATGAGAGGTTGAAAAGGAAAGACAAAGGTAGCGTATGAAGAAATTGTGTGACATAAGAACAATAGGAGAAGAAGGTATGTCATCCTCAACATATCAATTCGATTTACCAAATGAACATAATGCACCTAATGCAATTGAAGAAGAGACATTTGATTTACCGTATGAACCTAATACAATTGAAGAAGATACCACATTGAATAATCAATTAAATGATGAATATACACCTTCTCTATTTGATGAATTGAATGTACATAATGCACTAATGTTAACACCTCCTAGAATCATTCGTAGGAAACCAAAGTATCTAATTGACATTGATGAGAATATATTGAAGCCAATGCCCAATAAAATGAATGAACAAAATTTTAAGAGAATGGTTAAAAGAATATGACAAAACTATTTTGAAAACTTAAATCAAACTGCAAGATGTCAATTAATTGTTCAAATGATTAAAAATTTGAATTTTAGAGAGACAATGAAAATTATAGGCCTAAGATCATTTGAAAGTAACAATGAAAGAACTATTGTGAGAAATCTATTTGATGCATATCAAGCTATTGGTTCAAAATAACTTACTAAAGATTCTAATGCTACTCGACGTGTCATTACATCAACCATAATGAGCAAGAAAATAAAAAAAGATCATTTGATAAGCAAAACAAGTAAGTCATTAAACATTAGTAGAACAACATTTAGTAAAGCATTAAAGATGTGGGAAAAAATAGAGGAACCTAACAATAATTCTCTTTGAGCATTCTCGAGTAGAATACCACACAAAGACAAGGTTATTGTTGATGCACTAAGAACATTAATTGAAAATTTTTGGCATGACAACACAAGAGTTTCACCCAACCAAAGAGATGTTGTTAGAAGGCGAATTGGGTCTACAAATAATGAGCCACGTGCCAAACACTATTTGGGTATGACTCAAACTAAATTTTATGAAATATTCCTTCAAAAGTTTCCTCAAATAAGAATTTCTCAAAGATTTTTTGAAATGGCAAAACCTTTTTATATTAAGATTAATCATGTACGCACCACGTGTTGTTGTTGGATGCATATTGAATTTTCCATAGACTATGATATTTTTCCTCATATTTTTTTTACTTTGCACACTAATGATGTTTTGCAAGAACACAATGTACAAGCACCTCCTAAGTCGGTAAGAGAATTTATTTCAAGTGTGCTATGTAATAGACATGATGGTTACATTTATTATAAGATGCCTTGTTTGGAAGGTTATTGTGCTGTATGTGGTGGTTTGCAATGTTTACCAAGATGCGTACATTTGGAGAGAAAACATGAAATTGATACAAAACTAGTTTCTTTCGGAAAATACAAGACAATCACATATGGAGTTCAAGATGGAAAATATTTGAAGAGATCTAAGCTAGTGAAAAATGATATATGTGTAGCTGAATTTATGAAAAATGTTTAAAGAGAAACTATTTTATGAGTATATAATGCATACACATAGAGCTCGATGGTTAGATGAGCAATTCAAGTTATGTAAGGACACATTTCCTCTTGGTACCATTGTCTCTATCATTGATTTCGCTGAAAATTATAAACTACAACCTTAAAATAAAGTGCAATCTATGTATTATCACTCTACACAAGTTTCTATTTTTGTACACATAGCATTCATGCATGCAGATGATAGCACAGAGGAGAATAGAAAGTTTGTAAGAGAGTATAACTTCTACATAAGTGATTATCATACTCATTCATCAGAGTTTGTACAAGGATGCTTTAAAGTTTTCTATGATAGTTTAAGGGAAAGGAATATATGATACAACCGACACTTAATATTGTCAGATAATTGCACTACATAATTCAATAATGCAAGGATGTTTTATTGGTTGACAAGGATGCATATGACAAGTGGTGTACAATATTTTGGGAATTTCACTGAGGCTGGACATGGTAAGGGAGAGCACGATGGTGGAGGAGCATGTGTGAAAAGAGCCATAGCTAGAGAAGAATTGAAGTACAAAGGTGGTGATGAGTTGATAGATGCAGAAACAATTGTGCGATGGTGCAAGTCTATGATGGGTTCAAGTAATCTAGGTACATCAATGGTTCATAGATATTTTTGGTTGATCACTGAATCTAACATTGAAAACTATCTAGATTGTTGTACAATTGCAGGATCGAGTGACATGCACTTATTTATGAGTTCAAATTCAAGTTCACTAGTAATTTATATGAGATAGATGGTATGTTTTTGCTCTTCATGCATGAAAGGTTTGTGGGAAGAATGTGAATCACAAGAGTGGGTTGACAAATGGTCTTGTAGACCGTTGGTTCCCATTGATTCATATCAAATTCCCAAAGAACTACAATTGAGCCAGATGGAGACATCAGTGTATTTTGACCATGTATCCAACCTAGTGGATTCAGGTGATTTTTTGAGTTAATTTTTTTGCAAGTATTCTTTTTGGTTCATTTTTTGTACATCATACTTTATTTTTGGTATTAATTAACACTATAAAATGCAGGTCATGTGTATGTAGTTGTTGTAGAAGAGAATAATGAAGAAGGAACAAATTACTATTTGTGTCGTTGTGTTGAGCCAAAAAGAAAATTGACAACCACAATCATTGACAGAGAGGGTATTGAGTACCCAATAGGGTCTATTGTCATGATAGGAACATAGCTTTGAAGATACACTATCAAGAATTCTGATGTTTGGTTGTTCGAGGACTTTGAAACACACTGACATATTCTTCATTTCTCTAACATTGTTGTTGCAACAAATATTCATTTTCTGAAGTATCATGGTAGACCTCATAACAAGATTTTATGGAAAGTTCGTGAATCTGACCACGAGGCAATACTTGACACAATACGGGTTAGAGCCGATCCTGAAGGCTCACTTGATTGATTCTACGGTTTAGAGTAGAATGATTTTGAGAATTTTGTATAAATTGTTGACGAATTGTTCTATATTCATTTTTTGTATATATAAATGCCCATGAGCTGATTTTTACATGTTTAGGGGCATAATTCTGTATATTTAAATGGCAATAAGCTGATTTGTGACTATGTTTTGTGACTATGTTTTGAGTATATGTGATGTGTCCTTAGTCAATCATGAGCATTATTGATTCTTGTATAATCATGGAGAATTATTTTAGTCATTATCGGGTCATAGATTGAGACTAGATATAATTTGAGCAAAAATTGTCATTGTTGTCAAAACAATTGTCAAAAAAGTTGTCAAGCAACTTCTACATTGCATCGGTAGGGTATGACTCTCGACGTTCCGACACTTTGGGATACATGCCAGGGGCATGTCTAGCATAAAATTGCCCACCCAGAGGTGATCATGATGTCGGTTTGTGCACACAACGAACTGAATCAATTCTAGCCAATCCTTTAACTTTGCATTACATGCAATTGACGATTTTTGCAGTAGGCAAAAAAATGCTACCAATTGAAAATTGCTCTGAGTCGTCAAAAAATGAGATAGGAAATTTTAGAGGAGCCTCATGCGACCCCACAAGTTCAAATGGATCGACCATATGTGTGCTGGATTTGAAGAAACAGTCCGTCAAATTTTGACAATTTTTCGGATGCATGGTACTTGAGAGATCACCTCGGTACGGTACAACTCTTGACATTTCAACGCTTTGGGATGCATGAGAGGAGAATTCCTAGCATAAACCTGCCCACCCAGACACACTCGTGACGTCAGTTTGTGCACATGACAAACCGAATGAATTCTAACCAATCCTGCAACTTTGCATTGCATGCAACTGACGGTTTTTGCAGCAGGCAAAAAAATGCTACCAATTGAAAATGGCTTCGAGTCATCAAAAACCAAGATAAGACATTGTAGAGGAGCCTCACATGACCCCACAGGTTCAAACGAATTGACCATATGTGTCCTGGATTTGAAGAAATAGTCCATCAAATTTTAACATTTTTTTAGACTCATGGCACTTGAGAGATCACCTCGGTATGGTATGATTCTCGATGTTTTGACACTTTGGGATGCATGAAAGGGGAATGCCTAACATAAAATTGCCCACCCAGATGCACTCACGATATCGGTTTGTGCACACGACGAGCCGAATCAATTATAGCAAATCCTACAACTTTGCATTGCATGCAACTGACGGTTTTTGCAGCAGGCAAAAAAATGCTACCAATTGAAAATGGATCTGAGTCATCAAAACCCGAGATAGGCCATTGTAGAGGAGCCTCACACAACCCCATGGGTTCAAGTGGATCGACCATATGTGTCTTGGATTTGAAGAAATAGTTCATCAAATTTTGATAATTTTTTGGACTCAGGGCACTTAAGAGATCGCACCGATATGGTATGACTCTCGACATTCTGACGCTTTGAGATGCACATTAGGGGCATTCCTAGTGTAAAATTCCCCGCCCGGACGCACTCGCGACATGGGTTTGTGCACATGACAAACAAAATTTGACCATTATGAGCGTGAGGGTGCTCTCGCACCAAACACATATTATTGTTTATATTCATATTGTCGATTTTTGTTGTTTATATTCATATTGTTGATTACATATGCAAATATTCATTTAAATTTATAAAAGGGCAGCCAACAAATACAACGAATACACAATAATGAACTGAATACAAGGAGTTTTGTAGGGTTAATTCAACATTTTAGAAATTTTATCAAATCATATTCCACGATTGCAATGTTTTATATCATATGTTTTTGTTGTTTATATTCATATTGTTTATTACATAGGCAAATGATCAATTAAATTTATAAAAGGACAACCACAAAATATAACGAATACAAAATAATGAACTCAATACACATTTATTGGATCGAATATTGACATTTATATATATATAAAAAGACATGTTTGGTAAGTCAATACAAGTATTACAAAAATGTGGCATATGCCATGTCCAAATTGATATACAATAAAAATATAGAATATATCTACATGTATTGGTCATTCTATGACCAAAAATAACACTATATGATCATAAACTTGTGGTGGATCATCAAAATAAAGCCTCTTCGATGTAGTACACGACTCTATAGATGGCTGCAAAACCACAATTCAAAAGCCAAGTTAAAATTATTTTGTAGAAAATAGTTCACAATTAACAACACAACTATGCATTTAACTATAATTCCTTTGCAATTGAAATGTAGATTACCTCACCGGCTGATCTAGGAGCTAATGTCTTTGCTCTCCTCTCCTTGTCACTCTTAGGAGTTTTCTTGAAGACATACTTAAATGGATCCACGTTATGGCCGTACCACGAAGGGGTCTATTGTAGATTAAATATACAATTAATACAATGTAATAACATAAATATATCAAAAATACTTAAAAGCTATAATATAGAGAACAATGACGTACATGTGCCTGAGATGCTTCTCCAATGGACTAAGGATGGCTCACCATAGATGGAGAAATTGTCACTATTACCTATACAAAAAATGTTCAAAGATTAAATACAATTAATATAATGATAAGTATTGTAGGTTAAACAAAACTAATTTTACATATCAAATAAAAGTGTACCAGATCCTGAGATGCTTCTCCAGTGCACAGAGGAGGGTGCGTCATTGATGAAATAGGTATGGATATTTCCTGTATGAAAAAATTATAAGATTATAATATATCACAAGTTCACATGTACGCGTGCATATAATCATGAAATCAAGAAAATATAGTAGAGATACATACCTTTGCCCTCTCTTGTTCCACAGGTGAATCAAGTGCATTCAACAAATCTACATAGCTCAATGGTCACTGTACATGTAAAATAGACAAAAAACACTAATCAATCTACAAACCCCAACTAATACTTGATTTCAACATTTTCAAACAATTGTACAACTAAAAATGTGTTCAATTACCTTCTTCTGACATTTTGGCGTCTTTGAAGAATTCTTTTTCTTAGGACGATCCCAGGATGCAGAGGGGTGCCCTAAACAAACAAAATTAACATGAGATATTAGTACAAATAATAAATTAAACATAATTTTAAAAATCTAAAATGAAATGACTTGCATATTCCATCAAAACAATACATAAAAAGGGTTGTACAAAATATGACATCGTATAGCCTTGTAGGCCAAAATCGATCGCTGAGAGCATGATGTCATCAATCTGGGACATTTGGTCCCCTATCAACACCTACAAACCAAAAATTGGACCAAGCATTAAAGATAGTTAGTATATCTTGTATTTTTTGAATTCAAAGTGTACTATTCTATTTTAACATGTTACAAAATTTATACCTCAGGCATCGAAGTTGTAGCTCTAGTAACTGGGGGAGGAGTATGGGATACTGCTGTTGCATCCTAAAATGCATATTATTTGTCTCAATTTAAATCGATGTATAAATAAAAATTCATTTATGTAATTACAAATTTAAAGTGACTAGTAAATTAAATTCTATGAATTCAAATCAACACACTTGTGTCTGTCGCTCATGGGCAAACACCATGTCCATCAACTCATCTGTCAATGCGAAATCCTCAGCCAGACGAGCCTGACATCTACTCCCACAAATCATGCACGGATGAGATGTGGATCCATCTGCACCGGCTGCATCATCTATCCCTGAGCAACTGACACACATATGTTGGATGGGCTCTTTGTCGCCACCTAGAGCAAATAATGGCTCATCATCCAATACAATAGGGTGTGATAATGACGTCCCATGTTGGATGATGGCACCATTCAATGTTGTGGCCGCTTGAAGAGTCTGTAGCTCCATCGACTTTTTCAACTCTACTAGGACAACCTGATGCACCTGGGGTTTGGGTGCTAGGGGGCGGTGACTCTTCGCGGGTAATCACCTATAGGCTCCAAGTTTATCTTGGACAGAGCCACCACCTCTACCATGGAACTCTCTCATGTCAAAATAGTTTGGGCACACATTGAGAACAAACTCACAATATAGTTTTGTCAAAAAATACAATGACACCTCATAAATATTACAAGGTGGATCATCAAAGACCATCCACCACCTTTACCAAAAAATATTCTTCATGTGTACATTGGTACATCAATGTATGGGAAACCTCTTCGCATTAAGAGGTAATGACTGACCAGTTTTGGGATCAATAAAAAATGGCACATATTTGTTGCTTACTAATATTTTTGTTTTTAACTCCCTCGTATGATAGCCCATCGGCATAGAATTGACGACACATATCCCTAAAGATTTCCCATTTGGTAATTTGTGTGGAAACAAATATGACACCACTAGCTAATGTTTCTAAGCTAGTGGTGAGGGATTGATGATGCTCAAGTTTGGATGTTTTCAATTTAACAATCAGTCTATTGATTTTAGACATATTTTGTCCTAACTGATTAATTAATTGCTCTTGTGTTTTAGATGTGTGATCAAAAGGAGGAATTGGGGGTGTATCTTGTAGGTTTTTAGGAGGTGCATTTGGTTGTTCTTGTTGTGGATTAGAAGAATCTGATTTTTGAAATAAAAAATGAAAAAACCTAATCAAAATTAATGAAATTAAATTCAAAATGTAAAACAAATTGAACAAACGGGAAAGAAAGACAAAAATAAACAAAAAATAACCTTGATCCATAGTGTCTGGGGGAGAAATCTAGGACCCCATTCACGGTTTAGGAGAGAAAATGAAGAAAAAACAAACTAAAATGCACTATGCGCTATTCACAGGAAAATAAGACCCAGGTTTTTTTTTAAAAACTTTTGTTGATAGGTACCACGTACGTGCTCATTTTATAGTAAGTAGCGTGTACGCACTCATTTTCCTAGAGGTAACGTGTACGTGCTACTTTCCCTAAAAGCAGCGCATACGCGCTGCTTGTTTTTCTATGTTTTTTTTGGGTGGTGTCCACTTTTCTGACCACCATCTTTGTGCACATACCCCTTGCAGCGTCCTAAAATTGTGACACTTGCAATTTCGACTGCATTTCAGTCTTCACGATGGCGACGCAACACGCAACCTGAATGGAGACCCCAAAACTTGTCCACGCCATCAAAAACTGCATTTTTCAAGCACCCTGGCCTGAACCTCCTTTGCACCCTGCTGTCCCGGGAGGTGGGACCAGAGCGCCTAGCGCCCTGCTCCTTCAGGACCAGGGCGCCCAGTGCCCTGGTCCCCCAGGACTATGGCGCCCAGCGCCCTGGTCCCTGGCCCTATTTTGGGCCCGGTCTCCTATGGGGTCTCGGGTCTTTTTGTTTGCAATTTGGAAATTATTCTTTCCTGGTCGGCCTAAGGTCGGGAAAATCAGTCTTTTAACCCTAACTGACAAGTATATAAACTACATTTTTCTCTCTCATTTGAGAGGATGAAAAAAAGCGTGGAAACTATACTCAAGCATTCACGCATTCAAGCATTCCTTCAAGCAATTGATCATTCCAAGTCTCCATTCAAGGCTAAGTGTTGCATTCAAGACAAGGATTCAACCATTGAAGAGGAGATCACTTACTACATGCCACATACAACATACAACAAACAACAACATCTATACCTTCGCACATAAGGATACAAACATCCTTACAACAAGGTATTAGTACTTGTTTTACATTACAGACATTTACATTTACAGCATTTCTCATTTCTTGGTTAATTCCAAAACTGGGGTTTGACCTAAAGGCAAACCCCTAATCCCTAACCCCCCAATCGTCTTCGCTTTTCTGTGTGTAGGTTGCAGGTACGTAGCTAAAATTGAAGATCTGGAATCCTTGTGCAGAGACGAACAGATCCCCCTTCGTTTCGCGGATTTTTCGGAGGACCGTGTGCACGCCAGGCGCCATCGTCCCGTCAACTTTTGCTCAAATTTGCAGGACAGCGCCGTATCGACATTTTACTACTAATTCCAGGTCCGCAGCTTCATCCTATATCCCTATCTCAGTTTATAAGCGAATCTTTCTCACTTTCTATGCATACCTAGCTTAATTCTTCTATCAACATTCTTTACAAAAGAGGGTAGCCTTGCTGTCTTGACCCTTGAAACTCATTTAGCATCCAATCTTGCATTGTGTGGGATTGGTTCTTGTGGGTTTCAACCCCTCTTTTGAATGTAAAGTCTCCCCTAAGTGAAAACCATCAACCCTAGCAACCTCCCTTCTCTCTCCTTGGAGTTGGAAGAGGGGAGAGCAACTAGGGTTCGATTGCGATTTTTTGCTTTACATTTTGGTGAACCCGACGTGAACATCCTTTCTGATTATTCATGATTAGATCTGAAAATTGATTCCTTGATTACATTTCCATGTTTGATCTTTTGCAAATTTTAGAGGTTGATTGCATAAAAACCCTAAATTTTTTTTTTGAAAATTGAACTTGCGAAATGTTTAATTGTTAATGCTTGTTTCAGATCTGCCCTTCTATTACAAATTATCAATTCATATTTGTGCTTTAATTTTGAAAATTAAGTGGTTAAGTGTCAAAACCCTAATTTTTGAAACCCTCTTGATTCAACCTTTGTCCGACAATTTCACTGATCAAAACATCTCTAAATCAGCTGTAATTTTGGATTCCGCGATAAAATCACAATATCTTTCATCCCTGAAAATTTGGAAAAAAGTTGCGAGGACCGTGTGCACTCCGAGCGCCATCATCCCCGACATTTTTTCCAAAATTTCGGGAGCAAGATCTTACTGTATTTTCCTGCTAAAATCCATAATTTTGGCTGATTTTATCAATTATAACACTTTCAAAATTACAGTCAAAGTTGGTCTTGTGATTGTTTGGTTTAAGGCTTCTAATCATTCAAAAATTGTTGAAATTGAAATTTTGTGTCAAAATTGTGTTCTTACTGCCCTAAATTTGAAAAGTGTGTTTGCATTCATTCGAAATTTCAGTGCTTTATTCAAATTCTTGCAATTTGTGACTTTTGAAATTAAGTGCTTAATTACAACAACTTTGATTTCTGCTTTCAAAATTGAACTTTGCGTGAAATTGAGTCAATTTTTAAATTTCAAAATTTGCATTTCTCTTAAAATTCCCTCTAAAATCATAAAATTCAAAATTTCAGTTTCCCTCTCTTTTTCAAAATTCAAATTTTGCGTTTTTCGACAATCTTGGTAGGGTTCAATTTTGAGATTGCAACTTTAATTTGGCCTATCTACAGATCGTAAAATCACTCAATTTTTTCAGATTAGCTCGAAAATCATCATAACTTTCATCCCTGCAAATTTCGAAAAAAGTTGCAGGGACCGTGTGCACTCCGAGCGCCATGGTCCCGGACATTTTTTTCGAAATTTCGGGAGACTGTCATGATTGCATTTAACAGCTTAAATCTAGAAGATTGGCTGATTTTACTGAAAATTGCTACCTCTAAATTCAAAATCTTCTCTCCCTCTCTAGTGCATGAGTTTTACAACAATAAGCCCTACTTACACTATTCCCGTTAGACGAAGCCGTAGAATTAAGTCTTTCCGAGGTTTAATTACCGAGGAGATGGAACCTAATTTGAATAGCCTTTTTAACGAGGACATGGGTAATTCCTCTAATCCTCCTAATGATGAAGAAGCTCTCCATGAGGTTTCTGTAGAACAACTTTTGAAATTGGATAATCAATTTGATGATTTTCACCAATGGATGTCTCATGAGTATCCCGATAGTCAAGCTCTTCCTTTAATTGAGGGTCTAAAACATATGCTTCAAAGTGATAAGAATGGAATTGATATTTTGCGTGGTATTGCACACATTGTGGATTCGAATGTGATGCCTATAAAGAGTTGTGCCGAATCTTTAGGTTATACACAACCTCCTACTCAGGTTAATCATTCTATTCCTTTGACAACTTCTATTGCTAGCATACCTACCTTTACATCAAACATAATGACTACTTCTATACAAGACATTCCCCCTATGATCACTAGTCATGTGGGCAATCTCCCTTCTTCAATTAACCCTTTTCCTTCATTTAATCCGACTTCTTCATTCATTCCTTCAATGAGTGTTCCTATTACATCTCCACAAATGAACATGACGCAAGGGGGCAATTCATTTAATCATTCCATTCCTCCTTGTAGTGTTCCTCTTGTCCAATCATCTCCTATGATTAACTATCATAGGGTCCCACCACCTTACTCTCTACCTTCTTTCAATAACATAACACCTCCATCTCAATCTAACACATCTAATATGAACTCTTCAATTGAAGCGACCATTAACAATCTTGCACAAACTGTCTCTTCTTTACAGCAACAAATTGCCTCTATGAATCAATCTAAGTTTAGTGTGCCCACATTTGATGTTGCAAGCCCACTTTCTCTTGACATTGTTCGAGCTATCCCTCCTAAACATGTTGAAATCCCGCATTTGGAACTTTATAATGGTAAAGGAGATCCTCTAACACATGTTAAGACTTTTCAAACAATATGTACCGATTTTGCTTATGACCAAGGTTGCTTGCAAAACTGTTTACTAGAACATTAAGAGATAAAGCCCTACAATGGTATTGCTCGTTGCCTTCTTATTCTATTACTTCTTTCGAACAACTTGCAAATGCTTTCATTCAACAATTTCAAAACAATATAAGTCCTAAAGTTACTTTGATTGATTTAATGCATTGTAAACAAGGTGTTAAAGAAAAAGTGACTGATTTCATTGGTAGATATAAGCATTTGTATGCTCAAATTTCTTTTCCAGTGCCTGAAAATGATATTCAAAGAATCTTTATTTCTAATTTACAAAAAGATATTCGAGACAAACTTCTGTTTTCTGAGTTTACTTCTTTCCAACAGTTGTGTGCAACTCTTCACAATTATCAACTGACTGTGAGTCAAATGGAACAATCACATCCTATGGCTCCGAGTGATAAGGGTGATAGCAATCAGCAACCATTTGGAAAGTTTAAACCGAACAGAGATTCTATCAAATTCAATGAAAACATCATCAACAACAATGTGAATGCAGCATCAGGTGTGCCTCCTATTTCTAAGTTTTTCAAGAAAGAAAGAAAGTATACTCCTTTGAATGAATCATTGCATAGTATTATGAATAAGTTATTGGAACAAAATGTGCTTACTCTTCCTCCTATAGGGCAAATAGATCCTGCAAAGATTACTTCACCTTATTTTGATAACAAAGCTTTTTGTCAATTTCATCGTCAGCCTAGACATGATACTGAAAAATGTTTTTCTTTAAAGGGTAAAATTCAAGATTTGATTGATAATAATACTATCTCTGTTTCTGGAGTGAATGATAAAGGCAACACATCTGTAGCTCCTCCTAATCAAAATCTTCAGATTTTTACTGATCCATTACCTTCCCATACCTCTAATGCGATTGAGACTAATGATTCCTCTCTCACATCTGATGGTCTGGTGTCTATGACTCCGAATGTGATTAACTTTGTAGAGCAGCAAGAAATCCCTAAAGAACCTTCCATCACATTTGATTCTAGTGAAACTATTAGGGCACCCGATGGTCCTTTATACATAGTTGCAAAAGTCAAGAATACACCTTGCCATGGAGTGCTTATTGATCCTTCGTGCATGGTTAATGTTATTATTGAAGAATTTCTTTTTACTTTGCAATTGAATCAAGTGATCTATGACAAAACAGATGTGGTTGTGAAATTATTTGATGCATTTTCTTCTCCTGCAATTGGTTCTATTACATTACCTATTGAAGTCCATAACAAATCCCTTGATGTGAACTTTGCTATTATTCCCTCATCCGAACAATTTTGTGTGAAGCTTGGCTATCCTTGGCTATCTTCCATGAAAGCTATTGCTTCTCCTATTCATAAGTGTTTGAAATTTCCCCATAATGGTGAAGTTGTTACTGTCAATCATAGTCCCTTTAAACCAGCTGAAAGAACTTCTAGCGTTCCTATTGACTACTTTTGGCCTAAACAATTCCAGTCTCTTCCTCCGTGAAGTGATCATCTTTTCAAATCTTATCAAAAGTGGAAAACAGATATGATCCTATCTCTGAGTGAACCTAGAACACCTAAACTTGATATTCCTATCATTCTTGAGAAGGAAGTTCTTCCTTTGAAAGATAAAACTAATGTCTTTCCTCAAGAAGATTCCCAACCCATCCCTATGGATGTGACTATGTCTATGCCGAATAAACCTTCTAAAAGTAGACCTATACCTCCTCGTCATGATGGACTTGGTCTTCTTCCTAAACCAAAAATTCCTCCTTTATATGGAGCAGTTCCTCCTCCTGCCTTTTATAGAGAAAAGAGACCTTCCTCTTCTCCTATTATCCAGCCTAAGAGACCACAACCTAAACACCCAAGTGATAAGGATGAGATCATTCCTCCTCCTCAATCTTCTCCACTTCCTACTAAGACTAGACAAAATCATTCTGCATGTGAACGCCAACGAAAGCGTCGTCTTAGAGCTCAAGCAGCTGCTTCTCAAACTTTACAATCTCCAAAAACACCTTCAACAAGCATTATTCCATTTTCTCCAAAATCTCCTAAACATAAGATGCATGATGATCTTGATCCTGTGCGAGTTAAAGATCCTATTTTTATAAATCTTGATGATGATATAGATAAAAATGTTATTCATGATGAACATGTTACTCCTCTTGCTTCTGATAGTGAATATGAACTTGTTGATGTTGATAACCATTTATCTAATGAATTTTCTAAAGCACTTATCCTAGCTCCTAGACAAGAACAACGTGGCTTGGAACATGAACATAGCCCTTGTTTGGATCTTGTGATAGCTCCATCTACTGTGTTGGATGTTCCTCCTCTAGCGTGTTGCCTGCCTTCCCGAAACATTGATCAGCAAGATCGGGGGGTAGATGACGTGCTAGACTAGTTACATTAGCATAGCAGATTCTCCCCTCCTCTCTTTTGTTACTTCTTCTATATGTTATTCTCATTCTTCTATTTGTTGTCCTTAGTGTTGTCTACTTGAGGACGATGCAAAGCATTGAGATCTCTTTTGGTCTCTCTCATGTTGACTCAAAAGACACATGTGTTCCCTTCTTCTAGGTGACCTTCCTTGATTGGGGAATGAAGAACAATTATGCATACATACATATGATATATATACATGACTTATCATACAGCATACTGACCCCGAGGAAAGCGAAGTCACCTCGTGCTTTGTGTTTTGTGTCTATTATCCTTGGGTTTATCTCACACTTGGGGGCTAAATCTTTGTGATAACATGCTCCTTTCCCTTCTCATTTCTTATGTGTATCACTACGTTAAAACAATCACCCCCATTGAGGCATGTGCGATCGCTTTAACGTAGGGGGGCATACAACCTGTCTATCCTTTCAAGATACTTGAAAATTTCTTGGCGAACGTAGCTTTGCCCTTAAAATTTTTGGTATTTCTCTTGCATGACTCATAGTGAGGGAACCTTACTACTGACAGTCATGGTTCTCCCTCGTGATCTTCCCTTTTACTTTGTCAATCGAAGTCGTAAGATCCTTAGTCCACTGGGGGCTTGGTGTATCTCGCCTCCTTGACGTGGTGAAAGTCTTTCAATGTTGTTCCTTGTACTTTACCGAAAGTATGAGCATACATACTCCCGCTAAAGTGGGGGCTAAATGTAGCGTCCTAAAATTGTGACACTTGCAATTTCGACTACATTTCGGTCTTCACGATGGCGACGCAACACGCAACCTGAATGGAGACCCCGAAACTTGTCCACGACATCAAAAACTGCATTTTTCAAGCACCTTGGCCTGAACCTCCTTTGCACCCTGCTGGCTCGGGAGGTGGGACCAGAGCGCCTAGCACCCTGGTCCCCCAGGACCATGGCGCCTAGCACCCTGGTCCCTAGCCCTATTTTGGGCCCAGTCTCCTATGGGGTCTCGGGTCTTTTTGTTTGCAATTTGGAAATTATTCTTTCCTGGTCGGCCTAAGGTCAGGAAAATCAGTCTTTTAACCCTAACTGACAAGTATATAAACTACATTTTTCTCTCTCATTTGAGAGGATGAAAAAAAACGTGGAAACTATACTCAAGCATTCAAGCATTCAAGCAATTGATCATTCCAAGTCTCCATTCAAGGCTAAGTGTTGCATTCAAGACAAGGATTCAACCATTGAAGAGGAGATCACTTACTACATGCCACATACAACATACAACAAACAACAACATCTATACCTTCGCACATAAGGATACAAACATCCTTACAACAAGGTATTAGTACTTGTTTTACATTACAGACATTTACATTTACAGCATTTCTCATTTCTTGGTTAATTCCAAAACCGAGGTTTGACCTAAAGGCAAACCCCTAATCCCTAACCCCCCAATCGTCTTTGCTTTTCTGTGTGTAGGTTGCAGGTATGCGGCTGAAATTGAAGATCTGGAATCCTTGTGCAGAGACGAACAGATCCCCCTTCGTTTCGCGGATTTTTCGGAGGACCGTGTGCACGCCGGGCGCCATCGTCCCGTCAACTTTTGCTCAAATTTGCAGGACAGCGCCGTATCGACATTTTACTACTAATTCCAGGTCCGCAGCTTCATCCTATATCCCTATCTCAGTTTATAAGCGAATCTTTCTCACTTTCTATGCATACCTAGCTTAATTCTTCTATCAACATTCTTTACAAAAGAGGGTAGCCTTGTTGTCTTGACCCTTGAAACTCATTTAGCATCCAATCTTGCATTGTGTGGGATTGGATCTTGTGAGTTTCAACCCCTCATTTGAATGTAAAGTCTCCCCTAAGTGAAAACCATCAACCCTAGCAACCTCCCTTCTCTCTCCTTGGAGTTGGAAGAGGGGAGAGCAACTAGGGTTCGATTGCGATTTTCCGCTTTACACCCCTTATGAATTATGGTTTGACAATACACCTATAATTAAGTATTTCAGAATTTTTGGTAGTAAATGTTATATTAGGAGAGATGATATTATTGGGAAATTTGATCATAGATGTGATGAAGGCATATTTCTTGGTTATTCTAATGAAAGCAAAGCATATAGATGTTATAACAAGAGATTGCAGAGAATTGTGGAGAGTGCTAGTGTCAAAGTAGATGAGCTAAACATAAGTCAAATCAAAGTTTATGAGAAGGAAATGATAGTGGAAATGATTATATCTGAACTAGTAACACCTTTACTGGAACAAAGAGTTGAACCAGTTACTCCGACAATATCAGAGAACTGTACAATAACTGAAGAATAGGGAAGAGGAATAGAAAGACAAAAGACTCTTAGGTATGTGAGATTGAATCATTTAGAAGATCAGATCATTGGGGATAAAAGCAATGGAGTGATGACAAGAAGAAGACTAGCAACTAATGAGGTATGTTTAATTTCATAAGTTGAACTGGTATCAGTAATTGAGGCATGTAAAGATGAATATTGGTTGAAATCTATGGAAGAAGAATTAGATTAGATTGAGAAAAATAACACATGGACCTTGGTTCCCCGACCTAAAAATAAAAATATTATTGAAACTAAATGGGTTTTTAGGAATAAACTGAATGAGGATGGCCAAGTCATAAGGAATAAGGCTAGATCGGTTTGTAAAGGATATTCTCAGAAGGAAGGAATTGATTATGGAGAGACTTTTGCACCTATAGCTAGGATTGAAGCTGTAAGATTATTTCTTGCCTATGTTGCTTATAAAAACTACAAGGTTTATCAGATAAATGTTAAATGTGCATTTTTTAATGGGGATCTTGATGAGGAAGTTTATATTGAACAAACTGATGGTTTTTCACTATCAGATGATACAGATATGGTTTGTAGGTTAAGGAAATCTTTATATGGATTGAAACAAGAACCTAGAGCTTGGTATGCAAGGTTGGATAAATATCTTTTGAAGTTTGGGTTTACTAAGGGCAATGCTGACAGTAATTTATATTATAAGATCACTGATGATGATATACTAATTATTGAAGTATTTTTTGATGACATTATTTTTGGAGGTGAAGATAAGTTATGCATAGAATTTTCTAAGAATATGGAGAAAGAATTTGAGATGTCTATGATTGGTGAGATGAAAATTATCTTAAGTTTGTAGATTACTTAGACTGACAAAGGTATCTTCATATGTCAAACTAAATATGCTAAGGAATTGTTGAAGAAATTTGGTATGGGAGATTCTAAACCAGTAAGTACTCCTATGGTTACAAGTGAGAAATTGACAAGAAAAGATGTTTCTGCACTGATAAATCCTACAAGATACAAATCTATGATTGGAGGGCTACTTTATTTGACTCAAACTAAGCTTGACATTATGAATGTTATTTGTATTGTTTCAATATTTCAGATTGATCCTCGAGAAAATCATGAGATGACAGTGAAAAGGATTTTTAGATACTTGCAAGGTACATCAGAACATGGTTTGTGGTACCCTAAGGATGATAACTTTACTTTATGTGCATATACAGATGTTGATTGGGCTGGAGATGTTGATGACTGGAAAAAACACTTCTGGTGGAGCTTTCTTTCTTATAAAGAAGTTGTTTTCATGGATCAACAAGAAGTAGTCATTTACTTCTTTATCTACTGTTGAAGCTAAGTATGTTGTTGCTGCTACTAATTGTACACAAGAGTTATGGATGAAGCAAATGTTGAAGGATGTAAAGGCAGATTATGATGCACTAGTAGTTATTCATTGTGATAACTCTATTGCTATTGATATATCAGAGAATATCTGATATTTCATTCTAAGTCAAAGCACATGTGTCAAGTATAACTTTTTGAAAGAAAAGGTGGAAGCAAATGAAGTTAGACTGGTTTATGTGAACACTAAAGAGTAGATTGTAGATATTTTCACTAAGTCTTTGCCCAATGAATCATTTGAGTACCTAAGAGAGATTGGGAGTTTCTACCCCTATGGTAGAGACTTGATTGATGCGGTTTGGCATCACTATGACATGCACTATCAAAGATACTATTCATTTTGACACTGATGTGGGATGCTATAGCTCAGG
Source organism: Cryptomeria japonica (assembly GCF_030272615.1). Lineage (NCBI taxonomy): Eukaryota > Viridiplantae > Streptophyta > Pinopsida > Cupressales > Cupressaceae > Cryptomeria > Cryptomeria japonica. The sequence continues at coordinate 284,034,150 of NC_081415.1, forward strand.
GGGAGTAGTTAGCTTTTTTATTCAATGGTTTATGTCTTTTCTTTGATATTTTTTGTGAGATTTTTGGCATTGATGTCAAAGGGGGAGTGATGTTGATGTGAAAAAGAAAAAGAAAGTGAAAAAGAAAAGAAAGGGGGAGAGATATTGAAAAGGGAGAAATTGAGAGCTTTACAGAGATATTATTCATAGGGGGAGTTTGGTCTTTATTTTTTAGAGCTGTGTGTGGGAGATTGTTGACTGTCTTCCATTGGGAGAGACTTGTTTGACATTTCTTGCTACTTGGATGTTTTTCACATCTAGTGTTGCCATCAATGCCAAAGGGGGAGACTGTTGGCCATTTGATGGAATTGATTATGTATTGCATTGATGTTTTCTCATTAATGCCAACATTAGCTATTTGGATGCTTTACCGACACCCTTCTGGTCCCAGTAGGTCGAGTGGTTTTTGGTTAACTTGGGTCCGACATGATCTGGTAGGCTCCAATATAGTTTGGCAATGGAATTGGCTTGTTCATGATACTCATACTCATATTTGATCAGTTGGTTTTGGTCTAGTGATCGGATGCTATCCTGCTTGCCTAGAAGTTTGGTTTCTGGTTCCGACAAGGGTTTCATCAATAGAGCTTTTGGTGGAGATCTTTGATGAATTGCATAAGTGGTGTTGGTGCAACTTCTAGTGAAGTTTCTGGATGCTGTTGGTGATCATGTTCGAGACTTGGCAGATGGAGATCATTGCTATAGCGTGTGGACCTATACTAGGCCCCAATTGATCTAGGTTATGGACTGACATTAATGTAACATGTGGATTGGACCTATCGATGTATTTCTGAGATATCTTATGTGTTGAATATTATTTGTTTGGTCTTAGGCCAACATGGTTTGTAATTATGTAATATGTTTATTTTCTGGTGGCCGACCTAATTATTTATGGTTGAGGGTTTATATATATAGATGTAAGATGTCATTGTAGATCATCATGGTTATTGTTAGAGGTCATGGTCAAGGAATGTAATGTGCGAATAATGTAATATCATTTAGGAAGAGGAGTTGGTTGATCATTGTAGATCGAATTAGGTTTATGTAAGAGGATTTAGTCCTCTGGTATTGAACTTAAATCAGAATTGTACTTAGGCATAGGAGATGCTAGCTTTTGCAGTTCAACACTTCTCCAGATTGTAGTTTGGATTTCTATGTAGTTAGTGAGACTCCTTTTGTGATGAGTAGTGTGCACTAGGTTGTTGGCCTTCTTGCAAGTGCAAGCCCCTCAATTGTAATTCACATACTTACTACAGAAGTATTATTTGACTGTGGGTAGGCTTCCCACTGTGGTTTTTCCTTTTACTAGGTTTTCCATGTACAAATCTCGGTGTCATGTGGATGATATTTATTCCTTGATTATTATTTATGATTAATTGGTTTAACTGATATTCTGGTATTAATGTTTTGGGTTCCGATATTAAATTGTAAATTGCTAATGGTTCCAGTAATCTATTACAATTGATTCACCCCACTCTTAGTTCTCTTCTGGTTATTTGAACTATCTAACAAAGTACACCCTCACTATAGTTTAATGTTGTTTTCATAGATTAGATATTTATTGAGTATGATTCCTCCTACTTGGAAAATGCTTTGTCTAGTAAAAACACATAACATATATAACACTCATAACTTAACTCTAATCTAAGGGGTGTGGATTGTGTACTCTATCTCATATAGACTCAAAGGAAATTAATCAACATAATTATTTGTTCTCAAATGAATGAGAACACTCATTGTTTTGGAGTCTTACATATTGAACTACTACAACACAAGGCTCACATACTAGCTCTCACGTATGGTTATTTTTGGTTTTAGTAAGCTATTATTATGGGTGTGACAAGGTATTATTATAAATTCTAGTCTTTTGTTTTGTTTAAATAATTGTATATTATTTTAAACCCTTTGGTTAATGATTTGTTAAAAAAAGGGATTAGTTGGTAATATCTTCAATTTTCTATAGTATGATGTTTATATTTTAATGGCTAAATGCAAGCAAAATCCAAACTCAGCCAAGAAAAGTGAGAAAATAAAAAATTGTTGATTGGGTATGTGCACAAAGATGGTGGTCAAAAAAGTGGACACCACCAAAAAAAACATGGAAAAACAAGTAGTGTGTCCGTGGTTCTAAAATTTGAAATGATCACGTACGCGCTTAGGTTTGTTGTTCCCGAGCCTACAGAAGGTAATGTGTACACATTGCTTTTAGGGAAAATAGCGCGTACACGCTACCTCTAGGAAAATGAGCGCGTACACACTACTTATAGGAAAATGAGCTTGTAGGCACTAATAATCCCAAAAGGACTGTGTATGCGGTGCCTATGAAAAAAAGTTTTTTAAAAAAAATTGGGTCTTATTTTTCCCGTGAATAGCACGTTTTTAGTATGTTTCTTCTTCATTTTCTCTCCTAAACCGCAAACGGGGTGCTATAGTTCTCCTCCAGACACTACGGATCAAGGTTAGTTTTTGTTTATTTTGTCTTTCTTTCCTGTTTATTCAATTTGTTTTAATTTTGAATTTAATTTCACTAATTTTGATTAGGTTTTTTCATTTTTTGTTTCAAAAACCAGATTCTTCTAATCCACAACAAGAACAACCAAATGCACCTCCTGAAAACCCACAAGATATGTCCATAATTCCTCCTCTTGAGTGCACACCTGAAACACATGAGCAATTAATTAATTAGTTAGGACAAAATACGTCTAAAATCAATAGACTGATTGTTAAATTGAAAACATCTGAACTTGAGCATCATCAATCCCTCGCCACTAGCCTAGAAACATTAGCTAGTGGTGCCATAGATGTTTCCACACAAATTACCAAATGGGGAAGCTTTAGGGATAGGTGTTGTCAATTCTATGCCAATGGGCTATCATACGAGGGAGTAAAAAAAAAACACTAGTAAACAACAAATATGTGCCCTTTTCGTTGATCCCAAAACTGGTTAGTCATTACCTCTTAATGAAAAGTGGTTTCCCATACATTTGTGTACCAATGTGAAGATGAAGAGTCTTTTTTGGCAGAGGTGGTGGATGGTCTTTGATGATCCACCTTGTAATAATTATGAGGTGCCATTATATTTTTTAAGAAACATATATTGTGAGTTTGTGCTCAATGTGCGTCCAAACCATTTTGACATGAGAGAGTTTCATGGTAGAGGTGGTGGCTCTACCCAAGATAGACTTGGAGCCCATAGGAAATTATCCACAAAGAGCCGCCACTCCCTAGCACCCAAACCCAAGGTGCATCAGGCTATCCCAGTAGAGCTGAAAGAGTTGATGGAGCTACAAACTCTTCAGGCGGCCACATTGTTGACTAGTTCCATCATCCAACATGGGACGTCATTAGCATGACATGCCCCTCTCATGCATCCCAAAGCATCGAAACGTCAAGAGTCATACTGTACCAGTGCGATCTTTCAAGTGCCCTGAGTCCAAAAATTATCAAAATTTGACAGACTATTTCTTTAAATACATGACACACATGGTCGATCTGTTTGAACCCATGGGGTCGCATGAGGCTCCTCTACAATGGCCTATCTTGGTTTTTGATGACTCGGAGCCATTTTCAATTGGTAGCATTTTTTTCGCCTATTGCAAAAACTGTTAGTTGCATGCAATGCAAAGTTGCAGGATTGGCTATAATTGATTCGGCTCATCATGTGCACAAACCAATGTTACTAGCTCATCCAAGTAGGTAGTTTTATGCTAGGAATGCCCCTATCATGCATCCCAAAGCATCGAAACGTTGAGAGTCATCGTAACGGGACGATCTCTCAAGTGCCATGAGTCCAAAAAATTGTTAAAATTTGACAGACTATTTCTTCAAATCCAGGACATATATGGTCGATCCATTTGAACTCGTGGGGTCGCATGAGGCTCCTCTACAATGGCCTATCTCAGTTTTCTACAACTCAAAGCCATTTTCAATTAGTAGCATTTTTTTGCCTGCTACAAAAACTGTCAGTTGCATGCAATGCAAAGTTGCAAGATTGGCTAGAATAGATTCGGTTCATCGTGTGCACAAACCAATGTCATGAGCACATCCAAACAGGTAGGATTATGCTAGGCATGCCCCTCTTGTGCATCCCAAAGTGTCAGAATGTTGAGAGTCATACTGTACCGGGGTGATCTCTCAAGTGCCATGAGTCCGAAAAATTGTTAAAATTTGACAGACTATTTTTTCAAATCCAGGACACATATGGTGAAACCATTTGAACTTGTGAGGTCATGTGAGGCTCCTCTACAATGACCTATCTTGGTTTTTGATGACTTGGAGCCATTTTCAATTGGTAGCATTTTTTCGCCTGCTGCAAAAATCGTCAATTGCATGCAATGCAAAGTTGCAGGATTGGCTAGAATTGGTTTGGTTCGTTGTGTGCACAATGCGATGTCACGAGTGCATCAGGGTGGGAAGGTTTACATTATGCATGCTCCTCTCATGCATCCCAAAGCATCGAAACATTGAGAGTCATACCGTACTGGGTGATCTCTCAACTGCCCTAAGTCCAAAAAATGGTCAAAATTTGATGGACTATTTGTTCAAATCCAGGACACACATGGTCCATCTGTTTGAACCTGTGGTGTTGTGTGAGACTCCTCTACAATTTACTATCTTGGTTTTTGATGACTCGGAGCCATTTTCAATTGGTAGCATTTTTTCGACTGCTGCAAAAACTGTCAGTTGCATGTAATGCAAAGTTGCAAGATTGACTAGAATTAATTTGGTTCATCGTGTGCATAAACCAACGTCACGAGCGTGTTTCGGTGGGCAGTTTTATGCTAGTCATTTCACTTTCATCCATCCCAAAGCACTGGAACGTCAAAAGTCATACCCTACCGACACAATGTAGAAGTTGCTTGACAAATTTTTTGATAATTTTTTTGACAACAATGACATTTTTTGCTCAAATTGTATCTAGTCTCAATCTATGACCCCTATGACCCGATAATGACTCAAATAATTCTCCATGATTATACAAGAATTTATAATGCTTATGATTGACTAGGGACACATCACATATACTCAAAACATAGTCACAAAACATTGACACAAAAAATAGTCATAAAACATTGTCACATATTATTCAAAAATTTGCCTCTAAATATGATCAAATCAGCTCTTGGCTATTTGATTATACAAAAAAATGTCTTACAAATCATCTCATGGGATTTTATAGAAAATTTGGCATTACAATATGTGCGATTCAGCTCATCGCCATTTTAATATACAAAATTTGGCATGTACATATGTACAAATCAGGTCATTGTCATTTAAATATACAAAATTATGCCCCTAAACATGTAAAAATCAGCTCATGTGCATTTATATATACAAAAAATGAATATAGAACAATTCGTCGACGATTTATACAAAATTCTCAAAATCATTTTACTCTAAACCGTAGAATCAATCAAGTGAACCTTCAAGATCGACTCTAACCCGTATTGTGTCAAGTATTGCCTCGTGCTCAGATTCATGAACTTTCCATAAAATCTTGTTATGAGGTCTACCACGATACTTCTGAAAATGAATATTTGTTGCAACAACAAGGTTAGAGAAATGAAGAATATGTTGGTGTGTTCCAAAGTCCTCGAACAACCAAACATCAGAATTCTTGATAGTGTATCTTCGAAGCCATGTTCCTGTCACGATTATAGACCCTATTGGGTACTCAATACCCTCTCCGTCAATGATTGTGGTTGTCAATTTTCTTTTTGGCTCAACACAATGACACAAATAGTAATTTGTTCCTTTTTCATTGTTCTCTTCTGCAACAACTGCATACACATGACCTGCATTTTATAGTGTTAATTAATACCAAAAATAAAGTATGATGTACAACATGTTGGTTGAAAATTTTCTACACTTGGGGAAATATACAAAATTGTGGCTTCAACCATAGTGTGTGAGTAAAACTCTCCTAATTAAGGGAAGGCTCCCCCTATCTACAAACTAAACTAATCTAATATGGGTGGGACAATAGCCTTTCTTCTTCTTCCAAGAAAAATTATACTCTTTTCTCTTCTCAGAAAAGTAATAGCAATTGGAAATAAATAACAACAAATACAGAAATGAGACTTCTTTGTAGGATTTTTGGAACATAAAGGGAAGCAAAGTTTTCATGAAGGCACAAAGACCTCCGTCATTTCTCTGGGAAGGGAAAACAGAAAGAAAGCTCAAAGTCTTCAACTATCTATTCTCCTATCAACCTTTTTAGATGATTTTCTGCTAACTAAGCACAATATGTAGCAGCTCAAAGTCTAACTACATGATGCACTTCAAATCACATGCACAAGTCTTAAAAATAGAAGCAACACAAAGTCTACAAGCTATCTTCCCACCTTAGGTTTCCACACTAGTTTTAGATATGATAAGTAGCTCAAAGTCTACAAGACCAGATCTAAAAACCAAACATATAACTCTAAATACAATTAGTAGCTCAAAGTCTGCAAGATTGAATTTAAATCCCTCTTTCACAATAGAACAACACTCACAATCAACTCTAGAAAATGTCGTCACATAACAACTTGAATTGGCACAAAGTCTCAACACAACTTACCTCTTTTATTGAAAATAATCTGATTTACATCTAAACTCAAAATCTTAGAGTGCACATACAAACTATTAGAATTTTGTTGCATTGCCAAAAGGATCCTTATTTTCAAATGAGGGTCCTCCTTATATAGGAAAATGTTGGAGAAAAAAAAGTGGGCACAGTTGACTAATTCAACTGCACAGTCCCACTTGACTACAATTTCAACAGAAAGAAAATATGCAACTACGAGAAAACCTGCAACATCTAACGATGCAACTACATGAAAAGAAAGTGTCAAAAAGAGGACACTTTATTCATCTTTCTCCTCCTCATTGGATTTCTAAAATTCTTCAAACCGAGCTAAAGCAACTTGCATCTTAGCTTTGTCTAGCGCCATATCAGCAATCTCATCAGCGCATCTTCTTTTCTATGTCGATTTGCTGGGAGAGGGCTCAGATATTTCAACATGGATCACTAGTGTTTTAAAAATGATCACCATCAGACCAGCAAATTTCATCAATCAAAACAAGAAACAAGAGTTAGAAATGGCTTAGGAGACGAAAAGGGAAAAACTTGCAGGTTGGACTTTAGGTCTGAACTGCAATTTCAAGGAACATCACATGCAGGTCGGACTTTAAAGTTTGATCTGCAAGGGAAAAACTTGACAAGCAACTGCATGTTAGACTTTAAAGTCCAATCTGCAACCTGGGAAGGAAACTCAAAATTTGCACATCGGACTTTAAAGTCCGATGTGCAAGGAAAATCAATCAAAGATTGCATATCGGACTTTAAAGTCTGATATGTGACTTCTTGCTAAACTGCACATTGGACTTTAAAGTCTGATGTGCAAGGGAAAAGTCCTTGCAGGTCTGACTTTAAAGTCCACTCTACAGGAAAAGAACTGCCTGCAAGTCGGACTTTAAAGTCCGATTTGCAGGAAAAGAATTGCCTGCAGGTCAGACTTTAAAGTCCGATCTGCAGGGAAAGAACCAAAACATTGCACATCGGACTTTAAAGTCCGATGTGTAATTCTAACAAAGAAAAACCCTGCAGGTCGGACTTTAAAATCCGATTTGCAAAGAAGATTGCCAAAACATTTCACATCGGACTTTAAAGTCCGATGTGCAATTCTATCTAAGAAACACCCTGCAGGTCGGACTTTAAAGTCTGACCTGTAGGCAAAACTGCAAAATCTAAAAAAAACTTTAAAACAAGAAAAACAAAAGACGAAAAGAAAAAGAGGCTAACCGACGGAGTCAATCAACCTTTCCTAGAGGATGTGAGGCACGAAACAAACCGGTTTTGTAGGGTTGCCTCATGATTTTAGCTGTGCTAAAATTGAGGACAATAGTTGACTCTGACTGGCGAACAAGATACACCACTTGAAGCTTGTATAATCTAGAACTCCGAGTGCCTGTATCCATTGGGCTATAAAGTCAAGCAACAAAAGGACTAAGACACAAAACAACTTAATAAAAAGAAAGACATAGACTTCTGCAACTACACTTATTGAAAAGAAAACTAACTTAACCTAAACTAATTGACAATTGAAACCTTCCTAAATGAAACCATTCACGGGCTTTCCAAAATAGCTGCCTTTCTTTAGTAGCTTGCAATGCCTTGCATGATCATAAGAAACTTTGTATAGATGGAGCACAGACAAGTGTACCAGGACTTGACGCAACACTCCTTGGAGGAGATGAACAAATCCACCTTCCTCTTGGGGTGAATCATATGTGCTGTTGCTCCAAGGTGGAGTTTTGAAACTGAACTGCTCTTGCTTAGTTGAATATACTTTTTTGGATTCTTTGTCAAGTATATCCTCTAGCTCATGTACAAGTGGGACCTCTGGCTTTCCATTAGCCTCCAACCAAGCAAGATGTTTGATTGGACATCCTCTTGATTGTACAAAGACTGAAACCTTCTTACTAGCTACAACTTGAACAACTGGTTTTTCAACCGTAACAACCTCAAAATGATCTTCTTCATGTGATTTAGATGAAAACATGATTGCATTGTATGACTTAGTAGGTTGTTCACAAACTTCTGATTGGATAGAATCATCAACAAGACTTGAACAAAACTCTTCTATAGTGCTCATTAAAAGATCTTCATCAAGTTCTGGGGTAGGTCTCTTATGCAAGATACGTCCAAGTTGATGACCTTGGAGCATGAAAGAATTCATTTCAACTTGACTGGGATCTTCATGCATGTTCACCTTTTCACATTTCATGATGTGATTGTCCTCCTCCATGGTACCTAGCATGGTAGTTTCTTTTTGATCAATAGCTTTCTGGAACTGCATAAATCAGATTTGAGAGTCGCCAACTATGTCTGCTTCCTCCTCATGGAATAGACCATCAAGATCACTTTGTTCAGATTCAAAGTCCTCCACTACTACATTTGTTGATGGTGCCTCAAGTGCAAGCCCTTCTAGTGGCAAAGGAAAGTTGTCTTGATTTCTAGCTACATAACTAGGAGCAGTATTTGGATATGGCCTCCTAGGAATGTCTTCATAAGAGGAAGAAAATAAACCTTGAGTTATCTGCTTTTTGAGGGAAAGCAACTCATTAGCCAACCTTTGCACCATGGTATCTGCTCTCTTGGTAGACCATGATCCCAAAGAAGGGTTTTATTTGGACCCATTTGACTCTATCTTTATCTTACCCGCAAGGATAAGATCATCTTCAACCTCAACTGCTAAGGTTTGTGCAGCTGCAAGGTTACCTGGAACCTCTTTTCTCAACAAGAAAATCACCTCAGGTGACTGAGCATTCATGAAGAAGCACTTCAAATTTGCAGCGGTAGGCTGAGAAGCAACCGGAATGTGGTTATGCAACTTGTTGAATTTAGCAATAAATTCCCACATGGGCTCTTGTGGTTCTTTCTTTATTTGAGTCAATTGCACCAAGAGTGCATGCTCATCTTCTGTAGGTTTGAACCTTGCCTCAAACCTTGTTTTGAGAGTAGCACAATTGGTGATAGAGTTATCAGGAAACTGGTAAAACCAATCAGTAGCTACACCTTGTAAGGCTTCAATAAATAACCTTACAAATACATCTTCATGCCCAACTCCTAAAACACCACACGCAATATAAAATGCAGGGATGTGTTCATCAGGATGTTGAGCACCATCACCCAAAAACTTGGGAAAGTTCTTCCGCGAACCATTAGGAAGAACATGTAAGGGTGGAGTCAAGTTCAACGGACCAAAAGCATTCCCCCAAGGACCTTGAGCTGCCATTTTACATATCCTTGGTGAAAGTTTGATAAATTACAAGGTGTATATGGTGAAAATGGATAACAATAATAACAATATTGAAAGGCTAAATGAATTCAACCACAAAAACCCTAGCCTAACAATCAACAAAGATCCACCATAACATATGAAGATTACCTAAGACAATAACACAAAATCACAAAGATTATACCATCACATGTCCAATAGGGTTTTGATCTCCATTCTTCCTATCTCCATTGATCTTGCTTGATATATTTGCTCTCAGATTTTCATATGCACAAGAGCTCAATAAAGAACGGAATGTGGTTGCAAGTAGGATCGTAGTGTAGCCAATTGATCAAGATTAGTCATTAGCATGAGTGATTAGGCATTAGGATGCATCATTAGGGTTTGATAATGAAGAAGGCATCTCCTTAAATAGAAGACACAATATGAAATGGAGGGATAAGATTGAGAGGTGTAAAAAGAGAGGTCGGCTAGGATTAGAGGGTAGGTAAAAGAAATACCAAAATAATGAAAGAGGTAGGTAGTGTAGGAATTAAGAGATGAATGACATGTGTCATAGGTAGAAAAAGCTAATGAATTAATTAAATAAATAAAGATTTATTTAATTAATAGAGGAAATGGGATAATTAAATAAATAAAATATTTATTTAATTTAGGAAAAGGACAATTTAAATAAATAAATGTATTTATTTAAATGAGAAATAAGGCTAGAAGAGGATAAATGAATTAATTAAATAAATAAAGATTTATTTAATTAATAGAAGAATTAGGCTTAGATAATTAAATAAATAAAATATTTATTTAATTAGACATGACAATTTTGGGTGTCTACATTTTGCCCCTCTTTGAGACAATGCGGCTTGTCGCGTTGTTTCAAAGAAGATAATATGAACTGATACAGAGTTGCCCCAGAATGAGAATAATATGCCCCCTCGAGAGATTGGATGAAAATGTCTGAAAAGATTGCAGACAATCTCTCGATAAGAAAGAAAGGCTAGAATAGATTGACCGAATAAAGTGACAAAGTCACGGGATAAAGAAGACTGACTCGGGAAATGAGGGCGAGGGCTAGGGTAGGCTATAAGATAGACCACGGGCAAAAGACATCCCCATTGTCATCCACACCTTCACGACATCATAGTGCAGAGCGAGAAAAAAGTAGCAGCAGTCAGCAGCGATGGCTTTCGTACACAGATTCGACCGTGTTCGTCGATTTCAGAGACCAATAGAGGCAGGAGAGCCGGTAAGTACCACCAAACCTCCTCGTACTTTAACGCATTCAATTTTGTCATTAATGCATGCTAGTTAATGTAATAAATGCATGTTTATGTCAAGAAAAAGCGTTTGTGTCCAAAAAATGTGAATTTGTGTCTTCTAGGTCAAATCGGTAGTTCTGTGATGAACATATGTTGTCGATTGGATAAGCTGCTGAGGGGATACACTCAAGCAGGTCCTCTAGAAAGACTAGGATAGATCAAGGCACTTTGTGATGAACAGTGAGTACCAAGATAAAGTACTTTGTGATGAACAAGGAGTACCAAGATAGAGTACTTTGTGATGAATAGTGAGTACCAAGATAGAGTACTTTGTGATGAACAGGGAGTACCAAGATAGAGTACTTTGTGATGAACAGGGAGTACTCAAAGTATGAGCAGCACTTTGTGATGAACAGGGAGTGCAAATGTGAGTAACACTTTGTGATGAACAGTGAGTGTCACACATGTAGTACTTTGTGATGAACAGGGAGTACTACTAGGATAGATAGCAACACTTTGTGATTAACAGTGAGTGTCACTAGGATAAATAGCTATATGCATTTAGATAGCGAGTAGCATTTTGTGATAAACAGTGAATTCCACTATGACTGACATGATTTGATATGCTTGACTGCAGGAGTACTTGCCTATGCTAGAGTCACGGGAGAGATTCCCGTCCACACAGAGATTGCGACCGGAGTTGTCGTTTCAGGATAGAGCTACCATTGAGGAGATGGGATTGAGACACGTGCTGTATGTGCCTGAGTTTCGGGCAAACATGGGTTTGCTGACTGCGCTGGCCGAGAGATGGCATTCAGAGACATGCACTTTCCATTTGCCGATGGGGGAGATGACAGTGACCCTCAAGGATGTTTATAGGATCCTACATATACTGATCGATGGAGAGCTGATTCCATACGATCGCGACGGAGACAGAGAGGCTTTGAGATGAGTGTTTCAGGATCCCAGGCTAGAGATGAGAGCAGGGCATGTGGCATGGGACACCATGACTATGATAGGGTTAGCCTTGCCAGCTGTGATCGGAGGAGCTATCAGTGGGTTCCTATGTCCGGACAGGGCGACACGGGGGTTGGCAGTGGGCTGGGGAGGAGCACTAGAGATATTGATGACTCAGCACACCAGATATGCATGGGGTCCATGTGTTGTGGCCCACCTATATTATGAGCTGCACCAGTTTGTCTATCATGGATCAGTGGGACTGGGTTGTGGAGTGACACTATTGCAGGTGTGGGCATACGAGCATCTGCCTATCACACGGTCGATACATTTCAGAGGCAGGGGTCATGGACGGAGCTTTGTTCATTTGTATGATATGATCACTTCACAGCCTCGGATTGGCAGGTTAGAGCATTGGCGGCGAGTGATAGATGACATTGACGTCGTCATCTGGAGGCCGTACCTTGGATGTGAGGAGTGGGAGGATGACATAGTGGAGCTGCCTTTCACCTTCTGGAGTAGGTATCTGATTGGGCGGACGCCCTATATATTGGAGAGACAACTAGTAGATAGAGTATGCAGACAGTATGGCAGGATCCAGAGGATGCCACGAGGCTCGGGTATGTATGCCCGTACAGTGAGGGATCAGGCGCAGTTCGGGCCATTGTTGTCATATGATCAAGCAGTTACACAGCTGGCAGAGATGGTGCCCCTACCTTGGGATATGTGACCAGAGATTGAGGATGCAGGTATGGATGCAGAGTACTCCGCATATTGGGCAGAGCATCCGTTCCCACGGCTGACAGATCCAGGAGAGCTACTGGAGGGAGAGGTAGGAGGAGATGATGATGATGATGGTGGGGGTGATGGAGGCCGAAGCCGACGGAGGTGGAGGGGAGTAGTTGGGGAGAGGAGAGTGGCACCTCGGAGGGAGGGTGGACAGGAGGGACAGGCCCAGGTGGTGAGGGGTCGCGGTGGATTGCCCCTGTAGGTACCAACAGCACAGAGACAGAGACAGGGATAGGTGCCAGTACAGGCACAGGGACAGAGACAAGTGCAGATACCTAGGCATGTACAGAGATAGGTACCCATTCAGGCAACGACATAGGTACAAGGACATGCACCAGGGCAGGTACAGGGGCGGGCACCCGTAGAGGGAGAGCCACAGGAAGAGGCAGAGGGTGGGGATCTAGAGGAGGATGAGCTGATTGAGCTCAGGGAGATCTGCCAGGGCCAGGCAGATGAGATCCAGGATCTAGAGAGGGAGAGGGACCGACTTAGGACCAGGCTCAGGGATACTGAGCGGGAGAGGGACCAGGTGATTCAGCGCTATACTGAGGCTGAGACAGCGCTGAGGGCAGGGAGGCAGGCGACGGAGGATGCAGGAGCAGGCTACGCATATGTCCTGCGAGCTGGAGAGGAGATCGCCTACTGGAGGGACCTATATTATGGTGTCGTGCCAGTAGATCAGCGGGCGAGGAGCTTCCATAGACCATCGCAGACAGCGACGGCTACGGGAGGGAGCCGGAGGAGACAGGCATCGAGTGGTGGGGTCATGGGTCCTCCACCACCACCAGACAGGCGGGGTGATCCTAGAGCGGGTCCTTCTAGAGCTCAGACTCCGTCGAGGCCAGGCAGCTCTGAGGGAGGGAGTTCATCATAGCCATAGAGGGCTCCCTTGTATCAGTATTTGTACCATTTTTGTATTGTAGACACCTGCAAGTGATTTTGTAGCCATATGATTTTTGACATCATTGTATCATGACACTTTATATATATATATGAGATGATTCATTTTTGCGGCAGCTATATGCATGTGTACCTATGTGATGAGATGTTCTTATGATGTATGTTTTATGATATGGATGCAAATAATATGGATGCAAATATGATGTAATGCAATATTTTTGTTCTTTTATGTTGTATATCTGATGCATGATGCAAATGTGAATGTATGTAATGCAGATGAATATGATAATGCAAATGTAAATGGTGCTAACAGGTGTTGTGTGCAGGATGTGATGCAATTGTGATATTTATATGTATGTGTGAAATGCTTATATGTGGTAATGCAGGTGCAAACTACATGAAATGCAAATATTTTTGGTGTGTCATTATACTCAGTCATGTGATAGCAGGCTACGCGGACTCGAGAAGGACGATGGAAGTCAATCAAGAAAGGGGGATGAACGACAGAAGATATGAACGTGAAAGAGCTTCTTGTGTGTTATCATCATTGAGCTTATTATGACAAAATAGGTTATGACAATCAAGGCATATGTTCGACCCAGAAAGTCATTGTACCTGTTTGCATATAGATAAGACAGTCACAAACAAGGAATGCCCCAGTTCATACTAGACTCACAGTGTCCTCATATCCTTGGACAAGTCATAGCATTACTAAAAGACAATCCACAGACAGCAAATACAAGTAGGTGATGATACCCCATCCTCGCCTTTCTAGTCAAAGACATCCTGGAGATAGAATCTCTAGTCAAAGACATCCTGGAAAAGCTAAAAGACATGTCACCAAAAGATAAAATCAAAAGAAAACCAAGACTCGACACCAACATCCACTGTAGTCCTCAAGTTTAGTGTCTCTTGTCACTTGTATAAGTCTAATTTGATTGTGGTCACAATGTTCACTTTCACAAAAAGGATAGATAGCACTAAACCATATGTTGTCTGAGTCTATTGAAAGATTTGATTTGTTGAAGCCCATTGTCGCTGCTGTGTCTCATCTGAAACTGACTGAATCCATGAAACTGATACTTTATTGCGGAGAAGATGAAACTTCATTGCGGATCTGTGATGCAAATGTTGCTTTATTGCGGATTGTGCGTGAATAGACTGAAGAAAGCTGGAAAAAACTGTACTCCTCGAAACATGTGATGTTCTTAGTTCCACACCCATCACTAGACGTAGGAATTGCCTTAGCCACAGATAGGATCTGATTTATTGTGGATGGAAAGGGAATGAAAAAAAAAGGAGGGGGTTTATTATGAATGGCTAACCAATCTTGGGTAGATCAATAACAAACCATGATGGGAATGGGTAAGTTTATTGTGAATGAATAAGTTGTGAGTGTGTGCAATGTGAAAGGATGAAAGTGAATCCTGAAGGAGGGAGGAGCAATGTCTCTACGCATGGCGCTGGTGACCCAGTTTTCACCATGGTACTTGCCCAGGGCGCCATCGAAGTGGTTTTCACCGTTGGACGAAATTATTTCTCTTTACTTTTTTTTTTTTTTTTTTTTTTGTGTCACAAGGCGCCTGTTTGCCAGGTTTTCACCAAGTAACGATTTTTTGTTTTTATTATTTTTTTGTATTTTTGAAATTTTTTTTATTTTTTTGCATTTTTGAATTAGGATATTCCAAAGAGCTTATGTGTAGAACCTGCGAAGGTGCATGTTGTTAATAGGATCCTCCAAAGGTTCACCTTCTGTAGTTGAGAGCTGATATGCCCCAGATCCATAGGCTGCTGTAATGATGTAAGGACCAAGCCAGTTTGGTTCAAACTTGCCCTTCTTCTCTCTGTCTTGCTGATTCTTGGGATTTTCTCTGAGAACTAAGTCACCTACTTCAAATGTGCGAGGCTTGACTTTGTGATTGTAGCTGCGACTCATTCGTTGTTGGTAAGCCTTGAGATGATTAAAAGCAGTTTGTCTTCGTTCATCTAGTAGTTCTAGTTCTTGTAAGCGAGAGACCCTGTAATCTTCATCGTTGATGATGTTTTGCAAAGAGACCCGTAAAGAAGGTAACTCAACCTCAATAGGCAAGATGGCTTCAGCTCCATAGACAAGTGAGTAGGGTGTAGCTCCTGTAGGTGTGTGGACACTTGTGCGGTAGGCCCAAAGTGCAGGATTGAGTTGGATATGCCAATTACGGTCAGCGTCGTCAACTGTCTTTTTGAGGATTTTGAGAATTGTTTTATTAGATGCCTCAGCTTGGCCATTACCTTGGGGGTAATATGGTGTGGAGAAATGATGGGCAATATGGAAGCGGTCATAGAGTTCACAAACATCTTGATTTTTGAAAGGACGCCCGTTATCAGTAATAATGGACTTAGGAATACCATATCGGCAAATGATATAGTTAAGGATGAAAGTAGCAATTTGTTTCCCAGTGACTTGTGTGAGAGGCACAACTTCAATCCACTTTGTGAAATACTCTGTGGCTGTGATAATGAATTTATGACCGTTGGAAGAAGGAGGGTGAATCTTGCCTATGAGATCGAGTCCCCACTGACAAAAGGGCCAAGGAGATGCAAGTGGTTGTAGTTCTTGTGCTGGTGCATGTATGAGGTCTCCATGAATTTGACATTGCTTACATTTCCTGACAAACTGATATGAGTCTTTTTCCATATTAGGCCAGTAATATCCAGTCCTGATGAGTTTCTTGGCCAAGGTAGGACCACTAGCATGCGGACCACATATCCCTTCATGCACTTCACGTAACACAATCTGAGCTTCGTCGCTTTCTAAACATCTAAGAAGAGTGCCGTCTAGACCTCGTCGGTATAGGATATCAGCTAGAATGACATATCGAGAGGATTGGCGAATGAAAGTGCGGCGTTGGTTGTTTGATAGATCAGGAGGTAAGATATTGTCACGAAGAAATGTGAATATGGAACCATATAATTGGGATTCGGGACCAACAACGCATATCATTTCAGTAGGAGTGATCTCATATGAAGGAACCAACAGGTTGTCTACCAGGAACTCATAGCAAGTTTCATTTTGAGGTAGATCAATTAGTGAAGCAATTGTAGCCATGACATCTGCAGCATGATTTTGCTCTCTTGGTATCTGCTCAAAATCTATCTTTGTGAAGTGCTGTTTCAAATCATCTACCAGTTGCTTGTAAGGCATTAATTTTTCATCTTTTGTTTGGTAATCATCAGTTGCTTGACGGATGAAAAGTTGAGAATCCCCCAAAACACGAAGTTCTTGGATCTTCCACTGAACTGCAATTCGTAATCCAGTTGTTAATGCCTCATATTCCGCTATATTGTTAGTGCAAGGAAATGATAAGCGGTATGATTTTGGTATAGAATCACCTTGAGGAGTTATAAAGAGAGTACCAGCTCCTGCCCCATGCTGTGTGTATGAACCGTCAAAGTACAGTTGCCATGGCTTTGCATGTGATATTGTTAAAATGGATTCATCTGGAAACTCTGAATTTAGAGGAACATCATCTATCATGGGAGCATCTGCTAATTGATCCGCGATTGCTTGTCCTTTTATTGCTTTTCTATCCACATATTCGATGTCGAATTCACTAAGGATCATTACCCACTTGGCCAGTCGCCCAGTAAGTGTAGCTTTGTTGAGGAGATATTTTAATGGATCAATTCTTGCAATCAACTTAGTCTTGTGAGTGAGCATATAATGTCGTAATTTCTGTGAAGCAAAGACCACAGCGAAACATGCATGCTCGATTGGTGTGTAGTTTATCTCATATCCCACCAATGTGCGACTGATATAGTATACTGCTTTTTCCTTGCCGTCAGCTATTTGTTGTGCTAGGAGTGCCCCCAGTGCTGTTGGAGTAGCTGATATGTATAGTAACAAAGGCTGATCTAGAATTGGTGGCATCAAAACTGACGGATTCAAAAGATAATCTTTGAGTGTCTGAAAAGCTTGTTGACAATTGTCATCCCATTTGAACTTGATATTTTTATGTAGCAGGTGTTGAAAAGGATTACACTTATCTGCAAGTTGTGCTATGAATCTTCGTATAGACTAGAGTCTCCCTTGTAAGGATCGAAGTTGACTGATATTTCTAGGTGGCGGCATGTCCAAGATAGCCTTGACTTTTGCTGGATCGGCTTCGATTCCTCTTTTAGACACAATGAATCCTAGGAGCTTCCCGGAGGTTACTCTAAAGACACATTTCTTGGGGTTTAATCTTACCTTGTATTTTTCCAACTGATCAAAGATGACTGAAAGTATGTCCAAATGTGTATCTCTGTCTATTGATTTACCCAGGAGATCATCAACATAATCTTCCACGATTATGTGCATGAGATCATGAAAGATAGTGGTCATTGCTCTTTGATATGTAGCGCCTGCATTTTTCAGCCCAAAGGGCATGACGTTCCAACAGAAAGTTCCCCATGGACAAGTGAATGATGTTTTGTGTTGATCCTCGAGTGCAACCCTGATTTGATTATAACCAGAAAATCCATCCATTAAAGATAACATTTCGTGACCTACTGTGAGATCAACGATCAAGTCGATATTAGGTAATGGGAAGTCATCTTTTGGACAAGCTTTGTTGATGTCTCTGAAATCTGTACATATTCTGATGCTGCGATCTGGTTTACTGACAGGTACTAAATTGGAGATCCATTCGGGATAATCAATTGGGCGTATGAATCTGACATCCAATAATTTCTCTAGCTCTGCTTTGACTAGTAATGCCACTTGTGGATGCATTTTCCTTAATTTCTGTTTCACTGACTTTGCCCCCGGTTTGACTGTCAAATGATGCATTACCAAATCTGGATCTAATCCAGGCATATCAGCGTATGACCATGCAAAGTTGATTTGTCGTTCTTTGAAGAAGCTTATGAATTTCGACCTTTCGAACTTTGTCAATGATTGAGCCAGGAATATGTTGTGTGGAACTTCTTCTGTACCAATGTTTGTCTTGATAGTCTCCTCTACCAACATGGATGACTTTTCCTCATATGATGCTGGGAGAATGTCGAGCCTTCCATCTTCGGGTGCCTCAGAGAGGTTTTCGCCCTCAGATACGTCCTTTCTTTTTACTTTTTTAGAGTCAGATAGCGCCACAGCGTGGTTTTCGCCATAAGACCCTTGTTTTGTTCTTATTTTCACATTTTTGCGACTGGAAGGTCCGACACCCTCACCAAAATATGCCATGTTGTTGAGTTCTATGGTGTATCCTGCTTTGTGGTCCCTAGGGGGAAGATCATCTCGTATGCCAAGATAGTCGATAATAGCTTTGTCATTTTGAAATGTATCAAATTTTGCTGGTCCTTCATAATCCCAGTCAATGAGTTGGGGGTGAACAAGGGGAAGGCCTTTAATGTTTTCGGAGTTTGCAGGGCTAAGAGTGAAGATGTGGTTATATTCAGGTATATCGAGGCAATCATCGAGGTCATCGATGGCACTCTCCTCATCAGTTTTGATCGCAAGCGAATCTAAATTGTCATCACTAGTAGTGCCTTTGGGGACAGGTGTCCTTATCCTATGTGATTTCGACCTAGAACCTTGAGACGAAGACTGCGCGGAATCCTTATGGGTTGTTTCTTGACCAACTCTGAACCTTTTATAAAATTCCTCTTCTTCTGTGGGTTCATCTGGTTCTCTGAATGTCTCGGTGAGCTCATAGTCACTGGAGGATTTGTCTGAACCCCATTCCCATTCGTTGGAATCTGTGGAATAGTAATCTTCTTGTTGAACTTTGGCAATTTTGATTTGTGATGGTCCTTCTGTCCTTTTAGTATGGATCTTGGAAGTCCGAAAACCAAGTCCCTTTGAGCGTTCTCTTCTTACAGTCAATTCAGGTTGCAAGGGTTCCATAACGCCTTCTTTGCATAACCCAAGAGGGCTTTTTCCATCATATCCGAATCTTTGTAGAATCTTGAAGCCTTCGCCATATTTCTCATGGGGTATATTGATCTGATCTTGTGTGTCCTCTTCAATGTCTCTGTAAAGCATTTTGTATAAATCTTCTTCTTCTAGTTCACCCCATCTTTGAAAGGTAGTAGGATCCCATTTGAGTATCATGATGGATATTTGCTTGTTAGGATGTGGCCTTCCATATTCTTTTGGAGAGCTCATGACTTGTCGTAAATACATTGTTTGATTTAAAGTGTATTCTCCCATGCCTTTGTCCTGAAATTTGCCTTTAAGTTCACCTTGTTTTGATGTTGAAAGTTTCAATGACTCAGGGTCAATGTATGCCGAAGGAGCAGCTTCACGATTACTAGGAATGATGGTCTCAGTATGTGATCTCAGGTTATTGCAATATATGAATGGATTAGGATCACCGTTAGCTGTTACCTCGACTCCATTATGAGGAAACTTAATGCATTGATGATATGTTGATGGGACTGCCCTCATTTCATGAATCCAAGGACATCTTAGCAATATGTTGTATGTGAGATCTAGATCTAGGACTTGACAAACCACATCCTTTGTGACTGGCCCAATTCTTAGAGGTAAGGTGACTGTGCCCTTGGATGAGCACTCTTCATCATCATATGCCTTGATGGTGATTTGATTTGTTGAATTCACTGCTTTATCAGAATATCCCAATTGTTTAATGGTGCTCAATGTACAAATGTTTAGACCAGCTCCTCCATCTATCAGGACTCGCTTTATTCGATGTTTGTGTATGAAGGCTTCAACATGTAGTGGTGCATTATGTGGCTGACTTACGGAGGCGTCATCGGCTTCTGTGAATGTAAGGGAGTGTGGAATGGAAAGGTATCCCACCATGGCTTGAAACTGGTCCACGTTCAGATCAGTAGGAACGGCAGTGTCTCTCAAAATTTTGTCAAGAATAGCTTTATGAGCGAGGGATATGCGTAAGAGCTCAAGGATGGAGATGAGCGCGGGTGTCTTCCCTAACTGTTCTACAAGGTCATACTCAGGCTTGGTTGATGAAGGATTGGTATTTTTAGTAGAGGCACCAGGCAACGTAATTTTACCTCGATGAGTTGTAACATGACATTCAGAGGTATGTTCGGAAGAAGATCCAACACCTCTTAGGACAATCTTGGGTCTCTGAGGAGGATTCTCAGGATTTTTGTTCTTGATGGTAATAGTAGAGATATGATTGTCCATTGAGATGTGATTGATAGTTGAATCATAGTTGTAAGGTGCTCTAGTATAGTTGGCTTGATCATCTGTGACTTTGGCTTTTCCTTTGTCATGCTTTGGGAATGGTTCCTTAAACATTTCATGTTCTTGATTAGATGAGTGTCCCTCAATCTCAATATCACCTCTATCAATGAGATCTTGCATAATGTTCTTCAGTCGATGGCAATTACCTGTTTTATGACCCTTGCTCTTATGAAATTCACAATACTCATCATCATTCCACCAATTTGGTTTGACCTTCGGTTCATATGGAGGAAAATCTGGAACTGTGATCACTTTATTTGTTACAAGCTTTTTGAAGACTGATTCAAGTGGTTCTCCCAATGGGGTGTACGTCCTTCGTGGTCTAGAAGTTGTTTGAGTATTCACTTGATTGTTTGTAGAACTCGATCCCAAAAAGATGAACTTGGGTCTCACTGTATTGGCATCAACAATACCATCATTGACTGTGTTCTTGTTTTTATTCCAAAATCTTGGCTTGTCTTTTCCTTTAAAGTCATCTTTGGTCTCTTTGAATATCTTAATGACTCCTTGTTCAATTAAGACCTTTTCTATTGCTAAGCCCTTTTCAATAACATCCTTGAAGGTGGACAAACAAGCTTTCCTTAGATCATAGCCAATGTCCTTGTTAACGTTTTGAGTGAACATTTCTACCATTTGTTTCTGCGGGATTTCGCAAGAGCATCTGCTAGCTAGATTTCTCCATCTTTGTAAAAATGACA
Source organism: Cryptomeria japonica (assembly GCF_030272615.1). Classification (NCBI taxonomy): domain Eukaryota; kingdom Viridiplantae; phylum Streptophyta; class Pinopsida; order Cupressales; family Cupressaceae; genus Cryptomeria; species Cryptomeria japonica. The sequence goes on from NC_081415.1 coordinate 284,055,763, forward strand.
CAAAAGATTCTCCTCCTTTTGCTTAGTATTGCATAGAGTAGTTACTGAGATATCTGTTTCTATATTGTAGGAGAAATGCTGAATAAATGCCTCTGCTAAGTCACCCCATGACTTAATACCAGGAGGTAATTGAGAAAACCATTCCATAGCTTGATCGCCTAAGCTTTGTGGGAACAACCTCATCAAATATGTTTCTTCTGCCGCTACCTCAATGTAGGCTGTGAAAAATTGTCGTATGTGTGCCTTGGGGTCTCCTTTTCCTCTATACTTGTCAAATTTTGGCGTCACAAAGTGTGCAGGAAATGGAGGCATTGGAATGCTCTTATCAAATGGATAAGGACATATGTCTCTCATAGTGTATGTTGGTTTTGGCGTACTCATGTCCTCCATTTTCTTTTGTAGATCTCTGATTTGTTGCTCCAAATTGCTCTTGGGGGGAGATCGATTTCTTGTAGCATATCCCATGTTTGAGACACCAATTTGAGGAGGAGCTTGTTGCATGTATGGATGATACTGATCGTAGACATGTTCATATGGAGGAGGTCTATATTGATGCGGCATATAGGGAGCACTTGGTATAGCTTCATGTTGAGGAACCCCATATCTATTTTGTGCGTGTATACCATATTCTATAGGCATTTCATTTTCTATTGTGTTGCCCCCAAATTTGACATGAGGTTTCCTTATGTCCAAATTTTGAGCATGCCTTTGAAAGTCCACTTGTTTTGATTGATCCATAGCTTGAGCATGTGATTGAGCATATCTATCTGCATAAGGCTTCCATAATGGTCTTCGAAGGTAAGTATCATATGTTTGAGCTTGTGTATGTGGGATTTCTGGTTTTTGAAGCAAAGCTGATGGTGATTTAGGTACCATATGCGGTCCTCTATTTCCTCCACTATTGGGTCTCCTTTGATCCATGTTGGAGTGAGTTTGTTGTGAGGGTCGGTTTTCCATAAGTTGAGACATGTCAAAGTCATGAGGTATTTTAGCTCCACTTTGTGCCATCATGTGTAAAAAGTACTGTCTATCCCTTCTCATTATCTCTTCAACCAATCTATTTAAATGAGGATTCATTATGGATTCTTCTACATCTGCTGATTGTATTGAAAAGTTGTCCACATTGTCATTGTCTGTAGCATTGTTGTTTGTAGTGTTTGCGTTTTCCACATTTGGATTGTTTCTATAAACATCCATGTCGGGCAATGTAGTGTGCTCAGGATTGAAAAATAAATCATTGTCATACTCATAAGAACTCATGTTTGTGGATTCTTGAGCTTCTTTAGCTATTCTCCTAGATTTTTGAAGGCGGGTTTCAGCCATGAACTAGGTGTTTGACCAAGATGTGAGAGACTAGATGAAAAATATGAAAAGAGTATGGAAGACCAAGAGTTGTATGAAGTGTAAATGAATCTTGAGGTGTACTTGCAATGTCCAAAGTGTAAGACCAATTATGTAAGTAGTAGAGTAGGTGTGACTTCCAAAGAGATGATAGTTTCTCTTGATGAGGTAAGTTGACCTTGACTCTAAGTAAGACCAAATGAGACCCAAAGGTAAGAAACCTTGATGAGGGACCACTTAGCAAAGTGTAGTAGTATGTAGTGTGTTGACAAAGTATAGTGAGGACAAGCAAGTGACCCTTTTGACTCAAGTTTAGACAAGTATGAATGTAAAATGAGATGTGAAGCAATGATGGACTGTATGAGACCCAAGGACAGGTTGAATGCTAGATGAAACCTGAAGAAACGACCTAGGAAGCTCAAGTATTCCGAAACTGATTTCCTTTGTTTGCTGGACTGTAAAGATTTTCAATTCTGGACACAGACGCTTCTGTATACTTCACAGATGCGATTCCCCGACACAGACGTGTCTCTGTTCGACACAAACGCTGTTAGAAACACAGACGCTATTCTGCCCTTCATAGACGCGCTTAGATGACCCAGACGTGGTTAAAACAGACACAGACGCGTTTCTGTAAACTTCATGCAATTTTTCCAATCTGTGAAATTGTTTTGTTGTGACCAAATCCGACTGTTTGACTATTTTTCGTGACAAGAGGACCCAATGTTGATGAGGACTCAATGTTTGCAAATGTTTAGACTCCAAAAGTGTGTTGTTTGATGTAAAATGTTTTGCATACACTTGAAGACACAAAAGACACAATGTTTTGTTGTTTGGTCTTGAATGTTTGAATGTTTAACACAAGACAAGCACAATTCTTATGGCTAGCCAAGACAATAGTTGTTGATCCCACATAGGGTTTTACCCCTGAGGCTACGCTATACAGAGCGGATACAAGGTGAAAGTTTGATAAATTACAAGGTGTATATGGTGAAAATGGATAACAATAATAACAATATTGAAAGGCTAAATGAATTCAACCACAAAAACCCTAGCCTAACAATCAACAAAGATCCACCATAACATATGAAGATTACCTAAGACAATAACACAAAATCACAAAGATTATACCATCACATGTCCAATAGGGTTTTGATCTCCATTCTTCCTATCTCCATTGATCTTGCTTGATATATTTGCTCTCAGATTTTCATATGCACAAGAGCTCAATAAAGAACGGAATGTGGTTGCAAGTAGGATCGTAGTGTAGCCAATTGATCAAGATTAGTCATTAGCATGAGTGATTAGGCATTAGGATGCATCATTAGGGTTTGACAATGAAGAAGGCATCTCCTTAAATAGAAGACACAATATGAAATGGAGGGATAAGATTGAGAGGTGTAAAAAGAGAGGTCGGCTAGGATTAGAGGGTAGGTAAAAGAAATACCAAAATAATGAAAGAGGTAGGTAGTGTAGGAATTAAGAGATGAATGACATGTGTCATAGGTAGAAAAAGCTAATGAATTAATTAAATAAATAAAGATTTATTTAATTAATAGAGGAAATGGGATAATTAAATAAATAAAATATTTATTTAATTTAGGAAAAGGATAATTTAAATAAATAAATGTATTTATTTAAATGAGAAATAAGGCTAGAAGAGGATAAATGAATTAATTAAATAAATAAAGATTTATTTAATTAATAGAAGAATTAGGCTTAGATAATTAAATAAATAAAATATTTATTTAATTAGACATGACAATTTTGGGTGTCTACACAAGGAAAGCAATTACAATGAATAGGATACCGGTATACTTCAACCAAAATCATGAGGCTTTTGGATGCGTATCGTATCCCCAACAGAGTCGCCAAAAATTGTTGGTTGAAAATTTTGTACACTTGGGGAAATATACAAAATTGTGGCTTCAACCACAGTGTGTGAGTAAAACTCTCCTAATTAAGGGAAGGCTCCCCCTATCTAAAAACTAAACTAATCTAATATGGGTGGGACAACAGTCTTTCTTCTTCTTTCAAGAAAAACTATACTCTTTTCTCTTCTAAGAAAAGTAATAGCAATTGGAAATAAATAACAACAAATACAGAAATGAGACTTCTTTGTAGGATTTTTGGAACATAAAGGGAAAAAAAGTTTCCATGAAGGCACAAAGACCTTCATCACTTCCCCGGGACGGGAAAACAGAAAGAAAGCTCAAATTCTTCAACTATCTATTCTCCTATCAACCTTTTTAGATGATTTTTTGCTAACTAAGCACAATATGTAGCAGCTCAAAGTCTAACTACATGATGCACTTCAACTCACATGCACAAGTCTTAAAAATAGAAGCAGCGTAAATTCTACAAGCTATCTTCCCACTTTAGCTTTCCACACTAGTTTCAGATATGATAAGCAGCTCAAAGTCTACAAGACCAAATCTGAAAACCAAACATATAACTCTAAATACAATTAGCAGCTCAAAGTCTGCAAGATTGAATTTAAATCCCTCTTTCACAATAAAACAAAACTCACAATCAACTCTAGAAAATGTTGTCACATAACAACTTGAATTGGCACAAAGTCTCAACACAGCTTGCCTCTTTTATTGAAAACAATTTGATTTAAATCTAAACTCAAAGTCTTAGAGTGCACATACAAATTGGCAGAATTTTGTTGCATTGCCAAAAAGATCCTTATTTACAAATGAGGGTCCTCCTTATATAGGAAAATGTTGGAGAAAAAAAAGTGGGCACAATTGACTAATTCAACTGCACAGTCCCACTTGACTACAACTTCAGCAGAAAGAAAATATGCTACTATGAGAAACCTGCAACATCTAACAATGCAACTACATGAAAAGAAAGTGTCAAAAATAGGACACTTTATTCATCTTTCTCCTCCTCATTGGATTTCTAATATTCTTCAAACCGAGCTAAAGCAACTTGCATCTTAGCTTTGTCTAGCGCCATATCAACAATCTCATCAGTGCATCTTCTTTTCTTTGTCGATTTGCTAGGAGAGGGCTCGGACATTTCAACATGGATCACTAGTGTTTTGAAAATAATCACCATCAGACCAGCAAATTTCATCAATCAGAACAAGAAATAGGAGTCAAAAATGACTTAGGAGACAAAAAGGGAAAATTTTTTAGGTCGGACTTTAAAGTCCGAACTGCAATTTCAAACAACATCATACGCAGGTCGGACTTTAAAGTTTGATCTGCAAGGGAAAAACTTGACAAGCAACTGCATGTCAGACTTTAAAGTTCGATCTGCAACCTGGGAAGGAAACTCAAAATTTGCACATCAGACTTTAAAGTCTGATATGCAAGGAAAATCAATCAAAGATTGCATATCGAACTTTAAAGTCTGATGTGCAAGGGAAAAGTCCCTGCAGGTCGGACTTTAAAGTCCGCTCTACAGGAAAAGAATTGCCTGCAGGTCAGACTTTAAAGTCTGATTTGAAGGAAAAGAACTGCCTGCAGGTCGGACTTTAAAGTCTGATCTGCAGGGAAAGAACCAAAACATTGCACATCGGACTTTAAATTCCGATGTGTAATTCTAACAAAGAAAAACCCTGTAGGTCCATAAAATGTTGGCAAGCCCAACGATATTTTTTTTTCCCATTTTGTACTAATAAGTAGCGCGTACGCACTCCTAAGCCTAAAAAATGTTATCGCAGGGTAGTGAATAATGGGCTTAGTACCCCATACATGCTTACAAGTAATATGTACCGCGTATGCATTCCTATGCCTTAAAAAATATATGGCAGGGAAGTGAACTAATACGTTCAATACCCCATACGCACTATTGGTAGTAGAAAAAATGTGAATAAAAAGGGAGGGAGGGAAAGAGAGGGAGAGGGAGAGGGGGGAGAGTAGGGGCGAGGGAGAGAGGATGGGGGGTAGAAGGGAAGGGGGGAGAGGAGAGGGGGGAGGGGGAGAGGAAGAGAGAGAAAGAGGGAAAGAGGGGGAGGGAGAGAGAAAGGAGGGGAGGAGGGAGAGGAAGAGAGAGAGAGAGGGAAGTAGGGAGAGGGAGAGAGAGGGAGAGAGAGGGGGGAGAGAAGGTAGAGAGAGGGAGAGATGTAGAGGGAGGGAGAGAGGGAGGGGTATGCAGGAAGGGAGAGGGAGAGTAGGGGGGATGGAGAGAGAAGGAGGGAGGGAGAGAGGAGGGGGGTAGAAGGGAAGGAGGTTGAGAGGGAGAGAAGAAGGAGGGGGGAGGGAGAGGAGAGGGGGGAGGGAAAGGGATAGAGAAAGGAGGGGAGGAGAGAGAGAGAGAGAGAGAGAGAGAGAGGGGAGAGTAGGGGGAGTGAGAGAGGAGGGAAGGAGGGAATGTGTGTGTGTGTGTGTGTGTGTGAGAGAGAGAGAGAGAGAGCATAATATGACCCCTAACAACATCTAAGGGGTTATAGGGTGTCCTAAGGGGTCACATGACACTATATTATCCCTTAGAAAACCATAGGACTAGAACGACACCAAATAGTGTTCTAAGGGGTTATAGAACACCATATGACTCATTAGAATACCATATGGTGTTTTTATTGGTCATTGGTGTCCTAAGGGGTCATATGACATCCTATGACCCCTTAGGATACCATATGGTGTTGTTATGGGTTGTATGGTGGCTTAAGGGGTCATATGGTGTCTATGACCCCTTAGGACACCATATGGTGTTGTTATGGGTCATATGGTGTCTTGAGGGGTCACAAAACACCATATGGCCTCTTAGGAAACAATATGACCTCTAATGACACCTAAGGGGTCATATGGTGGGCTAATAAAATGATATATTAAATTTAAAGTTATTAATAGAACATCATACAATAGAACATCAATAGTTTAGTTTTGATATAGCTAAGTTAGACCATTGTCAACATAAGAGAGACTCCAAGCGAACAAACAACGAGGGTTCACTAAAAGGCAAGTGTAAGAGCTTGACCTAACCCTAAGAGTACTACCTAAGTTATAAAACATATGATGCTATTAAATTTGCAAGGTTATAGGACCGATCTCGATTGTGACTATAGGAATTACAAAAGAAGAGAAAGAGGGAGGCAGAGAAGAAGAGAAAGAGGGATGGGGTATGGAGGAAGGGAGAAGGGGAGAGAGTGAGAGAGAGAGGGATGGGGTATGGAGAGAGAGAGAGAGGGGGGGGAAGAGAGATCGAATCCATAACACAATATGACCCTTAGAACACAATATGACCCCTAACAACATCTAATGGGTCATAGGGTGTTCTACGGGGTCATATGATACTATATTATCCCTTAGCACACCATAGGACCTATAACGAAACCAAATAGTGTCCTAAGGGGTCATAGAACACCATATGACCTTTTAGAACATCATATGGTGTTGTTATGGGTCATTGGTGTCCCGAGGGGTCATATGGCATCCTATGAACCCTTAGGACGCCATATGGTATTTTTTATGGGTTGTATGGTGTCTTAAGAGGTCATATGGTGTCCTAAGGGGTCACAGGACACCATATGACCTCTTAGGAAACAATATGACCTCTAATAACACCTAACCTAAGGGGTCATATGGTGGGCTAATAAAATGATATATTAAATTTAAAGTTATGAATAGAATATCATACAATAGAACATCAATAGTTTAGTTTTAATATAGCTAAGTTAGACCATTGTCAACATAAAAGAGACTCCAAGAGAACAAACAATGAGGCTTTGCTAAAAAGCAAGTGTAAGAGCTTGAACTAACCCTAAGAGTACTGCCTAAGTTCTAAACATATGATGCTATTAAATTTGCAAGGTTATAGGACTAATCTCGATTGTGACTATAGGAATTACACACTTGATTTCTTTCATGGGTATGTACCATTCCAAGCCTTTTGACAAGTGATGATCATCATATACTACCACTGCCATGCATACAACAAACTTTAATTTCTTTAGGTGGCAGACGTTGTGTAACAACATGGGAACTCTCGCATACCCACCACTATCATTCTCCAGGACATCATCTGTGTTACTCTCCCTCTTTCTCTTCCTATCGGTTGTTTCCTCCTAAAAAACATACTGCAGGTACTCTGACTCATCATGTTGCTTTGTTGACACTATTTTCCACATCTTCTCTACTCATTAAAAACACATTCGACAAGAATATTGTTTTAGGTTTCCTTGTTTGTCACGGTAATGCACCCGTGGTTCAATTTCAAACCCTATTCCTCCTATTCAATATACACACACAAATTCATCAGTCAATTTTCTTAGGAGAGCATACATGATAAAAATCAAAGAAGAAGTTGCAGACAAGAAATAAATTCACTTACTTCGATAGAAGTGCAAACACAGTTACAGTGGGGTATGGAGGGAGGGAGGGAGAGAAGAAGAAAAAGAGGGATGGGGTATGGAGGAAGGGAGAAGGGGAGAGAGCAAGAGAGAGAGGGAGGGGGTATGGAGGAAGGGAGGAGGAGAGAGAGAGAGAGAGAGAGAGAGAGAGAGAGAGAGGCACCTTGTATGCATTTGAGAGGGGGAGACAATACACTTATATGTGTATATATATATACTTGTATATTATATATTATTATTAACATATATATATATAAATATTATATATTATATGTATATACACCTATTATATATACAATATCATATTATACACACCCAAAATTTAAACAATAGCGTGTAGGCACTTCTTATACCATAAGTACCTCATACGCGCTTTTTATACCATAAGTACCTCGTACGTGATTTTGACTGTTTAGGCTTGGAAATAGGCCTGGATGACAAAGCTACGGTTTGGAAGTTTGATTTCCCTCAATTTCTCTCATTTTTGACGTGTTTTATTTTATCAACTTGGTTTATCGACTTTGTCATCATCAAGTTTACACTTCATCAAGTGGGTATTTCTAAAATTGCCACCATATTTTCACCCATCTTCTGAGCTTTCTAACCATATAATTTTTTTTAAAATTTGAACAATAACATATTATTATTGAATTTGTTTTACCATTGTCTCCATAGTTCTCACAGACATAGGTGCACCATTTTTTTAATAACTTTTGATATACTTATCCAGATTTTAAAAACTTTATATATTATTGTAGTGCACTTGATTCTTTACAATTTAAAAAAAATAAATTATATTTTCAATTTGTTTAGTGCAACTTATGTTTCGTGCACGAAAGTGTACCTAATTTTCAGGATCTGATCGATTGGAAAAATCATTTAAAAAATATATATTCAACAAAAAATTACAAAAACATACACATCTTCTAGTGCTCACACTTAACTATCTTTCTGCCAAAGAATTTGTCAAAATACTAAATCTAACTATGAATTTTTTGATGCGTACGTCAGACACTATGTTATGTTTTTCAGAAAAAAATTAGGGTCTGTTTTTCGTGCGCAAAGGATTTCACCCCCTTAATCTTATCCAATTTTGAAAAAGTGTAGTATTTTGGAAACTAGATTGAGAGTACTACAATATTTGTTCTTTGATTATCTTCATATCTTGAGTGGATGACTTTTAAATTTTTGCCTCCAAGTTTAGGTTCACATGATTTCATAAAAAAAGTGTCCACTTATACCCCCCTTTTTTACCACCATCTTTGTGCACTTACCCAATTGTTTCTTTAAAAAACTGTGTGGAGAGAAGTGAGTGATGTGAGAATAGGAAGACTAAAATAAGAAAAAAAATTAGAATCTAGGGTTCATAGATAAGTGAATAAATGAGACTATGGAATAAGTATAAGTGACAATCTAGGAAGGAAATGTGTCAAATGAGTAAGAGGAAAAGCTAAGGTGAAACTGTAAATAATGAAAAACCCTAGGGAAGAAAAAGGTAGCTCAACTCTCATTGATGTAGACTACAACCCTCAACCAATATATAGGATACATCTGTAAAAAGTGATATAGGTGGATGCATGTAGGACTTTATTTAACATCTAACCCTATGAATTTAACACCTTTTTAGGGTACTATAAGTACCACATCAACCTTCAATCCCACTCCCCTAGCACATGGTTTCCTTGGTGCACCTTTCTTGTCTATTAATTTCCATTCCTTTGGTCTACTTCCACTCTTCTCAACCATTAAAATTAAAGCCAAACTTACCAAACAAGGCCCTAATAATTTTTTTTCACAATAGATAACCTTCTATCCCTATTTGGTGTGATCAATTTTTCAAGTAAATGCAATTTTCTATGAGATATGTAACTAGGAAAAATCAGAAGAGGAAGAGAAAAGAAAATACTTCCAAGGAAAGAAAAGGGTAAGATAAAAATATAATATAACCCACTCCCATCTTGACCTAATATTAAATAAAATACATGGCTTGATGAGGTTTAAGGATTACCAAATGCTTGCAATAGGATTGAACTTTAGAGGATAGTGTTGAGGATAAGGCAAGTTTAATTGAGGTAGACTAAATAAAAGCAACATATAACAATATTTTCATAAAAAAGAGGATAGAGAAGAGAAAAAGGTAAGCTAGAAGCAACTAGGAGGATTCTCAATCAAGTCTAAGATGAAATAGTGAACTTTTAGCTTTAGGTAAAACAACTATGAATGTCATATTCATGCTTAAATTTAATGAAGTATTTGCACACCTCTTATTAATGCAACATCTTATAGGCATCTAAGGGTATGTCTTATGCAATAAGGCTCATGGAATCTGATGTCATGGAAATGGGGACAAGGCAACAACAAAGTTCAATGTTAATAAGTTAGTTTCAACCATAAAAACAAAACAAAGAACTAAAAACCATTCCAAACATATCAAGAGAGATTTCAAAAAGCATGAAAGAAGTTTAACAAAATAAAAGAAAGGAGAAGAGCCTCCCTAAGATGCTTCCATGATGCCTTTTGATGCTTCTCCCTTGTTTCTCTCCTCTCCAAGTCCCAAATGAGTGTAGCTCTCAGCTTTTAGCACTAGCCATGGATGCCATATGGAGATTCAAGATGGTTGAATATGATAAGCAAATACTATGCAAGAGTAGATAGTGATGCTATGAAAAAGCTCTATGCTAATGCCAGTATAACAACAATACTCTAAAATGCTTCCTTTTGCTTGAGGAGAAGGGTTCTATTTATAGAAGAAATGGGGAAATGAAGGGTTAAGATTGAATGTTGGGGATCCATGTGCACAATTGGCACCAATAAAATGGTGACAAGTGTCAACATAGGATTGGGTTGAGAGAAGAGGTTGGAGGCATTAAAGGCCTGAGAAGACCTCATGGTTATCTAGAAGGTAAGGGTCAAGTCTAAATTAAGATTACCCATTGGATTAACAGTTAATCCAAGGATAAACCTTTGTGCAAATGTTTAAGAGATAATCATGGTCAAAGCATTAATGGCCTGATGAGACCTTTGGGTTGGGTAGAGGTTGAGTCAAAACAAATGTTTTAACCATGTGGGAGGGTTGAATTAACCATTAATGGTTATTGGAGACTTTGGGGATTAAGTGGTTGAAGGTTGAAAGCTTTCAAAGGTTATCCAAGACTTTGAGGGTTAATTTGTTGAACACACAAAGCATTAATTGCTTTTCAAAGACTTTGGAGTCTTTGAGAAGTGACTCCAATTTGCTTAGGAATGTGACAATATTTAGGGGATGGATTAGGCTAATTAGGAAGGGTTTAGAAGAATCTAGAAGGGGTTTAGGCATACAAGTGGATTTTGTAGGAAAATGCAAGCGGGAGAAATTTTGGTATTTTCAATTAAAATAAAATCATTTATTTCAATTAAATGGTGTAAGTTGAATTTGGATAAATATTTAAATAAATATTAATTTATTTAAATGAGAAAAAGAAGATAAAGCATTTAAAATGCTTGAAGACTTTGAGGGAAACCATTAAAGGCTTGAAGACTTTAAGGAAAACCATTAAAGTCTTTAAGAAGACTATAGAAGAAAGCCATCAAGTTTGAAGACTTTAAAGCCATCAAGTTTGAATACTTTAAGGGAAACCATTAAAGGTTTCAAGTGGGTGAGGATAAATAGGATTTTAAATAAATAATTTATTTAAAATAGTTGTGCAACTTGCTTTTGTAGGAAAATACAAGTGGGTGGAGGATAAAGGTGATTTTAAATAAATGTTAATTTATTTAAATGTGAGAGGTGGGATTTTGGGGGATTTAAATAAATATTAATTTATTTAAATGTGAGAGAATATTTTAATTAAATAAATATGATTTATTTATTTAATTAATGGTCTGAATTTGGTTAAGTGAATTAAATCAAATAAATTGAATAATTTATTTAATTAATAGGAGAAGAGGGTTAAGATGAATTAATTAAATATATTAATTTAATTAATTATTAATTGATAGTTAAATAATCAAATAAATATTAAATATTCATTTAATTAAGTGGACAGATTTATGTGACTACTAGATCAACTCAATCATGGAGAAAAGAGGTGAAATCCAGTATTTATAAGGTCATAGAGACCTTATTTCCAATGATGATAAGTGCCAACAGATTCATTTGGAATCTATATTGAAATTATTAAATGAGAAATGTAGCATAAAATGGTTGTCACAATAGATGTGACAAGAAATAATAATGATAATTTAGATAAGGAGAGGTCTAATCACAATTGGTGACTTCAAGCCAAACCACTTTGAATGTGAGGGATGTTGTTTATGCACATGTGTAACAAGGGATCCCTTATCATTTAAATAATAATGCCAAAGTCCTTCCAAATTACCACTTAATTAAATTGTTAGAGGGTGGAGGAGTGGACCAATCAATCTTCTACATCTAGTCTCAAACACCCAATATTGAAGAAGTGAAAGAAAATTTTTAACCCTTGGCATGATTGGAGGTCCATGTGAAGAACATGATGAATAAAATATAGTTCATATCAATACTAGAACATGATGGATCTTTAGACCAATTATTTCAAGAGTACACGAGGTTTCAATTTTATAGGGTTAGTGAATAAAATACCCTCCAAGAAGTGTTAAAGATTCCATAAATCTTATTTCTCAAAACTCCCCTTTGTGTCGCCAAAAGTTTCAAATTTTGGTATGATGACTCCCTATTCCAATGGACTCTTTTGAGGGTCTTCTCACTTCATCATGACTTAGAAAGAAATTACAAACCACCTTAATTATAGTATTATGTACTACATGTAACCTTTTTCTTTTTAGGTGAAAGAGTAATTTAGTTTTGATAATAATTAAGATGTGATGTAGACCATTTTTTGATTTAATAATACTTGGGACTTCATAATGTATTACAGAATTGCAAATCTTGGATAGCTTATTTAATTTTGATAATCAATACTTTGTAATTGCTTGAAGGAAGTGAAAGGTTCCAATAGCTTTTGATCTTTTTTATTACTACCTATATTAATGGTTCCTTTTGATGAGCATCAAAAAGAGCAATTTATGAGAATATTTTAGATTAGTTAGAAATGGATAAGGATGGCCACATAGATTTTACTCAAATACGATGATGGGATTAAGAACCACCTAATTGGTAGGTGGCCCATTTCATCTAATAGTCCATTGGAGTTTGTTGGAAAATATTGTCCACGTTAGTTGAGAATGATACAATTTGTTTAATGGTTTAAATTAATGACTCACAATCATCAAAAGCTTCATCCAATTATAGAAAATTAGGAAGGAATGCAGTGAAAAATGTACTCATGATCCCATAAATTTCAAAGAATACACAATAAAAAAAATGAAATGTTATTTTTGGTACTTAGATTAGATAATTTAGAAATCAAATAATTCTTGATCCATTCAAAATACCACCTATCCCTCTACAAGTTTGATACCCCAACCACTTCCCTAATCAATATAGTTAGATGATTGTGTGCAATTTATAGGAGGATTTGACTAGTCAAATCTTCAACATCATATGATTTCAAATGAAGTACTTTGATGTAGTTATAAGGAACTAATTCCACTATTGTTATAATTTCCTATTTAGTTCTTTTGTATAAATAAGATTTTATTTCTCATTTCTCATATAATTTTTTGTAGGCTTGTTCTCAATAGCAAACCTCGCTTGCATTTTTTTCCATCTATTTATGAAGCCTAGAACTTGAACCTTGTTTTGTTTCTCTAATGCTCAAAGCCTTTACTTCTATTAAGATGCATATATTTCTTGAATTCTATTACATACGAAGTAATTACTGTTTCATTTTGATCATATTTCTACGTTGTATAAATGAGTGTACGCCTTTTATATTCTTACCAAGATATTTTGGTTTTATTTTTAGTTCTTGCCAGCAGGAAACTATAGCAGAGGGGTTTTTCATTAATCTCTATGCTAAGAAACCAATCATAAATCACTTCCTTGAAAATGTTTTCCTATTTTCTTAGGTCTACCTATTAACCTGCGTATTTTTTACCAGTATTTTGGATAGAAAATATTTTGGCCGCCTATGATTGGCCTTGTAGACGGCTGACAGACCCATTCAGAAGTGTGCACAGTTTTTTATAGGAGAGAACGCATGAGTACCCAAGAGAGGGCGAGAAGACAGAGGTCTTGGGGCATTCATTCTGACATCGTTGTTGTTCCCTGGTCCCTGTTGCAATTTTCGTCCACCCGTCTCTTTGCATATGCATTCAAAACTGCCATTTTTTCTAGTACAAACACATTTTGCATGCACCGTATAAACAGTCCACGTACCATGATCACAACTCAAAATCCCCGCTCTCGAATGATCAGATCTAAAATGATCTGTAAACTATAATTTATATGATGATTCCCCAAAAAGCTTAGCATCATATGTTAGGCAGTGCCGACGAACTTTTTTGCCCTGTGATTGACATATCACAATTTCATAGCCACAACTTGGCGGCAGCAGTACGAGAAGCCTGTGAAAAGAATGGATGGTTCACCATTGTCAACCATGGAGTTCTATTGGATCTTCTCAAAGATTTGGAGGCCCTTCTTGAGGAACTATTTTCTCTACCAATAGAGGTTAAGGAAAGAGCCATAGTGTACAATCCGGATGCTTGTTCTGCTAACAATGAGACTTTTGATTTGGAGCGCCTGCCTGATTTAGCTACAATGCAGAAATTGCATGACAGGCTATGGACAAAAGAGGGAAACCCAAAGTTCTAGTCTGTCACCCACTTAGATTTGTTATCCCATTTCTTTATAAATTTCATAATCATTGATGATCGATTGTTTATTTCTTATTGTTTATGATTTAATTATTGATACCATGTTAACACAGAGCTTAACCAACTGGCACGTTATTTTGCCTTTTTCTCTTTTCAAAACTATTGGCACATAGTTAAAAAAAATTCAGAGGTAAACATCAGTGACAGGCTAACAATTCCATTTCTTCTAGAGGTCAGATGGGCACTGGGCTGCCATTTCGTATTAAAAACTAGTATATTTATGATAGTGTTTATTAGACCATACAGATCTTGCTTTGGTAGATTGGATACATTTTTATTTTCATCTAGGCCTTACCAAATGTTAGTTATGGGTAGCTTGGACAACTATTCGTCCTGACCCAGAAATAGCAGCATTAGGTATGAGTAGTTTGGACAGCTGTTTGTCCTAATCCAGAAATTAGAAAATGGTTGTTTTTGTCAGATCCTATTGTTAGGATAAAAACAATTGTTATTTAATAGTGGCTCTTTTTAGGTGACACCTCATAGCCAAAATTAGTTATTGGTTATTGAGTTGTCTTAATCTCAGCCGTTGGTTTGAATTAATCTCGACCGTTGGTTTTCCAACAGAGTAGTATAAAGAGGGGTCATGGGTCATTTGGAAAATATGAAGTTTGTGAATTATTTGTAGAGTTAGCAAATAGTCTTGCGGCGTTTGCAAGGGGCGTAGTGATAGCGTTGGGGATAGCAGTGCAGGAATATCAGTGGGAGAAATTAGGAGATTGTCGGAGTTCTGCCAGTGAGAGGCAAGGAATTTTGTATCTCTTAATTTGTTGAAGTTAATATATTTCTCATCTGCAATACTGGTTTTCCCTTCGGGGTTTTTCCAAGGACAATTGTCCGAAAATATCATGTTATTGTGTTACATATTTCTTTCCACCTATTTTTATTTCAAGAAGTTGTAGTTGTGTTATTTTCCAATATTTGTTGATCAAATAATCTATTAAAGATAGGAGGTTAATAATCAATAACTGCAATAGAATTTTCACACCAAATACCAACAATCAAATAAAGTTTAATATTTCTCAGAGCAACGTGTCAATGGAAATACATGTTTGTTTTTTCCCATAAATAGATCAGTTGTTTTCTAGGCTACTATTTTCAATTTCGAAAACTATTTTATTGTATGGTAGATTTAGTCAGATATTACCATATACTTATTTGTACAAAAGTATTTAAGCCCATTGACGTGCAATAATTCAGGCAATACGGTACTCTCTATGTTTCCTCTCTGTGTATTTTGGGGTGTTTTATTAGGTAAACATTAGAGCTCAGTGTAGCTTATTTTAAGATTTGTACCTCAAAATCTGTAGGTGTTAGGAAATTTCAAAAACATTATTTTTCAGTTATGTTCAAAGTGATCGTTAGTTTAACAGATTAAGTTGTTAAGGTGTGGTAGTTAGTCTAACACTTTCTTCGCTATAATTCAAATAGATTCAATACAGGTAGAGGTCTTGATGTTACATGTAGATCTGTCATTACAACAAAATCTATAGATTCAAATCAACGTTTTCACCTATGCCAAAAATGACAGTTAATCCATATGACAATTCGTAGATACACATAGATCTGCCATTACAAATTAATATGCAGGTGTTTGATTGAATTAAAGGACAAGAATGTTGTTAAACTTCTTACAAGTGTTTCGGTTTCAAGCTTGAGATGCTAGTTCTTAGTCTTTAAAATTCAGAAGCATGCCTTCTGATTGAGTTTTCTTTTGCATGTCAGTAACGTCATGAGGACTTTCATATCAAGCATGACCGAACTGCACAATAAGATGAGTAAAATATTCCTTGCCAGCCTCAATCTAGACGTCAAGTCACTATTCCATTCTGATTTTGAGAAGTGCTATTCTTTTATGGGTATAAACCACTACACACCCAAGGACAAAGAAATGGACGAGGAGGTTATGCATCCACATACAGATATCGGCTGCTTCTCAATGCTTTACACTAACAATACCCTGGGTCTTCAAGTAAAATCAAAGGAAGGGAAGTGGTTGGACGTTATTCCTGTACCTTATTCATTTGTTGTTATGGCAAGCGATCTCCTCAAGATGTTAAATTCTTTAACCCAGACCCATTATTAGTTCAAATACATTTTTCTGTTGTTCATAAACTAAATGGAGTTTAGTGCAGGTATGGACCAATGGAAGGTTCCACAGTACAGAACATCGAGTTGTTTATAAAGGATGGAAGGAACGTATATCTTTTGCCTATGTTGTGCTCTTTTCAGAAACACTTTTTGCATGCACCGTATAAATAGTCCACGTACCATGATCACAACTCAAAATCCTCGCTCTCGAATGATCGGATCTAAAATGATCTGTAAACTATAATTTATATGATAATTCCCCAGAAAGCTTAGCATCGTATGTTACCCTTTCGATTCTCTAGTAGCGGTTTATCGAAGATGGGAATTGCACTACAAACCTAGGCATTTGCAATATCTTCGAATCCTGCAATTTTAAATGGGAGGCTGAAGCAGACAGCTCCAGATTCATGTACATATTTAGTTTTGCCACAAGATATGTTAAGGAGAATAAAGTCAGGTTAGCTGAAATCACAAGGTTCAGTGTTATATCCTTTTTTATTTCAAATGAAAGTACTAAAAAATCGTTGATTGTTTCTACCATAAACTACCCAGGATGCTCTTTTGTTGCCAATTTACACCATCCCATTGGAATTTTTTTGATAAAACATTGTTCTTTATGATTGAACTAAATGCTGTTGTTTTTTATTTTTGTAGGTTTAATCCACTATGTGTGTTTTTCTGTTGTTTTTGGTAACCTGTGTTCTAACTCCTATTATTATGTATTGTAGAGAGCCGTGAGACAGTTTCTAGCATAATTATGAAAATACAGTTGTAAGATTACCAAGATGCTCTCTAATGTTCAACTAGTACTCCTATTTCCTAGAGGACCCAGCGAGTATGGTTTGGTGTACTAGTCTTGAAAGAAAGCATTAACTCTAACAACATGGTCATGTGTCCAATCTCTGATTTGAGACTCTAGATTGACTGAATTCTTTTTTCTCGTATTAAAGAATTTGTATCATCAAGAAGTTTGAGTTTCCTCTTTTGTGAGTTTCAAAACATTAATTTTACATATTTTTTACAACTTAATAAAACAAATGATTCTTCCACAATATAGTCCTGTTTTTCAGCCTGTTTGCATATTGATCTTTAGCACATGTTTGGCATCTTTAATTTCAATCAATCACTTTCATCTTTGATGACCAATGTTATACCAAATGTCAATGCAAATAAATGCAAAAAATATGCAATGATCTCGTTTTCTTTAGCTAATTATTGGAGTTAAAAAGTCTCCAGCCTAAAAGAGTATACTATACATTTCATCCTATACAGATCCAAGTATTGAAGGAAAAACTACTTCTTGTGTTACATTGTGGCACTAAGAGAATAATGAGTTCTGCTATGTATATACATTAGCAAGAATAAGAAAGTATAGTGAATGTTGTGTCAAACACAATCTCGATCAAACAAAAAAAAGCGTCCCAAGTTTCTTTCTAGTTGATTGTTGAAAAGGTGAATTTGTGGTCAACCAACATGTCATGCCAAAGGGTGAATCGTTATGACCGTCATGTGAAGATTAATTGAATTAATTAATTTTATAAATAATAAAAAACATGAAAGGTGAATTGTAAAAGTTATTGTGTTGGTTTGAGGCATTAAAACGATTAATTTTGTAATACCTGGACAAAGTTAACGTGGTAATATATTGAAAGTGCTGTAAATGCAAATATATTATCTTGCGTATCGTCGTGTGGTGCCATTGGAGGTGTGCATGGAATCTTTGCAAATTACAACTAGAAAACATTAATGTATTCGGAAGACTGGGTCGGTACTTCGGTAGAGCACATGCTGGTTTTATTTGTTATTTAAAATATTGGGAGTATGGACAGTATAAAACACTTCTCCCTAAGTTCTCCATGGCATAAAATAAAGTAAGTCTTTGATTAAGTCAATAAAATAAATAAATATATTTTGATGAAAACAAAAATGATATAAATTAAATGATTATAATATAAATCTTTGATTAATACATTATTTCTACTTAATAAAAACAATAAATATATTTTGAATTATTGCAGACTCTCAGAATATATATTATAAAATAAAAGATTATTTAGTATATCTTTTGATCAAGGCATATGTCTTTTAATAATAAAAGAAATAAATGTATTTCGACTTATTCAACATTTCAGATTTTGGAGAATATAAAAGGCATAAAATAAAAGATTATAAAGTAAGTCTTTGATCAAATCATATGATTTTTAGTCAATAAAATAAACTAGCACTTGTATCTATAGGAGGTTCAAGGGATTCTCTAATAGAATATTACAAGTAAAATTTAAATGTATTTTAAGATTAAATAATTAATTTTATAACAATATATATGTCTTTTTTTTAATGGCTCTGACAATTTTCAACAATGGATGAGTCAAGAATACTAAGAAAGTGAATCTCTCCCATTGATTGAAGGATTAAAAAGAATGATTCAAAGTGATAAACATGGTGTTGATATCTTGCGTAGTATTGCTCATATTGTTGATTCTAATATCATTCCTATGAAGAGTTGTGTTGAAAACCTAGGTTATACACAACCTCCTAGTCAAGTTAATCATTCCATTCCGTTAACAACTCCTATGGCTATTGTTCCTACCTTCACATCAAACATCATGGCTACCTCTACAATGAAATACTCGTAACAATAATAAAAAAATGTTTTGAATTTAACCCATTTCTTTGTTATTGCAGAGGACCCCCCTTTGCTTCAGTGTCCTCGTCCTTAGTATAGGACTAGGCATACATCGAGATCACGAGTAGAGGGCAGAACAATTGAAGAGGGGGGAAATGATGAAGAAAACGATTTTCCACTTAGTCTTTTCATAGATTCAAAGAAAAAACAAGAAAAGAAATGATTGTAATTTACCTTATTTGATAATGACTAATTTTTATGTGTTAATGAATGTAATTATGTGCTAATGAATGGTTATGAATGATATTTGTTAATTAATATTGATGAATGTTGCGTGTTAATTAATGTTAATCAATGTTATGTGTTAATGAACGTTATGTGATATTAATGAATGAATGTTATATTTTATTAATGGTAGAAAGAAAGAAAGAGTGAATGTTAGATGTTAACAGGGAATTTAGAGTGATGTTAGTGGGGGAGGGGGAGGGGGAGGGGCCAAATGAGTTTCCACCTTCATGTGGTTGGCCCTATTAAGTAGAGAATATTAAACTATTCTCAAAACCAAGCGAAGCTCAATAAGATAACACACTTTTCTATATTTCATTATGTTGCACAGTTAATCTTATTGAATAATGTATATTGAATCTTAATTGTAGGGTCCAACAGAGCCAACACGAACAACACCACAAGTTGTTGGGTATAATGAACTCCCATTTATGTATACTTTATGCTACATGTATGCACATCTCTATGGTTTTTATGTGTACTTTATGCTACGTGTATGTTGCATGCCTTACGTGAATTCATGCATACACTTCATGCTTTACATGTATTTGTGCCTTATGTGTACACTCTATATTTTGCATGAATGCTTCTTGCCCCAATTACATTCATGTGTATGCTCTATATGTATTCTTTATGTTTTATGTGCATACTTCATGCTTTAAGTGCATCCATGTGCCTCATGTATATTACTCTTAAATGCATGTTTTATGTATATATACTTTATAAATTGTGGATATTAATGTGTCTGTTGTATCTTCAACATGATTTCCTCATTGTATGATTTATATGTGTACTTTTTCATATATGTCTTGTACCTTAGGGGGTATTTGTGTGTATTAGTTCATGTCTTGTGTGGATGCTTCATGCTCATGCCTTGCGTGTAACAATATGTATGTTTCATGACTTAAGAGAATTCATGCTCTACATATATTAAAGTGTATGCTTTATGACTTTAGCGGATTCATCTGGATGCCTCATGCTTTATGTATGCTTCCTGCTTTATGCGTTAAGTATATTCATGAGTACGCTTCTTGATTTAAGTATTCATTGTATGCTTCATAATTCAAGTGTATTCATTTGTATGCTTCATTCTTTAAGTGCTCATTGTATGCTTCATGCTTCAAGGTATTCATTTAATGTATGTCTTATGACTCATATGTATTCATTTGTATTCGTCATGTTTCGAGTGTATTCTTCATGCTCCATGCACAACATGTGTGCTTAAGTGAATTCATGGACACTCTACGTGTTACAATGAACATCTTGTAAGCATATAATTTTTCAAATTAATTATGCTCTTAAAATGTTGTTCTCCTCTATTTCTTGGTTTTATACATTGAACACTCTTTATCATGAG
Organism: Cryptomeria japonica; assembly: GCF_030272615.1. Taxonomy (NCBI): domain Eukaryota; kingdom Viridiplantae; phylum Streptophyta; class Pinopsida; order Cupressales; family Cupressaceae; genus Cryptomeria; species Cryptomeria japonica. Next base: position 284,076,568 of record NC_081415.1, read on the forward strand.
AATAGTTACTGTTGTATTTTTTGTGCAGGGATGATCTCACAATACCAGTCCTCTTCTATCTATGATCTGTCTCCTAAGATTCAACCATCAGATGGGTGAGTAAGGAGTGGCACTGAGTTGGGATAAGACGTCTGAGGTTTATTTGGGAGCTAAACTTGTCAGACAATTCCTAAAGTGATCAGAAATGTAAGAGGGCAATTGAATTTCAGTTTTCATAGGTTTTCATCTCGACAAATTTGATTAGGAAGAGCAGGATCTATGCGATATTTCAGATGTTAAGCCTTTAAGAGGTTTTTGCTTATGTATAACACTGTAAGAAATTATATTTCATTAAGATAAGTATGTTTGGTTATAGAAAAAGGCTTATTTGTCCATCGGTGTAACTTACCCCAAAGAAGGCTTATTAGCAAAGTCATAGGGAAGACATGAGTTATCGAAGCAGAAGGAAATAAGCTATCCCGATACCCGATGGGTCTTGTAGACGTATAAAAATGACCATATTCCTAAATGAATATTTTATGTTCATTTCTCTATTTAATTAAATCCAATTTAATTAAATCACCCACATTCCTCTATTTAAGTTAACTAAATTACTCAATTTATTTAAATTAAATTCACTAGGCCTCTTTTTCCATTTAATGAATAAATCATTTTATTCAATTAAATCCCTTTTATCTACTTTTAATTAAATTCAAATTTAATTAAATAGTTATCCTAAATTGAATAAATCTAATTTATTTAATTTCCCCAAATTACAACCAAATTGAATTAAATTAACTTTATTTCAATTAAATCCTATTATCTCTCCGTCCACTTGCAAAATCCTACATCTCCCACTTGCCTCCTAACCCCTTCTAGACTCTTATAATCACTTCTAAATTAACCTAACCCATCTCCTAAATATTGTCACATCCCTAAGCAAAGGGGAAGTCACTTCTCAAACCCTCAAAGTCTTTGAAAACCCTTAAAGGCTTCAACAACTTAATTTTGAAAGTCTCCTAAACCATTAATGGTTAACTCAACCCTCTAGCATGATTAAAGAATTTCCCTAAACTCAACCTCCATGTAACCCAAGGGTCTCCTCAAGAATTCATTGCTTTGACCATGGTTATCCCTTAATTCTTTGAACAAGAGTTTATCCTTTGGATAAAAGCTTTATCCAATGGGTAATCTTAACTTTACCTTAACCCTTACTCCCTAAGGTAACCATGAGGTCTTCTCAGGCATTTAATGTCTCCAACCCCTTCTCTCAACCAGTCTTATGTTGACAATTGTCACCATTTCATTGGTGCAAATTGCAAACATGGATTCCCAACTTTCAAACTCAACCCTTGATTAAATCTTTCAATCCTGGCCATCCATTGCCCTATTTTTGCTATAAATAGAGCTCTCATTCCTCCATTTTTATATATCCAAGTCTTTAGCATCATACTTATGTTAGGATTCCCACAGCTATTGGGAGGAGGGGTGAATCAGTATCTGACTGGTAATTAGAATTTCTTAACTTAAAATATGCAAAACATAATATAATAGTGTACCGGTATGCAATAAATAATGCAATAAACAGAATTAAGTACATCCACATGAAAAGTACACCATAACACAAGATGTTTAATGAGGAAACCCGATGTGGGAAAAACCTCGGTGGGATTTGTGACCCATAATATTCACTCATTGGCCAATAAGAGAATATTACTTACAATAGGGGCCTGCACATGCAGGAAGGCCAACTCCCTAGAGCTCACTGCTCAAATGGGAAGTCTCATTGACTTACAATGTGGATTAAACAGATCCAATAACTTGTACTACTTTACAGTAGCATCTTCAATGCCAGATTCAATACCGGTTCCTGCTTTGTTCTTTACATATACCCTTTGACCTATTTTCGCACATTAGGTCTGCCTAATATTTTCTTTCATGCTTCTACCTCCTTATTACAAATGTCTATAATGATCTCCTTTATATATAAGAGTTATTTTACAATTTTCCAAGTCGACTTACAATAATAAACAAAATATTGTATAACAAAAATCCTATCGGCCTTTGTGCCGGTATACTTCCTTTCTTCTGTGCCGATGCCGGTGTAGAGTGTGATCTGCTAATGCCGGTATAAAGTCTTTGCCGGTGCCATAGGATTGCAAGGTTGCCATCAATGACAAAACCTTCAATCACATACAATGTCTCATTGGAATGTGCATATGCCAACAATCTCCCCCTTTGGCATTGATGGCAACACTCATGAGAAATTTCAAAAAGTATCCACAAATGTGTAGTCCAAAAATGTTACCAAAAGTGTGTGCTCCCCCTGAGCATATGATTCCGGTGATTTGAATTTTCTCATCCCACTACTCCCCCTTTGGCATCAATGAGAAAGGTTGTCAAGATGTTAGTAGAGTTTGTAGTTTCAACTATCCATAAACTTAACCTTGTAGCTGGGTAGTTATAATCTAAAAAAGATCTCCCAAAATCAAGTTTATACTATCCATAAACTTCTTACTATCCTTTATTGCTGCCTCAGTTCTCTTCACTGTACCGATGAGATGTTGCAAATGTTCTACCGGTGTTTTGCTTCCCTGTATTAATGCCTCAGAAATTTCCTTCCGCAGAGATGCTAGATAGTCCAATCTTGGACTTAGTTTAGATCTCAAATGTTTTGCCTTATTTATTATCCTTTATTTCTCTCTTTCCAATTTGAGTAGTTCTTCCTCAAAATTTCTTATCTTTTCCTCAAAAGCTGATAGTGTATCAGGTGAGTTGACAAAGTTGTCTGCAAGTTTATTTATCTCATCCTGTACCTTGCTTATTTTCTTGTCAATATCTACAGTCAAAAAGTTTGTTTTACATTTATCTTTATACAAATTTTTGTATTCTTTCAACAAATTACATAGTTCCGAGTGTGTCTAAATCTCTATTACACTTCTTTATTTCCTCATCAAAGAATTTATGTTTCTCAATTTCTACTTTATCCTTTACTGACTCTTCATTTATTTTCTCAATATTCTCTAAGATATATTTACACAGTGTGTCCAATTGTCCTAAAGAATCTATGTTATCTATATTACAATTAGGTGCAATTACCTTCAAAATTGGTATGGAATCATCAATTACTTTGTAAGCTTGTGAGTTGCAGTCGGTTATTTTCTTGATAGAATCAAGTAATACCTCAGTCACATTTGTTGATTTGTATGTTGATGATGATCCAACAATCTGAGTGCCGATGGAAGTTACCAAGCTTGTATTGACCTCTGGTAGGTCAGTTTGTGTCTGCATTTCTTTAAGCACTGGTTTTCCTACTTCACTTGTTACCGGTGGCACTGTTTCCTTATGTACCTGTTCCGATGGTTGTTGTTCCGGAGCCTTTAGCTCTGTTCGTTTTTCAGTATGTTGAATTTCCTCAGTCTGTGACTCAGTCTTTGCCTTTTTCTCTTTATCATCTGCTGGTTTCACAGTTTCCTCAGTCACCGGAGGCTCACTAGCCATATCTGACTTATCAGTTGAATCTTTGTCTACTACTATTTTGATCTCCTGAGTATCAACATTCACAATATATAGGACTTCAGAATTAGGATTATTATCCTCCACATCCATACTTTCAGCTGCCGGTTGATCTTCAATAGTTGTTGTTTTCACCGGTGGAGTATTTAAAGAAGGTGGGGGTAAGTTGTCTTTAACTTTGATGCTTGGTGGTCCACCAACTTTACCATTGCCCTTGTCTCTGTCTTTCTGGTAAACCTTCATAGGTTTGGGGTTCATGTATTCTTCTTGTTTTTCTTTCTCAACCAGGAATATATCCCATCCATCTTCTGTTTCCTTTGTTACCTCATTAACTTTTCCTGCCATTAGTGAAATATGTCGGTGTGCAGTAGAGAATACTGTCCGGTTTGCTTGAGCAATCAAATCATCAATTTCTTTAGGAGATTTTACCGAATATACAACATGTAGCTTCTCAATTTTTATTTTCTTATCCAATTCTATCACTGCCTATCTTCTTGCCTCAAGTCTTTTGAATAATTCATCTGGAACTTCATTGACTACTTCCATAAAAAATTTCTTGTACACATCCATATGTAATATAACACTATTCTCAACTTGCTCTTTTTCATCAGCTGTTAGAGTGTTATATATTTTCTCTATATTCTTCAATTTACCTTCCTCTATAATTTCATTTAACAATATATCAAGAGGGGCCTGATCTTTGTTTGTCCTTTTCTTCTTCTTGGGTGTCAGTTTCTTCTTTGGTGTGGCCTTTCTAACCAGAGATTTCACAGCTTGTTGCTTTTGCCTTGTCCTTCTAGGTGAAGGTGTGGTTGCCGGTGAGGGATCTCTTTTCCTTACAACTCTTTTAAAAGTTGCAGGCATGTCACTTCCTGAAGAAGTACCTACCGGTGATAGGTGAGTTTCAAGCTGTGAAGCTACTAACTCATCCTCTGTTATGCCGATTTTCTTCAATACATCTTCCTTGATGGCTTTTTCTTGTCTGGATCCTTTCCTTACAAATGCCTCAACCTTCTTCACCCTTTTCTTTGATTGAATTTGGCTTTCTATGGTTTCAGCACTACCAAATACTTCTTCTTTTGGTTCTTTGGGGGCTTCTAGAAGTGCTTTGGTATATGTTTCAACTATGTGATCATCTGTTTCATATCCCATCTCGGTTACCCAAACTATCCTTGGGATGACCACTTCCATCCAAATTTCATCTTTCTTGATGACAAAGCATATTTCATCCTTGTACTTGTCTACAATCTTCTGTGATAACCTTACTCTTTTCTTCATTTTGACTTTTAATGCTTGAAAGAAGTCATTTATATTGTTTTCCTTGTTCTCACCCATGTTATTGAATAGTTCAGTCAATTGTTTGCCTACCAGTATGTCATATCCAAGTTCTTTGTAACCTATACTAGGAACCTGTTTTGTTATGTGTAGAACTAGGAATACTAACAAATTTCCAAATCTGAAGGTTCCTTTCTTATCCTTCTTGATCTTTCCAAGATTGTCAATTAATTCATCCTTTAGCCATTCACATATGTCAATTTTTGCATTATCTGTTACCATATCATAAGCACTCTTAATGCATAAACTTGAAATTGAATTTAGTCTATTAGCATGAGTTGCCTTATACCTGTAAAGCGGAAAATCGATCGAACCCTAGTTGCTCTCCCCTCTTCCAACTCCAAGGAGAGAGAAGGGAGGTCGCTAGGGTTGATGGTTTTCACTTGGGGGAGACTTTACATTCAAAAGAGGGGTTGAAACCCACAAGATCCAATCCCACACAATGCAAGATCGGATTCTAAATGAGTTTCAAGGGTTAAGACAGCAAGGCTACCCTCTTTTGTAAAGAATGTTGATAGAAGAATTAAGCTAGGAATGCATAGAAAGTAGGAAAGATTCGCTTATAAACTGAGATAGGGATATAGGATGAAGCTGCAGACCTGGAATTAGCAGTAAAATGTCGATACGGCGCTGTCCTGCAAATTTGAGCGAAAGTTGACGGGACGATGGCGCCCGGCGCCACGTTCCTCCGAAAAATCCGCGAAACGAAGGGGGATCTGTTTGTCTCTGCACAAGGATTCCAGATCTTCAATTTCAGCCGCGTACCTGCAACCTACACATAGAAAAGCGAAGACGATTGGGGGGTTAGGGATTAGGGGTTTGCCTTTAGGTCAAACCCCGGTTTTGGAATTAACCAAGAAATGAGAAATGTTGTAAATGTAAATGTCTGCAATGTAAAACAAGTACTAATACCTTGTTGTAAGGATGTTTGTATCCTTATGTGCGAAGGTATAGATGTTGTATGTTTGTTGTATGTTGTAGTATGTAGTATGTGATCTCCTCTTCAATGGTTGAATCCTTGTCTTGAATGCAACACTTAGCCTTGAATGGAGACTTAGAAGGAATGCTTGAATGCTTGAATGCTTTAGTATAGTTTCCACGCTTGTACACATATGTCCTTCCTTTTTTTTATCTCCCCAAATGGGAGAGGAAAATGTAGTTTATATACTTGTCAATTAGGGCTGATAGATTGATTTTTCCGACCTTAGGCCGACCAGGAAAGATAATTTTCCAATTTGCAAACAAAAAGACCCGAAGTCCCATAGGAGACCGGGCCCAAAATAGGGCCAGGGACCAGGGCGCTGGGCGCTCTGGTCCCACCTCCCGGGACAGCAGGGTGCAAAGGAGGTTCAGGCCAAGGTGCTAGAAAATGCAGTTTTTAGTGTCATAATCAGGTTTCGGGGTCTCCATTCAGGTTGCGTGTTGCGTCGCCATCGTGAAGACCGAAATGCAGTCGAAATTGCAAGTGTCACAATTTTAGGACGCTACAATACCCTAATATCATACTGATGAATCTTACATTGATATCTTTTACATCATTAACCCTTAGAGACCTCTTGTCAGATGTTGCACCAGTTAGGTCTATAACTAGGTCATTGGAAACCTTATTGGTTTTGTCTAGCCTTTTACCAGTGCTCGGTAACCCTATGATAGCTTTCACAGCTTCCTTAGTGATCTTATGGATTGCATCTAACCAGAAAAATTCTCCATGTACCCTACTTAAAACTATCCTAATTATATCCTTTGGAAATTCAGGAATGCTAAGGATCTCTGTGAATCCTAGGGTCTCAATGATTTTGTGTTCATCCTTTACATTGCTAGTATTATCACATATCACGGTTTTGTACATGGTTTTAATTTCCTCATTTCCTAACTCTTCAATGTTGTAGTGGATGTACATTCGAGGGTCTTCAGCAAAAACAACTCCCTTAGGAATTTGAGAAAAAGCACCTAAGGTATCATCCTTCTTTGCTATCTTGGGAACTAACTGAAATACGAGCCTAGGTCTTTTTATTACTTCAACAATAGTAGGGTTTGCTATGTATTCAATTGTAGAGGTGGATGCCATGATTAAATACCTTTTACTGCCTTGGATGGATAATTGCTTGGAGTGTGCTTGCTTCTTGCTCGAAATGCCTTAGCTCGGAGTCTTCGCGCTCTAAAAGTTTGAAATCTCAATGAAATGAAATGGAGCCAAAACCTTAACTTTATAATGTTTATTCACCATCTACCACATTAATTGCATGCTGGTTAAGTTATTCACTTAACATTGTTTGCCAGTAATCAGTAATTTTTTTTCTTCTTGTCTCTAACCGAGGGAAAAATAGCACGTGTCATTAGATTGCCAAACCCTCAAAGAAATTTCTTCAATTAGATGAAGAACTTCCTGCCGGTGGAGCATTGCTCTGTCCTTCCAGTGAAGCATCACTTTGTCCTACCAGTGAATCATTGGTTTGTTCTACCAGTGGAGGAGTATTCCCAATATTTAGATCAGCTTTCCTAATCCATTGTTTTGAGAATTCTTGCTTAACCTCTTCAACTTTTTCTTTACCTTTCAAGCTAGCACTTTTGTTGTCTACCGGTGTTCCTTTACTTCTACAAAATCTAGCCATATGCCCAATCTTGTTACATGCATAACAAGTTATATTATTTTTCTGAATAACTTTCCCATAACCTATGTCGGTTTGTGTTCTGCATTGATTAGATAAATGTCCAAATCTTCCACAAACATAACATCTCACATTCATTCTGCAGTTTTCAGAGTTGTGACCAACTTTGTTGCATTTGGAACATTGACCAGTGGGTGTGTTGATATTCTGATAATTTATAGATCTACATTCATTTTCTCTATGACCATACTTATTGCAGTTAAAGCATTTTCCATCGAATCTATAAGCATTAGGTTGTCTTACCGGTTTGTTGTGATCCTGAGTATTTGCAGTACCAGAGCTTTCACCAACTTCAAAGCCAATTCCAGAAGTGTCACCTTTAGGTTTTTGATTCTTCAGCAAGGTGCCAAGTTCCTCTGAGCTTTTCTTGAATTTTTCTTTGTGTTGATTTGCAGTTTCCAATTCTCTTTCCAAGATTTCTTTTTGTCTCATCAGTTCATTTGATTCATTCTGAGTATGCATCAGATATGTCTTCAACATGTCATTTTCATAGCTAAGTCTTATATTCTCATTTGCTGCATCACTTAGTCTTTTGGTCAATTCTTCTTCATTCTTCTTCCTATCTTCAATTTCTTTGCAGAACCTCATAGTCATATCCTGCATCTCATTCTTTATTGTTATGTTCTCCAGTTTTAGCTTGCTTATCTCATCATTAAGTAATTCCTTTTCATCATTCTCATTTTGCAATTTTTCACATAATTCTCTTCTCTTATTTTTTGCAATGGTAAAATTCCCTTGAAGTGCCCGAATGATGTCCTGTGCTGCCCTTAAATCATCTTCTAGTTTGATATTTTTCAATTTTTCTGCATCATAGTCTGTAAGAGCTCCTTCAAGTTGCTTCATCAGATTTTCCATCTTTACCGGTGTCAAGATCTTCCTCAAGCTATCAGGCTTCTAAAAATAGAGGACCACGCTCTAATACCAATTGTTAGGATTCCCATAGATACTGAGAGGGGGGGGGGGGGCGTGAATCAGTATCTGACTGGTAATTAGAATTTCTTAACTTAAAATATGCAGAACATAATATAACAGTGTACCGGTATGCAAGAAATAATGCAATAAACAGAATTAAGTACATCCACATGAAAAGTACACCATAACACAAGATGTTTAAAGAGGAAACCTGATGTGGGAAAAACCTCGGTGGGATTTGTGACCCACAATATTCACTCACTGGCTAATAAGAGAATATTACTTACAATAGGGGCCTGCACATGCAGGAAGGCCAACTGCCTAGAGCTCACTGCTCAAATGGGAAGTCTCACTAACTTACAATGTGGATTAAACAAATCCAATAACTTGTACTGCTTTACAGTAGCATCTTCAATGCCAAATTCAGTACCGGTTCCTGCTCTGTTCTTTACATATACCCTTTGACCTATATTTCGCACATTAGGTCTGCCTAATATTTTCTTTCATGCTTCTACCTCCTTATTACAAATGTCTATAATGATCTCCTTTATATATAAGAGTCATTTTACAATTTTCCAAGTCGGCTTACAATAATAAACAAAATATTGTATAACAAAAATCTTGTCGGCCTCTGTGCCGGTATACTTTCTTTCTTCTGTGTCGGTGCCGATGTAGAGTGTGATCTACTGATGCCGATATAATGTCTTTGCCAGTGCCATAGGATTGCAAGGTTGTCATCAATGACAAAACCTTCAATCACATACAATGTCTCATTGGAGTGTGCATATGCCAACAACTTATACTCAAATCCATGCAAGCTTTAATATCTCATTTATGCTCATCATTTAGCCTCTCTTTAGAATAGGAATTAATCTAAATATGCATGTTTAGAGTATTTTCCTTATCATTTAGCTTAATCATAGACTAGTATGTCATGCTTGGATAGTCTTGCTACTAATCTTGTCATCTTATAATCTAGTTTATTACATTTGTAAGATCATGCATAGCTTAGGATACTTTTCATGTTAAAATCTATCAAAGCATCCCTCATTCTTACATTTGTCATCCCTAAACCACTTTGCTCAGTGATCTGAGAGTAGAGAAATTGGTTTGAGGGACCTTGTGAGATAGAGAACCATGGAACCAACCTTGGAAAGTTGAGCCATACTTCATGACTCCATAGCTTGCACCAAGAATTCCTATGGGTGTGTGGACAAGTCTCCCTAGAGCTTTGTTTTTCACATTTTCAGTTCTATTGACCCGCTTTTCTCGCATACATTTCTAGCGCCCACCGTGGGGCCCGACCCCATATATCAAATCAGTTTTTGAATTTAACCACTTTTGTAGGTCCGCGGGAAATAAGAATCAGTGCGTGGGAAACATTCCCTGGCGCATCTGGTTAACAGTCTAGCGCATCCCGCTCACTGTTTAGCGCGTGGGGTTTATTATATAGCACGTGAAGTCTTTACCTTAGTGCATCAACCCACTAATATTTTCCTGTAGGTCTCGGCGTGGGAGAAAAATAGAGCAGTGCATCTGGAAACCAGATTAACGCATTTGGAAAACAACATAGCGCATTGGATCTGTCAGATAGCGCATACAGTTTGTCCTGTAGCGCATCAGAGATGGAAAAAAAAAGTAAAATTGTAACCGAAATCAAAAAATTTTAGACTTGTAGAAGTCCACCAAAACCCATATTTCTCTAACTATTTGATTAAAATTTTGCAGGACTGACATTTTCTTGCAGGTAGAGCTGGATTTTATTTGTAGAATTACAAATAGTTTTAGATTTTGCTAGCTTAGTTAAAGTTAGTTAAAATTTAGAGTTATTTTAATTGGATAAAATTGAACTCACCTTACTTTGGGCTATAAAACGAACCACAACAACAATTTTCTTGCTTTTCTAGGAGAAAAATTCTCAATTTGGGTCCTAAAAAGAACAAAGCAAATCTGTATTTTGCAAAGCAAGGGCTAAAAAGAATCTCACCATCCTTTGGTGCTTAAAAGGATCAATTTTACATTTTACATTTTTTTTTTTTTTTGTTTGCAAGAAAAAGGAACCTCACTTTAATTTTTGTTGTTTACAATCAAAGAGGGAAGTCCTTCCCCTTTTATCGATTTCTTTTGTTGACCACCAAAAATCAAAGTTTTGCTTTGTTGACCAGGTTCTTTTCCTAAAATAGAAAATCATTGCTTTGAAGGAAATAAAAAGAACACCATGTTTTCATGGAGCAACATCTCCATATAGATCTTAGAAAATCACTGAATTAAAAGGTAAAAAGAACAACTTGTTTGCCTTGTCTCGAAAGTAGAAGGCATATGCTCTCCCTTTAACTGGGTGATAAAAAAGCCAGACTACTCTTATGCTTTCAGTATTTCAAGCAATAAAACCTTTAGCAGGCCTACCTTCCCGAGGGGTTGAAAACAACTCTTAAAGCCATTTATGGTCGGTGTGAGGGGAATGACCTAAGTGGGAAACAACTTTGACGCCAAGTGTTCCAACCCACTATAATCAAAAGTGGAAAGTGATGAAAGTCTTTTTCAACGGTTGCGCTCAATGATTAGCCTTCCCCCAGTATCCTTGAGATACGTAAAGCCTTTGTTCTAAAGGTTGGGAAGCCTCCTGAGGGAGTTTATCACTGACCGTCGAATAGGAAGCCTGATTACGAACCTTAGAAATAAAACCTTGAGCTGAGTCAGTAACCATACATTTGTAATATCATAGTGCAAGGGTGGGGAAGAATCCACCCCCAAGATTACTCACCATATATCTCCCAAGATAACTACTCAATTGTGAAGCAATTCACTTTGAGTTAATTTCTGGCAAAAAGCAAAAAAAGGGCGCCCTCTAAGGGGTGACATGACTGTTTGAGCTGACAGAGTATCGAGACTAGTGGGCTATGGTATTACTTATGACCCTTGAATAAAGAGTCTTTCTGAAGTGTATTATTTGTATCCAAACCTATTAAAACATTGGAGATTTGAACACATCCTCGCAGAACATACACTTATTCTTAGACTAAGCAAAATGGTTGTCTCTTTGGTGCTGTGTTTGCATTTGTTACTTCAAAAAATCATCTATCAGTACTGAAAAACTCAAAGAAAAATTCCAAAAATTGCAAAAACCAACCAAAGGCAAAATTTAGGATAGTCTAGCACGTGAGAACAACTTCTTAGCGCGTGTGGTTCATCTTTTAGTGCATCAAACCTTCACTTAAGCGTGTCCAGTTTTAACAATAGCACTTTATCAAAATTTAGAAATGGCATTAAATAAATAGTGCATTTGAAAAATAGCCTAGCACATTGAAGCATCAGCTTAGCGCATAAGAGTCAAAAACTAGCGTATAGGGTTTATAAGTTAGCGCGTAGAAGGCCCATACTAGCACATGGCCTTTTGAGCAAAGCAGAAAACAAAAGTAAACAGTCTTAACTAGTTAGCACGGAGCCAGAGGTAGCCTAGCGCGTGTGGTCTTTTCCTTAGCGCATTGAAAACTTTTTGTAGCGCATCCCGTCTCTGCTTTAGCGCATGATCAAAACCAAAAAAATAGGGGCAAAATAGTGAAACTTTTAGAAAAATTTTGGAAACATTTTTTAAAACCTCCTTTCATCAACTTCATCTTCATCAAAATAGAGTATCAAAACAGAGCATTAAAAAACTATTTCTTGAGCAAAATTCGTGTCAAAACAAAAGTTGTCCAGAATCCAAAACTAGTTACACAATAAACATATCTATCCAAACAAAATTGGGAAACATCATCATGAGTGACGAATAGGTCCTTTATTATCTCATGGATTTTATCCAAAACACACTTGTTGAAAACCTCAAGTTGTCAAATCAAGTTTCCATATTGGGAAACTCTATCCATATCATTTGGCACACTTTGTCATGAGGGGGCATCTAAACCTTCACTTTGATAAAGTAAAACTTGAAGTCTCCAAAACAATTCGAAGGAAACCATTAATCACTTATGCATGACTAATCCTCATATTCTGAGAAGAAAAAATATTTATTGTAACACCACGCTAAAGAAACAACAACCAAGTTTTTCCAAATTTGTCAAAAGAAATAAATTTTTATACATCAATCGTCAACTCTTCAAATCTCATAGAAAATTCCTTCGTCACGTACGACTCTATATTCAGAACAAATCCAACGAGTTTGACAAGGAACCTTTGAAGACTAGAGCGTTCTGCCAAATGTCCGCATTCAGTCAACAAATCAATCGAGGAGGAAAAATCAATCCTGCATTCTTTCCTGACGAGTGCATCACTTACAACATACCCCGATTTGAATCACCAACCCCTGAGAAACATATTGAATAGGATTTTATCCCCTTTGTCACAAAAAGTTTCTATTAAAATGCTTGTTCCTCACTCTCAACAAAACAAGCAAAGCGAGACACAAGCAGAATCCAGTATGAATCAGAGGTTATCAAATCCTTTTGAAGGTCCACATCTAGAGGATACTGAAATTTCTGAAGAACTTCTTCAGGAATGCCAAGAAAGTGCTTCATTCCAAAAACTTGTGGAAAGACTCATGGAAAATGACAAAGAGAAATACCTACTCATGCTCTCAAGCAAAGGAGTTAAAATTCCTGAGGACCTTGACCTAGATATTTTTCGAACAAGATCTCAAAATTATGAGTATCAAGAAAGACAAAGAGAAGAAGACGCACGTGACCCCGAACAAGATATTCCTGAACAAAACATCCCCGAGCAAAACATATCGTTCCATACACCATTTCAACCAAGGATTAATACAAGGGAAGAACTTTTCCCTTGGCAAAACAATGCGCCTTTGGTTTCCCTTACTCAACAAATGCAAATGTTATAGAGACAAATGCAAGACATGCAACAAGGATCAACAGTATGGTATTCCTTAAATGAAATTTGTCCTTATCCTTTTGATAGACGGTTGAACATGGTGCCTTTTCCCCCAAACTTAGACATTCCAAAATTTGACAAATATGATGGGAAAAGCGATCCACGTGATCATGTCCGAGAATTCTGTACCATGAGTCTTGAATTCGCTCATAATGACACATATCTGATGAGGTTATTCCCATGAAGTTTGGGAGGACAAACAATGGAATGGTTATCCAAAATCACACCTCCTGTTAGATCATTTGATGAACTCGTCAACAAATTCATGACACAATATTCCTATAACATTCAACATGCTATCACTATGCTAGATGTTTGTAATACCAAGCAGAAAAATAATGAAACATTCATGGTATTCCTTCAACGTTGGCGACAGATGGTTTTGAGATATCCTCGAGATGTGCTCGAAAAAGAAAAGATGGAAATTTTCATTGACAACTTGAATAATGAGATGAGTTACCTACTCAAACTCCAATGCATACCGTCTTTCGCTAAACTGATTGAAAATGACATTTAAGTAGAAGAAGCATGTATTAAGAAAGGGACATTGAAATTTTTCAAAGAAGGAATGAATTCATCCAATTCTCATTACAATAACCAAAACAAAAACTTAGACAAATCTAGATTCTAGACAAGAAATAAGAACAATGGAAACAAAGGAGGCAATGAACCAAATGATCCAAAATCTAAACAACTCGTGCTCGCCTTATCAGGAAATCCTCAAACTACCAAGAATTCTAAAGGTGCTAACCCAGACACTAATACTTATGCATCGAGTACCAATCAAGGTCAACCATACCAACAACACCAATAACACCAACAATGCTCAAAACAATCACACAAATCGAGGACCTAATAACAATTCACGAGGTAACACCAACAATTTACAAAAGCGTGTCTACACACCATTGGGACAATCACTAGAGTCGGCATTCAGAGAACTCCTGGCCAACAAAGTTATCTCATTACCAGCAATCAACAACTACGAATTGCAAATCAAACCACCCTGGTGGAATGAATCACACTTTTGTGATTTCCATCACAACAAAGGTCATCAAACAAATGATTGCATGAGATTGAAAAACATTGTTCAAGACATGATTGATAGAGGTGATCTAATAGTGGATGGTCTCAAGACAAACAGTGACCAGGGAGCTTTTAAAAATCCTCTTCCAAACTACAACAAGGATGGAGCTTCAACCTCAAATGATACACGTGGAGCTCATATTAATCACATCTACAATAACACCATCAATCACATATCAGCTGCAGACAATCAAATAAACATTATCACTATCTGGGACCAGCATGAACACAAATCTGTCAACATAACAACCAAAGCTCAAAAATATGTCTTGAAAGGACATATGTCAATAGAAAACACAGTACCTAAGGTTCAATATGATCTAGTTAGTCAACTGCACAAAACTCCTGCTCAAATATCTATTCTGGAGTTGCTAAAACTTTTGCCAAAACACAAAGACATATTGGAACAAGCGCTGTTAGAAACAAATGTACCTCATGATCTGGATGCTGACAAATTCCAAGTCATGGTCGCTCATATGACAAGACCTCATAATCTCACTTTTTCGGAGTATGATAATATCTCATTAAGTCATCCACATAACACTCCTCTCCATATTGAAGTCATAGTCTATAAACATCAAGTAAAACGAGTCTTAATAGATGGAGGAGCTGGACTTAATATATGTACCTTAAAACTTATCCATGCATTAGGCTTCTCTGAGGAGTCTATTGATCCACGCAAGAAAATTACTATAAAGGCATATGATGATGAAGAAAGATCATCTAAAGGAACCATGATGTTACCCATTCAAGTTGGACCAGTACAAAAGGATACTATGTGCCAGGTATTAGACATAGACCTCACCTACAATATTTTATTGGGTTGACCTTGGATACATGAAATGCAAGTAGTGCCTTCTACATATCACCATTGTGTAAAATTTCCTTACAACGGACACGAAATTTCTATATCAGTTGATCACGATCCATTTCAACATTGCAACGCAATGGGGGCAGCCGAAGACAGCCTAGTTCCGCATAATAGAGAGAAACAAAATTCCTCAGCATCAAATCGTCAACAGGAATAGTCTAGAGATTTCAAGCAAAAACTGACAATCAAAGAGAAAGGCATGGGGGAATACTCTTTGGAACCCATGTGTTTGGCTAACTTACCAATATCACCTAAATCTCATGGATTGCCTATAGCATCAACACATCAAACAAATCAGCCCATCACAAAGTTTGATGGCACATTCATCCAACTTGGCACTCTAGCGCATGAATCAGAGGAAAAAGACATCCTTAGCTGGTTGTACAAAGATGAAGAAGAAGATAGTAGAGCAGTTGCTCTGGAAATAGTTCTACCAACACACCTATATGGAAAGGGCTACTTAATCATGCAACAAATGGGATACAATGGCAAAGGACCTATTGGAAAATACAAAGAAGGAGTCACTGAACCAATAGATCTTCCTTCACATCTCAGTAGGGACAAAACAAGATTAGGTTGTGAACTCACTCTTCTACCAAGAAAGACACCACACAAGAATCCAAAACCTCAATGGAAAGCAAAGAAGATGTACAAAGAAGAATCCTGGCAAGAAGCATTATTTAAATCTGCTAAGACAATCCGTAAGGAACGTCAGCATCAGGAAAATAAGCAACATCGGGGGAAGCTCATCATTCAAAAGAAGGCAACATCTATAGCAGTAGCTCATATTCAAGCACCAATATCTAAACAAGCAGCATCATCTCCTGATACCATTATTCCACCCCAAGGAGAAACAGTATATGAGCAAATACAAAAGGTAGAAGTAGGATCCGACACAGAATTAGAGAAAACTATCAAACTGGTATCAATCGTTAAGGATCTATTCTCACCATACAACATACCAGTCCACATCACTGATAAAATCTGGGATGATACCTCTGAGACTGATTCCAATGAATATGAATGGGGTAGTTGTTCTAATATTCGTGATGATATTGCAGAAAATAGCAGTCATACACCCATTTCTAAAGAAGCATGCAGTACAGAGTATCGACCACTTGAATTTGGTCCATAAAATATCTATGACACCACAACAAACGAGCAACGACATTGTGAGCAAGTCTATATAGGAAATGATACCATCGAAGACCTCGACGAAATCCTTGACTTGTTTGAAACCAAAACCAATCACGATGAAACCTCCATCTTAACACTTACATTAGCAGAACTTGATCCACCAAATGACTCTTTACCCCTTATCTTCCCTGATCTCATCGACTGGGACGAACCCGAAATCCATGATATACCAATTTTTCCAAATGATGAATCTATTATCCACTATCTATGTACTGTTAACCCAGAAATAGGCTCTACCAGTGAATAAAGTAATGATGTCTGCAACCCAGGGAGTACCAAGTCTCTCAGTCACAAAAATGAATCAAAAAATGGATCTATTGTTGAAAACCAGTCAATGGCAACAATAAATCCCAAAAAAGTAAAAATAAAGGACACATGTGAGGGTGAAAACCTTATTAAGGCACCTAAAGATGGGAGACTTGACACTCTTCCGGAGCATTACCATGAGCGATCACCCATATTGATTGAGCCCACTCAATCAATCAATATTGGTACCATAGAAGCAGCCAAAAACATACACCTGGCAGAATCTCTGACAGAGGAAGAAAGATCAACATTTATCATTTTTTTTAAAGAAAAGCAAATAAACTTTGCTTGGTCATACATAGATATGCCCGGAATTGATCCACACTTAATCATGCATCACTTGTCCATTTCTCCAGGAGCTAAGCCAATTAAGCAAAAACTAAGAAAAATGAATCCCCATGTAGCACTCATGGTTAAGGCTAAGCTAAAGAAACTATTGGATGTCGGATTCATTCGACCCATCGACTATGCAGAGTGGATTTCAAACATTGTGCCAGTTTCAAAACCAGATGGCAGTATCAGGATATGCACGGATTTTAGAGACATCAACAACGCCTATCCAAAGGATGACTTTCCTTTGCCAAGTATTGACATAATTGTAGACCTCACAGCAGGCCATGCAATGCTATCACTAATGGACGGTTTCTCAAGCTATAACCAAATCAAGATTGCTTTAAAGGATCAAGATAGAACAACATTTACCTGTCCTTGGGGAACGTATTGTTGGAATGTCATGCCTTTTGGCTTAAAGAACGTCAGAGCAACTTATCAAAGGGCCATGAAAACAATATTCCATAACATGACGCATACATTCATGGAAGACTATGTGGATGATTTACTAGCTAAATCCTTCACCAAAGCAGAACACCTAAGCATCTTGGCAAAGATTTTTGATCAATTGGAGAAATTCCAAGTCAGGCTCAACCCTAAGAAGTGTGTCTTTGGGGTTACAGCAGGCAAGTTACTAGAATACATAGTCTCAGCTAAGGGTATTGAAGTGGATCCAGCAAAGGTACAAGCCATCATGGAGATGCCACCACCAAAGAATATCATTCAACTCCATTCTCTACAAGGATGACTTCAATCAATCGGGCGATTCATTGCTCAACTAGCTGATAAAAGTCTACCATTCAATCATTTGTTACATAAAAATGTACCATTCAAATGGGAAGCCAAATGTGCGGAATCTTTCTATCAAATCAAATAGTATCTGATGAACCCACCAGTTCTAGTACCACCGATAGTAGGAAAGCCACTCATTCTATACATTTCAACAATAGATATATCACTAGGGGCACTATTGGCACAAGAAGATCAACAAGGAAAGGAACGAGCTATATACTACATCAGCAGGACATTGAATGGATATGAACTCAACTATACATTCATTGAGAAGGCTTGTCTAACAGTAGTCTTCGCTTCTTAAAAGTTCCGACATTATATGCTAGCACACACAATTAAGCTAGTGCCAAAAATTGGTCCTCTTAAATATCTACTCAACAAAGCATCTCTTATAGGTCGATTGGCCAAATGGGTCATGATTCTCAATGAATTTGATATCCACTACACAGAACGAAGAGCTATCAAAGGACAAGCAATTGCAGATCAACTAGCTGAAGCACCACTACCAGGAAAATAGACTATGGAGATTGAATTTTTGGACAGGGACGTTCTTGTTATTTCTACCAAACAATGGACCCTATATTTTGACGGATCCTACACACAACATGGTTTAGGTGTTGGCATTCTATTTATCACTCTTGAAGGACACACCATACCAAGATCATATTGGCTTATGTTCCCATGCACAAATAATGTGACTAAATATGAGGCCTTGGTTATAGGCATCAAAATGGCCATAGAATGGAAAATCACAGAGTTAAAGGTCTACAGAGATTCACAATTAGTCATCAACCAGATCAATGATGACTTTCAGACGAAAGATGATAAACTGCTATCCTACAAGTGAATGGTGGATGATTTCAAGAAATATTTTGTACACATTGCCTTTGAACAAATACCAAGGTTGAACAACAAAGCAGTCGATGCAATGGCTACTATCGCTTCATTACTACAAATTCCAGAACAACAGAGTCGTTACGAGTTTCTGGTAGAGCAACTGTTCTCCCTCGCTTATGACCACTCTGAATCCCATGTTATCTATGCCTTGACTGGTTCAAACTCCCCCTTGTATGGACCAATATATGATTATCTAAAGAACAATATCCTACCCTTTGACCAATCCCACAACCAAAAATGTAATTTTATCCGACAAGCTACCTGTTATACCCTTACTGCTGATACTTTGTACCATCGAGGTCTAGATGGTACTCTTCTTCATTGCCTTGATCGTAATGAATCTGACTCTGCTTTACATGAGCTTCACGAAGGTATTTATGGCACACATTCAAGTGGTACAACTCTTGCTAAAAATCTTTTGTGAATGGGGTATTACTGGCCGACAATGGAAAAGGATTCTTATCACTTTGCCAAGAAGTGTCCTAAATGCCAGATCCATGGCAATCTGATACATGCACTAGCACAGGAACTACAACCATTCACAACATCCTGACCCTTTTGTCAGTGGGAACTCGACTTGGTCGGAAAAATTCATCCTTCGTCATCAAATGGACACAAGTTCATTATAACCGCAACAAAATACTTTACCAAATGGATAGAAGCAGTCCCCATGACCATAGTAATTGGAAAACAAATTGCCTCTTTTATCCTATATTATCTGATCTACAGATATGGTATTCCAAGCTCCATCATCACAAATAATGGACGACCTTTCAAAAACCAAGACGTACAAGAACTATGTATAAATTCAAAATCCAACATCGTTTCTCTACACCTTACTACCCACAAGGGAATGGTCAGGCAGAAGCATCCAACAAAACAATATTGAAAATCCTAAAGAAAACAGTGAATGATGCAGACAAAGATTGACATGTACAACTCAATCCAGCACTTTGGGCATACATAACTAGCATCTGCACACCTACAGGAGCAACACCATACTCATTGGTATATGGATCAAAAACTATTTTACCCCTGGAGGTAGAAATTCCATCTCTTAGAGTCTCTCTAAAAGACTTAATCCCAGATGAAGAGTATCGAGTCAACAGACTACAAGAACTTGAACTATTAGATGAAAGACACCAATGTGCCTACACTCATCTCAAAGCATATTAGCAACGCATGTGCAGAAGCTACAACCACAAGGTAATTCCCAGGAATTTTAAAGTTGGTGACTTAGTACTCAAGGAAAATCCTAGAAATCAGCAAGATCGGAAAAAGAAAGGGAAATTTGAACCTAACTGGTTAGGTCCCTATGTCATCATATCAGTCTATGGATCAGGTGCTTATCAGCTAACAACTTCAAAAGGAGATGTGCTCGAGGAGCCAACTAACAGTGTTTAGCAGAAGAAATACTACACTTGAGTAGTCTAATGCACGGAAAAAGTCAAAAACAATAAAAAAATTTAAAAAAATCAAGAAAAAAAAAATAAAAAGGTACAATAAAAGCAACTAGTGAAAACCTGGCAAACAAGCGCTATTGTAAGAGGACAGCTCCTCTATCTATATCTATATCCTTATCTCCATAGTAAAGCACTATCGGCCATCACTTGACACTTAGAAAATATCCATTCAGGACATACTTAGCGTAGTCACTATCCTGATTTATCCATCTAAGCCTTTCACCACATCTCACCATGGCTTGGTAATCACTGTACATACTCACATTGAGAGGTACACTTAGCTCGGGGCAATAACTGTCAAAACTTGCAGCATGTTCAAACCGTCAAGACTATTTGCAAAACTCAGAACATCATGTCCAACAACCAAAAATTTACACAATCACAAAGAAAAACATCAATCAATAACAAAAGATTCACAAGAGAAATACAATGGATGATTTTCTGAAGTATCAAATGTTGCATTTTGCATAAAGTTTTAATTATTCTTGCATTTAAACTTTTTGAATTATTGGATTCTCTATATTTTCTCCACAATGCTTCATAGCTAGAGAAACATCGGGAAACTCCAATATTTTCTTAGTCTTTTGTCTGTGAGGTGATCATTTGTACTGTGTAGATACTTGTCTTGAGACGTGATTCACAATATATCACTAAAGACATGAATCTGCTTTACGCATACAACTGGTTTAATCTTGTCTGTTTATACGCAATCCACACTCTGGTCGTCCTGGTTCAATTATACCTTGATGCTTGTGCTATCTTGCAAAATCAAACATCACGTAAATTTTTCTCAGGTCATCATGGTTCAATTATACCATTATGCTTGTATTAATTTTCAACATATCCGAAGATCAATAAATGTTCAATGATGATACATATATCAAAAGCAAATTACATGTGGCTATATCAGGATGACAAATACAAAATGAGGATGCTCAAAAACAATTAGTTGCATATCATTTTACAATTAGTTGCATATCATATCATACATCTCATTTTCAGGATACATCTCATAAATCAAACATCATAAATCATGTTCATCACATACATCTATCTAAACATTGCATCATCATAGAATAAAGCACAAGCATATAGAAAGCATAAATCTATAGCACATAACATGCTCAAAGAAAATGGTGTCATATATATATAAAAAATGATCAAACAGTACAAATATGTCATGTCTGTGCCCAGTACAACAAAAATGCTAAAAATACAATGGAGACAACGTCTCTCAAGTATGACTATCTCCTAAGGGAGATGGTCTCACCGCAGATGTCCCAACCCCTAGATCTCCAGGTGGATCCTATCTATGAGGCCCCATCACGCCTCTGCTCTCTGACCATGACCCAGTCTCTCGAGATCGACTAGATCTCGACTATGCAAAACTCTGCACACAATACTCCCTAGGCATCGCATCCTCATAATGTCACCGATAATACTCCGCCTTCTTGGCTCTCAAAGCCGCCTTCTTGGCTCTCAAAGCCAGCTCTCTCAAGGTGTCTCTCATCGGACCCCCTGTTGCCGCTCTCTGCAAGCTCCCTGCCAGCTCCTCTGCTCGACCCCACTGCTCTATCTTTGTATCCTGCTCTAGGGTCAACTGGGTAATCTGACACTGATGTGCCAACAACTATTCCTGTAATTGTTGCACTGACAACTGCAGCGATCTGATCTGTGCATCCTCCACATGTGTCGGGATCTACATCTATAGGGGTACCTGTGAAGGGGTGCCCCTTGTCCCTCTCCCTGTCCTCGATGCTGGCGGAGGTAGTACATCTGACCTCCTCCTCTGAGTCAGTCTCCACACATCCTTGTATCCTCTCACTGCTACAATCACCTCCTCCACCCGCTCCTCCTCTCCAGCTTTGATAGCTAACCCCCCTCTCCCTCTATCGAAAGCCACCCGCCAGATAACTCTCTCTACCCGTATCCCCCTAACACCCCTATCTTAAATCCTATCTCCTCTCCTCTGTAACTCCAATATCCCTCTACCGGCATGCCGACCTCTCCCACCTCCTCTATCATCACCTCCATCTCCTCCTCCTCCATCCCCTCCCTCATCTATCTCCTCATCATCATTGAATGCTGGAAGAATCTCCGCTGGATCAGATATCCTAGCTACTGCCCGTGTTGTGAAGAGTCCTGCAAACTCATGAGTCATCCCTGCATCCATGATCTCAGGGGCATAATCCCAAATCTGGCCGGCTAACTGAAAGAACTCATCTACGGCTGTCGTGCTATCAATCGTAGGACCCCAATCTAGGATATCTTGTCTCCATCGAGCATACAGGCATGCTCCCTATGGAATGCCCTGCTACTGCCCATGCTATCGCAGCACCCGACCATGCAAAAACCTCTCTATAACGAAGGGCGTCTACCCTATCAAATATAGGGACATGAAGACATGTGGCATCTCCATCCCATCCTCAGCCCAAACCTCATGACCTATATATGGTTGCTAGATGACCGTATCAATGTCATATAACACCCTCCTCCAATGCTCTAGTTTTCCCAGCTTACGCTGGACAACTAAACCTCTGTACCCATATGTGTAAGGACAACCAATAGGCCTATCTCTGTCTACCAATGGCCTAGCCGCGAGAATGTGCTCCCATGCCCATACCTGGAGGAGTGCCACACCAGCTGATAGACTGTCGTATCCAAGATACACCACCTCATGTAGATCCCTATATAAATGGGCCAACATCAGTGATCCCCATGCAAAACGATGACCATGCATCACCATGTCCTCTAACACTAACCCCCATCCAACAGACAGTCCCTTCGACCTATGGTCGAGACATAGGAAACCACCAATGAAACCTGCTAGAACTGATGGGAGAGGAGCATAATCCAGATCCAAAAAACTCCTGCCATGGGATCTCATACCCGCAGATGGTATCATCCTGAAATATTCGGCGCAGTGCCTCAGTCCCACCCTCCTTTGTCTGCTCATATGGTAGCAGTGCACCTACTATAGGAATCCACAAAATCCTGTAGCACTCCTTAGGTGTCATTGTCATCTCACCTATGGCTAAGTGAAAGGTGTTCATGTCGCTATGCCACCTCTCTGCCAATGCTGTCAACAAACCCCGATTTACAATAAACTGAGGCATCTCTAGTAAGGAGGTCAAACCACACCTATCAATGATATCCCTGTCACCCTGTGTCAATCGTGGTATCAATGACCACGGTCTCAGAAATCGTTCACGCGACTGCACCACACCAAGATGCTCCTGTCCAAAACAATACAAGTCCAATATCAGTTCCCTCATCAACACATGGATATCAAAATCAAAATCATTTCAAAAACTTGTAACACAACTCAAGTTTCATCAAATCATATCAACTTGTAACACAACTCAAGTTTCATCAAATCATATAAGCTTGTAACACAACTCAAGTTCCATATCAACTTGTAAAACAACTCAAGTTCCATATTAGCTTGTAACAAAACTCAGGCTCCACAAACTCATATCAATCATTCATATCCAAAACTTGAAAAACTTTGAACACATTTAAATCAAGTTCCACAGAATATCCAAAATCAAATTAAAATCACTATCAACTTGCAACATTGCAAAACAAATCAAGTTGTATCAGAACTCATATTGGACACATCAAAGACAACAGACACAACAAATGGCAAAAATTCACTTATCCCCAAAAAACTGACATTAGCCTAGAAAATTTTTTCATTCACAAAAATCAAAATTTTCTCCATGCACTAACCTACCCCATCCATGCGCTAAATTGCATCTCATGCGCTACACTATTTTGTCGATGTGCTACCTGACCTACCCTATGCGCTATCCTTTTAGCCACATGCGCCATCTAATCTACCTTAAGCGCTAAACCTATCCCATGCACTAACCTATCTTCTGACTGCACTACCTATCTAACCCTATGCGCTAGGTCCAACCTACGCACTACTTACCCCTACCCATGCGAACTTCTACAAACCCTATGCGCTAGGTTTTTCCTACGTGCTACCCATTTTACCCTCTACGCTATCCTACACCCCTGGTATGCTAACTTAATTCGACGCGCTAACCTAGTCTACCTATGCGCTACCCTAATTCTTTCAGACGCTACCTAAATTCAAAAACCCAACGCGCTACGAATTTTTTCGTATGCACTAAACTTTCAACCCGCCGCGCTAAAACATGAAATCCGCATGACAAATTGCAAAAATTGACTAAAAACGACAAATTCAAAAATAAAAAAGGGTAAAAAATGTTCACTTACCGGTGGTCCATACGCGACAGGCCTCCGATACCTCCAAATGCGCTTGAATCGATGTGTAGAATACAGAATAGGCATTTTGTCTTCTCTCCAAAAGTCTCTCTCTCCAAGGTCAACAAGCACAAATGAGACAAAAGAATGCACTTTTCCCCTTTTATGGGGTAAAATAAAATTAAGGTTAAAGGATTGAGCATGTAATTTGCTCACGGTCTTCCTTGTACCCTCGCACACATCAATTATCAGGAGATGAATCAATTTAAACATTCCACATAGCCAAAATTTTACAATGCAAACACAATTATCAAATCAAATCAAATTTTCCAAATTTTGATTCATCTCTCGAGGGGGCATTATCAACATCGATTATCAAAACTGGGGCATGACATATCTCAAAATAACATAAAATTTTTATTTGATCATAAATCACAACGACACATCATTTTCTTTGAATTAACATGTGCACACATGTCACTTCAAAGAGGGGCAAAATGCAGACGTATAAAAATGACCATATTCCTAAATGAATATTTTATGTTCATTTCTCTATTTAATTAAATCCAATTTAATTAAATCACCCACATTCCTCTATTTAAGTTAAGTAAATTACTCAATTTATTTAAATTAAATTCACTAGGCCTCTTTTTCCATTTAATGAATAAATCATTTTATTCAATTAAATCTCTTCTATCCACTTTTAATTAAATTCAAATTTAATTAAATAGTTATCCTAAATTGAATAAATCTAATTTATTTAATTTCCCCAAATTATAACCAAATTGAATTAAATTAACTTTATTTCAATTAAATCCTATTATCTCTGCATCCACTTGCAAAATCCTACATCTCCCACTTGCCTCCTAAACCCTATTCCTAACCCCTTCTAGACTCTTCTAATCACTTCTAAATTAACCTAACCCATCTCCTAAATATTGTCACATCCCTAAGCAAGGGGAAGTCACTTCTCAAACCCTCAAAGTCTTTGAAAACCCTTAAAGGCTTCAACAACTTAATTTTGAAAGTCTCCTAAACCATTAATGGTTAACTCAACCCTCTAGCATGATTAAAGAATTTCCCTAAACTCAACCTCCATGTAACCCAAGGGTCTCCTCAAGCATTCATTACTTTGACCATGGTTATCCCTTATTTCTTTACACAAGAGTTTATCCTTTGGATAAAAGATTTATCCAATGGGTAATCTTAACTTAACCTTAACCCTTACCCCCTAAAGTAACCATGAGGTCTTCTCAGGCATTTAATGTCTCCAACCCCTTCTCTCAACTAGTCTTATGTTGACAATTGTCACCATTTCATTGGTGCAAATTGCAAACATGGATTCCCAACTTTCAAACTCAACCCTTGATTAAATCTTTCAATCCTCGCCATCCATTGCCCTATTTTTGCTATAAATAGAGTTCTCATTCCTCCATTTTTATATATCCAAGTCTTTAGCATCATACTTATACTCAAATCCATGCAAGCTTTAATATCTCATTTATGCTCATCATTTAGCCTCTCTTTAGAATAGGAATTAATCTAAATATGCATGTTTAGAGTATTTTCCTTATCACTTAGCTTGATCATAGACTGGTATGTCATGCTGGGATAGTTTTGCTACTAATCTTGTCATCTTATAATCTAGTTTATTGCATTTGTAAGATCATACATCCCTCGTTCTTACATTTGTCATCCCTAAACCACTTTGCTCAGTGATCTAAGAGTAGAGAAATTGGTTTGAGGGACCTTGTGAGATAGAGAACCATGGAACCAACCTTGGGAAGCTGAGCCATACTTCATGACTCCATAGCTTGCACCAAGAAGTCTTGTGGGTGTGTGGACAAGTCTCCCTAGAGCTTTATTTTTCACATTTTCAGTTCTATTGACCCGCTTTTCTTGCATATAGGTCTATTGGGAAGACATACACTGATATGTTCATAATAAAACACTATCAACAAACATTTACAAACCATCGAGGTAACCTAAGTAATCGAGATATGGCTTGACGGGCTATACCGATACTCGATGGAAACACAAAAGAAAAGGTTCGTCGGGGAAGAAAAAACTATCGGTACGAGGCGATAAGGGCTATACTGATACCTGATTGAAACATTGGTAAAACACATGCCGCTAAAATAACTCAGAACAAAATGTTTTTGTGGCACCAAGGAAATATTTCATCGAAAAAGTAATACCGATAAGTCGTTGCAGAGTTAATTAAAACTAAAACCAAAAGCAAACTGTATTTAATGCTCTCAATCGAATTGGTGGCTCACACGAGGGTAATTGAGAACTCACTTGGGAAATAAAAGAACATGAATAGAGAATTTATGTTCATAACTCTTCACACAACGTATCTTCTTCAAGTAGATAACATAATTGAAGAACTAGGGCTAAAAAATCTTCACAATTACAGAAGTGGAGGCCTCGAGTTCTTCAGGGAAAAAGAGAATTACTAAAGGGTCTGAGTCCACATCGAAGAAACCGAAAACATCAGAGACTCCTCCTACACGGATATTGAACCAGGACATGATTGACCAAATGCAAGCACCAGGGCTGAAATCCAGAAGATCAAAATAACATTTGCTTGTTAGAGATCAACTGTAGGAAAAACTTAAGAGGGTCGGAGATGTGTGGACTAAGGTAAGAGGTTATGAATTTTTCCTATTTCATTTCTTGAGATAGATTAGGGAAGTTCCAATTTGTAACCCATGGATGACGAATTTAGGCAAGTTGGTTGTTCCAAATGTGTTTGTAAATATTAGACTGTTGGAAAATTGTGGTTAGGAATTATGATTCTATAAAGAGGTGCATACAACTTCCAAATGATGTTGTATTTATCAGGTTTAACAGAGGCACCATAGACAAAGTTTTTAACCTTGACTTTAATCCTGATGTGCCCTTATCTTTTGAGAAACTAGAATAAGAATTTGTGAAAATGGACACTACTTATAAAGGGTGGAATCTCACCTTTCATAAAGTTAAGAAGGGTGTTTTGACTGATGAGGATGGGGACCCCTTTTAGCATGGACATATTCAAGGATTACTTGTAGTATACTTACATGTCATGTGGATAAGTGGCGGGTGTTGAAGTTTCGGATATGGCCAACATTGGGCCTCTAGTATTAGCATCTAATATACAAATGTATGAACCAAGGCTCTTTAATTATGTTGCATACCTTGCTGAAAAACTACAAGAGGGCTTCTTGGAGCTCAAGGACAATAACGAACCCACATTTCAGTTTTATTCATTGTTGATGCACATAATTTTGTTTTATGGAAGACATCGGAGCATGTGGCCATTGAGTCTACGATTGAACATAGTAGACAAGGAAGGGTATGTGCACCAAGTTGTGGTACCAAAAGAGGGTCTTAAGATGCCACTCTTTTTTCTTTTTTTTTCTGAAATCAGCAAAGTCTGAACTTCAACAACAAATTGAAGATAGTTACACTCCAAATTTGAAGATGCAAAAAGAACAAGAGTCAGAGTGCTTCGAGTCTACTTTCTAAACTACTAATTTTTTTTTAAAATAGTGGAGATTAAGGGCTTCAAAAAGGGGGGCCACAAAAAGTGGTCCTGTTTTTATGCAAAAAACATAACATAGCGTCTTTTGTGGTCCCCATAAAATGTTAACTTTTTCTTTGAATTTTTAAAATCGCTTCAGTGAGAAATTAGATAACACCTTGTAGTTTATGGTAGATTTTTTAGCTAATTTTTTAATGAGTATATGATTTTTTACTAATTTTTGAAGTGGTCACATCCTAAAAAACAAAAATTTTAGCGTGCTCCCCCTTAAATCATTGAAAACTAATAAAAAATCAAAACTATTTTTTTTAAATTGTGTAGAATGGAGACTAGTTTCTAAAAATGTAAGTTTTTTCAAAATCTGATGAACGTGTAAAAATCCATACCCAAAATAGTGCATGTTGGCTTTTGACAAAAAACAGACACACTGACAAAAGAAATTATAGATGAAAGACTTAATGAAATCAAAATTTGAAATAAATTATATTGTTGGATAGCTAAGAGGGAGCTCAATTTTACCACGGTTTTTTTTTTAACTTCATTGAAACACGTACAAACCTGACGGAGAGCACAACAAAAAATATGTCAAAATTTTTAATGTTCTTATAAAAACACGTCTCTAGCCTGAAATGATCATCCAAACCTTTGGGTTGAATACCCAAGGCAAATCCAACCCATAGGTTTGGTGTTTCCCAAAGCGGGCCATTTGGCATGTGCCAAATATGGCGCTCACCCTATTTGGCATGTGCCAAATGTGATGAATGGATTTTTCCATTTGGCGCATGCCAAATGTGGTCCATATTCCACATTTGGCACGCACCAAATAGGGAGAGCGCCAAATGTGTACATAGAAACCCCCATCTCACCTCTCCATTCTTTATATCCCTTCCTTCATAGTTTCATCTCTCTCTATGAACTAGATCTCATATTCTCTCTCTCCCCTTACCTCTTCTCAGGCTCTTCATTCTTATAGATACATACTCTTCTTTGTCCCTCCCCTCTCTAGCTCTCACAATTCCCTTATTCTCCTATCCCTCGAGATATCTCCCTCTCCATCCTTACACCCATCTAATTCCCTCTCTCACTTCTTTCCCTCAGTTTCTTCCTCACTCCCTCCTCTCTCTAGGTCCTAAGGGGTCATAGGACACCATATAACCCCTTAGGACACAATATGACCCCTAACGACACCTAAGGGGTCATAGGACACCATATGACCTCTTAGGTTACCATAGGACCCATAACGACATCATATTCTATCCTCAGTGGTCATAGGACACCATATGACCCCTTAGGACACCATACAACCCATAACGACACCATATGGTGTCTTAATGGGTCATAGGACACCATATGACCCCTTAGGTGTCGTTAGGGGTCATATTGTGTCCTATGGGGTTATATGATGTCCTATGACCCCTTAGGACACCATATGACCCCTTAGTACACCATATGGTGTCAGTATGGTTCGTATGGTGTCCTATGACCCCTTAGGACACCATATGAGCCCCTAGTACACCATATGGGGTCAGTATGGTCTTATGGTGTGCGATGATCCCTTAGGACACCATACGACCCATAATAAGAACATAAGGTGTCCTAAGGGGTCATATGGTGTCTTAAGGGGTCATAACACACCACATGACCCATTAAGACACAATATGATCCCTAACGACACCCAAGGGGTCATATCGTGTCCTATGACCCCATAGGACATCATATGACCCCTTAGGACACCATACAACCCATAACGATACCATATTATGTCCTAAGGGGTCATATGGTGTCCTAAGTGGTCATAGGACACCATATGACCCCTTAGGACACCATACAACCCACAACAACACCATATTGTGTCCTAAGGGGTCACGGGACACTAGATGATCCCTTAGGACACCATGTGACCCCTTAGAACACCATATAGTGTCGTTATGGGTCATATGGTGTCCTAAGGGGTCATATGGTATCCTAATGGGTCATATAGTGTCCTATGGACCCTTAGGATACCACATAACCCCTTACCTATTATTAGGGTTCACATTGTGTCCTAATGGGTCATATGGTGTCCTATGACCCCATAGGACACTATATGACCCCTTAGGACACCATATGGTGGCATTATGGGTCGTATGGTGTCCTAAGCAGTCATTAGGTGTCTTATGATCCCATAGGAAACCATATGACCCCTTAGGACACCATATGACCCATAATGACAAAATAAGGTGTCTTAAGGGGTCATATTGTGTCTTAAGGGGTCATAACACACCATATGACCCATTAAGACACAATATGATCCCTAACGACACCTAAGGGAATGTATGGTATCCTATGACCCCATAGGACACCATATGACCCCTTAGGAAACCATACGACCCATAATGACACCATATTGTGTCCTAAGGGGTCATATGGTGAACTAAAGGGTCATAGGACACCATATGACCCCTTACGACACCATGTGACCGCTTAGAACACCATATAGTGTCGTTATGGGTGATATGGTATCCTAAGGGGTCATATAGTGTCCTAACAGGTCATATAGTGTCCTATGACGCCTTAGGATACCATATTACCCCTTACATATCGTTCTTAAGGGGTCATATGGTGTCCTATGACCCCTTAGAACACTATATGACCCCTTCGGACACCATATGGTGTCATTATGGGTCGTATGGTATCCTAAGGGGTCATATGGTGTCTTAAGGGGTCATAACACACCATATGACCCGTTAAGACACAATATGATCCCTAATGACATCTAAGGGGTCATATGGTGTCCTATGGCCCCATAGGAAACCATATGACCCCTTAGGACACTATACAACCCATAACAACACCATATTGTGTCCTAATCGGTCATATGGTGTCTTAAGGGGTCATAGGATACTATATGATCACTTACGACACCATACAACCCATAGCGACACCATATTGTGTCCTAAGGGGTCATAGGACACAATATGACCCCTTAGGACACCATGTGACCCCTTAGAACACCATATCATGTCGTTATGGGTTATATGGTGTCCTAAGGGGTTATATGGTGTCCTAAGGGGTCATATAGTGTCATATGACACCTTAGGACACCATATAACCCCTTCCATATTGTTAGGTTCACATTATGTCCTAAGGGGTCATATGGTGTCCTATGACCCCTTAGGACACTATATGACCCCTTAGGACACCATATGGTGTCATTATGGGTCGTAAGGTGTCCCAAGGGGTCATATGGTGTCTTAAGGGGTCATAAAACACCATATGACCTGTTAAGACACGATATGATCCCTAACGACACCTAAGGGGTCATATGGTGTCCTATGACCCCATAGGACACCATATCACCCCTTAGGACACCATATGACTCATAACGACACCATATTGTGTCCTAAGGGGTCATATGGTGTCGTAAGGGGTCATAGGACACCATATGACCCCTTACGACACCATGTGACCCCTTAGAACACCATATAGTGTTGTTATGGGTCATATGGTGTCCTAAGGGGTCATATAGTGTCCTGTGACCCCTTAAGATACCATATAATCCCTTACATGTCGTTAGGGTTCACATTGTGTCCTAAGGGGTCATATGGTGCCCTATGACCCCTTAGGACACTATAGGACCCCTTAGGACACCATATGGTGTCATTATGGGTCGTATGGTGTCCTAAGGGGTCATATTGTGTCTTAAGGTGTCATAACACACCATATGACCCGTTAAGACACAACATGATCCCTAACGACACCTAAGGGGTCATATGGTGTCCTATGGCCTCATAGGGCACCATATAACCCCTTAAGACACCATACGATCCATAATGACACCATATTATGTCCTAAGGGGTCATAGGATACCATATGACCCCTTAAGACACCATACAACTCATAACGACACCATATTGTGTCCTAAGGGGTCATATGGTGTCCTAAGGGGTCATAGGACACAAGATGACCACTTAGGACACCATGTGACCCCTTAGAACACCATATAGTGTCGTTATGGGTCATATGGTGTCCTAAGGGGTCATATGGTGTCCTAACGGGTCATATAGTGTCCTATGACACCTTAGGATACCACATAACCCCTTACATGTTGTCAGGGTTCACAATGTGTCCTAAGGGGTCATATGGTGTCCTATGACCCCTTAGGACACTATATGACCCCTTAGGACACCATATGGTTTCATTATGAGTTGTATGGTGTCCTAAGCGATCATTAGGTGTCCTATGATCCCATAGGACACCATATGACCCATAACAAAACCATATTATGTTATAAGGAGTCATATGGTTTCCTAAGGGGTCATAGCACACAATATGACCCCTGACAACACTATGACCCTTAACAACCCCATATTGTGTCCTAAGGGGTCATATGGTTTCCGAAGGGGTCATAGGACACCCAATGACCCCTTAGGACACAATGTGACCCCTTAGAACACCATATAGTGTTGTTATGGGTCATATGGTGTCCTTAGCGGTCATATGGTGTCCTAATAGGTCATATAGTGTTCTACGACCCCTTAGGACACCATATAACCCCTTACATGTCGTTAGGGTTTACATTGTGTCCTAAGGGATCATATAGTGTCCTATGATCCCTTAAGACACTATATGACCCCTTAAGACACCATATGGTGTCATTATGGGTCTATGGTGTCCTAAGGGGTCATATGGTGACCCGTTAGACACAATATGATCCCTAACGACACCTAAGGGGTCATATGGTGTCCTATGGCCCCATAACACACCATATGACCCCTTAGGACACCATACGACCCATAACAACACCATATTGTGTCCTAAGGGGTCATATGGTGCCCTAAGGGGTCATAGGATACCATATGACCCCTTACAACACCATAGAACCCATAACGATACCATATTGTGTCTTAAGAGGTCATATGGTGTCCTAAGGGGTCATAGAACACAATATGACACCTTAGGACACCATGTGACCCCTTAGAACACCATATAGTATCGTTATAGGTCATATGGGGTCCTAAGTGGTCATATGGTGTCCTAACGGGTCATATAGTGTCATATGACCCTTAGGACACCATATAACCCCTTACGTGTTGTTAGGGTTCACATTGTAGCCTAAGGGGTCATATGGTGTCCTATGACCCCTTAAGACACTATATGACCCCTTAGGACACTATATGGTGTCATTATGGGTCATATGGTGTCCTAAGGGGTCATATGGTGTCTTAAGGGGTCATAACACACCATATTACCCATTAAGACACAATATGATCCCTAACGACACCTAAGGGGTCATATGGTGTCCTATGACCCCATAGGACACCATATGATCCCTTAGGACACCGTACGACCCATACCGACACCAGATTGTGTCCTAAGGGGTCATATGGTGTCCTAAGGGGTCATGGGACACCATATGACCTCTTACGACACCATGCGACCCCTTAGAACACCATATAGTGTCGTTATGGGTCATATGGTGTCCTAAGGGATCATATGGTGTCCTAATAGGTCATATAGTGTCTTATGACCCCTTAGGATACCATATAACCTCTTACGTGTTGTTAGGGTTCACATTGTGTCCTAAGAGGTCATATGGTGTCCTATGACCCCTTAGGACACTATATGGTGTCATTATGGGTTGTATTGTGTCCTAAGGGGTCATATGGTGTCTTAAGGGGTCATAACATACCATATGACCCGTTAAGACACAATATCATCCCTAACAACACCTAAGGGGTCATATGGTGTCCTATGGCCTTAGG
Organism: Cryptomeria japonica; assembly: GCF_030272615.1. Lineage (NCBI taxonomy): Eukaryota > Viridiplantae > Streptophyta > Pinopsida > Cupressales > Cupressaceae > Cryptomeria > Cryptomeria japonica. The sequence continues at coordinate 284,110,314 of NC_081415.1, forward strand.
ACACTATATGGTGTCATTATGGGTTGTATTGTGTCCTAAGGGGTCATATGGTGTCTTAAGGGGTCATAACATACCATATGACCCGTTAAGACACAATATCATCCGTAACAACACCTAAGGGGTCATATGGTGTCCTATGGCCTCATAGCACACCATATGACCCCTTAGGACACCATATGACCCATAATGACACCATATTATGTTGTAAGGGGTCGTATGGTGTCCTAAGGGGTCATAGGATACCATATGACCCCTTACGACACCATACAACCCATAACGACAACATATTGTGTCCTAAGGGGTCATATGGTGTCCTTAGGGGTCATAGGACACAATATGACCCCTTAGGACACCATGTGACCCCTGAAAACACCATATAGTGTCGTTATGGGTCATATGGTGTCCTTAGGGGTCATATGGTGTCCTAACGGGTCATATAGTGTCATATGACCCCTTAGGACACCATATAACCCCTTACGTGTCGTTAGGGTTCACATTGTGTCCTAAGGGGTCATATGGTGTCCTATGACCCCTTATGACACTATATGACCCCTTAGGACATCATATGGTGTCATTATGGGTCGTATGATGTCCTAAGGGGTCATATGGTGTCTTATGATCCCATAGGACACCATATAATCCATAGCAAAACCATATTGTGTTCTAAGGGGTCATAGTACACAATATGACCCCTGACGACACTATGATCCTTAACAACCCCATATTGTGTCTTAAGGGGTGATATGGTGTCCTAAGGATTCATGAAACACCATATGACCCCTTAGGACACCATGTGACCCCTTAGAACAACATATAGTGTCGTTATGGGTCATGTGGTGTCCTAAGGAGTCATATGGTGTCCTAACGGGTCATATAGTATCCTATGACCCCTTAGGACACCATATAACCCCTTACATGTCTTTAGGGTTCACATTGTGTCCTAAGGGATCATATAGTGTCCTATGACCCCTTAAGACACTATATGACCCCTTAGGACACCATATGGTGTTCTAAAGGGTCATATGGTGTCTTAAGGGGTTATAACACACCATATGACCCGTTAAGACACAATATGATCCCTAATGACACCTAAGGGGTCATATGGTGTCCTATGGACCCATAGGACACCATATGACCCCTTAAGACACCATATGACCCATAACAACACCATATTGTGTCCTAAGGGGTCACAGGACACCATATGACCCCTTACAACACCATACAACCCATAACGACACAATATTGTGTCATAAGGGGTCATAGGATACCATATGACCCCTTACAACACCATACGACCCATAACGATACCATATTGTGTTCTAAGGGTCATATGATGTGCTAAGGGGTCAAAGGACACCAGATGACCCCTTAAGACACCATGTGACCCCTAAGAACACCATATAGTGTTGTTATGGGTCATATGGTGTCCTAAAGGGTCATATGGTGTCCTAATGGGTCATATAGTGTCCTATGACCCCTTAGGATACCATATAACCCCTTACGTGTCGTTAGGGTTCACATTGTGTCCTAAGGGGTCATATGGTGTCCTAAGCAGTCATAGGACACCATATGACCCCTTAGGACACCATACGACCCATAACGACCTCATATGGTTTAGCATATTGGGTCATAGGGTCTATGGTTATTGTATAGGGTCGAGGATTTAGCATATTTGGTCATACGATCTAGGGTATTTGTTATAGGTTTGAAATGGTTTAATTTTTATGGTTGTGGCTATCAAACTATAGGGTATAGAGTATAGATTATAGGGTATAGAGTAGAAATTTATCAAAGGTTAAAAAATGTCAATGGAAGTGGTTTGGCACTAGCCAAATGAGCTGCACTAAAAAATGGTTATATGGGACCCTTGACCTATGATCCAAGCCCACATTCTCTCATTTTGTCTTCTTTCTGCGCATGATCAGACAAAAAAATTCTTTTTTCATGGTGTTGACATTTTATGCAAGATTATTTTATGCATTCCATTAGCTCTCCACCACCTTTTTTTTCATTTGGCAACGTCAAAGAGGAAGGACATAGTTTTTTTTATCAAATTTGAATAATTGAGGTAATATTTTTTTATTTTTAGAATTCAAATACTTATTAAGTGTTATTTTTTTAAAATGTTAGAATAAAAGTGTGAGTCAAAATTGATTATAATCCTATTAGATTTACATTAGATTTAACAATGCATTTGAAGGAAGTTGCATAAGTAAATTATTTGTTTAGTGGTTTAAAACAAAATTTGCAATGCCATACATCCTTTTTAAGATCTTATGAAATAATTTAAAAAAGGAATACATGAAATAATTTCAATTTCGTATATCCATTTTAACATATGCATAATTAGGACAATCATAGATGCATTAGGAATGTCCTAACATAATTAGGACAATCATAGATCCATTAGGACTGCCCCTGACACCTCTTTAAATCTCTTTATGAATTCACTTTATACTCTTTTATGTGCATGTACATGTAGAAATCATCATCATGCCGAGGAAATGACCAAAAAATGTAACACCGGAAGAGCGTGAAGCTAAGAATGCAAAAAAAAGAGAAGGAATGAAACAACTTCGTGAAGAAAGGAAATTAAATACCATAGAAGAAGAGGTGCCAATTGAAGAGGGACATGAAATATCCATCCAATCTAAGAGAGAGACAAAATTGGCCACACAAAGGCAATGGATGCAAAACCTTTGTGCAATGAGACAATTGAATCCCGAGGTTGAGAGCATGTCTACCACAATTCAAGTTGAAGGCACCCCATCTCTTACATCTCAAGTTGAAGGCACACCATCTCTTATTGGCACACTGTTGGTGTCTACAACATCTCATATTGAATGCACTCCCTCTATGACATTTGACGTTGCAAGTACTTCACGTCTGACATCAAGTATTGGAGCTACACCATCTTGTACACCTCAATTTAAAGGTATGTCATCATTTTCATCTCCGGTTGAAGGTATGCCACCTATCCCTAATGTTGTTGACATTCCTAATCTTGAGGTAACTCAAAGTTTGAGAGAACCTCCTAGAGTTTTGCATAGAAAGCCTAAGTATTTGATTGATATTGATGCTAATGTTTTGAAACCAATGGTTGACTAGATTCTGAAGCGTACTTGTCAAAGACATGCTAACCGGATATGGAAAATATTTTTTGAGCCTTTAAATGAGACATGAAGATGTCAACTATTTGTCGAAATGATGAGAAATCTGAAATTTAGGCACATAATGAAGATTCTTGGGGTAAGAACATTGATTGAATCATGCAATAAATCTATTGTGAAGAATCTGATGAATGCATATGATATTGTTGGTTCTAATTCACGCACAAAAGATAGTAATGCTACACGATGTGTCATTACATCAACAATTGTAAGCACTCAAAATAAGAAAGCTCGCCTCCTTAGAAAGACAAGTAAACAATCGAAGATAAGTAGACAAACTCGAATGAGAGCTAAGGGAAGGCGACAAAGAGAGGAGGATCCATATAACAATGAGTTATGGGCATTTTCTGGTAGATTACCACGAAAAGATAAAGAAATTGTTGAAGCCTTGAGATCCCTAATTGAAGATTTTTGGAAGAATAACACAAGGGTCTCTCCAAATCAAAGAGATGTTGTAAGAAGGAGGATTGGTAGTAAAATCCATGATCCACATCTGAAACATTTTTTGGATATGACTCAAACACAATTTTTTGCCAAGTTTCAACGTATGTATCCTCAAATTAAAATTAGTCAAAGATTCTTTGAAATGGTAACGCCTTTTTATGTCAAAATAAATTACACACACACAACTTGTTGTTGTAGAGTACATATTGAATTTTCTAACCATTATGATGTTTATCAACACATATGTATAGATTTGCATGCTAACAATGTTTTTCAGGAATGCAACATAAATGGTTCACCGAAATCTTCAAGGGAATTCATATCTAGCATCTTATGTGAAAGAGTAGATGGTCAAGTATATTACAATAAGTGTTGCTTGGATGGCACATGTGTTGATTGTGGTGGATTGTGACATTTACAAATCTGTCAACATATGGATATTGGACAAGAAATTGGTAATGAATTAGTAGAAATTAGAAAATATAAGACAGTGGCCTACATGCTAAAAGATGGAAAAGAAGAAAAAAGGCGTGAATTGGTTAGTGAGAAGATTCTAGTGTATTAGTTTATGGGCATCTTTCATGAGAATATAGTGTATGAGTATGCAAGGCATAACCATCGAGCTCGTTGGTTGGACTCACAATTGAAGTTATGCAAGGACACATTTCCACTTCATACAATCGTTTCAATTGTTGACTTTGCAGAGAACTACACACTACAACCGCAAAACAAGGTGCAATCACAATATTACAACTCCACACAAGTTGCTATATTTGTGCATATAGCATTCATTCATGCACATGATAGTATGGAAGAGGATAGGAAGATATTGAGGGAGTATCATTTTTACATTAGTGATGATCGTTCACACTCTATAGAGTTTGTGCAAAGTTGTTTTCAGATATTCTATGATGATTTGGCTAGCCGAGGCATATCATTTCATCAACATATCATATGGTCAGATAATTGTGCATCACAATTTAAGAACTCTCGGATGTTTTATTGGTTGAGTAGGATGTATAAGTTGATTTCTATTCAACATATGTGGAATTTCTCTGAGGTTGGGCATGGAAAAGGGGAGCATGATGGTGTAGGAGCATGTATTAAAAGAGCTTTAGCACGAGAAGAGTTAAAGTACAAAGGGAATGCAAACTTGAAAGATGCAAAATCAATTGTTCAATGGTGCAATGGTACAAATGGTCCAGGTAATCAAGGTAAGTCTTCAGTTTGTAGATTTTTTTGGTTGGTAGATGATACTAACATTGCAAAATTAGAAGATTGTTGTACATTGACAGGATCGAGTGAGCTACACTCTTTCAAAATCTCTAATGCAGATGTAAAGCGGAAAATCGCGATCGAACCCTAGTTGCTCTCCCCTCTTCCAACTCTGAGGAGAGAGAAGGGAGGTTCACTAGGGTTGATGGTTTTCACTTAAGGGAGAGACTTTACATTCAAAAGAGGGGTTGAAACTCACAAGATCCAATCCCACACAATGCAAGATTGGATGCTAAATGAGTTTCAAGGGTTAAGACAGCAAGGCTACCCTCTTTTGTAAAGAATGTTGATAGAATGAATTAAGCTAGGAATGCATAGGAAGTGACAAAGATTCGCTTATAAACTGAGATAGGGATATAGGATGAAGCTGCGGACCTGGAATTAGCAGTAAAATGTCGATACGGCGTTGTCCTGCAAATTTGAGCAAAAGTCGTCGGGACAATGGCGCACAAGGATTCCAGATCTTCAATTTCAGTCGCGTACCTGCAACCTACACACAGAAAAGCGAAGACGATTGGGGGGTTAGGGATTAGGGGTTTGCCTTTAGGTCAAACCCCGGTTTTGGAATTAACCAAGAAATGAGCAAGTGCTGTAAATGTAAATGACTGTAATGTAAAACAAGTACTAATACCTTGTTGTAAGGATGTTTGTATCCTTATGTGCGAAGGTATAGATGTTGTTGTTTGTTGTATTGTTGTATGTGGTATGTAGTAGTATGTGATCTCCTCTTCAATGGTTGAATCCTTGTCTTGAATGCCACACTTAGCCTTGAATGGAGACTTAGAAGGAATGCTTGAATGCTTGAATGTTTGAATCTTGCTTTCGCCTTTTTTTCATCTACCCAAATGAGAGAGGAAAATGTAGTTTATATACTTGTCAATTAGGGCTGATAGACTAATTTTCCCGACCTTAGGCCGACCAAGAAGTGTAATTTCCAAATTGCAAACGAAAAGACCTGAGACCCCTTAGGAGACCGGGCCCAAAATAGGACCCAGGGACCAGGGCGCTGGGCGCCATGGTCCTGAGGGACCAGGGCGCTGGGCGCCATGGTCCTGAGGGACCAGGGCGCTGGGCGCCATGGTCCTGAGGGACCAGGGCGCTGGGCGCCCTGGTCCTGAGGGACCAGGGTGCTGGGCGCTCTGGTCCCACCTCCCGGGATAGCAGGGTGCAAGGGAGGTTCAGGCCAGGGTGCTTGAAAATGCAGTTTTCAGTGTCATAATCAGGTTTCGGGGTCTCCATTCAGGTTGCATGTTGCGTCGCCATCGTGAAGACCGAAATGCAGTCGAAATTGCAAGTGTCGCAATTTTAGGACGGTACATTTAGCCCCCACTTTAGCGGGAGTATGTATGCTCATACTTCCGGTAAAGTACAAGGAAACAACATTGAAATACTTTCACCACGTCAAGGAGGCAAGACACACCAAGCCCCCAGTGGACTAAGGATCTTACGACTTCGATTGACAAAGTAAAAGGGAAGATCACGAGGGAGAACCATGACTGTCAGTAGTAAAGTTCCCTCACTATGAGTCATGCAAGAGAAATACCGAAAATTTTCAAGGCAAAGCTAAGTTCGCCAAGAAATTTTCAAGTATCTTAAAGGGATAGTCAGGGTGTATGCCCCCTACGTTAAAGCGATCGCACATGCCTCAACGGGGGTGATCGTTTTAACGTAGTGATACACATAAGAAATGAGAAGGAAAGGAGCATGTTATCGCAAAGATTTAGCCCCCAAGTGTGAGATAAACCCAAGGATAATAGGCACAAAACACAAAGCACGAGGTGACTTCACTTTCCTCGGGGTCAGTATGCTATATGATAAGTCATGTATATATCATATGTATGTAGGCATAATTGTTCTTCATTCCCCAATCAAGGAAGGTCACCTAGAAGAAGGGAACACATGTGTCTTTTGAGTCAACATGAGAGAGACCAAAAGAGATCTCAATGCTTTGCATCGTCCTCAAGTAGACAACACTAAGGACAACAAAAAGACGAATGAGAATAACATATAGAAGAAGTGACAAAAGAGAGGAGGAGAGAATCTGCTATGCTAATGTAACTAGTCTAGCACGTCATCTACCCCCCGATCTTGCTGATCCATGTTTCGGGAAGGCAGGGAACACGCTAGAGGAGGAACATCCAACACAGCAGATGGAGCTATCACAAGATCCAAACAAGGGCTATGTTCATGTTCCGAGCCACGTTGTTCTTGTCTAGGAGCTAGGATAAGTGCTTTAGAAAATTCATTAGATAAATGGTTATCAATATCAACAAGTTCATATTCACTATCAGAAGCAAGAGGAGTAACATTTTCATCATGAATAACATTTTCATCTAGATCATCATCAAGATTTATAAAAATAGGATCTTTAACTCGCACAGGATCAAGACCATCATGCATCTTATGTTTAGGAGATTTAGGTTCAATGTCCGGCTGAGGAGAAAATGGAATAATGCTTGTTGAAGGTGTTTTTGGGGATTGTAAAGTTTGAGAGGCAGCTGCTTGAGCCCTAAGACGACGCTTTCATCGGCGTTCATGTGCAGAACGATTTCGTCTAGTCTTAGTAGGAAGTGGAGAAGATTGAGGAGGAGGAATGTTCTCATCCTTATCACTTGGGTGTTTAGGTTGTGGTCTCTTAGGTTGGATAATAGGAGAAGAAGGTCTCTTCTCTCTTAAAAGGCAGGAGGAGGAACTGCTCCATATAAAGGAAGAATATTCGGTTTAGGAAGAAGACCAAGTCCATCATGACGAGGAGGTATAGGTCTACTTTTAGAAGGTTTATTAGGTATAGACATAGTCACATCCATAGGGACGGATTGGGAATCTTCTTGAGGAAAGACATTAGTTTTATCTTTCAAAGGAAGAACTTCCTTCTCAAGAATGATAGGAATGTCAAGTTTAGGTGTTCTAGGTTCACTTAAAGATAGGATCATATCTGTTTTCCACTTTTGATAAGATTTGAAAAGATGATCACTTCTCGGAGGAAGGGATTGGAATTGTTTAGGCCAAAAGTAATCAATAGGAACGCTAGAGGTTCTTTCAGCAGGTTTAAAGAGACTATGATTGACAGTAACAACTTCACCATTATGGGGAAATTTCAAACACTTGTGAATAGGAGAAGCAATAGCTTTCATGGAAGATAGCCAAGGATAGCCGAGCTTCACACGAAATTGTTCAGAAGATGGAATAATAGCAAAATTCACATCAAGAGATTTGTTATGGACCTCAATAGGCAAAGTAATAGAACCAATTGCAGGAGAAGAAAATGCATCAAATAATTTCACAACCACATTTGTTTTGTCATAGATTATTTGATTCAATTGCAAAGTAAAAAGAAATTCTTCAGTAATAACATTAACCATGCACGAAGGATCAATAAGCACTCCACGGCAAGGTGTATTCTTGACTTTTGCAACTATGTATAAAGGACCATCAGGTGCCCTAATGGTTTCACTAGAATCAAATGTGATGGAAGGTTCTTTAGGGATTTCTTGCTACTCTACAAAGTTAATCACATTTGGAGTCATAGACACAAGACCATCAAATGAGAGAGAGGAGTCATTAGCCTCAATCGCATTAGAGGTATGAGAAGGTAATGGATCAGTAAAAATTTGAAGATTTTGGTTAGGAGAAGCTACAGATGTGTTGCCTTTATCATTCACTCCAGAAACAGAGATAGTATTATTATCAATCAAATCTTGAATTTTACCCTTTAAAGAAAAACATTTTTTAGTATCATGCCCATGCTGACGATGAAAGTGACAAAAAGATTTGTGATCAAAATAAGGAGAAGTAATCTTTGCAGGATCTATTTGTCTTATAGGAGGAAGAGTAAACACATTTTGTTCCAATAACTTATTCATAATACTATGCAATGATTCATTCAAAGGAGTATACTTTCTTTCTTTCTTCAAAAATTTAGAAATAGGAGGCACACCTGATGCTGCATTCACATTGTTGTTGATGATGTTTTCATTGAATTTGATGGAATCTCTGTTTGGTTTAATCTTCCCAAATGGTTGTTGACTGCTATCACCCTTATCACTCGGAGCCATAGGATGTGATTGTTCCATTTGACTCACAGTCAGTTGATAATTGTGAAGAGTGGCACACAACTGTTGGAAAGAAGTAAACTCAGAAAACAGAAGTTTGTCTCGAATATTTTTTGTAAATTAGAAATAAAGATTCTTTGGATATCATTGTCAGGCACTGGAAAAGAAATTTGAGCATACAAATGCTTATATCTACCAATGAAATCAGTCACTTTTTCTTTAATACCTTGTTTACAATGCATTAAATCAATCAAAGTAACTTTAGGACTTATATTGTTTTGAAATTGTTGAATGAAAGCATTTGCAAGTTGTTCGAAAGAAGTAATAGAATAAGAAGGCAACGAGCAATACCATTGTAGGGCTTTGTCTCTTAATGTTCTAGTAAACAGTTTTGCAAGCAACCTTTGGTCATAAGCAAAATCGGTACAAATTGTTTGAAAAATCTTAACATGTGTTAGAGGATCACCTTTACCATTATAAAGCTCCAAATGCGGGATTTCGACATGTTTAGGGGGAATAGCTCGAACAATGTCAAGAGAAAGTGGGCTCGCAACATCAAATGTGGGCACACTAAACTTAGATTGATTCATAGAAGCAATTTGTTGCTATAAAGAAGAGACAGTTTGTGCAAGATTGTTAATGGTCGCTTCAGTCGAAGAATTCATATTAGATGTGTTAGATTGAGATGGAGGTGTTGTGTTATTGAAAGAAGGTAGAGAGTAAGGTGGTGGGACACTATGATAGTTGGTCATAGGAGATGATTGGACAGGAGGAACACTACAAGGAGGAATGGAATGGTTGAATGAATTGCCCCCTTGCGTCATGTTCATTTGCGGAGATGTAATAGGAACACTCATTGAAGGAATGAATGAAAAAGTCGGATTGAATGAAGGAAGAGGGTTAATTGAAGAAGAGGGATTGCCCCCATGACTAGTGATCACAGGGGGAATGTCTTGTATAGAAGTAGTCATTATGTTTGATGTAAAGGTAGGTATGCTAGCAATAGGAGTTGTCAAAGGAATAGAATGATTGACTTGAGTAGGAGGTTGTGTATAACCCAAAGTTTCAGCACAACTTTTCATAGGCATCACATTCGAATCCATAATGTGTGCAATACCACGCAAAATATCAATTCCATTCTTATCACTTTGAAGCATATGTTTTAGACCCTCAATTAAAGGAAGAGCTTGACTATCGGGATACTCATGAGACATCCATTGGTGAAAATCATCAAATTGGTTATCCAATTTCGAAAGTTGTTCAACAGAAACCTCATGGAGAGCTTCTTCGTCATTAGGAGGATTAGAGGAATTACCCATGTCCTCGTTAAAAAGGCTATTCAAATTAGGTTCCATCTCCTCGGTAGTTAAACCTCGGAAAGACTTAATTCTACGGCTTCGTCTAACGGGAATAGTGGAAGTACGGCTTATTGTTGTAAAACTCATGCACTAGAGAGAGAGAAAATTTTGAATTTAGAGGTAGCAATTTTCAGTAAAATCAGCCAATTTTCTGGATTTAAGCTGTTAAATGCAATCACGACAGTCTCCCGAAATTTTAGAAAAATGTCTAGGACCGTGGCGCTCGGAGTGCAACACGGTCCTTGCAACTTTTTTCGAAATTTGCAGGGATGAAAGGTATGATGATTTTAGAGCTAATCTGAAAAAATTGAGTGATTATACGATCTGTAGATAGGCCAAAATAAAGTTGCAATCTCAAAATTGAACCCTATCAAGATTGTCGAAAAATGCAAAATTTGAATTTTGAAAAAGAGAGGGAAACTGAAATTTTGAATTTTATGATTTTAGAGGAAATGCTAAGAGCAATGCAAATTTTGAAATTTAAAAATTGACTCAATTTCACGCAAAATTCAGTTTTGAAAGCGGAAATCAGAGTTGTTGTAACTAAGCACTTAATTTCAAAAGTCACAAAATGCAAGAATTTGAATAAAGCACTGAAATTTCGAATGAATGCAAACACACTTTTCAAATTTAGGACAGTAAGAAACACAATTTTGACATGAATTTCAGTTTCAATGATTTTTGAATGATTAGAAGCCTTAATCCAAGCAATCACAAGACCAACTTTGACTGTAATTTTGAAAGTGTTATAATTGACAAAAGCAGCCAAAATTCTGAATTTTAGCAGGAAAATACAGTAAGATCTTGCTCCCGAAATTTCGAAAAAAATGTCGGGGACGATGGCGCTCGTGCACACGATCCTCGCAACTTTTTTCCAAATTTTCAGGGATGAAAGATATTGTGATTTTATTGCGGAATCCAAAGTTACAGCTGATTTGGAGATGTTTTGATCGGTCAAATTGTCGGACAAAGGTTGAATCAAGAGGGTTTCAAAAATTAGGGTTTTGACATTTAACCACTTAATTTTCAAAATTAAAGCACAAATATGAACTGATAATTTGTAACATAAGGGCAGATCTGAAGCAAGCATTAACAATTAAATATTTCACAAGTTCAATTACTAAAAGAAATTTTAGGGTTTTTATGCAATCACCTCTAAAATTTTGCAAATCAAACATGGAAATGTAATCAAGGAATCCAATTTTCAGATCTAACCATGAAAAATCAGAAAGGATGTTCACGTCGGGTTCACCAAAATGTAAAGCGGAAAATCGCGATCGAACCCTAGTTGCTCTCCCCTCTTCCAACTCCGAGGAGAGAGAAGGGAGGTTCACTAGGGTTGATGGTTTTCACTTAAGGGCGAGACTTTACATTCAAAAGAGGGGTTGAAACTCACAAGATCCAATCCCACACAATGCAAGATTGGATGCTAAATGAGTTTCAAGGGTTAAGACAGCAAGGCTACCCTCTTTTGTAAAGAATGTTGATAGAATGAATTAAGCTAGGAATGCATAGGAAGTGACAAAGATTCGCTTATAAACTGAGATAGGGATATAGGATGAAGCTGCGGACCTGAAATTAGCAGTAAAATGTTGATACGGCGCTGTCCTACAAATTTGAGCAAAAGTCGTCGGGATGATGGCGCCCGACCGCCACAGTCCTCTGAAAAATCCGCGAAACGAAGGGGGATCGGTTCGTCTCTACACAAGGATTCCAGATCTTCAATTTCAGCCGCGTACCTGCAACCTACACACAGAAAAGCGAAGACGATTGGGGGGTTAGGGATTAGGGGTTTGCCTTTAGGTCAAACCCCGATTTTGGAATTAACCAAGAAATGAGCAAGTGTTGTAAATGTAAATGACTGTAATGTAAAACAAGTACTAATACCTTGTTGTAAGGATGTTTGTATCCTTATGTGCGAAGGTATAGATGTTGTTGTTTGTTGTATTGTTGTATGTGGTATGTAGTAGTATGTGATCTCCTCTTCAATGGTTGAATCCTTGTCTTGAATGCAACACTTAGCCTTGAATGGAGACTTAGAAGGAATGCTTGAATGCTTGAATGTTTGAATCTTGCTTTCGCCTTTTTTTCATCTACCCAAATGAGAGAGGAAAATGTAGTTTATATACTTGTCAATTAGGGCTGATAGACTGATTTTCCCGACCTTAGGCCGACCAGGAAGTGTAATTTCCAAATTGCAAACAAAAAGACCCGAGACCCCTTAGGAGACCGGGCCCAAAATAGGACCCAGGGACCAGGGCGCTGGGCGCTCTGGTCCCACCTCCCAGGACAGCAGGGTGCAAGGGAGGTTCAGGCCAGGGTGCTTGAAAATGCAGTTTTCAGTGTCATAATCAGGTTTCAGGGTCTCCATTCAGGTTGCATGTTGTGTCGCCATCGTGAAGACCGAAATGCAGTCGAAATTGCAAGTGTCGCAATTTTAGGACGCTACAGCAGGTTCATGGAATATCCATATGCGATGGATGGCATGTTATTGTTCTTCATGTAGATATGGTGCCTATAATGAGTGTGAGTCAAAGGAGTGGGTGGACGAATGGTGTATGAGGCCTCTAATCCCACTTGAGACATATCGACCTCCGAGTGCACTACAACTAACACAAATGGAAGCATCAGTTGACTTTGACCATGTGTCAGATTTAGTCCAACCAGGTAAATTATCCACGCGCAAATTTTTGTACTTTAATATTTTACCTTAGTTGTTTGCTAAATTATTCTCACTTTACCATTGCAGGGCATGTTTATGCAGTAATTGTAGCTGAAGACAATGAAGAAGGAACATATTATTACCTGTGTCATTGTGTGGATGCAAAAAAGAAATTAGATGGCCCTGTGGTAGATGGAGAAAATATTGAGTACCCCATAGGATCAGTAGTTGTTACTGGTACATGGCTTAGAAGGTACCCAGTGAAGAAGTCTAACTTGTGGTTGTTCGAGGACTTCGAGACACATAGGAAGATTCTTCATTATTCTAACCTTGTTGTAGCTTCAAATGCTCATTTGATCAAATATGGGGGTAGACAACTAAACAAGAACCTATGGAAGGTTCTTGAGTTTGACCATGAGGCCATACTAGACATGATAAAGAGTAGAGAAGATCCAGATGGTTCATTGGATTAAATGTAAATGTAAAAAAATGTAATATCAATCTTATTTGGATATATGTACATGACTTGTATTTCTGACTACTCGAGGCATTGTAATATAAAAAATTGTGTTTTGTCTTGTTTTGTGTGATTTTATGTAAATAATGTCATTTTGGACCATTAGAGATCACATGTGATCATTTCGTGAAGTTTTAGACTAATATGGTAAAAAATGTAAAACTTGCTCATTTGTTGTCAATCACTCAAAGTGTGAAAAATTATCAAAATTCGACATCATATTTCTCGATGTTATTGACATGTGAGAATGAGTTGTCTAATCTTGCGGGATTGTGTTATGGAACTCTAAAAAGTCCTCTCTCAATTTAGGTAGACTAGGATCCAATTGCTCGTGGCAACACTTTCTCGGTTGCGACAAAAAGCATCAGATGGGTTCAATGAAAAGTTGCACAATGCCCCATCTTTTAATCCGCTCATCGTGGCACCAAACCGTTAGCTCATATGTGTTGGGGTGGCTAGGTTTATGCTAGTAATGCCTTATTTTTGCTTTCCAACTCACCCGATCGTTGCGGGCCACACCCTGGCAACGAAATCGCCTAAGTACTCAAGTTGCTCAAAGTTGTCAATATTCAGAATTGCGTTTCTCGACGCCCGTTAATCATAAGAATGAGCCGTCTGATCCTACAGGGTCGTGTTATGGCACTCTAAAAAATCCTCTCTCAGTTTTGGTAGAATCAGATCTAGTTGCTCGTGGCGACACTTTCTCAGTTGCAAAAAAAAACGTTAGATGAGTTCAATGAAAATTTTCACAATACCCCATCTTTCAATCCGCTCATCACAGAACCAAACCGTCAGCTTGTATGTGTTAGGGTCACTAGGTTTACACTAGGAATACCTTCTTTTTTCTCTCCAACTTGTCTGATCGTTGCAGGCCACACCTTGGCAACGAAATCGCCTAAGTGCTCAAGTTGCTCAAAGTTGTCAATATTCGGCATTGTGTTTCTCGATGCCCGTTAATCATATGAATGAGCCATCTAATCCTACGAGGTATTCTTATGGAACTCTAAAAAATACTCTCTCGATTTCGATAGACTCAAATCCAGTTGCTCATGGTGACACTTTCTCGGTTGCGATAAAAAGCGTTAGATGAGTTCAATGAAAAGTTGCACAATGCCCCATCTTTCAATCTGCTCATCACGGAACCAAACCGTCAGCATGTATGCATCAAGGTGGTAGGGTTTATGCTAGTAATACCTTCTTTTTGCTCTCCAACTTGCCCGATTGTTGGAGGCCACACCTTGGTAGTGAAATCACCTAAGTGCTCAAGTTGCTCAAAGTTGTCAATATTCAACATCGCGTTTCTCAATGCCCGTTAATCATAAGAATGAGTTGTCTAATCCTACGGGGTCATGTTATGGCACTCTAAAAAGTCCTCTCTCGGTTTCAGTAGACTCGGATCTAGTTGCTCGTGGCGACACTTTCTTGGGTCCGACAAAAAGTGTAAGATGAGTTCAATGAAAAGTTGCACAATGCCCCATCTTTCAATCTGCTCATCGTGGCACCAAACCGTCAACTTGTACGTGTCGGGGTTTCCAGGTTTACGCTAGGAATGCCTTCTTTTTTCTCTCCAACTCGCCCAATCGTTGCGGGCCACACCCTGGCAGCGAAATCGCCTAAGTGCTCAAGTTGCTCAAAGTTGTCAATATTCGGCATCGTGTTTCTCGGTGCCCGGTAATCATAAGAATGAGCCATCTAATCCTACAAGGTCGTGTTATGGTGCTCTAAAAAATCCTCTCTCAATTTTGGTAGACTCAGATCCAGTTGGTCGTGGTGACACTTTCTCGGTTGCAACAAAAAGTGTCAGATGAGTTCAATGAAAAGTTGCACAATGCCCCATCTTTCAATCCCCTCATCACAACACCAAACTGTCAACTTGTGTGTGTCAAGGTGGCTAGTTTTAACTAGTAATTCCTTCTTTTTGCTCTCCAACTCACCCGATCATTGCGGGCCACACCTTGGCAGCGAAATCGCCTAAGTGCTCAAGTTGCTCAAAGTTGTCAATATTTGGCATCGCATTTCTTGACGCCCGTTAATTATAAGAATGAGTCATTTGATCCTATGGGGTCGTGTTATGGCATTCTAAAAAACCTCTCTCAGTTTCGGTAGACTCAGATCCAGTTGCTCGTGGCGACACTTTCTCGGTTGCGACAAAAACCATCAGATGAGTTGAATGAAAAGTTGCACAATGCCCCATTTTTCAATCCGCTCATCATGACACTGAACCATCAGTGCGTACACATTGAGGTGGCTGGGTTTACGCTAGGGATGCCTTCTTTTTTCTCTCCAACTCGCCCGATCATTGCAGGCCACACCCTAGCAGCGAAATCGCCTAAGTGCTCAAGTTGCTCAAAGTTGTCAATATTCAGCATCGCATTTCTCGGCACCAGTTAATCATAAGAATGAGTCATCTGATCCTACAGGATCATGTTATGGCACTATAAAAAATTCACTCTCGGTTTTGGTAGAATCAGATCTAGTTGCTCGTGGCGACACTTTCTCGATTGCAACAAAAATCGTCAGATGAGTTCAATGAAAAGTTGTACAAGGCCCCATCTTTCAATTTGCTCATCATGGCACCGAACCGTCAGCTCGTATGTGTCGGGGTGGTTGGGTTTATGCTAGTAATGCTTTCTTTTTTCTCTCCAACTCACTCGATCATTTTGGGCCACACCCTGGCAAGGAAATCGCCAAAGTGCTCAAGTTGCTCAAAGTTGTCAATATTCGGCATCGCGTTTCTTGATGCCCATTAATCATTAGAATGAGTTGTCTAATCATTATGGCACTCTAAAAAATCCTCTCTTGGTTTCGGTAGACTCGGATCCAGTTGCTTGTGGCGACATTTTCTCGGTTGCGACAAAAAACGTCAAATGAGTTCAATGAAAAGTTGCACAATGCCCCATCTTTCAATCTACTCGTTGCGGCACCAAACCGTCAACTTGTACATGTTAGGGTGGTCGATTTATGCTAGTAATTCCTTCTTTTTTCTCTCCAACTTGCCCGATCATTGCGGGCCACACCTTGGCAGCGAAATCGCCTAAGTGTTCAACTTGCTCAAAGTTGTCAATATCCGGCATCACGTTTCTTGACATCTGTTAATAATAAGAACGAGTCCTCTAATCCTAAGGGGTCGTGTTACGATGATCTAAAATTTTTATCTCAGTTTTGGTAGACTCAGATCTAGTTGCTCGTGGCGACACTTTCTCGGTTGCGACAAAAAGCATCGGATGAGTTCAATGAAAATTTTCACAATGCCCGATCTTTCAATCCGTTCGTCGCGAAACTGAACTGTTAGCTTGTACCCATTGGGGTGGCCAAGTTTACACTAGGAATGCCTTGTTTTTTCTCTCCAACTCGCCCGATCGTTGCGGGCCACACCCTAGGAGCAAAATTGCTTAAGTGCTCAAGTTGTTCAAAGTTGTTAATATTCGGCATCGTGTTTCTCGACGTCTGTTAATCATAAGAATGAGCCATTGGATCCTACGGGGTCATGTTATGGCACTCTAAAAAATCCTCTCTCGGTTTCAGTAGACTCGGATCCAGTTGCTCGTGGTGACACTTTCTCAGTTGTGACACAAAGCATTGGATGAGTTCAATGAAAAGTTGCACAATGCCCCATCTTTCAATTTGCTCGTCGCAGCACTGAACCGTCAACTCGTACATGTCAAGGTGGTTGGGTTTACACTAGGAATGCCTTCTTTTTTCTCTCTAACTTGCCTGATCATTGCGGGCCACACCCTGGCAGTGGAATCGCCTAAGTGCTCAAGTTGCTCAAAGTTGTCAATATTCGGCATCATGTTTCTCAACACTTGTTAATCATAAGAATGGTTCATCTGATCCTATGAGATCATGTTATGGCACTCTAAAAAATCCTCTCTCAGTTTCGGTAGACTCGGATCCAGTTGCTCGTGGCGACACTTTCACGGTTGCGACACTTTCACGGTTGCAACAAAAAGCGTTAGATGAGTTCAATGAAAAGTTGCACAATGCCCCATATTTCAATTTGCTCGTCGTGACACCGAACCGTCAGCTCGTACATGTCAGGGTGGCTGGTTTTATGCTAGGAATGCCTTCTTTTTTCTCTCCAACTCGTTCGATCGTTGCAGGCCAGACACTGGCAGTGAAATCGTCGAAGTGCTCAAGTTGCTCAAAGTTGTCAATATTCGGCATCGCATTTCTCGGTACCTATTAATCATAAGAATGATCCATCTGATCCTATGAGGTCATGTTATGGCTCTCTAAAAAAGCCTCTCTCGGTTTTGGTAGACTCGGATCCAGTTGCTCGTGGTGACACTTTCTTGGTTTGGACAAAAAGCATCAGATGAGTTCAATGAAAAATTGCACAATGCCTCATCTTTCGATCCGCTCCTCACAACACTGAACCATCATCTCGTACATGTTGGGGTGGCTAGGTTTACACTAGAAATGCCTTGTTTTTGCTCTCCAACTTGCCTGATCGTTGCGGGCCAGACCCTGGCAACGAAATCGCCTAAGTGCTCAAGTTGCTCAAAGTTGTCAATATTTGGCATTGCGTTTCTCGGTGCTCATTAATCATAAGAATGAGTTGTCTGATCCTATGGGGTCATGTTATGGCACTCTAAAAAAGCCTCTCTCGGTTTCGTTAGACTCAGATCCAGTTGCTCGTGGCGACACTTTCTCAGTTGCGACAAAAAGCGTCAGATGAGTTCAATGAAAAGTTGCACAATGCCCCATCTTTCAATCCGCTCGTCATGGTACCAAACCATCAGCTCGTACGCATTGGGGTGGCCGTTTTACACTAGGAATGGCTTCTTTTTGCTCTCCAACTCGCCGATCGTTGCGGGCCACACCCAGGTAGCGAAATCGCCTAAGTGCTCAAGTTGCTCAAAGTTGTCAATATTTGGCATCGTGTTTCTCAGTGCCTGGTAATCATAAGAATGAGTTGTCTGATCCTATGGGGTTGTGTTATGGCACTCTAAAAAAGCCTCTCTCAATTTTGGTAGACACGGATCCAGTTGCTCGTGGCGACACTTTCTCGGTTGCGACAAAAAGCATCAGATGAGCTCAATAAAAAGTTGCACAATGCCCCATCTTTCAATCCACTCATCGCAACACCAAACTGTCAGCTTGTACGCATCAGGGTGGCCGGGTTTACGCTAGGATTTCCTTCTTTTTTCTCTCCAACTCACCCGATCGTTGTGGGCCACACCCTGGCAGCGAAATCGCCTAAGTGCTCAAGTTGCTCAAAGTTGTCAATATTTGGCATCACGTTTCTCAGTCCCTGTTAATCATAAGAACAAGTCATTTGATCCTACGGGGTTGTGTTATGACACTCTAAAAAAGTCTCTCTTGGTTTCGTTAGACTCGGATCCAGTTGCTCGTGGCAACACTTTCTCGGTTGCGATAAAAAGCGTCAGATGAGTTCAATGAAAAGTTGCACAATGCCTCATCTTTCAATCCGCTCGTCGCGGTATTGAACCGTCAACTCGTACACGTCGAGGTGGTCGAGTTTACAGTAGGAATGCCTTCTTTTTGCTCTCCAACTCGCTTGATCATTGCAGGCCACTCCCTGGCAATGGAATTGCCTAAATGCATGCATTAGATGAATATAAGTTTATGGGCTATGCAATTTTTTTAGAATGGGTATTGGTACAATGGTGTCTTACATTGTCCAATTTTGGTTCTTTCCATGTTTTCTTTATGTAGTCTTATTTCAACTATAACTATTGAATTTGTGTTGATCTCCATAAGCTTGTGTCTTGGATTACAAACACATATTTAGGTTCAAAGCTTAAGTAACAATAAACTTTGTGCAATTATTCATTTAATCATTTGTGTATATGGTGAAAATGGATAATCAATAATAACGATATTGAAAGGCTAAATGAATTCAACCACAAAACCCTAGCCTAACAACAACAAAGATCCACCATAATATATGAAGATTACCTAAGACAATGCAAATCAAATGAAATCACAAAGATTATACCATCACATGTCCAATAGGGTTTGGATCTCCATTCTTTCTATCTCCATTGATCTTGCTTGATATATTTGCTCTCAGATTTTATGTGCACAAGAGCTCAACAAAGAATGGAATGTGGTTGCAAGTAGGATCGCATATGTCAAGTAGTCCAATTGATCAAGTGATTAGCCAGGTAGTCAGGGTTTGATAATGAAGGAAGCATCTCCTTATATAGAAGACACAATATGAAATGGAGGGATAAGATTGAGAGGTGTAAAAGGAGGTCAGCTATGATTAGAGGGTAGGTAAAAGAAATAATAAAATAATGAAAGGGGTAGGTAGTGTATGAATTAAGAGATGAATGACATGTGTCATGGGTAGAAAAGGCTAATGAATTAAATAAATAAATAAATATTTAATTAATTAATAGAAGAAGTGGGATAATTAAATAAATAAGATATTTATTTAATTTAGATAAAGGAAAATTTAAATAAATAAATGTATTTATCTAAATGAGAAATAAGGCTAGAAGAGGATAAATGAATTAATTAAATAAATAAAGATTTATTTAATTAATAGAAGAATTAAGCTTAGATAATTAATTAAATTTATTTAATTAGACTAGACAATTTTGGGTGTCTACATTTTGCCCCTCTTTGAGACAATGCGGCTTGTCACATTGTTTCAAAGAAGATAAGATGAACTGATACAGAGTTGCCCCAAGATGGGAATGATATGCCCCCTCAAGAGATTGGATGGAAAAATGTCTAAAAAGATCGCAAACAATCTCTCGATAAGAAATATGGGATAGAATGGACTGACCGAAAAAAGTGACAGAGTCACGGGATAATGAAGACTGACTCGAGAAACGAGGGCTAGGGAAGTCTATAAGATAGACCACGAGGGAAAATACATCCTCATTGTCATCCACACATCCACAAGAGCAGAGTACAGAGCGAAAATAGAGTAGCAGCAGTCAGCAGCGATGGCTTTGATTCAAAGATTGGATCACGTTCGCCGATTCCAGAGGCCAGCAGAGGCTGGAGAGCCAGTAAGTACCACAAAACCACCTCGTACTTTGTTGCATTTATTGTTGTCATTAATGCATGCTAGATAGGGTAATAAATGTGATCTAGGTTAGGGTCCAAAAAATGTCAAAAACGTCCAGGCGCGTCTGCGTTGGTGCCAGGTGCATTTATGCTCACTAGGCGCATCTATGTTTGTGCCAGGCACATCTGTGTCGAAAAACACGTCTGTGCAAAATGTGGCCCCGTCTGTGCTGTGTAGGTGCGTCTATGCCAAGAAGGCACGTTTGTGTCACCCAGGCGCATCTATGCAGAGCATAGGAACGTCTGTGTGCTTCAGGCGTGTCTGTATAAAACAAGCGCGTCTATGCAGTCTCTAAGCGTGTTTGTGTCCAAAAATGTGAATTTGCATCTTCTAGGTCAAATCGGCAGTTCTGTGATGAACATACGTTGTCGATTGGATAAGCTGCTGAGAGGATACACTCAAGCAAGTCCTCTAAGAAAAACTAGGATAGCAAATAGGGCTAGGATTGAAAATTCTATGATAGAACATACGTTGCCAATTAGGAAACTACTCAAGAGGATTCACTCAAGCAGAGATCCTAGGATAGGATAGATCAAGGCACTTTGTGATGAACAGTGAGTACCAAGATATAGTACTTTGTGATGAACAGGGAGTACTAAAATATGAGTAGCACTTTGTGATGAATAGTCAGTGCAAATGTGAGGAGCACTTTGTGATGAACAGGGAGTGCAAATGTGAGCAACACTTTGTGATGAACAGGGAGTGCAAAACACATACTACTTTGTGATGAATAGGGAGTACCACTAGGATAATCAACAACACTTTGTGATGAACAGGGAGTGTCACTAGGATAGAATACCATATGTATTTAGATAAAAAAGTAGTAGCATTTTGTGATGAACAATGAATGCCACTATGATTGACATGATTGATTTGCTTGACTGCAGGAGTATTTGCCTATGTTGGAGTCACGGGAGAGATTCATGTCGACACAGAGATTGTGACCTGAGCTGACCTTCGAGGACCGAGTGGCTATTGAGGCTATGGGTCTGAGACATATTCTTTATGTGCTTGAGTTTTGGGTGAACATGGGACTGCTGACTGCACTGGCGGAGAGGTGGCACTCTGAGACTTGCACCTTTCATTTACCGATGGGGGAGATGACAGTCACCCTTGAGGATGTATACAGGATTTTGAGGATACCGATCGATGGGGAGCTGATTCTCTATGATCAAGATGGAGATAGGAAGGCCCTGAGACAAGTGTTCTAGGACCCAGGACTGGAGATGAGGGCAGGGCATGTGGCATGGGATACCATGACACAGACATGATTGACACTATCAGCAGTGATAGGAGGAGCGATCAGTGGGTTCTTGTGTCTGGATAGAGTGACGCGAGGGTTGGTTGTGGGCTGGGGAGGTGCATTGGAGACACTGGTGACATAGCACACCAGATATGCCTGGGGTCTATGCGTGCTGGCACACTTATATTACGAGTTGCATCAGTTTGTGTACCATGGGTCAATGGAATTGGGCTGCGGGGTCACATTGTTACAGGTGTTGGCCTATGAGCATCTACCGGTGACAAGACTAATACACTTCAGGGGCAGAGGTCACGAATGCAGTTTCATGCATTTGTATGACATGATCACCTCACAGCCACAGATTAGCAGGTTAGAGCACTGGCGGCGGGTTATTGATGACATTGATATGGTTATATGGAGGCCATACCTGGGATGTGAGCAGTGGGAGGATGATGCGGTAGAGCTACACTACACCTTCTGGAGTAGGTATCTAATTGGGCAGACGCCCTATGTACTGGAGAGGCAGCTAGTGGACAGGATGGGCAGGCAGTTCGGCAGGATCCAGCGGATGCTATGGGGTTTAGGCATGTATGCACAGACTGTCAGGGATCAGGCGCAGTTTGGGCCCTTACTATCATATGATCAGGTTGTTACATAGCTAGTAGAGATGATGCCCCTACCCTGGGACATATGGCTAGAAATCGAGGATGCCGACATGGATGTCGAGTACACAGCATACTGGGTCGAGCATCCATTCCCACGCCTGACAGATCTAGGAGAGCTACTAGATGGAGATGGTGGTGGGGATGGTGATGATGGGGGGAGAGGCCGACAGAGGAGGAGAGGGGCAGTTGGAGAGAGGAGGGTGGTGTCGCGGAGGGAGGGTGGAGAGGACAGGCAGGCTTGGGTGGTGAGGGGTTGTGGTGGATTACCGCTATAGGTGCCAGTGGCATAGGGTCCCAAACAGGTGCAGGGACAGGGATAGGTATAGGGATAGGTACAGGTACCGCCACCAATACAAGCACAGGCACAATGGCAGGCACAGGTACAGGGGGAGCCATAGGGGGCTGAGGTGGAGGAGGATGAGCTGACTGAGCTGAGGGAGATCTGCCAAGGATGGACAGATGAGATCCAGGACCTGGAGAGAGAGAGGGATAGACTTAGGAGGCGGCTCAGAGATATTGAGCGGGAGCATGACCAGACCATTCAACGCTACATAGAGGTTGAGACAGCACTAAGGGCTGGAAGGTAGGCGGCAGATGACACAGGGGCTGGATATGCCTATGTCCTATGGGCAGGGGAGAAGATAGGCTACTAGCAGGATCTCTATTGGTGTGGTGCTAGCTGATCAGCGGGCAAGGAGCTTCCATAGACCATCGCGGACAGCGACAGCTACGGGAGGGAGCTGGAGGAGACAGGCGTATAGTGGTGGGGTTATGGGTCCTCCACCACCACCAGATAAAGGGGATAGGAGGAATGATCCTGGGGCGGGTCCTTCGGAGGCTCAGATTTTGTCAAGGCCAGGCAGCTCCGAGGGAGGGAGTTCATCATAGCTATAGAGGGCTCCCTATGTATCAGTATTGTATCATTTTTGTATGATGATGTGGACACCTGCGGGTGATTGTAGCCATATGATTTTGACATCATTGTATCATGACACTTTTGATTTATATATATGAGATGATTCTTCTTTGCGGCAGCTATATGCATGTCTACCTATGTGATGCTTCTATGTGTTTCTATGATGTTTCTATGTGATGCTTATGATATGGATGCAAATATGTACATGATGAAATGCAATATTTTTGTGTTCTTTTATGTTTTATATGTGTATGCAAATGTAAATGTGAATGTATGCAATGCAGATGAATATGATAATGCAAATGTAAATTGTGCTAACAGGTGTTGTGTGCCGGATGTGATGTCGTTGTGATAACTATATGTATGTATGAAATGCTTATATGTGGTAATGCAAGTGCAACTACATGAAATGCAGATGTTTTTGGTGTGTCATTATACTCAGTCATGTGATAGCAGGCTACGTGGACTCGAGAAGGATGATGAAAGTCAATCAAGAAAGGGGGATGAAAGATAGAAGATATGAAAGTGAAAGAGTTTCTTGTGCGTTATCATCATTGAGCTTTATTATGGCAAAATAGGTTATGACAATCGAGGCATATGTTTGACCCAGAAAGTCATTGTACCCATTTGCATGGAGATAAGACAGTCGCAAACAAGGAATGTCCTAGTTCACACTAGACTCTCAGTGTCCTCATATCCTTGGACAAGTCATAGCATTACTAAGAGACAATCCACAGACAGCAAATACAAATAGGTGACCATACCCCATCCTCGCCTTTCTAGTCAAAGACATCCTGGAAAAGCTAAAAGACATGTCACCAAAAGATAAAATCAAAAGAAAACCAAGACTCGACACCAACATCCACTACAGTCCTCAAACTTAGTGTCTCTTGTCACTTGTATAAGTCTTATTTGATTGTGGTCACAATGTTTACTTTCATAGAAAGGATAGATAGCACTGAACCATAATGTTGTCTGAGTCTGTTGAAAGATTTGATTTGTTGAAGCCCATTTTTGCTGTTGTGTCTCATCTAAAACTGACTGAATCCATGAAACTGATACTTTATTGCAAAGAAGACGGAACTTTATTGCAAAGAAGACGAAACTTTATTGCAGATCTGCGATGCAAATGTTGCTTTATTGCGGATTGTGCGCGGATAGACTGAAGAAAGCTAGAAAAAACTGTACTCCTCAAAACATGTGATGTTCTCAGTTCCACACCCATCACTAGATGTAGGATTTTCCCTAGCCACAAATAGGATCTGATTTATTATGGATGGAAAGGAGTGAAAAGGGAGGTTTATTATGAATGGCGAACCAATCTTGGGTAGATCAATAACAAGCCATGATGGGAATGGGTAAGTTTATTATGAACGAATAGGTTGTGAGTGTGTGCAATGTGAAAGGATAAAAGTGAATCCTGAAGGAGGGAGGAGCAATGTCTCTACGCATGGCGTTGGTGACCCAGTTTTCACCATGGTACTTGCCTAGGGTGCCACCGAAGTGGTTTTCACCATTGGACGAAATTATTTCTGTTTTCCAAATTTTTTTATTTTATTTTTTGTGTCACAAGGCGCTTGTTTGCGTGGTTTTCACCAAGTAACAATTTTTATGTTTTATAATTTTTTTTGTATTTTGGAAATTTTTGAATTTTTTTTGTATTTTTGAAATTTTTGAATTTTTTTGTATTTTTGAATTTTTTGAATTTTTTTGTATTTTTGAATTAGGATACTCTGAAGAGCTATGTGTAAAACCTGTGAAGGTGCATGCTATTGATAGGATCCTCCAAAGGTTCACCTTCTATAGTTGAGAGCTGATATGCACCAGATCCATATGCTGCTATAATGATGTAAGGACCAAGCCAATTTGGTTCGAACTTGCCCTTCTTCTCTCTATCTTGCTGATTTTTGGGGTTTTCTCTAAGAACCAAAACACCTACCTCAAATGTGCTAGGCTTGACCTTGTGATTGTAGCTGCGACTCATTCGTTGTTGATAAGCCTTGAGATGATTAGAAGCAGTTTGTCTTCGTTCATCCAGTAGTTCAAGTTCTTGTAAGCGAGAGACCCTATAGTCTTCATCACTGATAATGTTTTGCAAAGAGACTCGTAAAGAGGGTAGCTCGACCTCAATAGGCAAGATGGCTTCAACATCGTAGACAAGTGAATAAGGTGTAGCTCCTATAGGTGTGCGGACACTTGTGCGGTATGCCCAAAGTGCAGGATTAAGTTGGATATGCCAATTACGGCCAGTGTCATCGACTGTCTTTTTTAGGATTTTAAGGATTGTCTTATTAGATGCATTAGCTTGACTGTTACCTTGGGGGTAATATGGCGTGGAGAAACGATGGGAAATATGGAAGTGGTCACAGAGTTCATGAACATCCTGATTTTTGAAGGGATGTCCGTTATCAGCGATAATAGAAACAGGAATACCGTATCGGCAAATGATATAGTTGAGGATGAACGTAGCAATCTGTTTTCCAATGACTTATGTGAGAGGCACGGCTTCAATCCATTTTGTGAAATATTCTATGGTAGTAATAATGAATTTATGACCATTGGAAGAAGGAGGGTGAATCTTGCCTATGAGATCGAGTCCCCACTGACAAAAGGCCCAAGGAGACGTACTTGGTTGAAGTTCTTGCGTTGGCGCATGTATGAGATCTCCATGAATTTGACATTGCTTACATTTCTTGACAAATTGATATGAGTCCTTTTCCATATTGGGCCAGTAATATCCAGTCCTGATGAGTTTCTTGGCTAAGGTAGGACCACTAGCATGTGGACCACATATCCCTTCATGTACTTCACGTAATGCAATCTGAGCTTCATCACTTTCTAAACATCTAAGAAGAGTGTCATCTAGACCTCACCGGTATAGGATATAAACTAAAATGACATATCGAGAGGATTGGCGAATGAAAGCGCAACGTTGGTTATTTGATAGATCGAAAGGTAGGGTACTGTCACGAAGGTATGTGAAAATGGAACCATATAACTGGGACTCGGGACTGACAACACATATCATTTCAGTAGGAATGATTTCATATGAAGGAACCAAAAGGTTATCCACCAAGAACTCATAGCGGGTCTCATTTGGAGGTAGATTGATCAGTGAAGCAATTGTAGCCATGGCATTTGCGGCTCGATTCTGCTCCCTTGGTATCTGCTCAAAGTCTATCTTTGTGAAGTGTTGTTTTAGGTAATCCACCATTTGTTTGTAAGGCATTAATTTTTCATCTTTTGTTTGGTAATCATCAATTGCTTGATGGATTACAAGTTGAGAGTCCCCAAACACACAAAGTTCCTGGATCTTCCACTGAACTGCAATCCGTAATCCAGTTGTTAATGCCTCATATTCTGCTATATTGTTAGTGCAAGGAAATGATAAGTAGTATGACTTTGGTATAGAATCCCCTTGAGGAGTTATAAAGAGGATGCCAGCTCCTACCCCATTCTGTGTGTATGAGTCATCGAAGTATAGTTGCCATGGCTTTGCATGTGACATTGTTAAAATGGATTCATCTGGAAATTCTGAACTTAGAGGAACATCATCTATCATGGGGGCATCTGTTAATTGATCTGTGATGGCTTGTCCTTTTATTGATTTTCTGTCCACATACTCGATGTCGAATTCACTCAGGATCATTACCCATTTGGCTAGTCGCCTAGTAAGTGTTGCTTTATTGAGAAGGTATTTCAATGGATCGATTCTTGCAACCAACTTAGTCTTATGAGTGAGCATGTAATGTCATAATTTCTGTGAAGCAAAGACCATGGTGAGACATGCACGCTCAATTGGTGTGTAGTTTAGCTCATATCCCACCAATGTGCGACTGATATAGTATACTTATTTTTCCTTGCCCTCAACAATTTGTTGTGCTAAGAGTGCCCCCAGTGCTGTTGGAGTAGCTAATATGTATAGTAACAGAGGCTGATCTGGAACTGGTGGCATCAGAACTAGTGGATTCAGAAGATAATCTGAGTGTCTGGAAAGCTTGTTGACAGTTATCATCCCATTTGAATTTGATATTTTTATGTAGCAGGTGCTGAAAAGGATTACACTTATCTGCAAGTTGCGCTATAAATCTTCGTATGGACTGGAGTCTCCCTTGTAAAGACTAAAGTTGACTGATATTTCTTGGTGGTTGCATCTCCAAGATGGCCTTGACTTTTTTTGAATCAGCTTCGATTCCTCTTTTAGATACAAAAAATCCTAGGAGCTTCCCGGAGGTTACTCCAAAGACACATTTCTTGGGGTTTAATCTTACTTTGTATTTTCCCAACCGATCAAAGACGACTGAAAGTATGTCCAAATGTGTATTTATGTCTATTGATTTGCCCAAGAGGTCGTCGACATAATCTTCCACAGTTACGTGCATGAGATCATGAAAGATAGTAGTCATGGCTCTTTGATATGTAGCACCTACATTTTTTAGCCCGAAGGGCATGACATTCCAGCAGAAGGTTCCCCAAGGACAAGTGAATGATGTTTTATGTTGATCCTCAGACGCGATCTTTATTTGATTATAACCAAAGAATCTATCCATCAATGATAACATTTCATGACCTGCTGTGAGATCGACAATCAAGTCAATATTTGGTAATGGGAAGTCATCCTTAAGACAAGCTTTGTTGATGTCTCTGAAATATGTACATATTCTGATGCTACGATCTAGTTTACTAACAGGCACTAAGTTGGAGATCCATTCAGGATAATCAATTGGGCGTATGAATCCGACGTCCAATAATTTCTCAAGCTCTACTTTGACTAATAATGCGACTTGTGGATGCATCTTTCTTAATTTCTGTTTCACTAGTTTTGCCCCCGGTTTAACTGTCAAATGATGCATTACCAAATCCGGATCCAATCCAGGCATATCAGCATATGACTAGGCAAAGTTGATTTGACTTTCTTTGAAGAAACTTATGAATTTTGACCTTTCTGACTCTGTCAACGATTGAGCCAGGAATATGTTGTGTGGAACCTCTTCTATACCAATGTTTGTTTTGATAGTCTCCTCTACCAACATGGATGACTTTTCCTCATATGATGCTGGGAGAATGTCGAGCCTTCCATCTTCGGGTGCCTCAGAGAGGTTTTCGCCCTCAGATACATCCTTTCTTTTTACTTTTTTGGGGTCAGACAACGCCATACTGTGGTTTTCTCCATAAGACCCTTGGTTTGTTCTTATTTTCACATTTTTGCGACTGGAAGGTCTGATGCCCTCACCAAAATATGCCACGCTATTGAGTTCTATAGTGTATCCTGCTTTATGGTCCCCAGGGGGAAGATCATCTCATATGCCAAGATAGTCAATAAAAGCTTCATCATTTTGGAATGTGTCAAACTGTGCAGGTCCTTCATGATCCCAGTCAATGAGTTGGTGGTGAACAAGGGGAAGGCCTTTAATGTCTTCGAAGTTAGCGGGACTAAGAGTGAAGATGCAGTTATATTTGGGTATGTCAAGGTAATTATCGAGGTCATTGATGGCACTCTCCTCATCAGTCTTGATCGCGAACGAATCCAAATTATCATCACTAGTAATGCATTCTGGGACAGGTGTTCTCATCCTATGTGATTTCAACCTAGGACCTTGAGACAAGGACTGTGTGGAATCCTCATGGGTTGTTTCTTGACCAACTTTGAATCTTTTATAAAATTCTTCCTCTTCTGTGGGTTCATCTGGCTCTCCTAATGTCTTGGTGAGCTCGTAGTCACTAGAGGATTTATCTAAACCCCATTCCCATTCATTGGAGTCTGTGGAATAGCGGTCCTCTTGTTGAATTTTGGCAGCTTTGATTTGTAAGCCTTCTTCTGTCCTTTGAGTGTGGACCTTGGAAGTCAGGAAACCAAGTCCCTTCGAGCATTCCTTTTTGAAATTCAATTCAGGTTGTAAAGGTTCAATGATGCCTTCCTTTCATAACCCAAGAGGGATTTTTCCATCATACCTGAATTTTTGTAGAATCTTGTAACCTTTGCCATATTTCTCACATGGTAGACTGATGTGATCTTGTGTATCATCTTCAATGTCTTTGTAAAGAATTTTGTATAAGTCTTCCTCTTCCAGTTCGCCCCATCTTTGAAAGGTAGTAGGGTCCCATTTGAGTATAATGATGGATACTTGCTTGTTAGGATGTGGTCTTCCATATTCTTTTGGTGAACTCATGACTTGTTGTAAGTACATGGTCTGATTTAAAGTGTATTCCCCCATGCCCTTGTCCTAAAATTTGCCTTTAAGCTCACCTTGTTTTGATGTCGAAGGTTTTAATGACTCAGGATCAATGTATGCCGAAGAAGGAACAGCTTCGCGATTACTGGGAATGATGGTCTCAGTTTTTGATCTTAGGTTATTGCAGTATATGAATGGATTAGGATCACCATTAACTGTTACCTCCACTCCATTGTGAGGAAACTTAATGCATTGGTGATATGTAAATGGGACTGCCCTCATTTCATGAATCCAATGATGTCCTAGCAATATGTTGTAAGTGAGATCTAGATCTAGGACTTGACAAACCACATCCTTCGTAACTGGCCCAACTCTGAGAGGTAAGGTGACTGTGCCCTTGGATGAACGCTCTTCATCATCATATGCCTTGATGGTGATTTTATTTGTAGAATTCACAACTTTATCAGAATATCCCAATTGTTTAATTGTGCTCAATGTACAAATGTTTAGACCAGCTCCTCCATCTATGAGGACTCATTTTATTCGATGTTTGTGTATGAAGGCTTCAATGTGTAGTGGTGCATTATGTGGCCGACTTACAGAGGTGTCGTTAGCTTCTATGAATGTAAGGGAATGTGGAACAGAAAGGTATCCCACCATGGCCTGAAACTGGTCCATGTTCAGATCAGTAGGAACAGCAGTGTCTCTCAAGATTTTGTCAAGAATGGCCTTATGTGCGGGGGATATGCGTAGGAGCTCAAGAATGGGGATGAGCACGGGTGTTTTCCCTAATTGTTCTACAAGGTCATACTTAGGCTTGGTTGATGAAGATGGGGTGTTTTTGGCTGGAGCACCTTGCAAAGTGAATTTACCTCGATGGGTTGTAACATGACATTCAGAGGTAGGTTCGGAAGAAGATCCAACACCTTTTAGGACAATCTTAGGTCTCCGGGTAGAATTCTTAGGGTTTTTCTCCTTGATGATAATGGTAGAGACGTAATTGTCCATCAAAATGTGATTGATAGTTGAATCATAGTTATAGGTTTCTCTGGTATAGTTGGTTTGGTCATCTGTGGCTTTAGCTTTTCCCTTGTCATGTTTTGGGAATGGTTCCTTAAACATCTCATGTTCTTGATTGGATGAGTGTCCCTCAATCTCAATGTCACCTCTATTAATGAGATATTGTATGATGTTCTTCAGTTGATGGCAATTTCCCATTTTATGTCCCTGGCTCTTATGAAATTCATAATATTCATCATCATTCCACCAATTTGGTTTAACCTTTGGTTCATATGGAGGAAAATCTGGAACTGTGATTACTTTGTTTGCCACTAGCTTCTTGAAAACTATCTCAAGTGGTTCTCCCAATGGAGTGTACTTCCTTCGTGATCTAGAAGTTGTTTGAGTATTCACTTGATTGTTTGTAGAACTTGATCCTGAAAAAATGAATTTGGGTTGCACTGTGTTGGCATCAACAACACCATCATTGACTATGTTCTTGTTTTTATTCCAAAATATTGGTTTGTCCTTTCCTTTAAAGCCATCTTTGTTTTCCTTGAATATCTTAATGACTCCTTGTTCAATTAGGACCTTCTTTGTCGCTAAGGCTTTTTCAATGATGTCCTTGAAGGTGGACAAACAAGCTTTCCTTAGATCATATCCAATGTCTTTGTTAACATTTTGTGTGAACATCTCTACCCTTTGTTTTTGTGGAATTTCACAAGAGCATCTCCTGGCTAGATTTCTCCATCTTTGTAAAAATGATGAGAAAGATTCTCCATCCCTTTGCTTGGTGTTGCACAAAGTAGTGACTAATATGCCTGTCTCTATGTTGTAGGAGAAATGTTGGATAAATGCCTCTGCTAAGTCACCCCATGACTTAATACCAGGTGGGAGTTGGGAGAACCATTCCATAGCTTGATCACCTAGGCTTTGTGGGAATAATCTCATCAAATATGTCTCTTTTGCTGCTATCTCAATGCAAGTTGTGAAAAACTGTCTTATGTGTGCCTTAGGATCCCCTTTTCCTCTATACTTATCAAATTTAGGCATCACAAAGTGTGTAGGAAAAGGAGGCATTGGAATGTTCTTGTCAAATGGATAAGAACATATGTCTCTCATTGTGTATGTTGGCTTTGGTGTATTTATGTCCTCCATTTTCTTTTGTAAGTCCCTGATTTGTTTTTCCAAATTGCTCTTAGGTGGAGATCGACTTCTTGGACCATACCCCATGCTTGAGGCACCAATTGGAGGAGGAGCATGTTGCATATATGGATGATATTGATCATACACATGTTCATATGGAGGAGGTCTATAGTGATGTTGCATATATGGACCACTTGGTATAGATTCATGTTGAGGAATGCCATATCTATTTTGTCCATGTATACCATACTCTACAGGTATGTCATGTTCTAATGTGTTACCCCCAAATTTGACACGGGGTTTCCTTGTGTCAAAATTTTGAGCATGCCTTTGAATATCCAATTGCTTTTGTGGTTGATCCTTAGCATTGGTACGTGATTGAGCATATCTTTTTGCATAAGACTTCCATAATGGTCTGCGAAGGTGAGTATCATATGCGTGACCATGTGTATGTGGGACCTCTAGTTTTTTAAACAAAGATGATGGTGATTCAGGTACCATATGTGGTCCTCTATTGCCTCCACTATTAGGTCTCCTTTGATCCATGTTGGAGTGAGTTTGTTGCAAAGGTCGATTTTCCATTATTTGAGACATGTCAAAGTCATGAGGTATCTTGGCTCCACTTTGTGCCATCATTTGTAAGAAGTATTGTCTATCTCTCATCATTATTTCCTCAATCAATCGATTGAAGCGGGGGTCCATAATGGATTCTTCTACATCTGCTGAATGTACGGAAAAGTTGTCCATATTGTCATTGTATGTATCATTGTTGTTTGTAGTGTCCATGTTCTCAACATTTGGAATGTTTCTATAGGCATCCATGTCAGGTAATGTGTTATGATCAGTATTGAAAAAGACATCATTGTCATACTCATAGACACTCATGTTTGCGGACTCTTGAGATTCTTTAGTTTCTCTCCTAGATTTTTGAAGACGGGTTTCAACCATGAACTAGGTATTGACCAAGATGTGTTAGACTAGATGAAAATGGAAAAAGTATGGAAGACCAAGAGATTAATGGAATGTAAATGAATCTGAGGTGTTCTTGCAATGTCCAAAGTGTAAGACCAAGTATGTATGCAGTAGAGTAGGTGTGACTTCCAAAGAGAAGATAGTTTCTCTTGATGAGGTAAGTTGACCTTGACTCTAAGTAAGACCAAATGAGACCCAAAGGTGATAGACCTTGATGAGGGACCACTTAGCAAAATGTTGTTGTATGTAGTGTGCTAACAAAGTATGATGAGGACAAGCAAGTGACCTTTTGACTCAAGTTTAGACAAATGTGAATGTAATATAAGGTGTGAAGCAATGATGGACTGTGTGAGACCCAAAGAGAGGTTGAATAACCCTGGAGAAATGACCTAGGAAGCTCAAGGATTCTGAAACTGACTGTGTTTGTTTGCTGGACTGTAAAAGTTTTTTCAATTCTGAACACAGATGCGCCTGTATACTGCACAGACACGATTTCCTGACACAGACGTGGTTCTGTTTAACACACGCGTTTCTGAGATTTTTGTAAAGTGCACTGTTGATTCTGGAAACATAGACGCATTTTTGCCCTTCACGGACGCGGTTATACAACACAGACGCTATTATATCAGACACATGCGTTTCTGCAAAATTTGTGCAATTTTTTCCAATCTGTGAAGTAATTTTTTTTGTGATCAAATCTGACTGTTTGACTGTTTTTTGTGACAAGAGGACATAGTGTTGATGAAGACCCAATGTTTGCAAGTGTCTAGACTCAAAATGACTCCAAAAAAAAGTGTGTTGTTTGATGTAAAAATATTTTGCATACATTTGAAGACACAAAAGACACAATGTTTTGTTGTTTGGTCTTGAATGTTCTGAATGTTTAAAATAAGTCAAGCACAATTCTTATGGCTGGCCAAGACAATAGTTGTTGATCCCACATGGAGTTTTACCCCCGAGGCTATGCTATTCAGAGCAGATACTTAGATGCTTGACCTCACTAACTCCACCCTCGGCACTCACTTCTCGGGTCAACCAAGCATCAGTCCCCACAAAAACTCCCCGTGGCGAACTTTGTATCTCTACTAAGAACCGTATGTGTGTGAGCCGCTACCAAAGGTCCGACCTCCTGCCTCAACAACTAGAAGGATTTGGGCTTCTAAAAAAAAAAGGTGCTAGTAAGAGCATCCGTTCGTGTGGCCATACATGTGGCACTTTCAGCTCTGTAAATACAGAAGGATCCCAGCCAGTAGGGGTTACGCCCTACAACTGATCAAATAAATTTGATCAAACGGGTTTATGGGGAGACATAGTGTCGGTATGAACTAATCAACACATGTTATCCATAGTTTTCACCATGAATACGGTTGTTTATAGTGGTTCGGAAGAGGAGGTTTTTTTCGCTACCATTTGGGTCATTCTCTTCTCACTAGTAGTCCTAATGACCACATGGGAATACAGGCCCTCTAAAGATTAAACAAAAAGAGCCTATTGCTCAAGACACAAAAGACAATGATTCAATTTTAGTGCACCAATTGAAGTGTTTGCTAGTCTATGAAAACAAAGCACACAATAAAAATCCAAAAAAAAAACCTTTGCCAAGGTTAGTAGTTTGGATTGTTTCAAATAATCACCCCTTCCTGCAAGCACACAAGTTAGGTAAATTTTAAATCCAAAAGACTTTGTGAAAATAAGGGCCTTCAATAAAATGATTTTGCTTTCAAGACAAGCTGCACCAATTTCGTTAGCAAGATCTGAAAATGTTAGCTCAAAATAAATCGGATCTGAAACCTTAAATGCAAGACCCAAAACTAAATCAATAAACTCAAAAAAAAATGAAACCGATGCACACAGACGCGGTTACCTTTGACACAGACATGACTTCCTGACGCAGACGTGCTTCGGTGAGACACAAATGTGGCTCTAGAACCCAGATGCGACTTCTAGACACAGACGTGTCTAAAAACACCGCAGACGCGACTGAGGAACACAGACGCGGTTTTCAGAATCTGCAAAATAAAATACTGTCGAGGACATAGATGCGATTCCAGATGTCACAAATGTACCAGAAAATCAAAAACGCGATTCGAAAATACGCAGACACGAAAATATCAAAATGCTGTCAAAAATGTCAGATCTGTGACTTCAAAACACAAAATCTACAATAAAGATATTAAATGCAAAAAAGGACAAAAGTCCCACCAGGCGTGCCAAAATGTATATGGTGAAAATGGATAATCAAAAATAATGATATTGAAAGGCTAAATGAATTCAACCACAAAAACCTAACAACAACAAAAATCCACCATAACATTTGAAGATTACCTAAGACAATGCAAATCAAATGAAATCACAGATTATACCATCACATGTCCAA
The DNA here is from genome assembly GCF_030272615.1 of Cryptomeria japonica. NCBI lineage: Eukaryota > Viridiplantae > Streptophyta > Pinopsida > Cupressales > Cupressaceae > Cryptomeria > Cryptomeria japonica. The sequence goes on from NC_081415.1 coordinate 284,145,334, forward strand.
TAGGGTTTGGATCTCTATTCTTCCTATTTCCATTGATCTTGCTTGATATATTTTCTCTTAGATTTTATGTGCACAAGAGCTCAACAAAGAATGGAATGTGGTTGCAAGTAGGATCACATATGTCAAGTAGTCCAATTGATCAAGTGATTAGCTAGGTAGTTAGGGTTTGATAATGAAGGAAGCATCTCCTTATATAGAAGGCACAATATGAAATGGAGGGATAAGATTGAGAGGTGTAAAAGGAGGTCGACTATGATTAGAGGGTAGGTAAAAGAAATAATAAAATAATGAAAGGGGTAGGTAGTGTATGAATTAAGAGATGAATGACATGTGTCATGGGTAAAAAAGGCTAATGAATTAATTAAATAAATAAATATTTATTTAATTAATAGAAGAAGTGGGATAATTAAATAAATAAGATATTTATTTAATTTAGAAAAAGAAAAATTTAAATAAATAAATGTATTTATCTAAATGAGAAATAAGGCTAGAAGAGGATAAATGAATTAATTAAATAGATAAAGATTTATTTAATTAATAGAAGAATTAAGCTTAGATAATATATTTATTTAATTAGACTGAACAATTTTGGGTGTCTACAATTTGTACTACAATTATGGATAACCATGATAAATGATTTTCATTAACCAAAAAGCTACAAATCCATGAAACATTGTATATCGTTAAAACTATCAAATATATCCAATACAAACAAATAGGCTTGCCAAAAGCCATATGGACATATAATATCACGTATTCATAAAACAAAACATATGTTCAAAATTGCTATAAAGGCATACAACATGATATCCAATTAAGTCAAATAGGGGCTTTCCAAAAGCCACATGGACATAGAATGTCACATATTCGTAATACAAAATATATGTTCAAATTTGCCATATAGGCATACAACATGGTATCTAATAAAGTCAAATAGGAGCTTGCCAAAAGTCATATGGACATAGAATATCACATATTCGTAATACAAAACATATGCTCAAAATTGCCATATAGGCATACAACATAGGACCCTATTCTATTCATTTCCCTATAGAGGAAGGAAACAGATCACGAGATATCTTTGCCCATCGAGGGGATGGAGATGTTTATGATGCAGGTGTCTTTCGAGTACATCCACTTGACCTCCTCTCCAGACTTTTTTGTAACTCCATCTGATACAATGAAAAGAATGATGTTAACATATACAAAAATTGAATTTTAGAGTGACATATAATAGAATAGTCACTTACAACATACAAATAATCATGATGTTCATCCACAACATGTGCACGTTCATGATCTTGAGTGACAAGCCCCTCCTATGAGCATCACAATATAAATTAAACTAAATACAAGTGTCATTAAAATTTTCAATAACATATTATTAAGATAACAAATGTAATGCTAAATTTACTAAATTTATAAATATGTCTCATACTTCTGTTAAAACAGTTGAACTTGCTACTGCTGCAGCAACACCACGCTCCATTAACGCTTGCACAATAGGAGTCGTCTCTGATGTCAACATCTAAAAATTAAACAAAGCATATTGATTAATCACCAAAACTATCTATATTATTTAATAACATTAAAGATAAATTTTTTACCTAGGTGAAAGATTGTCGATGAAATACACTGCGAGGTGTTGATGTTGAAGCTCTAGCATCAAACTATTTGAAATCCAAAATGAGTAATTAGAAAATCATTCACATAATGTTCAACTATCTACATATAATAATTATATTTTTTCACTAGTTGTATACTTGTGGAGTCGACAAAGTCGTGAAAAAGGGTGTTGCAGAAATGTTGCTAGTATTGTGAACACTTTGACCCTGATTTTTTATCATAATAATTTACTAATTTAGATATATTCTCAAATTTACATATAAGATTTAATAAAAAGAATGAAATGAACTTGTAATGAAATTCACCTGGGTATCAATGCCAAATGTTTCGTTCAACAAGGATTATATTATGACAATGTTCTCTGTAGCAAACTCCGCTCATGCACGTGCATTCTCATAACTATTAGGATCATAAGTGCAAAGAGAACCACAAGATCAAAAAAAAAAAGTTGGAACTCGATGCCTAGAAGAATCACCATCATCACTCACATCACCCTCTACTAGAGGCCTAACATACTGTATAAGGGTCTGAGTGAGTGAGCTAATTGAGTCTAGAGTTTCGACCTCAATACTTTCCTTCACAATGAAAGGAATAATAACATGCTCCACCATAGGTCTAGCCAAGGTTCTTGGTGGGAGATTTGGGTCATGCTGTGCACCCTCTCTATCATGTGAGGAACCCCCACCTCTACCTTGGAAATCTAGAAAATCAACATAGTTTGGGATCTCATTAAGGACAAACTCACAGTACAGTTTTCTCAAAAAGTATTGGGGTACCTCATGATTATTGCATGGGGGCTGATCAAATACCATCCACCACCTTTCCCAAAAATTGTTCTTAATCCCTTCATGATGACACCAATGAATAGGGAATCTCCTACATCCAGGGTGTAAAGGTTGATTCGTTTGGGGGTCCGTAAAAAGAACACACAAGTCAAATTTATTAATTTTCTTTTTCTTCAGTGTCACATGATAATTTGTCAGCATAAAATTGCTTTTGTTCTTCCTTCTTACTGGACCAAAAATTTATTTGCCCACTCATAGATTGTATGTGAGATACAATAGATTGCAAAGAACTGGCAAGGTTTGTCCTATGAGAGTTTGTTCCAGTGGGATATTTTAGCCTTGTGATTAAACCTTCAAGCTCTTTTTGGATATTTTCTATTTGACCTAATAGGTTTTCTTGTGTACCTATGGGATGTCTAGCGATTGTAGGAGGTTCTTGATGTGCTTCTTCTTCAATATGGTCTTCATGAGGAGGTGATTGATGTGCTTCTTCTTCAATATGGTCTTCATGAAGAGGTGATTGAGTGTTTTCAATATTTTCTTGTCTAATCTCATTTCTTGATAATGAAAATAAATTTAAATCAATAAACCTAGTTTAATCTTCAAATTAACAAAAATGACAATAAGAAAATCAAAATACATACCTCTTCGAGCTCTTCGATGGCGTGGTGGCATTTTGATAAGAGATGGGCAACTTAGTGCCCAATATCAAGCTTTTACAAAGGGCGAGCGCAAGAAATGGCACTCGAAATTGCCAAAACACGGGTTTGGGAATGCATAATGCATCTAAAATGTGGACATGGGTTTTTTTTAAGTTTGAAATGCTCATAAGGCACACACCTTATAAGACGCACACACTATAGGGCGTACGCCTTATAAGGCGTGCGCCTTATGAGCATTTTTCATTTTTTTGAAGTGTGACATCTTTTTGGTACCACAACTTCATGCATATACTCGGAAGGAAAACAACAACTTGCATAGATGTGGACATTGGTATGGGACTCACGATATGGAATATCAAATTACATTAAGTTTGAGGAATGGATTGTAAAACCGTTATATCAACTTTTCGATGTCCCATGTGAGGAATCAATTTCACTTGAAATTAAGAAATTTTTAAGACTTGTTGCCTTTGATGATAGGGGTTTGGTGAACCACAATTGGGGTGATTGGCTAGTGCATAAGGACTTCACTTGTTTTAGAATTTATGGCTTTGAAGGACACCCTTATCTGTTGCCAAAACTTTTACCAAACATAATTGCCTATTTGGAAATTGTGAAGCAGTTAAGTGTATCAAATGATAAACATTTTGCAAGCATGCACAAACAAGTTTTTCTACTTGGAACCCTTAGTTTCAGTTATTTTACTTTTGTATCAACCAGGGCCTATGAGGCCATTGACATAAAGCTAATTGAAGAATACAATCTGTTCAAGTTTACTGCCAGAGCTAATTATGACCCCGGAGGATACATATGTATGTGCAAGAAAGGACAAAGCCTGGGAGATTATGTGCACATTCCTGTGGAATCAAAGGACTTGTTTCAAAATATGGAAGAGGAAGAAGCCCAACTGGGTATTGATAATTTGAATAAAGACCTAGAAGAGAAGAAGTTGAGACTACAAGAAATGGAAGCAGAAGAAGAGGAAGGTGAAGAAGAATCAGAGGATACTGAAACCATATCCAAACAACAGGCACCTGATATTATTGAGGAACCAGACTTTCAGGAACAAGTTATCACCAGGTTAAGTATTCACAGTGATGCTCGGTATGATGCCTATTCAGCTTTTGTTTCAGATGATGTATTTGTTCAGTCTAAGAAATTTAAATCTTTTCTTTATCATTTCAAAGGCAAGAAGTTAAGGGACTCTGTCCCTAATATTACCCCTGAAAATGAAGCAGAGTTATTGAGAAAACTTAAGGAAGAGATTGATGCAAAGGTCACAACTATGACCCCTCATAGAGGGAGACAACTTTTAATTGAAGTTGGTGTTATTGTTTTCCCAGGATGGGACTTAAGTGCATCTTTCATTTTTGACAATATGTTGAAATAAGAAAATAAAGAGTTCAAATTAGATATCCAAGGAGTTCAAGATGTTTTTATTAGTTTGAGATTTGATCAAGACGAGGAAGCTCTACGGTTATGGGCCCTTTACCCTCCTAACAAAAGACCAAAAATCATTGATATAGATAAGGCCTTTGGGCACATGATGAAATTGAGGGTAGGTGAAGTGGACCCTGTTATAACAGTAGATATGGGTATTGATCATTCATGGTTTAATAAAGCACAATTAATCAAGGTGATAAAAGAGAGAGATCAATATAAAGGTTTGTAAGAGGGATTGCTAAGAGGAGGAGGTCAACCACTACCAATGATTCATGATGGATCCCGAATCAAAAAGAAATATGAAGATTTATTACAAGAAAATAAGAGGATCCAAAGGCAAATTCAAAGTGCGAGATCAGACACTTCCTTTGTATTGCTAACAAACAGATTTAATAAATTGTTGATACGTCTGGGAGAATTTTAGATTGTATATCAGAAGAACATGGACACTGCCCTGTCCCATCATCAGATCTACAACAAGTTAGGAACATTGCAACATGATAAGAGGATGGCAGGTGCTAATAAAAAACTGATTGAAGAAATACATGGTCTTATAGATGCACATGAAAGGTTTGGAGAAGAATTGAAGAGTGTATTTGATGAATGTAAAGAAATAACATAGTATGATTTTGTAGCTTTGATAGATCAGAATGGAGGAATCAAGGATAAAGACAAGTGGCTCTTAGAATGTTAGACCCTTCTCAGTGTTTCTCTTGACGCTACTCATTCTGGTGGTTTGGAATTGACAAGGACTATGGAGCATATGGAAAAGTTTATCACATGGGAGATCGTTGTTAGGGACCTAATCCATGATGCAGACACCTATAAATCAGAAGAATACTTGAAGCATATTCAAAAATGTGCCAGGGTCCTTGGAGATTAAAATTATTTTCAAACATTGCAAACTGTTGTTTTCAAGTGCTTTTATGTAATGTGTCCATTAGTTAAGTTAGTTTTAGTCTGTCCAGATAGTTTTTAGGTAGTTAGTTTGTAGTTAGTTTTTTCTTAGTTTTAATTTTAATGGAAGGGTATGTCCTTTCATCTTCAAACTGAATCCTCATCTATATATAGAGGATATTTTAGGAAAAACATATGACATAAGTTCTTTATAGTTTTTATCAAGACAATATTTCATGCTTTTCTTATGAACTTGCTATCTGGAAGTATCAAGTTTGTGGATGATACATGCTGAAATCAACTGGTTTAAGTATTATATTTTCAATATAAACATTTAAGTGTTTTTATTTCATTATTGTATCTATCTTTCAATTGAATTGATTATTTCCTTAGATAAATCTATTTACCTAGATTGTTTCATTGTGCAGTCTTATGTTGTTGTGATTAAGATTGATTTTTAGTTTGAATATCAGTTTGGAGGATTGGTTGACAAACTTCAAATTGTCTTATTGGTCTTTCACATCAAGGTTAAATTCATTAAGACTAACTGAATGTTATATTTTAATTACAACTCATATAGAAGCCTTTGAAATGATGATCTTGTTTCGTTAACAAGTTATTAAAACTACCTCTAAGGTTATATGTAGAATCTCTTATTTAAAATGGTATGAAATCAATAAGGAATTAAGGCACTGGTTTTTTGTTGATTTTATAATTTAAATCAATCATTTTTCAGAGTGAGCTTCATTAAGGAAATATATTTCTAAATCATATAATTATCATTTTATAAACATTCATTTACAAGTAACAGTTACAATTTTCAGATAATAAAATCGGGTTCAAGAATAATTGCCATCTTGGAACTATAAGGTTTTCTAAATTCGCTATAGAAAAGTTTCACACGAACAGAGTGGATTAGGTGATAAGGTTTACCCGCCTAGGTTGAGAGAAGCCTGAAGTTTAGCGGAATTCGGTCTACGACCATTCCTATTTGTTGGCCAAGACTGATTGAGATATCATTAGGAGAAGTGGCAATACTCTATGATTTCCGATTTGTGGTTTTGGGAACCAACACATCCCATTATTTATAAGATACATATATTCACATGTATGATCCTTATTCAAATCATGCCTTAAATATATTCATGAAATTATATTTTCTGAGTTTGTTTTTTGTTGTATTTCATTCTTAGTTGGTTTGATAACTTGTTATATGTCTGCAAAATGTTGTGCTAACAAATTTGATTGTAAAGAGGGAGAAGTCAGCCGAGTGGAAAGTCAAAGAAATGAGTCTGAAATTGATGGACTTGAGAAGCTCTTGAAAAATAAAACACTCTCGAGGTGGGAAATTATTTTTAATACAATGTTTATTGTTTTAAGTTTGTTTTATTCTGGTAGATCTTCATACGGTTCATTCTTTTCTATCTTCCATTATCATGCTTATTTGATAACTTTGGATGTACTTGTCATGGGAGGGAGATTGATGCTAGTAGACATGGCTGGATCTAAGAATATTGATCAATCTGGTTTTGCTGGGTTTGAGGCAAAACTTCAGGTATTCCTTTTCCTTATTATCATCATTCATTGTGCACAAAATTTCTATATCTAAGGTCAGACTGCAAGTATCCATTTTGTAATTTAGAGATTTATAATGCAAGCATATCACACACACAAAATCCAAATGAACGTTACTAAATAGAGAATTCCAAACCTTAATATTAGAATTACATCTCCTCCAAAATGATATTGCTCTAAACTTAATAGAACCCGTACATCTAACTTTCCTCTCTTCATTTGGTGAACGCTTTAAATTCCTTTTTGAAAGATCCCATGCACTATATATACATATTTCTTTAGTTAATAATTGCGGACTTTATAGATAAAATGAATATACTTTTATTTATTTCTAGTGTTCGGTATCACTTTTCTTTGGCAATAATCAAGGAAAGATTAATGTTTCAAGGTTTTGAATCACTATTTTTGGCAAACATCAGGATAATTTTATTAGTTTCTAAGGTTTAGATAACTTTGCTTTGTCAATCACAAGGATATTTTATTATTGGATTGGAGAAAAGCTAAAATATATATACAACTAATTATTTATATATTGTACATGATCTTCTGTTGCCCTAGCATGAAAGATAACAAGAATTCCTTGTATTTTTTTTATCATTTGAATTCATTATTGACTTTACAACTAAATCTAGCCTAAAGTTCAACTCTCATAACTATTTGGGTTGTTAAGATGTTTTTTATATTTTCACTACTTGTGTTATACAATTGGGAATTATGACTCTCACATTCACAATTCGTGGCCAACATGCACCTTAATCAATACTCAAATTATTCATATGCAAACCCAAATCATATAAATAATAAATATCAAATCGACCTGAACAAATCAATGGAGTCACCTAATCAGTGTTTCCTACTCCCTAATAGATAATGAGAGATCAATTACACAATCTACAATATGCAACAAACTACTACAAACCTTACAAAATGAATCATTAACTCACTACATCATGGCCATGGATATTGGAGGATCCTCTTATAATGGTTTAATATTCTTAAATTCCATTCCATAGTTTAACTATAAGCTTTAGTAAACACTCTTGTCCAAGAACTCCAACACCATGACTTGACCAAAGGTAACTTAGGTAACTTTGTCAATCACAAACATTTAATGAAATTATAAAAGTCCTTAACACCCAAGGCTGATCAAAACATGAATAGATTCTTCAAGCTTTTAACCATGGTTGTATATCCTAATTTTCCATACGAAGTTAGATCTATCTCCCCTTAGAACCAAAGTGAAACACTTTCCCACCCTTACATAGAAAACTATTTCAACTCTAACTCTCATGCGCAAGCTTCTATCATGTCCCCGCCATGACAACTAGACTCACACCATCTCTAATAAGGAAAAATTGTCTTGTTTCAAGACCACAATTTTCTATAACTCAAATTGTGCCCAAACATCAATTTGACCCTTTGTTAATGCAAAGAATGATATATACACAACAATCAAGGTATATATCATTGTCTTTGAGGAGTGGTCCTATTATCAACTAAGGCAACAACCTTATTATTAGTGCTGCAAGCTAAAGCTTAGTGGAGCAGTGATCTCTATTGTGTGTTGAAAATTGTAGCTAGCTTGGATACTTGACTATTGAATTTTAATGTTGTCAATGACAATTAAAATTCCTATGTATTACTTTTCATGCAATTTGAATCATACCCCACATGCTAAAAGCAAACCAACAAACACCATTGTAATTGGCATGCGTATTCTTTTTTTTTTTCCTTAAAAAATCAATCTCCGTCAGAATTCCGACGACCACACAACTTTGCACTGACGACCAAACCCTCAGATCAACAACATCCTCGTTAGTGCAAAGCTTCTGGCAGGTGTCAGAATTGTGACACCAATTGAAGAAACATCCGACGAGGATGCTGTATGTTCGACAATACTTTCTTATCGGACGGTCGTTGTAGTGATATAATTCCAATGACAACACAACTTTGCACCGACGGCTAAACCGTTGGATCAACATCATCCTCGTCGGTGCAAATTTTCTGGCAGGTGTCAGAATTGCGATTCCAATTAAAAAAAGATCTGATGAGGATGTTGTATGTTCGATGACACTTTCTTGTCGGACGATTGTTGTAGTCGTAGTCGATGCATATTCGTGGTGAGCGTCGAAATTGTGATGTCCATCCAATGATATTTTTGTCCGAAGGAGCGATCATGGCCACCATCAAAAGATTTAGGATGTCGTCAGAATTCCGACATTAGATGAAATCATTGGAATGTCCAATGATGAGTTTTCAACGGCTTCATTTGTCAGTAGTTCGATGAAAAGTAGTTGAAATACCGATGATAGGCCGTTGGAAATCAGCCCCAAATGTACTAGTGAATAAATCACCAATTTGTTCATGAGAATAAACATGGGGCTATGAAGACATACTTGTATCCAATAATGGATTAGAAGATGCACCTAAATCTAGTTTTATTATGTTTTCTTCTTCAACATTTATGGTGTCCTCGATGTTCTCCTCTTTTGAAACGATTGTTGAACTTGAAGCTCCAACATTGTTAAATTGTTTAATTCTTTCTCTTCTTTCTCATTGGCGTTTTGCCTCCTTATCTCTATTTGCTGCAATGTCTTCAGTTGTTAGAACCTTCTTTTGCCTCTTTCTACGTTGATTTGATCCCATGGCTGCACCAAAATTTGAATTGGAATGGATCTTCTTGTCAAATCAATAACAAGACAAGAAAAGAGAATTATTTAACAAAATATTCTCTTTGTAGATCAAACATGTTGGATAATGATTGAATAATCATTCAATCATTGAATTTTGTCCTTGTGTGCCAGTTTTTTGCCCAACAGACCTTTTAAGAAACGGGCGCCTATTATTTGAATGAAACAGGTGCCCATTTTCAAGTCGGGTACATGTTTCTGAAAAACGAGGGCACATTTCACTTTCAACGATACAAAGTGAAACGGGCGCCCATTTTTTGAATTTCAAATAACGGGTGCTTGTTTCATAAAAGGTGGAGTGGGAAATAACCCTCTGCCTTGGTTTTGGCTTCGGGTTAGGCTTGGTGAGACCAAGCCTATGCTTGGACCTCCAAAAAAATATCATATTTCTGCCTTGGCCTAATTTTTTGAGGGCCTTCCTGATTGAATTTTTTGATGAAACAAAAATTGATTAGAGTTCTCAATGTCCAGATTTCAAAAATGTAAATTTCATAGTGATAAGATTATATGTACTATTTTTGCATTATTTATTAATCAAAAGTAGTACCTAAACCTAAAATATCGAGGTTCAGTAAAAAATTAATAACTTTTTTGTTTTTAGGTTTTTAGAAAAATAAATTAGATGAAATCAATCTACATACAATTCTTTTGAAGATTTTAAAAAAAATTTAAAAAATATGAAATTTTCATCAAATTTTGGTGGCCATACACCTGATGTTTTGAAGATGTACTTTATTGTCAATTAAAATTCATTAAAAAAAATATATTCAATAAAAAAATAAGAAAAAATATTCTCATCAATATTTGGTGTCTTAGGTATTGTTTCTAGAAGGATTTGCAAAAGTTCATTTATTTGCATCAAAAAATGGTGGTCGTACACATGTGTGGTATGGTCCTAAAACAGGCATTTTGAAATAATGGTTTTTAAACATGCCTACTGTTACCCTCCCTTAATTCTCAATTCTTAAGTTGAACGATTCTCGGTGGTGTTCTTTAAAGTGAAGCCTTGTGTAAAGTTTAGTTATATGTTGAGTCATAAATTCTTTGAACTTGAACCTTTATGTTGAACTCATCCAAGGTACAAAGTCTAGGTTCAACTGGTCTTGTTGCTTCACGGTCATGTCTTCAATAAAGTTTTTTTGGGTGCATCTTTAAAGTTGAACCTTTGAACCACCGTTGTCGAAAGTTCAAGGTTCAAGGTTCAATATGTGTAAGAGTGAAATTTGGTCCAAAGTCTTGTCTTTAGCAAGGTCCATTGTATATTCTTATGTTGGTTCGTTGTTAGATTATTTTTTGGTTTTGTTGAACTTGAACCCTTGAACCACCGTTGAAGGGGTTCATAGTTCGAGGTTCAATGTTGGATGAATGCAACTTCAAGTAGAAAAGGAAAGCATCATGTTGGCGGGTGTTTCAAAAAAAAGATTATTCCAAATTTAAAAGAACCCGAGATAATAAGTCGTGAGGTGTACTATATTGCATGGTAATCATGAAGAGGAAGGAATAAGCCGAATAATGATGAGATGTCAGGAAAGGGTCTTTTCAGAGTAAGAAGACACATATAAGTAGTCAATTAATCCAAAATGAATCGTGTGAGCAATTATTTCGCCCTTACTTGAGTTTCTTGTTTTTTTAAAAAATCATTTCTCATAGTTGCCCATTTCACAATTAAGCAAGTGTTGGATGCTACACATGGTGACTAAACCTTTGTTTTTGCAATCTAGAATCCTCTTTCAAGGTGAGTTTTGTTCTTTTTTCCCTCATCCTTGTTATTCCATGTATTCAGGAGCTCTGTTAATTTGTTTTCTTGAAAAGTTTCTTGTTTACCTCTGAGTCCTATGTAGAAACCCAAGATGAGACCAACCTTGCCTAAAATTGACCAAAACTCAGGGCTAGTTTGTTCACACCTAGATTTAGGTGATACTTTCCTCCCATCGGCAGATTTAAAGGAATTTCATGAGAGAGTGCGAGATTCTACAAATTCCCATCTCATACAGAAAATAATTGATAGTGGGTTAATAGAAGCGACAACTTTTCCACCAGTCGTTCTCTGTCCAGAATTAGTCCAAGAATGTATGAACCACTATGACCCTGTTCAGAGGAGCATCCAAACTGCAAATGGTGAAAATTCTATTGAAAGTAAATTGGGAAACCATTGCTGCAATCATGAAGATTCCTAAGAAAGAACGGTATGAAGACTAGACAGTGTCTAAGTCATAGGGGTTGTTTTCCGAAAAAAAGACAATATATCAAAGTGTTATTGCCCACAACTGGTTATTGAAGCTTCAGAAGAGTGGCTCTCATTTACCTAGACCATTAACCAGAGAAAATTTGATTAGAGAGGTTCGGGATATTGTCATTTTTCTTCATAGGATTAGAGGGAATCAAATGGCCTTCTTTTGGAAAGATTGGATGTATTTCTTTGTTCAGGTTATTTTAGATGATGGGAGGTACATAGATTGGGCGGAGTTAATTGTTGAAAGGATGCATGAGGGTTTAAGTTGTTTTGGTAACAACAAATTCTATATGTCATCTTACCTCATATACTGTTTGGCTTGCACTCATCAATGGGTTGGCTTATACCATGAAAATTGGCAAAATGATATGAGGATATATGATTGTCACCCACATTTGCAACAAAACAAAGCCACTGAGAATTATCACAGGTTCCATGATGTTTTCCTTGGGAGACTAGTGTTTGAGTTGAAAGGGGATATCCATAAAATATTGACCGAGGAAGCCATGCAGTTTGTAAGCACATATAGGAGCTTCTATATTCAGTTCTCTAGATTCACTTATTTGAGGGTTGGCAGTTTTGAAGGCGAACCATATAAGTTGCCGATATGTCTTTGATAGACAATTTTTAATTAAAGTATGCAGGCAAATTGCTCACATTGACAAGAAATACAGGGAGAAGCACCTAAAAAGAGCTTCTTTTCCCATTGAGTTGACTTATTACACCTGTAATAGTGTCTCAGATGCCCTGAATTTAGAGTTGGAGTTCAAGAAGCTCAAATTTTAGTTGTATACTCCCAGGATTGATTTTGATGCTAAGGGGTTTGCAATGGCCCACCTTACACTCAGGAAAGATTTTCAACATATACTAAACCTAGAAGATTTATGGGTGGATTGCATGGATGAATATGAGGTTCAAAGAAGAGCTCACTTAAGTCTTTCAGTACAACAGATTAGGAATTGTGGTCTAAAGATGAATACTGCAAATATTGTTGAAGATGAAAGTGATTTTCTTCATTCCCAGTTTGTTGATGATAAGCAGAAGGGGGTAATTTCAGAAATAGATTGGGGAAAGAATGAAGAAGAACATATTCAAACCAAGATGTTCTCGATTATCCGAAGGACAAGAAAGTGGCTTAGAGAACGAAGACTGAGCAGAAGTTCAAGAAAAAGTTCAACCTCTCCCACTAAATCCATAGTTTCTAATCCCCTTGTTCCATCTTGTGCAGGTTCTTCCAGGAAAAAAGAGAAGGGTGAGCAGGTAATAGAAAGGGTATAGAGCAAAGAAGATTTACCAACAGGTAGAATCACTCGTTCTAGAACTAAGAGCAGAGGAAATCTTCCCCTGCTGATATAGTAATTGACCTTGAGACCATACCCAAGATGGATATCTCTGTTTCAAATCCAAATGTGGGAGTACAGGATTTAGATGATGAGGGTGATAGCCAACAAGTAGGTGAAGCCTTGAATGTGGACATTGCCTCAGTAGTGAGAGATAAAAAGGAGGCAGAAATTGGTTCAGACAAATCTCTCGCAACCCTAGGGCTAACATGGTTGGAGAACACATTATCTAGTAAGAAAAGGAACATTGTTCTAGTATTTATCCCTGTCGAGGATATGGTCAGTAAATGTCTGGGAAAGGTTTCCAAAGCCAAAAGGTTCAAGATTGTATCAAAAATTGATTTTGATGAAGATACATGTAATTGGACTGTGAAGATTGCCCACCCAAAAAATGATGAAACCATGGCTGTTCCGACAAGTAAAGATTTCATGGTGGAAAAAGTGAACTTAGGGGGAGGAATTTGCGCAATAGATGCGTTACATTTGGAAGTTTCAACCAAGAAGATGCTGAAAAGATCCTGGAAGGATGAAAAAGACAAGTTTGAAATGAAAGAGATAATGAGGAGCATGGAAGAATACATTGAGGCCATCAATACTCCTAATCCATAACCCATTTCTTAGACTCCTACATATTTTGACCCTAATTCCCCTATCAATCAGAAAACAATCGAGAAAATTCAAAAATGAAGATTAATGACAGACGTTGTTATAGATTGGCTAGGTGAAAATCGGAAAGCAGGAGGGAAATATTTTGTGGATCTGAGTAAGGTTCATGATGATGTAAACACGGTAACGAAGGAATTGGAGAATGTAATTTTCAAATGGAAGAATGAAGAAGCCGAGGGGGTGAAAAGGGCAGCTCAGATGAGAGAAGTACATAAATATGGTGTTCTGAAGTTCTTGTCAGAGAAGCCAGTTCCTGCACGTGTGCCAATAAATTTTGAATGGAGAAATGTGTTGGTGAGACGGGCATATGAAGAGTCTGCCAAATTGGTGAACCAACTTGCATAATTGATATCTTCCATGTATAATGAGCTTCGTTGCGTTGGTTTGAAGTGTTTAAAAGATGATGGAAAAACTCTAGAAATAGTTGAGGTCATAACAGGGTCATTAGAAGAGAAAATCAACCACATCAAAGAAGCCAAGGGCTTTGACTTCAAATGAATTGAGTCTCATGTCTAAAATGGAATCACTTCTTTTCTTGTGCATTTAGAACCTAGATAAGCATTCGAGTAAAGTAGCACAAATACGTCGTGAGAAGGAAGTATGGAAGCAAAGAATGACACATGTGGGGCTACCGCATAGCACAATCATCCAACACTTTGTTGTTGCTTATGTAGATTGGAAGAAGAAAGCAATTATCAAAACTACTTAGGAATGTTCTATGCTAGGATGCCTCTTTTCAGTTGTTATTTGTGAAAACAATTTTATTTTCTTGTTTAAACACCAATTTTTTTGAATCCACGGGGCGGAAATGGTTTGTTTTCCGTGTTTCCCGTATGAACTGTTAGCTAGGTTGTCGCTATATAAACTGATTTGCTTGACTTTGATAAGGTCGTAGAAATTTTGAGGGTGAAATAGATTAGCAAACTTAGTTTTCTTATAAAGGTGTTGAATTTTCAAGGAATACATTTTATCAATGAATAGAATGATACTTATTCTGCAACTTTCAAATCTGTGTTTGAATGTGAATGGAAAATCTCTGTTGAGATATATTCATTTATGCAACATTGTTGCTTCTTTGGTTATTTCACTTTTATAAGTTTGTGTATGAATTTAATAAGTAGGTCTTTTGTTGATTTTGCCTACATGTTTTGATCCCCCTTGTCCTATGAGACATGAGTGAGACTCGATCAGATTCATGTTAAGAGGAAATTTTCTGAGAAGTGAGGCTATTTTAGTTGTAAGCCTGTGAGTTTACATACATAATATTTATCTTTATAGTATTCATGTGGTGTTGACTTATGAATGTGAATGGCTTTATTCGCTTTCTAGTTAAAAGTGAAATTAGAATTTTAAATAAAATTCATTGAATATCATACGGGAGGCTGCACCCTTATGCAAAGGGTAAATTATTCATAAATTTACCCAGCTATTGGTTCAATTTGTCTTTCAAGAAAAAGGGGTAACACGAGTCAGTCAACATAAGATAAGACAAATTTGCTAACCAACACCTACTAAAAAACAATTTCTACCATGTGGGTATTGAAATAAATTACATATTTGAAAAATACACTCTGAGCACCACATTTTCTATTACTAAAGCTTTTTGAGATTTAATCTCAAAGTGCCTCAAATTTTGACATCAATTGACAAAAAATTGACAAACAAAGAAAATACTTCCACTTTTTGGCCAAAAGTGGGACTCAACTTCTTGCAGCCACCCAATATAATGGCATACTAGGTATTAGAGTTAATGACCTAATTATAGAAAATTTAGAACAAATTATTTTTAATAAGAGTTATGTTTTATGGTGGAATGTCACTAAACCTGGATTTTTGGACCATAATTGGTCCATTTGTGCACCTTTATTAGTACACATTAAGCACACTATTGGGGCATTTGTGAATAAATGTTGGCAATTTTAAGTGAACTGTTATTGGAGCATGTTTAAGAAAGCATTTGGGTGACACTTTGAAATGTGTACTTTTTAACCCTTGCATACATAATAGATCCCATAGTGTGCATCGTTACTATCCATAATCCAAAATAGTAGCTACTAGCAGTTACATTGCATGCGAAACCAACCGATTTTTTTGGTCAAAATCCAATGTATTGTTTAGAATCTACGGGTGCACGAAGTTAGCTATAATGAATACTAGTACACACTTCCCCTAGGTGAAGAAGACAAAGATATTATATTTTATTTTCTATTATTTTGTTAGTTGAAATTAAATATATTATAAGATAGAATATAATGCTTTAAAATTAAATAATTAAATAATTAAATTTTATATAATTTGTGTTGTATTTTGCTCCTCATTGGTCCACATTGCAATATCTTGGTTTGTGGATTTAGCAGAGTGTTTGGGACATTCTGGTCTATCCTCAATTCAGATGGTTCATGATTTAGAGGTCTGCAAGTGAATTTGTCAGTGTAACAGTCAGTTTAGTGAGTGTTCTTGAAGTTCAATATAATGATGATGGAGATCCTAGTAAGTGGTGTTGGTGCAATTGTTTCTGTGGTAATTCATGATGCTTGTAGATGTTTCCAAATCATGTCTTATCCATGTTGGTGGTTAACATTGATCATTGTGCACATTATTGGTGATTTTATTTGATTCGGTGGTGTTTTTCATATTCTTAGCCGACATGATGATTGTAGCATGTTGCGAATGTTCAAGACATAATTCTTAGAGGTTTTTCATGTTCGAGGTGTTGATTTAGGTCCATACTATGTCTTAGCCGACATTGTTTTGGCCTGCATGTAATATTGTAGCGTGTATATGGTTATATCTGTTGGATTTTGCCAAGATCAAGAGGTCAATGAAATGTACAAGATAGAGACACAATATAGGACAAGAATAAACTGTATTCTCATCAATAGAAAATGATCAACAATTGTTTAATAGTTGTTACATACAATGTAGATGAGCCTGCTTATATAGGCAAGGCTAGGGATATGTATGAGCACACAAATATGACATGTGGCTCAATAAGAAACAAGGGTAGGTAGGAAATAGGTGTGGGTAGGTAGGAGAAATAATATAATATTCCACATGAGGTGGATCACCCACCGAAGGTGGAATTATCACTCCATAATAAGTGGATATGATAGTGTAATAACAAGATCAACACCATAAGAGGTGGAATTTCTCCTACACACACTATCCCAATGTGGCACAAACACCCAAGTGTCTCATATCCAAACTACTATGAAATGCATTATCCTAAGTAAACTTAAGTAAGTGTAATAATATCCATGATGAATAATTATTTACACCAACACCCCCCCTTAAGTGCAACTTAGGGGAATGCACTTAAGTCTACAATGCAACTAAGCAATGCAAGATGGGTCCCGGCTACGAGGCCATGTTAGGTACCCATGAACAAATGCAAATGCATGCAAACCAATGCAATGAAATCTCTCACAAAGTGGGGAAAGAGAGAAAAACCCAATGGGAAAAAACCCTCCCCCAAAAGAGAGATGAAAGCTATACAAGAGAACTCTCATAGAAGAATGTGAGGAACAAAACCCCATGTGAGGAAAAAGTCCCCCCCATACGAGAGAAGAAGAGAAGTCAAACTGTGATCCTCCCTCAATGAAGAATCTGCACCAATGATAGAAGCTCGATGTATGAAGAAACTGCTCCACGAACGTCGAACAACATTCCTCCCCTTAGGAAGAAACAAAACCAAAAGTGTATCCATGAAGTCTCCCCAATCATGAAGGGAAGATGTATGAAGAAAACTCATGATGAAAGGAATCTCTGAAAACTGCTCAAGTGTCCCCATGTCGATGCTGAAAGATACCCCCTCCAAAGGTGGTAAACTGTGCCACACTGCTGAAAAAGGAACTCCAACATCTAGTGAAGATGAATGTAGAACAATATCCAAAGACTCATGTGTCTCCTCAAAGCATAAAGAGACCTCCTCCAACTGCTGTACATAAGTATCCACAATCATGTCAACCTTGAAAGAATGATCATGTAGAGAATGAACAAGAGGGTCAGAGTGTGCCCTCGCAACAATCGAAGAAGGATCATCTTCATCAAAGAGAAGATGTATGTCATCAATGATGTCTCCCAAATCTACAATGTAGGATTCCACAAACAAACCTACAATGTCTGTCAAGTAATCATCCCATGAATCTGAAGCTGGAAGATAATGAATATCCTGTTGCACTGAATCACATGAAGGCAAAACTGTCGCACTATCTGCATCATCAGGTACAATAGGTGATGTGATATCAATATGAGGAGATGAAATACAAGACTCAAGAACGGGTTTACATGTGAGAATCCCCATGTTCAAGTGTCCAAAGTTCTCCTCAAAATCTGAACCATCACAATAAGTGTGATCATCATGTGTAGAATCATCAAATGTGAAATCATCATCATCAACAAAATCTGAAAAGGAGTATAACCGAGATGCATGATCAACCACCCCAGTTGCAATGATAGCTCTAGTCTCCATGTCTCTAATAAAAACTGAGTCAGGTGTGAACTCCACAACTCTCTTAGTTGCGCCATGTGTGATTTGATAGATAGAAAGGAGATTGTTTGTCAAGTGGGGTACACACAACACATCATTGAAGGAGTTATCCCCAATGTCAATAGATCCTTTCCCAATCACATCCATGTATGTATGATTGCCCATCAAAATCTGAGGCATGGTGCAAGGCTCAAATGTAGAGAACATAGACTGTGAAGATGCCATATGATGAGAAGCCCCTGAATCTAGAAGCCATCTCTCTGAATCATGACTGATAGTAGCACATAGAGCTTTTCCTTTTCTTGTTCCAAAAGAGTGAGTCTTTCCACTTGTAGAAGCCATGAATGCTTGCCCTTTTCCTTTTGAATGTGAGGAAGTGGAAGTTGATGAATCATCCTTCTTGTAGATTTTAGGCAAATCAATGTTATGCTTTTTGATGATATGTGTGAGCTCATCAATCTTCTTAGTATGGCAACGATGCTCCTCATGACCAATCTTTTTGCAATAAGCACAAGTAGGTCTCTCCCTCTTTGGTGAATTATCTTTCTTGGAAGAGAATGAATCTCCTTGTTGTGGAGAAGATGATGCTTTGTCTTTAGGCTTTGATTGCCATTTCTTCTTGTTTGAGTTATCCTTTCCTTGATTTCCTTTGTTTCCTTGATTTGCCACTAATGCTTGAGACTTAGAAGAAGCCTTAAGAATGCCCATGCTTATCAACTTAGTTTGTTCCATCATCAACATTTCATTGAAAGCATCAAATGTAGGCATTTTGTAGCTTGAACCCATTGTCATCCTATGAGTTTGGAAACTAGAAACAAATGTTGCATATTCTTGTGGAAGCTTGCCTATCAAGTTGAATATCAATTGAGTATCCTTTTTATCAATGCCACAATCTTTGAGTTGTGCCCTCAACTCATTTGCCTTAGTGACATAATCTTGTATAGTATCAAAGTTCTTGGGATCTAGCATGGTGAGATCACTATCAATTTGATATCCCCTAATCTCATCAACTTGACCATACAAGTCTTGAAACTTTTGCCAAGCATCCTTGATTAGAGTACATTTCTCAATATGAAAAATGAGATCCTTTGATACATACTTTCTTAAGGTACCAATTGCCATGATATTTTTAGTGAGCCAATCTAAGTGACCAACAAGATCAGCCTTAGGATCAGTTGGAGCAACAATAGTTCCATCAATGTAATGAGTGAGTCTTTTTTCCATAAGTTTACTCCATGCATCAATTTTCCAAGTAGCATAGTTATGTGGAGTTAAGAGAGGAAACTTAGAAGAACCCATAGCAGCAAAAAGGAAAGAACACAAGAGCACAAAAGCATAAGAGACACCCCCCAAATTCAATCAATCAAAGTACCCCCCCTAAAGTGATGATTTTGGCACTTTATACTTAGTGCGATTATAATGAGCCACTTGCAAAACAAGGCAAAGTGGACTTATGATGCAAATTTTACAACTTCTCAAATGAGATACAAAAGACTTCAATCAATAGTGCAATGAATCTAACTGAGATTCAAGCAAATATACAAGTACCAAGAGAGCCAAAAATGGCCAAGATTTGAAAGTACAATTTCTACTTACAATGACATCAATCTGATAGCATCATGTGAAAGTAGACGAAAAAATACGCACTTTCAAAAAAAACGGCACCTAAAAAGGAAGTCGGATGACCCCAAACGAAGCCTCTGAAGTTGCAAAAACTAGGATTACTCAAGGACAGTCACCAAAAACTGCATTTTCTGAAAAATCCATGCATCAAAATTAAAAAATTTCTTCACCACTGCGGAGAGCACGAAATTCTAGCCCATTTCAAAAAAAATTGCACCCAAAAAGAAGCAAAAATGAGCAAGTTATGGCCATTTGAAGTTGAACTGCAAAATCAAAAATGCAAATGAGAGGGGGTCCAAAAATTTTCAAACCCTACTGATGTGGCGATGATGTCAGCAAGTCATGTGATTAAATTTGACGACCGTATGACCGTCGCAAAAACTTCGGCCCTATCTGCTGACTGGGTGTCCGTATCGTATATATACGTGTCACTGTACGGAAGGTGACTGGGCGTACGGTTTGTACCGCGGGCCAGTGGCCGTCTGCCACGTGGCGGGCGCGGTCCTCCAGTCTGTGTCCGCGTGGCGGATGTGTTGGCACCTGCAGGTGGGCCGCGAAGGAGCGGCGGGAGGAGCTGGCGCCGCTGAGTCGGCGGTAGCGGACGAGGGGCACCGAGGGCTGGCGTAGAACTTGGCTGCCGGAAGTCGTGGGCGTAGTGAGGCGGCACGCGGTCTGCGAGGAAATGCAGAGTGGAGCGGAGAGAAAGCTGACAGCAGTGGGGAAACGGAGTTGCGCAGAGCCAGGAGGACGCGGGCGACGCCGGAGCGGCGCGGGTGCAGGCGCGGAGGTACAACGCACAGACAGGTGGCGTCGTCCGGAGTCTTCAGCTGGTGGCGGGAAGCGGGGGCGTACCCAGGAGCCGAGCGAGGACGTGGGGGCGGTGCCGGAGGTCAGCTCGCGGGAGGAGCCGGAGCTAGAGATGCCGGTAGCTGTCGGAGATACCGAAGAGGACGTGGCGGCACGGTGGAGGAACTCGGCGCGGCAGACACGGTACGGCTGCGATAGACCTGCGACCTGCCAAAAAAGGTACGTGCGGCACAGGGGGGGGTCTGCGAACCCCCTAAAAAATCGTTTTTTTTTTAATTTTTTTTGCTTTTTCAAATTTTTTGATCGAAAATTTTATTTTTTTTTATGTTTTCGATTTTTGAAAAAAAAAAATTCAGAAAAAGAACAATTTTTTTTTTTCGAAAAAAAATAATTATATTTCGAAAATCCGTACGAATAGGGCAAAAATGGAGAAAAAAAATTTTCTCACCAAAATAGGCCAACTTTATAACCAAAATTCATGGAAACGGCCTTCCGGACGCAATGGAGAGGTCGGATCTGGTCTAGGACGCCTCCAAATGATGATGCTCCTCAGATCTGCCTCTTGACGTCGCAATAATGCCTCTTCAAGACGAATCAATGAAGCCCCAATTGCTCTGATACCATGTTGGATTTTGCCAAGATCAAGAGGTCAATGAAATGTACAAGATAGAGACACAATATAGGACAAGAATAAACTGTATTCTCATCAATAGAAAATGATCAACAATTGTTCAATAGTTGTTACATACAATGTAGATGAGCCTGCTTATATAGGCAAGGCTAGGGATATGTATGAGCACACAAATATGACATGTGGCTCAATAAGAAACAAGGGTAGGTAGGAAATAGGTGTGGGTAGATAGGAGAAATAATATAATATTCCACATGAGGTGGATCACCCACCGAAGGTGGAATTATCACTCCATAATAAGTGGATATGATAGTGTAATAACAAGATCAACACCATAAGAGGTGGAATTTCTCCTACACACACTATCCCAATGTGGCACAAACACCCAAGTGTCTCATATCCAAACTACTATGAAATGCATTATCCTAAGTAAACTTAAGTAAGTGTAATAATATCCATGATGAATAATTATTTACACCAACAATATCTTTGTAATTTGTGATGTATGTTGAGCCGACCTTGAAAGATAGGTTGATGTAATGTATAAATAAATGTAATACTCATGTGAAAGGGTATCTGTATGCATGAATAATACTTTGATCTTTCGGAAGGAATGAAGTAGTATGAAGAAGTGTGAAGACGTGCAAAGTAGCAATATATGTGTCATGTGCTTAACCTAAATTGTAACCATGCATGAGAATATGCTACTCTATCAGTTCATGATCTTTTGGATGTAATCTGAATGTTTTTGTAAAACATCGAGTCTTCCCAGGGTTGTAGCCCTTGTTGTTTGTTGTTTTTTAGAAGTGAGCTCTAAGCAGTGTGCCTGAATGCATTCACATTCCCCATTGTAATATTTCATATACTTCTAACAGGGTATCATCATATTATGGGTAGGTTTTGTATATGGTGAATATGGATGATGAAAATAATAATATTGAAAGACTAACAAAGATCCAACCACAAAACCCTAGCCTAACAATGAAAAATATCTACCATACACAAATGAAAATACCTAAGACCATGCAAACCAACAAAATAAAACAAAGTATACGATTCACATGTCAAGTAGGGTTTTACTCTCCATTGATATTTTTTGATATATTTTCTCTCAGATTTTATGTGTGTTCAAGAGCTCAATGAAGAATGAAAAATGTGGTTGATAGCTTGGTCACAAGAAGGCTTGATTGATGCAGTTATTAGGTGATTAGATGATTAGGTGATTTAAATGCTCATTAGGGTTGATAATGAAGAGGACATCCTCTTATATAGAGAACACTGTAAGAAATGGAGGGATAAGATTAAGAGGTGTAAAGATAAATGGTTGGCTAGGATTAAAGGGTAGGTAGAGGAAATAATAATATGATAAAGGAAGTAGGTAAGAGAATAATTAAGAGATGAATGACATGTGTCATGGGTAGAAAAGGCTAATGAATTAATTAAATAAATAAATATTTATTTAATTAATAGAGGAAGTGGGATCAATTAAATAAATGAAATATTTATTTAATTTAGGAAAATGATTATTTAAATAAATAAAGTATTTATTTAAATTAGAAAAGGCTTAGAAGATGATTAATAAATTAATTAAATAAATAAAAAATTATTTAATTAATAGAAGACAAGGTAAAATAATTAAATAAATAAAAAATGTTTATTTAATTATACAGAACAATTTTAAGTGTCTACACGTTCCCACCGTGGTTTTTCCCTTGACCGAGTTTTCCACATAAAAAATCTTGGTGTTATGTGTGCTATTGATGTGGTATTGATTTATGCTTTCACTGTTATTTATTAGATCTAAATTTGAGTTTAAGTTAAGTAGAGTTTTTGAGAAAATTGATTCACCCCCCTCCTCTTAGCTTTCTGCCTTGTTTCCAACACCTTCTGCTAAGCTTGGGCAAAATTCTTGGATAGCTTCGAGTTGAAACCCTGCATGCCCTCAACATAACTATTCAGATTTCCTTTAACTACTTTTTGCCATAGCTTGGGTTTACTTTTGAACTCTTCACATGAATTTGGTTCAATTTGTAATAAGTTTCCTCCCATCTCAAACACAAAAAGAAATTTAGAGTAAAAGTCAAGTTGGTAGAGTAAAAACAACCAATTTGAGCACAACAACACTTACAAGAAAAGGGAGAAAAGGTACTGCTTTTTGAAATAGACAACTGCCACCAAAGTAGAAAATAACTAGCCAAAAAGGTGACAAAAATTATGAAAAAAGTGATCCTTGGATTATATTCTGCACAAACCAAATCCAAAATATCATTGATATTCATCCAAAATTTAATATTCTTGGAAAACGGTCCAAATGAGGCTAGTTTGTTAGCAACTTTGTTGACTTCTGTCCTTGTATGACACAAGCAAATGTGGCTAATCCCACAAATAAGGGCCTTATACTTGGCCACAAGGTCTTCACACTTTTAGTTCAAAACTATTTCATTCTTGAAGAGGATGGTGTTTTTTGAATTACCTTCTATCATGATTTGATTGTACCTCCTTTCATTAATGATAACAAGGTCATAATAAATAGCTACCACCTCTGTAAACTTGATGTTTTGTGTGTCCAAATTGGCCACATAGGCCAAAATAATATTACCTCTGTAGTCACAGATGACACCACCCCCACCCACTCAACCTGGGTTTCCTTTGGACGAACCATTCAAATTTAGCTTCAATCAACTAGTGTCGAGGGGGGGGAATTGAGATCTTAGTTTGCATCTATCAACCAAGATCTATCTCCACACCATTTGTAAAGACTTAAATTAATCTATAAGACTTAATCTAATCTTTATTCATAAATAAACTCATAGGTCAATTAAGAAGTCTATTTCATTCATAATATAAGGAAATATCAATAACTTGATAAAAACATTCATAGATATACAATTTTCATGTAAAATGTAAGATACAAATTTCTCAATATATAAATCCTTATTCCCTACTTAGGCTTTCATATTGCCTTAAGTAAACTACAAATAGAAAGAATGTGAGATACATCCGTTGATCTCCATTCTGAGTCGCTTCCTTTCAGTCCTTTGAACAAAGACAAGAACAAGATTCAGACGCTTTTTCCACCTAACCATGAAGCTTACGCTTCCCCGGAATTCTTGGTCAATCAAGAATATCCGACCTTGCACGAATTGTTTTAACCAAAGAATTCAAAGGCAAGAGGGAATTTGGTGCATGCCTAGATGATACAAGCATTTTCATTTTTCTAATTTTTTTAAGAAACAAGCATTCGGGTATGTGCACAAAGATGGTGGTCAGAAAAGTGGACACCACCCAAAAAAAACATGGAAAAACAAGCAGCACATACGCGGTTTTAAAATTTGAAATTCCCACGTATGCGTTTAGGTTTGTTCTTCCCGAGCCTAGAGAGGATAGCGCGTACACGCTACTTTTAAGAAAATGAACATGTACACGCTACGTCTCGAAAAATGAGTGCGTACGCGTTGCTCATAGTAAAATGAGTGCGTACGTACTACTCATAGGAAAATACACGCGTACGTGCTAATAATCCAAATATAATTGCGTACGCGGTGCTTGGTAAAAAAAGTTTTTTTAAAAAAACTGGGTCTCATTTACCCGTGAATAGCGCATTTTTTACTTCGTTTTTTACCCATTTCTTGTCCTAAACCGCGAATGGGGTTCTATATTTGTCCTCCAAGGTATGGATGAAGGTTAGTTTTTGTTTATTTTTCTTTCTTTCCCGTTTGTTCAATTTTTTTTACATTTTGAATTTAATTTCATTAATTTTGATTAGGTTTTTTCATTTTTTGTTTCAAAAACCAAATTCTTCTAATCCAGAACAAGAACAACCAAATGCACCTCCTGAAAACCCATAAGAACAACCAAATGCACCTCCTGAAAACACACAAGAACAACCCCCAATTCCTCCTTTTGACCGCACACCCAAAACACAGGAGCAATTAATTAATCAGTTAGGAAAAAATACGTCTAAAATCAATAGACTGATTGTTAAATTGAAAACTTTTGAACTTGAGCATCATCAATCCCTCGCCACTATCCTAGAAACATTAGCTAGTGGTGTCATAGTTGTTTCCACACAAATTACCAAATGGGGAAGCTTTAGGGATATGTGGCGTCAATTCTATGCCGATGGGCTATCATTCGATGGAGTTAAAAACAAAAATATTCGTAAACAACAAATATGTGCCCTTTTCGTTGATCCCAAAACTGGTCAGTCATTACCTCCTAAAGAAAAAAGGTTTCCCATGCATTGGTATACAAATATGCAAATGAAGAATCTTTTTTGGCAGAGGTGGTGGATGGTCTTTGATGACCCAACTTGTAATAATTATGAGGTGCCATTATATTTTTTAAGAAAAGTATATTGTGAGTTTGTGCTCAATGTGCGTCCAAACTATTTTGACATGAGAGAGTTCCATGGTAGAGGTGGTGGCTCTACCCAAGATAGACCTAGAGCCCGTATGCAATTACCCGTGGAGAGTCGCCGCCCCCTAGCACCCAAACCCAAGGTGTATCAGGTTGTCCCACTAGAGTTGAAAGAGTCGATCAAGCTATAGACTCTTCAGGCAGCCACAACATTAACTGTTGCCATCATCCAGCAGGGGACATTATTAGCATACCCTATTGTATTGGATGATGAGCCATTAGGTGGCGACAGAGAGACCATCCAACATATGTGTGTCAGTTGCTCGACGATATGCTCGAGGGTAGATGATGCAGCCGGTGTAGATGGATCCTCATCTCATCTATGCACGATTTGCGAGAGTAGATGTCATGCCCACACGGTTGAGGATTTCGCGCTCATAGATGAGTTGATGGACATGGTGTTTGCCCATGAGCCATAGACACAGGTGTGCTGATTTGAATTCATAGAATTTTATTTATCAGTCACTTTAAATTTGTAATTACATAAATGAATTTTCATTTATACATCGATTTAAATTGAGACAAATAATATGCATTTCAAGATGCAACAGTCGTATCCCATACTCCTACCCCAATTACTATAGCTGCAACTTCGATGCCTGAGGTATAAATTTTGTAACATGTTAAAATAGAATAGTACACTTTAAATTCAAAAAAATACAATATATACTAACTGTCTTTAATGCTTGGTCCAATTTCTAGTTTGTAGGTGTTGACAGGGGACGAAATGTCCCAGATTGATGACATCATGCTCTCAGCGATCGATTTTGGCCTACAAAGCTATACGGTATCATATTTTGTGCAACCCTTTTTATGTATTATTTTGATGGAATATGCAAGTCATTTCATTTTAGATTTTTAAAATTATGTTTAATTTATTATCTGTACTAATATCTCATTTTTATTTTATTTTTTTAGGGTACCCCCTCCGCATCTAGGGCTCGTCCTAAGAAAAAGGATTCCTTGAAGATGCCAAAACGTAGGAAGAAGGTAATTGAACACATTTTTAGTTGTACAATTGTTTGAAAATGTTGAAATCAAGTATTAGTTGGGGTTTGTAGCTTGATTAGTGTTTTTTGTCTATTTTACATGTACAACGGCCATTGAGCTATGTGAATTTGTTGAATGCATCTGATTCGCCCATAGATCAAGAGAGGGCAGAGGTATGTATCTCTACTTTATTTTCTTGATTTCATGATTATATTCATGCGTACATGTGAACTTGTGATATATTGTAATCTTATTATTTTTTCATACAGGAAATATCCATACCTATTTCATCAATGGCGAACCCTCCTCCTTGCACTGGAGAAGCATCTCAGGATCCGGTACAGTTTTGTTTGATATGTCAAATTAATTGTTTCTAACCTTCAATACTTATCATTATATTAATTGTATTTAATCTTTGAAATTTTTTTGTATAGGTAATAGCGACAGTTTCTACATCGATGGTGAGCCATCCTCAGTCCATTGGAGAAGCATCTCAGGCATAGGTACGTCATTGTTCTCTATATTATAGCTTTTAATTGCTTTTGATATATTTATGTTAGTACATTGTATTATAGACCCCTTCATGGTACGACCATAATGTGGATCCATTTAAGTATGTCTTCAAGAAAACTCCTAAGAGTGACAAGGAGAGGAGAACGAAGACATTAGCTCCTAGATCAACCGATGAGGTAATCTACATTTCAATTACAAAGGAATTAAAGTTAAATGCATAGTTATGTTGTTAATTATGAACTATTTTCGACAAAAAGAATTCTAACTTGGCTTTTGAATTGTGGTTTTGCAGCCATGTACAAAGCCGTGTACTGCATCGAAGAGGCTTGATTTTGATGATCCACCACAAGTTTAGGATCATATAGTGTTAGTTTTGGTCATAGAATGACCAATACATGTAGATATATTCTACATTTTTATTGTATATCGATTTGGACATGGCATATGCCACATTTTTGTAATACTTGTATTGACTTGGCAGACATGCCTTTTTTTATATATATTAATATCGATATTCGATCCAATAAATATGTACTGAGTTCATTATTTTGTATTTGTTGTATTTTGTGGTTGTCCTTTTATAAATTTAAATGAATATTTGCATATGTAATCAACAATATGCATATAAAAAACAAAAATATATGATATAAAACATTGCAATCGTGGAATATGATTTAATAAAATTTATAAAATGTTGAATAACCCTACAAAACTCCTTGTATTCAGCTCATTATTTTATATTCATTGTATTTGGTGGCTTCCCTTTTATAAATTTAAATGAATATTTGCATATGTAATCAATAATATGAATATAAACAACAAAAATCGACAATATGAATATAAACAACAATATGTGTTTGGTGCGAGAGCACCCTCACTCTCGCAATGGTCAAATTTTGTTCGTCCTGTCCACTAAACAACATCGTGAGTGCATCCAAGTGGGTAGTTTTATGCTAGGCATGCCCCTGTTGTGCATCCCAAAGCGCCGGAACGTCGAGAGTCATACCATACCGATGCGATCTCTCAAGTGCCCTGAGTCCAAAAAATTGTCAAAAATTGACGAACTGTTTCTTTAAATCCAGGAGACATATGGTCGATCCATTTGAACTTGTAGGGTCACGTGAGGCTCCTCTACAATTGCCTATCTTAGTTTTTTATGAGTCGGAGCCATTTTCAATTGGTAGCAATTTTTCGCCTACTGCAAAAACCGTCAGTTGCATGCAATGCAAAGTTGCCAGATTGGCTAGAATTGATTCAGTTCATCGTGTACACAAATCGACATCGCGAGCGCATCCGGGTAGGCATATTTATGCTAGGCATGCCCCTATCATGTATCCCAAAGCATCGGAATGTCGAGAGTCATACCGTATCGGTGCGATCTCTCAAGTGCCTTAAGTCCAAAAAATTGTCAAAACTTGACGAACTGTTTCTTCAAATATAGCACACATATGGTCGATCCGTTTGAACCCATGGGGTTGCGTGAGGCTCTTCTACAATGGCCTGTCTCGGTTTTTGATGAGTCAGAGCCATTTTCGATTGGTAGCATTTTTTCGCCTACGGCAAAAACTGTCAATTGCATGCAATGTAAAGTCAGATTGGCTAGAATTGATTCGGTTCATCGTGTGCATAAACCGACATTGTGAACGCATCCAGGTGGGCAGGTTTACACTAGGAATGCCCTTGTCATGCATCCCAAAGCATCGAAATGTCGTGAGTCATACTGTACTGGTGCGATATCTCAAGTGCCCTGAGTCCAAAAAATTGTCAAAACTTGACGGACTGTTTCTTCAAATCCAGGACACATATGGTTGATTCGTTTGAACTTGTGGTGTCACATGAGGCTCCTCTACAATGAACTGTCTCGGTTTTTGATGAGTCGGAGCCATTTTTATTGGTATCATTTTTTCGCCTGCTGCAAAAACCGTCAGTTGCATGCAATGCAAAGTTGCTAAATTGGCTAGAATTGATTCGGTTCATCGTGTGCACAAACCGACATCGTGAGTGCATCCAGGTGGACAGGTTTACACTAGGCATACCCCTATCATGCATCCCAAAGCGTCAGAATGTCGAGAGTCACACCGTACCGGTGCGATCTCTCAAGTGCCCTAAGTCCAAAAAATTGTCAAAACTTGACGGACTGTTTCTTCCAATCCAGGACACATGGTCAATTAGTTTGAACCCATGGGGTTGTGTGAGGCTCCTCTTCAATGTCCTATCTTAGTTTTTGATGAGTTAGAGCCATTTTTTATTGATAGCATTTTTTTGCCTACTGCAAAAACTGTCAGTTGCATGCAATGCAAAGTTGCCAAATTGGCTAGAATTGATTTGGTTCATCATGTGCACAAACTGACATCACGACCGCATCTGGGTGGCTAGGATTATGCTAGGCATGCCCCTATCATGCATCTCAAAGCACCAAAATGTTGAGAGTCATACCGTACCGGTGCGATCTCTGAAGTGCCTTGAGTCCAAAAAATTGTCAAATTTTAACAGACTGTTTCTTCAAATCCAGGACATATATGGTCAATTATTTTGAACCCGTGGGGTTGCGTGAGGCTCCTCTTTAATGTCCTATCTCAGTTTTTGACGAGTCGGAGCCATTTTCGATTGGTAGCATTTTTTCGCCTGCTGCAAAAACCATCGATTGTATGCAATGCAAAGTTGCAAGATTGGCTAGAATTGATTCGGTTCATCGTATGCACAAATTGATGTCATGAGTGCATCTGGGTGAGAATTTTTATGCTAGGCATGCCCCTTTTGTGCATCCCAAAGCACTGAAATGTTGAGAGTCATACCATACCGGTGCGATCTCTCAAGTGCCCTGAGTCCAAAAAATTGTCAAATTTTGACGGACTGTTTCTTTCAATCCAAGACACATATGGTTGATCTGTTTGAACCGTGGGGTCACGTGAGGCTCCTATACAATTTCCTCTCTCTGTTTTTGACGAGTCGGAGCCATTTTCGATTGGTAGCATTTTTTCGCCTGCTGCAAAAATCGCCAGTTCCATGCAATGCAAAGTTGCCAGATTGGCTAGAATTGAATTGGTTCGTCGTGTACACAAACCAATGTCATAAGCGCATCCGGGTGGGAAGGTTTACACTAAGCATGCCTCTGTTGTGCATCCCAAAGCACCGAAATGTCAAGATTCATACTGTACCGCTGCGATCTCTCAAGTGTCATGAGTCCAAAAAATTGTCAAATTTTAACGGTTTCTTCAAATCCAGGACACATATGGTCAATCTGTTTGAACCCGTGGGTTCGCGTGATGCTCCTCTACAATGGCCTATCTCAGTTTTTGACGACTCAGAGCCATTTTTGATTGGTAGCATTTTTTTGCCTGTTACAAAAGTCGTCAGTTGCATGCAATGCAAAATTGCAGGATTGGCTAGAATTGATTTGGTTCGTCGTGTGCACAAACTGACGTCACGAGCGCATCCAAGTGGGCAATTTTATGATAGGCATGCCCCTGTTGTGCATCCCAAAGCACCGAAACGTTGAGTGTCATACCCTACCGATACAATGTAGAAGTTGCTTGACAACTTTTTTTACAATTTTTTTGACAACAATGACAATTTTTGCTCAAATTGTATCTACTCTCAATCTATGACCCAATAATGACTCAAATAATTCTCCATGATTATACAAGAATCAAGAATGCTCATGGTTGACCAAGGACACATCACATATACTCAAAACATAGTCACAAAATATTGACACACAAAATAGTCACAAAACATTGTCACATATTATTCAAAAATTTGCCTCTAAATATGGTCAAATTAGCTCTTAGCTATTTGATTATACAAAAAAATATCTTACAAATCATCTCATGGGATTTTATACAAAATTTGGCATTACAATATGTGCGATTCAACTCATTGCCATTTTAATATACAAATCATCTCATGGGCTTTTATACAAAATTTGGCATTACAATAAGTGCAATTCAGCTCATCGCCATTTTAATATACAAAATTTGGCATGTACATATGTACAAATCAGCTCATTGCCATTTAAATATACAAAATTATGCCCCTAAACTTGTAAAAATCAGCTCATGGGAATTTATATATATAAAAAAATGAATATAAAACAATTTGTCGATGATTTATACAAAATTCTCAAAATCATTCTACATTGAACCGTAGAATCAATCAAGTGAGCCTTCAGGATGGACTCTAACCCATATTGTGTCAAGTATTGCCTCGTGGTCAGATTCATGAACTTTCCATAAAATCTTGTTATGAGGTCTACCACGATACTTCATCAAATGAATATTTGTTGCAACAACAAGGTTAGAGAAATGAAGAATATGTTTGTGTGTTTCAAAGTCCTCGAACAACCAAACATCAAAATTTTCGATAGAGTATCTCCGAAGTCATGTTCCTGTCATGACAACAGATCCTATTGGGTACTCAATACCCTCTCTGTCAATGATTGTGGCTGTCAATTTTCTTTTAGGCTCAACACAATGACACAAATAGTAATCTGTTCCTTCTGCATTGTTCTCTTCTTTAGCAACTACATACACATAACCTGTATTTTATAAAGTGCTAATTAATACCAAAAATAAAATATGATGTACAACAAAATGAACCAAAAAGAATACTTGCAAAAAAATTAACTCAAAAAATCACCTGAATCCACTAGGTCGGATACATGGTCAAAATCCACCGATGTCTCCATCTGGCTCAATTGTAGTGCTTTGAGAATTTGATATGAATCAATGGGAACCAACGGTCTACAAGACCATTTGCCAACCCACTCTTATGATTTACATTCTTCCCACAAACAATACATGCATGAAGAGAAAAAACATACCATCTTTCTCGTAAGAATTACCAGTGAACTTGAATTTGAACTCATAAATGAGTGAATGTCACTCGATCCTACAACTGTACAACAGTCTAGATAGTTTTCAATGTTAGATTCAGTGATCAACCAAAAATATCTACGAACCATTGACGTACCTGGATTACCTAGACCCATCATAGACTTACACCATCGCACAATTGTTTCTGCATCTATCAACTTAGCACCACCTTCGTACTTCAATTCTTCTCTAGTTAGGGCTCTTTTCACACATGCTCCTGCACCATCGTGCTCTCCCTTACCATGTCTAGCCTCAATGAAATTCCAAAAAAGTTGTACACCACTTGTCATATGTATCCTTGTCAACCAATAAAACATCCCTGCATTCTTGAATTGTGTGGTGCAATTTATCTGACCATATTAAGTGTCGGTTGTATCGTATGTTCCTTTCCCTTAAACTATCATAGAAAACTTTAAAACATCCTTGTACAAACTCTGATGAATGAGTACGATCATCACTTATGTAGAAGTGATACTCTTTTACAACCCTTCTATCCTCCTCTGTGCTATCATCTGCATGCATGAATGCTATGTGTACAAAAATAGAAACTTGTGTAGAGTGATAATACATGGATTGCACTTCATTTTGAGGTTGTACTGTATAATTTTCAATGAAATCAATGATAGAGACAATGGTGCCAAGAGGAAATGTGTCCTTACATAACTTGAATTGCTCATATAACCATCAAGCTCTATGTGTATGCATTATGTACTCATAAACTAGTTTCTCTTGAAACATTTTCATAAATTGAGCTACACATATATCATTTTTCACTAGCTCACATCTCTTCAAATCTTTTCCATCTTTAACTCCATATGTGATTGTCTTATATTTTCTGAAAGAAACTAGTTTCATACCAATTTCATGTGTGCTCTCCAAATGTACGCATCTTGGTAAACGTTGCAAACCACCACATATAGTGCAATAACCCACCATGTTTAACCCAACAAATTTGATCATTCTTTTTTTTTGTTTAATTTAATCATTTGTGTTTTATTCAATCGCATACTCTGGGCATCCATCCATTAGGATTAGGCATTCATCCATCCTTAGGAGTAATTAAATAACATAATACAAGCTTGAATTCTGCCTCGAAATTTGGCTTAAAGCCTCGGGAAGTCAAGCAAATCCATATGGGATTCCTTCCAAGTATGCATTGAATTAGACATTGCGAAGTTTAACTACTTCGATGGCAACCAAGTACCATTTGATAAAAAGAAATACCATTCTTCTACAACTAAACTAATTAATATATAATGGTATGATAATGACAATTATGAAAAAAAAACATGTAACTTGCATGAAGATAATGGAAATGTAACTTGCTCATCAATGAATGCAATTTAATATGTAAGCAATACGCATGATGCAAAAATAGTGTCATTTACATACAAAATTAAGCAATGTTTACTTCTATCGTGAGAATATTTAATTATAGAGTTACTAGTTCCAAATGAGCAATTAGTTTATACTTTTGGAAATTTTGGATCGAATCATAATAATAAGACTTATTTGTTTTTAAGTGAGCCTAAAATCATCAATCAAGTAATCCAAAATTAAGCAATGTTTACTTCTATCGTGAGAATATTTAATTATAGAGTTACTAGTTCCAAATGAGCAATTAGTTTATACTTTTGGAAATTTTGGATCGAATCATAATAATAAGACTTATTTGTTTTTAAGTGAGCCTAAAATCATCAATCAAGTAATCCAATAAATCCTCAAAGGGATTGAGACAAAAATTTTAAATTTCAAATGTTTTACACAATAATCCTAATTTTATTAACTTAAATTTTAACTAAAGAAATTATTAGTAATTACTTAAAATTTAACTCAAAGTAATTACTAAAATTCCAAATTGCAATTTAAAAGGAATAAATTGAAAAAAAAAACTAACTATAAAAATAAAATAAGCGAATCATTTGTTTTAATAGTAAATAGGGGGGGTGGGGACCACGGGTCCCATCAACCCTGCGGTCTTGCATGCGCAGGCCCGCGGGGTTGAGGGGACACCATGGGCCCCTCCACTCCCCTTGCGGCCACTGCCGTGACAGTGACCGTAGGGGTAGTGGAGGGTACCACTGCCCCCGATGGTTACAATAACTGCTGCCCCTGCATGCCATCCGTTATTCACTCAAAATAATTTTTGAATACCGTGTCGTTGCTAATTTATATTCGCCTTGCAACATTTAATAAATTTTAACGTTTGAAATAAATTATGTGTGTGTGTGTGTGTGTTTATATACATGAGGATTACATTTCCAGATTATTAAATTACATAAAAGAAGAGTATATAACAGGTATGCGTATATATAAAAAGAAAACATTAATGTAAGAGTGAGAATAACAATTTAATCCTAGGGACGAAAATATAATAGAGAAATAAAATAAATAGAGAAATAATTTGAACCAGCGATGCACAGATAATCAAAGAAATAGGAAGATGTTTATACTGAGAAATACAAAGCTCACACAGAGGGATTTATATTCTATTTCTCAACTAATGTTCAGAAAGGGAGATTTATTTCTTCATTCACATAGAGATTTATTTCTTCACACAAAGAGATTTATTTATTCATTCACAGAGAGAGATTTATTTATTCATTTATAGAAAGAGAGATTTATTTATTTTTATATTCAATATCATCTCTAGTTTTCAAGAGAAAACAAAAAAGCAAAAAATCTGATTTTCTACCTTTTAAATAGATCAAATAAAATATGCAAGAGAAATCTGCATTTGTATTTAAAAAGAGAAAGAATTATATCACTGCATTTCTTTAAGGAAACAAAATAGATTTTCTTCCTATCTAGCAATTACAAAATGATTTCTTCCAGAAAACTATATTCAACGAAAGAATTTAGAAACTATATATTTTTTTGATAATACAAATTCCTCATATGACAAAAGGAGAGAACTTGGTTTACTAAAGCTTGATGTTAAATCCTCTAGCTATCCTTTTGATCCTTCCTTGCAACTTGAGAGAAATCCTTCAAACAACAACTTAAAAATCTTATAACGAAAATGAGACTACCAAAGAAGATCCTACTACTAAAACTTGGGAAATTTCCTTCAAAACATAATCAACTCCCTTCTTTGAAACTTGCATACAATTTTATAAGAAAAATCCCTCAATTTCACTATCTAGAGAATTTAATTAAAAAAAAGAGATTCTTTTCCAATATTGGACTCATGCAAATTGATTAAAAACTTAGTGGGAGAGTTGCATGCAAGGTGGTGGAGATGCAAAACATCGTTAGTGTGCAAAGTAGAACAAATATGACGAAAAATATCATAATGCATGGAAAATTCAATATGCATCCTACAAAAACACCTGGTGCGTACATGATTAATTTTAATATAAAAAGGTTTTTCCATTTAAAAAATATTTGAGAAATTCTTATTTGAGGAAACTTTTGAAGGAATCTTTCATAAAATTTAGTTTGAGTCATATCCAAATAGTGTTTGGCATGTGGCTCGCGATTTGTAGACCCAATTCACCTTCTAACAACATCTCTTTGGTTGGGCAAAACTCTTGTGTTGTCAAGCCAAAAATTTTCAATTAATGTTTTTAGTGCATCAACAACAACCTTGTCTTTACGTGGTAGTCTACCCGAGAATGCCCAAAGAGAATTATTGTTAGGTTCCTCTATTTTTTCCGGCCTCTTTAATGCTTTACTTAATTTTGTTCTACTAACGTTTAATGACTTACTTGTTTTGCTTATCAAACAATCTTTTTTTATTTTCTTGTTGATTATGGTTGATGTAATGACACGTCGAGTAGCATTAGAATCTTTAGTACGTGATTTTGAACCAATAGTTTGCTATGCGTCAAATAGATTTCTCACAATAGTTCTTTCACTGTTACTTTCAGATGATCTTAGGCCTAGAATTTTCATTGTCTCTCTAAAATTCAAATTTTTAATCATTTAAACAATTAATTGACATCTTGCGGTTTGATTTAAGTTATTAAAATAAATTTTCCATATTCTTTTAACCATTCTCCTACAAGTTCGTTCATTCATTTTATTGGGCATTGACTTCAATATATTCTCATCAATGTCAATTAGATACTTTGGTTTCCTACAAATGATTCTAGGAGGTGTTAACATCGGTGCATTATATACATTCAATTCATCAAGTAGAGAAGGTGTAATATGTTCATCATTTATTTGATTATTCAATGCGCTATCTTTTTCAATTGCATTAGGTTCAAACGGTAAATCAAACGTCTCTTCTTCAATTACATTAGGTGCATTATATTCGTTTGGTAAATCGAATTGAGATGTTGAGGATGACATACCTTCTTCTCCCATTGTTCTTATGTCACGCAATTTCTTCATACACTGCCTTTGTCTTTCCTTTTGAGCCTCTCGTTGTTCCATCGTTCCTCGCTCGTTCTTTCCCATGGTTGATATCAGTTGTCCTAAATAGAATCATATTACATATATATGTAAACAAAAGTTCATTAACAAACAAATAACCATAAATATGCATCTTATCACTATTTTTTGGAATCAAACTATTAAACAATCACAATATTATTGACAAAAACTAATAAGAACAACAATTCAATCATTTGAAATGATGCAAAAATAAAAAAATCACTTACTTCTATGTATAAAACACAATTCCAGTGGGGCCTTCAACAACCTCAAAAACTTCTTTTGAGGTCGTTGAGGCTCTTGGGCAACTAAAACTATGTCTATAAACCGCGCATGTGCTACATTAATAACCGCGTACACGCTGTTAGTCCATAAAATATTGACAAGCCCAACGGTATTTATTTTTCCCATTCTGGACTAATAAGTAGCACGTAAGCGCTCCTAAGCCTAAAAAATGTTATCGCATGGTAATGAATAATGGGCTCAATAAAAGTAATATGTACCGTGTACGCGCTCCTTTGCCTTAAAAAAGTTATGGCAGGGCAATGAACTAATAGTTTCAGTACCCCGTACATGCTATTGGTAGTAGAAAAGATGTGAATGAAAAGAGAGAGAGAGAGAGAGAGAGAGAGAGAGAGAGAGAGAGAGAGAGAGAAGGGTAGAGGGAGAGAGGAGGGGGGCAGAAGGGAAGGAGGGAGGGAGAGAGGGAGAGAAGAGGGGGGAGGGTGGGAGAGAATAAGGGGTATGGAGGAAGGGAAGGGAGAGGGAGAGTAGGGGGCAGGGAGGGAGGGAGGGAGGGAGATAGCAGAGGGGAGAGGGAGAGAGAGAGGGGGGAGGGAAGGAGGGAGAGGGAGAGAAGAGGGGGGAGGGAAGGTAGAGAGAGGGAGAGAGAGAGAGGGAAGGAGGGAGAGGGAGAGAGGGGGGGGGGGAGAGGTAGAAGGAGGGAGAGAGGGAGAGAAGAGGGGGAGGGTGGGAGAGAAGATGGGGTATGAAGAAAGAGAGAGAGAGAGGGAGAGGGGGGAGAGGTAAAGGGAGGGAGAGAAGAAGGGAAAGAGGGATGGGGTATGGATGAAGGGAGAAGGGGAGAGAGAGAGAGAGAGAGAGAGAGAGAGAGAGAGAGAGAGAGAGAGAGAGAGAGATGGGGTATGGAGTAAGGGAGAAGGGGAGAGAGGGAGAGAGAGGGTTCTAGGGAGATGGGGAGAGAAGAAGGAGGGGGGATGGAGGGAGAGGAAGAGATATCGAATATGGGACACAATATGACACTATATTGCATAATATAAACTGTTTTATACTCTGTTCTTCCTTATTGTTCTTTCTCCCGTTCAAACTGGTATCAGAGCAGGGAAATCAGAGCAAGGTTTGTGGATTGTTGAAGAGTGCAGAACCCTGAACTGGAGTAGGTGACTGCTGAAAAATCTTTTGTGCTATAGCAAGAAGACAAAGAAAAACAAAGAAAAGCAGAGGCAAAGTTTTGTTCTGAAAAATTATGGCAGGAACAAGTGGAAGTATTTCACAACCACGGATTCCAATTTTTAATGGCAAAAATTATGACTATTGGAGTATTAAAATGAAAACTTTATTTTGCTCCCAAGGCATTTGGAACTTTGTTGAAAATGGGTTCCCTGAACCAGCAAATCAACAAGCATATCAAGCACTTACACAAGTTGAGAAAGACTTGCTAGAGGAAAACAAGAAGAAAGATGCAAAGGCACTGTTTTTCATTCAACAAGCAATGGAGGAATCAATCTTTCCAAAGGTTGCAACTGCCACAAGATCAAAGCAAGCATGGGACAGTTTGCAAACAGCATACCAAGGCACAGGCAAGGTAATAATGGCAAAATTAAAAATACTTAGAAGGGATTTTGAAAATCTACAAATGAAGGACTCAGATTCAATAGATTCATTTTTCACTCATGCAATGTCAATAGTAAATCAGCTAAGGTCCTATGGAGACACTATTGAAGATCAAAAGATTGTAGAGAAAATACTTAAAAGTCTGCCTAGCAAGTTTGATGCAGTTGTAATAGCCATTCAAGAGGCCAAAGATCTTTCTTAACTATCAGTAGATGAATTAATGGGGTCACTCTTAGTGCATGAGCAAAGAATAAATCGATCAAGGACTTCATCATTGGAAAATGCATTCAAGACTCAACTTTCTTTTGGCAAAACAAGAGGGAGATCAAATCACAGTAGAGGTAGAGGACATTTTACACCAAGGGGAGGAAGAGAAAATACACAATTTGAAAGTAGAAGACCAGCATCGAGCCCACATGCCCACTCTACACCAACAAGAGGAAGGGGGAGCAGTCATTCTCATAGCCATCATCAAGGAGAAAGGTATGATAAATCAAACATCCAATGTTATTATTGCAATAAATTTGGGCATTTTGCATCCGAATGTAGAAAAAAACAATATGATATGAACAAGCAAAAGGCACACTTTACAAATGAAAACCAGACACACATTAGTGAGCAAGACACCATATTAATAACATGCAATGTAGCACAAGAGAGTTCCAAAGAAATATGGTTCCTAGATAGCGGTTGTAGTAATCATATGAGTTGTAATAAGGAGATGTTTGCAACAATGGATGACAAAGTAAAATCAGAAGTAAAATTGGGAAATAATCAACGAGTTTCAGTCATGGGCAAAGGGTCAATTAACATAAAAACTAAGCAAGGTGAAGAGAAGCATATTTCTTATGTATATTACAGATTGCAACACAACCTCATAAGCATTGGACAACTAGTGCAAAAAGGATATAGAATATACTTTGAAAATGGTGAATGTGTGATTCTAGACAAGAAACCAAGCAATAGGCTGATTGCAAAAGTAGAAATGACAAAAAACAAGATGTTTCCATTAAGAATTCAAAGTGAACTATTCGTAGAGCCACAAGGATTACAAAAGGTTGTTGAATTAGCTTTCAAACCCTCATATAAAAATGAAACTTGGTTATGGCATTTAAGGCTTGGGCATTTAAACTTCAAAGGGTTACAGCTGTTATACAAGAAGAAAATGGTATATGGGCTGCCACCAATAGAGCCACTTAAGACCACATGTGAGAGTTGTATATTGGCAAAGCAACATAGAAAACAATTTCCAGTTGGAGAGTCTTATAGGGCAAAACATCCACTTGAGATAGTGCATTCAGATCTTTGTGGACCTATGCAAACACCTTCCATAAGTGGAAAGCTTTATTTCTTGACATTCATTGATGATTTCAGCAGAAAAGTATGGGTTTATTTCTTGAAATATAAATCAGATGTATTTGTTGTTTTTAAGGAGTTCAAGGCAAAAGTTGAGAAAGAAAGTGGATACTATATTAAAACATTGAGAACTGATCAAGGTGGAGAGTACATATCAATTGATTTTCAGAATTTTTGAAAAGAAAATGGCATAAATAAACAATTTACAGCAAGGTATACTCCTCAACAAAATGGAGTAGCTGAGAGAAAGAATAGAACAATTATGGAAATGGCACGAAGTATGATAAAAGCAAAACATCTACCAAATGAGTATTGGGCGGAAGCAGTTGCATACTCGATATACATATTAAATAGGTGTCCAACAAAAGCAGTGATAAATAAAACACCAGAAGAAGCCTGGAGCAAAAGGAAGCATAACATATCACATTTAAGAGTTTTTGGTTGTGTGGCATACTCCTTGATACCTCAAGAGTTGAGAAAGAAACTAGATGATAGAGGAGAGAAGTGCATATTTGTGGGATATAGTGAACAATCCAAGGCATATAAGTTGTACAATCCTATCACAAAGAAGTTGATTATAAGCCGTGATATTGAGTTTGTTGAAGATGAAGCATGGGATGGCAGCATAGACAAAACAACTGCAGTTGCAGCTAGTGTTCCACAAGAGAATGAAGAGAATGAAACTCAAGTTGAGTATCCTACAATACAAGCAAATGTACCTACAACACCTTCTAGAGCACCTAGCACTCCAAATGCTACAACACCAGCAATTAATAATAGCAGTGAATCTTCTAATCCAACCCTTGCATCACTAAGATCAAGATCCATAAACACTTCAAAGAAGACACGTAGTCTAAGGGAGATTTATGATGAAATCCAAGAGGCTGAAAATGATGATATATGCACTAATTTTGCATTCCTGATACAAGTTGATCCAATTTACTTTGAAGATGTTGTTAAAGATGACAAATGGATTGCAGCCATGGATGAAGAAATCCAATCCATTGAAAAGAATCAAACTTGGGATCTAGTTGAGCTTCCTAAAGACAAGGATGTGATTGGAGTTAAGTGGGTTTACAAAACAAAGTATAATGCTGACAGAAAAGTAGAGAAACACAAGGCAAGACTAGTGGCTAAAGGCTTTGCACAACAACCGGGCATAGACTACAATGAAACATTTGCACCCGTGGCAAGATTGGATACAATAAGAATGGTCTTATCTGTAGCAGCTCAAAACAAATGGAAAGTTTTCCAAATGGACGTTAAATCAGCATTCTTGAATGGTATTTTAGAAGAAGAAGTGTATGTAAATCAGCCACCTGGTTATGAAATTTTGGGACGAGAACATAAGGTATACAAACTGAAAAAGGCCCTATATGGTTTGAAGCAAGCTCCTAGAGCTTGGTACAGCAGGATAGATTCTTATTTTGTGAACAATGGTTTTGGCAAGTGTGGCAATGAACCAACTTTGTATGTCAAAGAGAATGATAAAAAAGAAATCTTGATAGTTTGTTTGTATGTAGATGATTTGATATTCACAGGTAATATGTCCATTGACTCATTCAAGGCAGCCATGAAAAAGGAATTTGATATGACTAATTTGGGGCTCATGAGATACTTTCTTGGCATGGAGGTAAGTCAAACTGATCAAGGCATTTTCATATGTCAAAGCAAGTATGCTAATGATTTGATGAAGAGATTTAAGATGACAAATGTGAATCCAGCACCTACACCCATTGCTTTGGGTTTAAAACTTAGCAAGGATGACAAAAGTCCTAGTGTTGATGCAACCTTATTCAAAAGATTAATCGGCAGCCTTATGTATCTAACCGCCACAAGACCGGATATTATGTATGGGGTTAGTCTTATTTCTAGATTCATGGATAAACCAAAAGAATCACATTGAAAAACTGGAAAAAGAATTTTAAGGTATATAGCTGGAACAAAGAGTTTTGGGATTTTATATACAACTTCAGATGACTACAAATTGATTGGATATACAGATAGTGATTGGGGAGGTAGCATGGATGATAGAAAAAGCACTTCCGGGTATATCTTTCATCTTGGTTCCAATGCTATCTCTTGGGCATCAAAGAAACAACCAATTGTCACCCTCTCATCAGCTGAAGCAGAGTATATTGCAGCCACATCAGCAGCTTGCCAAGCAGTATGGATGAGGAGAGTACTTTCAGATTTGGGGCATCAACAAGAAGAACCTACTAAAATCTATTGTGATAATAATTCTGCAATTGCCTTACCTAAAAATCATGTCTTTCATAAACGGAGCAAGCATATTGATACAAGATATCATTTTATTCGAGAATTGGTAAACAATGGTGACATATATCTTCAGTTTTGCAGGTCCAATGAACAACTAGCAAACATTTTCACAAAGCCACTTGCAAAGAATGTTTTTGAACACCTCAGAGAAGGAATTGGTACTGTAGACATATATGGCAGTGAAGATTAAGGGGGAGTGTTGGCATACGTGGACTCCAGCTGGACTCCAGTAATCTCCCCTGCCTCCGTAACTCATCTAGTCCAACTACCATATTTACTTCTCCTTCTCGTATTCTCTTCTACTCTGCCTTTTGTTTATGCATCTAGATGGTTTGATATTAAGGCGCACATTCCAGAAAGGTCTTTTTTGCTGTGATCAAAGCTCTGTTTTTTAAAAGAGAGCAGAAACTGTAATATTCTGTTTTTTGGATGAATGATTGTGTAATGTAAAGAGAACACTGGCAGCTCTATTTCTTATTAAGGCATAATATAAACTGTTTTATACTTTGTTCTTCCTTATTGTTCTTTCTCCCCTTCAGTTTAGAGACCTTGAAACTTGATAGTTGCAAGAAATTTGTAGCGCTTCCCAGAAACTTTGGCCAGCTCACTTCCTTGAAGGAGATGACCGTGAGACGCTTTCCTAAACTGGAGGAGCTGCCTCATGGATTTCAAGCACTGCCCGCCTTAAAATCCTTCAAATTGACAAATTGTACAAGTTTGCAGAATCTGCCAGCACGGTTCGGGAAGCTCAAAATATTAGAGACGCTACACATAGATGCATGCTACAAACTAGAATCATTGCCCGATGATTT
Source organism: Cryptomeria japonica (assembly GCF_030272615.1). NCBI lineage: Eukaryota > Viridiplantae > Streptophyta > Pinopsida > Cupressales > Cupressaceae > Cryptomeria > Cryptomeria japonica. The sequence goes on from NC_081415.1 coordinate 284,188,282, forward strand.
CGAAAGTCTGGCGTCTTTGACTGGGTTAAGGTTGTGGACATGTCCCAATTTGGACAGCCGAGCAATGGAGAGAATAGTGAAATTAAAGCTTTGTTATTGGGTAAGAATTGAAATAAGCCCTAAATTGATTGAGAGGTGGGGAGAAATGAGGGAGAAAGAGGAATATCCTATGGTGGTATCGGATGGTATTAGTATGGGAGAGGGAAAACCTTATTTTATAAAAGCGGGAGGATGTGTTTTTAAAGTGGTAAGCCGTTTTGTACGTGCCTTGAAGCTTCTTTCCTGCATTGTTTTGTTACATGAGATTCTCTTTGAAATCCCAATTGGACTCATGGTTATTATATGTTTTGTGCAGGACGAAGAGGAGGTATGTCGCGCAGCCAGAGTGGGTTTGTTGGGTGCGAGGTGCATTACAATACTACACAGCACTACACAACAACTCCAATTTTCTTCCATTTTGTTTGAAGTGGACACAATTATCGCAGTGATCGCCCTTCCTGTCCACGTAGAAGATCATCATCTTCGGCTTATAGAAACACTTGTAGGGATGGTGATGGAAAAAGCAAAGATGGCTTCTACAGGACGCCTGCAAATTGTTTATGTGAAAAGAGTAAAGAACAAGGGCGAAACAACAGAAAAAGAAAAACTGGAAGAAGAAAAATGTTTCCAACAAATTTTAATGTTGGCGCCGAGAGGCTCGTGTGCCATTCCTTCCAATGACATCAGGTGGCATCGTCTCATTACTTCCACTGTCTTTATTTCCATTGCTGACAACAAACTTGGCTGCCAAATGCTGAAAATGCTGTTAGATGATAAAGGAAATAAAATCTTGCAGTTTAATGATTGCATTAAGGAGGATGACATTTCAGGAGAGTCTCTCCGCAGCTCAGAAAGCGTGTATAAAGAATGTGAAAATTCCAATGACATTGGAAATTTTATAGAATCTATATGTGCAGGGAGCCTTTCTGGAACAACTGGACTATCTCAATTTCCACCCAAAGAAAGTATGCTTACTGAGTTCCTTCAAATATTGAAGAAAAACAATGCAATTCACCTCATCGACAACAAACTGGACAAGGTACTTTCATGATATAATAAAATTATAGAACATTATTTTAATATAAGCATAATATTATAAATTCGAAGCAAATTGACATAATCGCTAAACCAAATTCTGGCTGTGTTCAAAATCAACGTCAAACGTGTCCAATTGATGCCATTTGTTGTAACATGCATGTTTCAGGTAGAGTTGGATCAACTAAAGGGAAAAGTGGTGGGCATCTTCATATCTGATCGAAACACTCCTGAATATATAAAATTACTACAGATCTATAAAGAATTCAGGGATAAAAGTTTGAATTTTGAAGTGCTTTGGATTCCTTTATTTGAACATGAATCTTATGGGCTTGGTACTTATACAAGGGCTCTTCAAAAAATGGTTTGGACAGCTCTTGCTCATCTTATTTCGGTCAAAGTGAAAAAAAGAGAACCACATTTCATTATATTTGATCAAGAAGGAAGTATTGGCAATCCAGATGCAATGTCTGCAATTATGTTATGGGGTGCAGGGGTTTATCCATTTACAAAAAATAAGATTGATAAAATTGTTGTTCCTATAGACAGGAAATCTAGTTTAGATTTTCTCTTCCACAATATCAATTTGGTAAGATGCAAATTATTTTTGAATAGTATGAAATTTTAAATGAATTAAAATTTTAAGATTTTATACTATTATCATTAATATTAATTAACAATTTATTTTTTTAAATATGGTTGCAGGTGAATAAAGGAGCAATGGAAAATAAATTGACCTTTTTATATGCCGAACCTCCAAGTCAAAATCTTGAAATGAAATCTAAATTAGATCAATTAACCCAATTCCATGATAATTTTGAAATTATATATGTGGGAAACTATTTTGTGCAAGAATATGATATACCAACCTTCAAAGAAACTTATGAAAATGTGACACAAAAAATGGATTGGTCCAAACTCTCATTTGAAGATATGGTTAAATTTTGGTATCGTTGCAAGTATCTATATGAAGAGATGAAGGATCAATCAAATGTAAATATTCAAGAACTCAAAATGATTGTTGAGCATCTATTTATTGAAAATAGATGGTTAGTTATACTAGATGTTGATGGCATAGTAACAAGGAGTGGATATGAAGTGGTGAAAATGATGTGTAGAAACAATGATGAGAGAAGAGGTGGGGTGGATGCTATAGTGAAATATGAGTTGTTGGAAAGTTTAAAGGTTGGAAAAAGTAATGAAATAGTGAAGGTATTTTTCAAAGATACTATAAACCATCCAAATCATTCACATCATTTGGTAATAGATGGTATAGAAGGACTATATATTTGTGACGTATGTGGTTCTTCTATAGTACTTACATGGGACTGGCAAAGGCGATATAGGTGTAACAAATGTGATTGGGACTTATGCACAAAATGTTGGAAATTGTTAGTAAGAAGTCAAGTATAAGGTATTATCCTTAAATAAGGATAGGGACAACTAAAAGGTTCTCCTCCCACACCTTTTCCTTATCAAAAAAGGCATAAATGTGTACAGCTTTCATGATGTTTTGGTTCAGACTTCATCTTGGTCAACATACAAAGAAAGCATTCGATACTTGGGGATGATTTGTGGCATTTTGTATCCTGGACATTATGAGATATATTGTACTTTTGTGGCATATTAGGGATTTAAGTTTCACAACCTTTCTATGTAATATCGAGCAAGGATCGGAGTTTTTCTTTCTGGTTCTTTTCTCCGGGAGCTCTTTGAATCAACTTGTGTAAAGAAATATATAAATAAAATATATTAAGTGGCACTGCCACCTTTTTTCAAAAAAAAAAAAAAATTATATATTTACAATAACTTTATAAAACTCTCTTTTAGAGCACTCATAGTCCCATTGTAATTTGGACTAGGGTGGACATTTGACAATTGAGAGTGTCTCCATAAAAAATTAATGTTTTCATTTAATATGATTTTGATGTTAGCTTTACATTTTATAAATTAATTAGTATGATTTACACGACTATGCTCAGCCATTAATTATGTATTATTATGTATATATATGCACTCTAGTTTCTTTTTGAAATAATTCCTATGGCTTATTTATGGCTGAAAAAGTTGTTTAATTAGTGGGGTGTTTTGTTTCATGATCCTGCCAGTGTGAGTCACTTTATCTGACAATGTATCTAGCATTTATCTGGCATTTTTTGTTCTTGTTGAAGGTTTTGACAGAATATCACGAGTCTCTTATGGTTGTTGGTGCTGCTGCATGTGAAAACCTCATAGCAAGGGAAACATATCCAGAATTAGATAGCAGGCTTGAGGAAGGTATTGTGTATGAGTCACTTAGTTTATCAATTTGGTAACTATAGTTGGGCCTTAGGGGTCCTTTAGATGTTTCTTATGTTCAATATTCTATCGTTGCTCTGTATTCCATCAGGTTGGGCTACTTAGTTTATTCTAAGGGTGGAGATTATACTTATTTTTAAATTTTATTGCATGTTTGCTTAAAGGAATTAAAATGACATTGATGTTTGGATTGCAAGGGATGCTTAATAGATGGAACACAATTTTTGGATCGCATTGTTTTCATGATGAGACAATAATCAGCGACACCTAAAATGTCAAGACCTAAACTACATGCACACAGAAAACAAATTCTACCTATTTAATTCAACTAAAAGTCTGATACAACTAAAAACACATGCCTTCAGATTGAAAAACTTTTACTGTTTTGTTTCAAGCTTCAACTTACCTGACTCTTTCTCGTGGAGGGACTAACAGTAATATGATCTAAGCTAGGAGGACTGGTATCTTTCTCGTCACATTGTCAATGGCTTTGTAGTCTGATTATTTTAAATGATGCTCGGATTTATGGGAGAACAATATATTCCCAGAAACATTTATCACTTGTTGCTTACCAAAAATCCCACTGCCTGTCTAATATGCATGTGTTTATTGCAAGTTGAACCAGCATACTGCAGTGTTACAAACTTTCAATTTTCAGTAAGGTATGACAAGTCCAAAAATACAAAATAACACACAATAGTCTAAAAACGTTTCCTGTGCAGATATATTCTAACCTGTTGAAAAGTTGTACATTGATGAATGCAAATATTTGAATGAAGATTTTATTGACCAAAACCGATGACACCTGCAAGATAAACAAACCCTGAGCAACATGCCCAAATATTCTTGTTCCTACAGGAATTTTGCTATTTGGCTTAGCTAAAGCAATGCATAATTCTCTGGAAAGGTAGCATTTGGATGCACAACATGTTGATTTTCATCACTATGGGATGATGAACATAGACATTATGATGTGATATATAGGGATCTCCAATAAAAGATTAAATAAAGTAAGTAGCGCCAGTCGAAAGGTGCATACCTGATTTTGGCAAAATTCCATGGTATGTAGTGCTTTCCCATCACAGGTAATCGTAGGTGAACTTCTTCCTTTGGTTGTGAAGCCTGTGTATGGCATAGAAACTTGTTAAGGATTTTTATGGATGATATATAAATGAAATTCGTTGAAAATAATTCATGAAGCATACTTTTTATTTATCTAGAGAGTTGTTGCAATCGAACTTCTTCTTTTTTCCTTAGTATCGTGTATGGATTGTTTTCCATTTTTGCATACCCCTCGTAAGAGAATGCTTGCTCAATCCAGAGGTCTTCTCAGGGTTTCACTTTGGAGACTGTAGTAAATGTTAGACCTTGTCTTTCTATTGCACTGATATTGATGGTTGCCTTTTGTAGTGTTAAACCTTGAGCTTTATGTATGGTCATAACCCATGCCATTTTTATTGGTAGTTGCCTAAGATTGTCTACTGATACTGGTGTTATGGGTACAAGTTTCAGGTCGTTTGGGTGCCACTGGGGACCACTATAGTTATCAAATTTGACCATGATATACATTGGTATGTCAGGTGGCTTGGAATCAGGGTTATAAATTATTTCAATTATCTCACCAAGAGCTCCATTGACAAGTCTTGTTTGTGTCCATATGTTAGTTGTGAGCATGATTCGCTGGCCTGGTGACAGTAGGACTTTCTTTTCAAGTTGTTCATTGTCAACGTCAATAGTTATTTTGCTTGTAGTCGTTGTAGCTCTACTTATTGCAATTGGATGATTTAATTCCTTTAGCATTCGTTTATTGTGAAGGGTTACCATATCATTAGTAGTAAAGAGGTGGACTGCAATGTCAAATTGTTTATTCACAACTGGTGCTAATTGGTCTTTTGTTCGTGTCTTAAGCTTTGCCAATCTTCTTGGGTTGGGTGTGCACTGCGTATGTTTAGTAGTGTTTGGTGGAATTATGATTGCTTTAGAGATTCCCCTTATTGGGGAAACATCATTTTTAGGGTGATAATTGTTGTAAATTGGTTCCAAAGTGTTATGGCATTTGAGTGTGATGTGTATATTGGTTTATCCATTACATGTGGCAGCTGGGCAAGGTCTCCAATGAGAATCATAGATACGCCTCCAAAGTATGAATGTTTATGATTAGGGAAAGCTTCGCAAAGTCGGCTATCTATTTTCAACAATAGTTTCGGACCTATAAAGCTCATCTCGTCAATGAGTATATATCTTATGTCCTTCAACTTTTCTTGGAACATTGTTAGTGCTTGGCCATGTAGTGGTTGCAATTCTTTGATGGAGATTCATAGTGTTGAATGAATAGTTGTCGCATGAATGTTAAATGCAGCAATTCCGATAGGAGCTAGTACGAGTATTGGGTTTTTTTGTTGTGGTGAATTTTTGTGTAGCCTACTTTTTATACAACTGATCAAGTATGATTTTCCTGTACCCGCAGTTTCTTGTATGATCATGTGTAATGGTTTGTTGAACACATTGTTGTTATGATTTGAGACTACCAAAAGTGATTTCTTTTGTTCAGTCTATAGGGTATTGGTGGGTCTATACTTTCTTGTTGGTATATGTTCGTCTTGGGTGGTTGTTTTCTTTATATTTGTAAATTGTGACGCAGTATCGTGCAATTCATGTGGTATTTTAGTTTCAGCCCAATTATAGTTGGTGTCAAATTCACGCTGGCCTAGTAATTCAAGTTCGTCCAAATTGTTGTTGACTGTATGCCCCATTCTTGAAAGCAGTTCCCACTCGTTCATCTCTGATGTGATAGTTATATTCCTTTCATCTTTGTTGTTTTCTTCTTCTTGAGGGCTAGCATTTTCTTCGATATGTCATACATCATATTTGTTTACATGAATTTGATGCCAATTGGTGATTATTGTGTCCTTGGTAACTCCTATATTAGTCGTAATATTTTGAAAGTGTTTATATATGAGCAATTCACTCCAGTAAAATGTTTCAAAATGTTTTGACTCTTCATTGGGCATACTGTGGAATTTTAGGTAAATGTTAACAATGGCTTGTATTGTTCTCTCTTTCCATTTGCATGATTTACGACTTGGAACATAGGTGTAAGATCTAGATTCGAGTAATGTGATTGTCTCTAGCTCTGGAGGGCGGCCCATATAGGACTGTAAGTAACTATTTTCTACTATAGTCTCATTTTGTGTTTTAGTTAATCGGTGTAGCACTTTCCGTCCAACATTTAAAGTTGTAAATGGTTTGTTACAAACAACAAGGGGTAATTTTTGCAGCATATGGCAAGTTTCTTGCACACGGATGTCACATTTTGCTACAATCTCTATCATGAATCTTCAATATGCTACTACTATTGGGTCATCTCCTTTTTGAGTTATGGATATTCTTGTTAGCATAGCAGTACAACTTTCAAATGTTCTCTCTACTTTTGAGGCATGTTTGACAATGTATTTTAGTACAAGTTCGCGTGATATGACAGGTTGGCAATAGATATTAGCTCTCCATATTGAAATCATTTATGGGTTGTGGATGTTGAGCCTATCATCGTTTCTTGCAGGTTCATATTTCTTTGTGCTCGTTTCATCGCATAATACGATAGAGGTACGTTGTTCTTTCCATGGAGCTTTATATCGGCATTCTAGTTTTCTACCCTTCTTTTGTAAGCATGTGCTCTCTCTGTATTTTGTGTGTCTTTGCACACGGTTCACTAACTCTTCATAATCATCTAATGGATTTGTGGCTACTATGTCTATTGTGTTTAGGAGGCATGGATCGTCACGTGGAGATCGGTATATCTGGTTGTTCCTATGTGTTGTTGCACGAGGGTTCCAAGCGCTTACGTACTTATCAAAAAAAATTCTTGATTTATCAACATCTTCGTTATTTACCCAATCTAGCTTGTCCATGTCTGGTGCATCTTGGAGCCATAGGAACCCATGAACGTGTGCGGTTCCTCGGTGTAGCCATTCATATATGTACCAATAATTTGTAACACCAAGGAGTTTCTCAATAACTTCTTCATGAAATATGGTGAATCTTTGATGTAGGTATAATGGTGTTTTATGCGAATTATTAATAACATTTTCAAGACGGTGCTTATTTGAATGCATGGAAAGCTCCATATTATTTGTGAGGAGTTGTTGGAGGTCTGGCCACTTTGTATTAGTTGCGCTTAGTGTGAAGAAGAGGGCAGGAGATCCTATTTGGTTAATCATGTTTGTTAATTCTAAATGAAACTTGTTCCAATATGGTCCGGTTCCTCTCATGGAAGAGCCAAAGTGCAGTAATTCCTCAACTAGATGTGAGTCAGGGAGTTCTTTTAGGTGTGCGCATAAATTCTCAATAGTGGTTGGTAAGTGCTCTTCTACATTTTTTTCATGAAAATTGTTGCAAGCAATTGGCTCCGATGACGCATCATAAGGTTGTAGATGTAGTATCGGAATCTTGGATGTTGTCCAAATCTTTGATCATGGAATCGCATCAAGTGTAGTACATATTCATGCATCTTTATTTCCCTAGTTCTTGGTTGTATTTGTAATCCAATTCCGTTTGGGAAGAGTGTTGGAAATGCCATGTCCAGTAGGCCCTCGGTATTATATTCATTAATTGGGGATAAGCCTATTTTTGGCCAGTCAATGACATTATCTATGGTATCCTCTAGCTCTAGTATTTTCTTAATTATTTGTAGTTCACGGTGTTCGTTCGATAGGTGGAATATAAATGATGATGAATTGGTTATCGTACCCTCAACTTGCTCTTCATCAACATCTTCACTGTTTGCTACCGTTGCATCATTGTTTGCTTCAATGGTGTGAAGCATGCTTGATACGTCTATTCTTTCCTCGAGGATTTGGTTTAGGTTGTTATAATATATTGACACATCTTTATAGTATGGGTCATATTTCACTTTGTATCGCAATGCATCCCTAACATGACCCCTACTTACGTAACAGTCATAGTAGTTTCCTTGAGCCTTGGGTCTGCGAACTATAAGGACATCTATGTCTCCCAATTTATGTGGGAGCACACTTGCAATGTTCTATATGTCTTGTGGGAATCTAATTGTATGGCCACTGTATTTATATTGGCCTCCAAATAGTATGGGTAACCTGTAATATAGGGTTCACTCTAGCAATGAGCATTTCTTCTACTTGCGTCAATATCTTCAGCATAATAGGTTGATCCCCTGGGTCCATGTTATTGTGTAGTGAGAACCGGTGTACGCCCTTTTCATTAATGCATCTCCTACAGGTAGGGGTTTGGCATGATGAGTGTGAAAGCATACCTGGGTATGACTCTTTGCATTTATTACATATTTCCAAGTTAGAAAGCACGTCTATTTTCCTACGAAAGTTTTTCATTGCTGTCATGAATCTAGCATTAGCATTCAACCCCACTATTTTCTTTGTTTGATATCGTTCTTGTACTTTTAGTTTTTGGTGGGCTTGAGGATTTGTCACATTTGCAGATTTTCTGTTCACAGGGTTAGTTTCATTTTTTACTTTTCTTCTCAAATGCCTACGTATAGCTATTTGCTCCCTATGGCTGGCATAATACGTTCGGCTTCTTTTTTGACTTAGTTCTTTTTGATCTTGCATTTGTTTAGGGTGATTGGTGGTTCCTTGAGTGCTGGAGTCAGCCATCTGGTTGCAATATTCAGTGGGAAAAGCATGTTTAGGGTGATTGATTGTTCCTTAAGCACTGGAGTCAGCCATCTGATTGCAGTATTCAACGGGAAAAGCATAAACACCTTCACAAGCAAGATTTGAACCAAATAGAAACATTAAAATATAATATACATGGAACATTGCATATTAGAACGGACAAATTACATATTTTGCATTAGTCCAAAAAGAGTCTTCTAGCAAACAATCATAAAAAAATCAGGAAATTCAGAAAATTTAAGAAATTGAGCTCAGAATACAAAAGGAAGGAAGTATGTATTGAATGCCATGGAAACAATGATTAAAGTAATTGCAAATCAACGTATTGAAATTTATGGATGGAATGAGCAATTTGTTGTTTACCTTTCTTCTGCTAGTGGTATAGGCCTTTTTCAAGCCCAAAATGGATGGAATGAGCAATCTGTTGTTTACCTTTCTTATGTCAGTGGTGTAGGCCTTTTCCAAGCAGTTCTGAATTGATAGATGAGGACTAACACAAATTCATCTTAACCTGGAACTTGAATGCTTCTGTAAATCACATTGGTTTGATATAAGAACATGTAAGTGCTAGGTTGAGATGATTATGCCTTCATTACAAATGTTAAATATTTCTCAGACTTTGTGTAAATTGGCAAATGTATTTTTTTATAAAGGGTAAAAGTTTAGCCAATTGGTCAAAAATAGGACCCTAACTATTGTGTTCTCTATTTCTATTAGTTGTGAGGATTTTTTCCAGTAAACCTACTTGTTAAGTTTTTGAGCACTAGGGAGGTGAAGTATTTGTTCTAATTGGATGCAGGGGTGATGTTGTGGAAATTCAAACTTGGTGCCAAGCTAAGGGCATTATTTACAGTAGCCCTAACATTGTAGCGTTCCCTTAGAGTCTGCATCCCAAGTTTTCATTTAACATAGTTTACATCATCTAACCTATTCGGTTTGGCCAAATATAAATCCGTTAAGTTTGAGATGTCTAACGATCAAAATCTTCTATCTGAGAGTAAAAACTTTTACTTAGGCATGTGACGGCACTTACAAAATCCATACAATATCAAGACCTCTTGTGATTTTACCAAGAATATATATTACCAGTAAATATTTGTAGACAATCTGCAATATACAATCTGGGTGAAAAGATCAAATTCAGCTTGTCATGACTGTGTTTTCTATCCATTGTGACTGTCTTTTATTGGCTTCTCTTGCTTGGACTATTTTTCTTTACATTTATTGTCATGATTGTCACATTGTTTTGCTATTCTTGTTTCAGCAACATAAAATGTATTACAGTTACTTGCAGCGGTAAATTAAATAATCATGATCGCAGAATATGCACTTGTAATATACAACATGAACTCAAAATTATATGCACATATACGGTTTCATTTCCAAATAGCTTTCAATGCATATGCGACTCATTTGAAATCAAGTTATCATTTGAAATCAAGTTATCAATAAAGATCCCAAATTAACAAGAGTTGCATTGCTCGTATGAAAAAGCATCAATTGGTAAAGATTTATAACTTAAAAGATTAGAAATCCTTAATCATTTGGAGTCCATGTAAAAATGATTGCAAGATTTTGAAAATAGGTAATCAAGATAAAAGGTAGTTTCCAAGTTTTCCCATCACAAATTGGCATTCATGATTCATTAATTTACAATGCATACACATCGTGAGACACACACAAGCGCACACATGCACACACACACAGTAAATTACATTTTCACTCTGTTCACAACTGTACGCTGATTTTATTTACAACTGTATGCTTCCTTTGGTAGTATTTTTAAACAACAATATTAATATCCGTATGACTATTTATGAATGATTTATGTACTGGCTAGGGGTAATTAGATCATTGACTGTATTTACAATACAACTGTGTGTTGGCTTTAAGGCTAGAGGCTTGTATCAGTACACATTTCTTTTATTTTCTCTAGAAGTATACTTCTCTTTAAGGCAAAATCTAGCTGCTTTACATTGGTGATGGTGACCTTCAGTCGTTCTTCATTATTGTATGTTTCATTTCTGCATCTTAGGTTCAAGAGGAATTGATTATACATTACGTTTTTTATGACCTTTGCGGTGCTTTGCTCAACATTGTCATCGGATTGAAGCATGCCCATGAGTTTTGTTGCCCCTTCATCAAATGCAATTTCCCATATTGTATCTATGTGATCCTGTAGGTTTGTCTGGAGGATGTATTTGTAGTTACACTCAGACAAGGTCATGTTACATTTCGAACAATACTAGGTTCCTTCTTCGGTCTTGTCTAATCGTTTCTTACATGATTTTCCATTTACTTGGGTGCGACATGCTTGGTAGAAAAATGACTTAGATTTTAGCTGTTGTATCGTTGCCTTTAGAATGCAATAGAAGGGTTGCAATGAATTTGATGCATGTGCCCGAATTTCACTAATCGTCATTCTTTGAGGGGTGGGAGTTGGTGCAGCAAGCTAATGCACAATTCCTTGTCCAGTGTGAATATTCCGGTTGTACCAATCTTTTAGCTAGGCCAATTCCTCTATAAGAGGGTCTATGGAGAGGCTTGTATTAAATGTTGTACCTATTACCTTTCCTTTGATTTCACACACACGACCATTCTTGATAGCAAGAGTATTTTTTTCTTGTAAATAATGCCTTCATTGGAGTTCAGTACCTTCCTTTTCTGCCATTCCACCCCATAGTGTAACATCGATGGTTGTCCGAGTCATGTCGACTAACTTAATGGTACGCCTAGGAACCTCTGTACTATCTCTTTTAGGTATCATTGAGCTTGGATCGACACTAATGACAATTCCAATAATGTCAATGGTTGAGTTGTTATTTATGGTTGCCACTTGATCAAGAGGTGTGAAGATGTATCTGTGCTTGGGTATAGAAGAGTCATCATTGCAGGTAGTAACCTTTGGATCATCTACCAAGGTTGTTTCTAGTCCACTGTTGAGTTTGTTGTAAATTTTATTGGCTGGCTTTATTGCTCCCCTAGATAATGTGTATGTCACTCCAACTTGGATGTTATCATAATGGGTTTTTGCTAGTTCATTGAAACACGTAACACGTCTTTCAGTACCTTCGCTATCTACAATGTCAAAGCTAAAAACATGGCCACTTGCTTTTGTTGTATTATAGTGATAGATATCCTTCTTCACTAGGACACAACCCTTGATGGTCCAGTTTGGTTGGTAGGGATTCCAATTTTTTATAGGAGTTATTGTCATAGGTGTGTTGTCCATGTTTTGAGGTGTGCTAACCCCAAATAATGCTTTCTGTCGCCCAAAACCCATACATTTTGTGGATGTGCTTGGCTCTATACTTGCATCACATAGAGAAGGCGTAGTTTGTTCTACCTGGTCTTCCTATTTTACATAAAGGAAAATTGGTTCTCCAACTGTAGCATGTGTTGTACATACAATTGCTAGGTTCAGAATAACGATCCACCTACACAATTAAACAATCAAAAACAAAATAACACAATTAAACAATCAAAAACAAAATATTTTAAGCAATGCATTTTGTAAAATGTAAAGGTTATATAAACTTTGTTAGAAAAACAGTAGGCTTATTGACTCACTGGGAGCCATGCGAATTCGGGAAGATGTATTTTGTTAGCTATAGCAGATATTTGGAGACATGGAGCCACAAGGACAGACCCATCGTACATAAGCTGGATTGTGTTTTCAGTTAGTACGTCCATGAGACAGAGGATTAGGATGTTGCCTGCAAAACTAGGAGAAAACTACTTCATTGCACTATACGGCTATTCAACAAAAGGTTGGATTCATTCATGGCAACGCACATAATAGACGATGTGTATGTATCAAGCCTTCAATAACAACATTATACATCATTGAGTACGAGCAACAACAGTGACATCAACTGTGATCCTTGAACCTTATTGAGGATATAATTAGTTGTTATATATTGTGATTGTTGTTTTAAAAAATTGATGTATCTATTGTGTTCTGTTTTGAAATGTTTTTACTGTATAACATGTATATTACTTTGTCATGCATACTTCAAACAGGAAAATATACTATGGTAGAAGACAAATAGGCTTTTATGCTTGTCAATCCCTATAATAAGGGCAGAGGATAGAAGAGGAGTTCACTAAAACATAGGAAGATTTTCAAATTGAATGTAGCAATCCATAGTTGAGAAGCAATTATGGTTGAGTATATGACTCCAGTATTCCTATAATGTTCAGGCATTCTGTCAATCAGTTTCAGCATGGTCAAAATAAATAGACCTTGAATGACTTCATATGTTTTATAATTCTGTCAAACAATTTCAAGACGACTGTTTAATCCCATAGCTGACATATAATTACTGTTCCAACAAGGAAGGAAGGTTGATGCACAATTATAGGAAGATAGTCCTCTTAATGTCAAGTATGGCAATCATACCTTTGTCACGAAATAATGGACAAAATCTAATCAAGAAGCAACATCTCTAATAGATAGAAACAGGGCCATAGAAAGGTTGAAGAGCAGTAATAAGACCCGAGATAAGAGCATCAAAATAATAGGATGCCCTTGCATATGTTTTTTTATTCCTTATTTTTGTGGCTGCATACAAATTAATGTTTGTATTTTTCTAACTATTTATCAATCATACATGAGTATAATAATATTTTTAATATTAGTATTGTGATACGAAATGAAAAGTTGTGAAATTAATTTATACATATTAAGGGGTGCTAGAAAGAAAATAAAATCAATATTGTAGGCTTCACATGGAAGGCCAATTTAAATGACTATGACTTAGTTGTGAAATAAATAGAATGATATATTTATGTTTGTGCTTGTTTCATGGCATCTCAATAAAAAGGTTTTTCAGAAAAAGAAAAAGAGAAATCATTTAGATAGGGAAAATGTTGCTATGTTTAAGACAATTTAGGAATGCCTAATGCCTTGTAATGTTGATGGTGGGTACCCATCTATGCTACTGCTCTGTTTGCTTTGAAATGTTTTTACTGTATAACCTGTACATTACTCAAAGCAGCCCAAAATGCAGTTCATAACCAAAGTTTCAAGATCAAGGCATACAGTGAGATTCAGATTTAATAGCCATAACAGGGCAGCCCTGAGAGGATGTAGAGTGTAGGACAGATTTAAAGTTTTGTGGTAGTTTGAAAGGGCATCATAGTTGACAACATCAATATAGCATAATACACAGTAAGAAGCAGTTTAAGCATTGTACCAAGAACAAGTATTGCATGTTTCACTTGGACGTAGCAATTTATATAGATTGTTGTTCTAACATGATCGTTGATGTCGTAGTTCATCAGTGCTCTTTAGCTAGCACAATGTGGAGCCTCCTCTTGCGCAAGATGCAATCAGAATTCTGGGTTACAAAGTAAAGAAAATTGCATCTAACAAGTGAAACATGGGCACCTGTTCATGGGTTTGCTTCTGCATTTACTGTTTCTATATCACCAACATCTAGTGTTAGGGGCTTATTGGATCAAGCAAGTTCACTCCCATTACACAAATAAGGTAAGATGCATCTTGCATATGCCCTACAATTCTATGGGGGCTCTATGACCTCTATTGTTGGGTCAGTGAAGATGGCTCACGTTGTAGCTTATTCTGTGTATTCCGCAATAGCTCAACCGTTTACCCAGTAGTAGATTCCCAGTAGTAGATTCCCGCTAATTATTTGTTACATAGGCCAAGGAACAATTATCTAATCCAATCAGTTCACCTTTGGTAGTATCATCACAACTTGTACTAACATAGGAGTTCTAGAGGATGGTATGGACATTCAATGACATCTATGCAATATGTATAATCATAATTATGTAGAACCAGTCAATATAAACTACATTAAATACATATATTTATGTGATTTATTAGAAAACATTAATGTGAAAGATACGTTACTAAAAGTAAATAAACAATACTTTGAATTGCAACATTTTCAATGAAATGGGATGAGGAAGACGACAATACTCACATGTCTACCAATTGAAGCAAATTTGAAAATGTTGAAGGAATTGGGCCTTCCAATGAGATGTGGTATTTTATGACTAAAATGGTTACTACTTGCTACACTACAAAACAAAACAAAAACACGTCACAATGCTTAAAATCACATATTTATTTAATATTAGTTTTCTAAACTTTGACTGCTAAAGCATAGAACTAAAAACCATACAAACTTACAAATTTTCCAATTAAGCCATGAGATTGGCAGCACACACTTGTAACTGGTGATCCCAAAGAAGGTAAAATATTGAGAAAGTTGGCTTTGAGTCAATTGTCTGCCATTAAATGCTTTTGGTGATAGGATATCTTACTAATTACAATCAGCTGAATTTTATCAACATGGACCCGATCCAAGACTAGTATAATCACCTATCAAAAGGAACAGAATAAGACCTTTGTGAGACATCCATGTAATTTGTCTTCCAATATCTAATGGAAGAACAAAACCAATTCCAATCTAACTATTCATAAACATACCACTTAGAATATGTTATGACTCACAATCACGCATAGAATCTGATAAAATAGATTACTTAAATCATACCACTTAGAGTGTGTGTTGTGATTAATCTAAAATACAGTTTATGATTGGGATAGTACACAACTCACTATTCTCTCTAGAAATTAATTAATGACTCGAGAACTAGAGATACATTGAAAGGAAATACAAAAAGAAAAAAAACTAACAAATGTTTTGCACGACCTTGGGTGACGATGGCATACAAAAAAAAACTATCGACTAATCTGCACTATACTCTATGCTTTCCACCATGATTGGCATCCCATGCTGAGGATTTAGAGTGAGGAAGGTTGCAGGTGCATGCCTGTACCTACTGCTCACACTAAATCTGAACCTCTTCACTATCATAGTCATCACAACCTTTTTGGTAATAATATTTCTATTATACATTTAAGAGTTTTTACAAATTGTGTATGCTATCATTATGAAATCATTATATTGTGCAGTCCTGGGGACTATCAATATAGAAAGTGAAGGCAATTTACATGTCATGCACGATGAAGAGATCTTGATCTATTCTGTTTGTATTCAATTGTACATAGTTTTCTGATAAATCATTGACTATATACTCATGAACCAGTTTTGCAAGCTATCATGTCTCGACATAGAAGAGAAAGTATTTAAGTATATCTCGCTAGACAATTATTACATTAGAAGATTTGGATTTTGTAGGTTAATGAATTGCTAGTTGGCTTGCCTCTTGGATTAGAAGTTGTCAACATTAGAGTAAGAATAATGGAGACTTAAGTGCTACAATGGAGACTTACTACTTTTTATTGAAGTTCTTGTTACTTGTGCTTTTTTTTGTGCAACCAAATATGCATTCACCAATTTCTCTTGTTTTATTTTGGATTATATTAATGGATCTACAACTGCTTTATTTCCGCTTTTGGTTTGAGAAAATTTCTGTCAGGAGTGATTTTCCCGAGAAGTGGAGCAAGGCATAACTACAACACTCTAATTTTCCTTTAGAATAGCATTTTCTATATGATATAAAGATGAAAGCTGAATATTTCCTTGTTTCTACCATTGTTGGTTGTGGATAGTACAGGAAAAGATAAGGGTGATTTATTGTCACCATTTTTTTAGAAGAGGAAGACCAATGATCAAGATGAAGGTATGGTACAACCACCAAATTATGAATCAAGGATGTAATATTACAGTAATCAATTTAAATGCCAGGTTAAAGGACAAGGATGTAATGTTACAATAATCAATTAAAATCTCAGGTTAAGGATCAAACATGTAATGTTACAGCATGGATGAAATGTTACAGTAATCAATTGAAATGCCAGGTTAACAACTTGTGCTTAATATGGGCACAAGATAGCTTTGGCCTGAAACGGGAAAATCAAATTGGGTTATTGTAACCCTTTTCCTAAGTGGGGGAGAAGAGCAGGACAAAGAAAGCTAGCATGTTAAGGTAACCATTAAACTCCCTCTGCATTTCCAAATTCACATCAATATTCATTGTTTGATTATGAAATTTACAAATATCTCTCTTTTGGCTGTAAATTTTGTCTTTTGTTTTGTTTTATGTCTTGTCTGTTTAAAGCCCGTGTACCTAGTGTTTCCCCCCAAAAAAACCCAAATTTTTAAATCTTGTTTTGGTTCATTTAATAATTTCTTTAATTAATTCCATTCTAAAATATTCTCAGTTTTTCTTGTAATGTGTACACATTTCTTTAAAATTATTGTGAATGTAAATGACAGAATGGTATGAGTGTCGATCGATAGGAACATTAGGACACATCATAGAAAGCACAAGAAAATAACATACAAATCAGACCCAGAAAAAATACAAACAAAAAAAATGATATATCATATATCGGATCTCCCTCGATTCCCAAATCATCAAACCCTACGATTTTTCAGCAGACTACAAAATATTCATGACTTGCCCTGGGAGAAAAACCTGTAAAACAATGGAGGGAAAAATACGTGACAGGAAACCAAATTTTTACAATAAAAACAAACCGTAATGACTGAAATAGTCTCTATAAGAGGGACACTTATATTCAAAATAATACTTCCAGGTAATTTATTTGTCTCTTCGTTAAATGATCCAACCACATACATATTATAAAAAAATAACTCAATGAAACAGTGGCGAGTGACTTACTTCAAGACTCCGCAAAAATTGTAATGTGTTGGCAACGATGTTGAAGAGGATGTGTACAAGAAAACTTATGAAACACTACCACAACAACAAGAACAAAAAAAATTAAGATGAACCATAACCAAAATGGGGTTTTAGGGTTACCTAATCTAATCATGTACATATTATTTAAAAAAAAAAAATCACTGAAATCATAGAAACAAACTTACCTCAAGATACTACACAAATTGTGTCAATGGTGTCCATAAAAATAAATGCGCAGAGTTTGCTGGAAAATTTTACGAAACCCTACCATGGCAATTTTTTCCTCAAATCAAACGAACCAAAAGCAATCTCTTTGTAGTTGTTGCTTCCATGGATTGATAATTAACAAGATTTAGGGCTACTAAATTTTGAACTAATCTACTAATGGTCGTTGCTTCAGAAAAATGCCCTAAAATTTCCAACCAAAGATGAAGCTGCACACACTGTAGGGAAATAAATTCAAAGCGAGCCAGAAAAATTAAAAGAAAACCTTCCCTCCCTAAATAGGGATGGATACACAACCCGCATGCTGTCCACCACAGCTGGAATCGGAAGCCCATCACACGGTTACAAAATAAACCCTAACGTCAAGCATAGGTGGAATCGAAAGGCCCTCACACGATTACATGATAAACCCTAGCCACGCGTTAGACGAGTTTTCACGGAAAACCGTCGGAAAAATCGACGGTAACGGGAAGTGTTGAATTCACGGCGTGAGACAATTCCGGTGGGGGTGCAACCCCACAGGGAATTGCCTATCGGCAAATTATATAGACAATGATAATCACTAATCTAGTTTGCTCCACTAATAGTTTCTTCTTTGCATCATTGTATGTATATTATATAGGGTATCTTTATTGCGATATCTTCATTTTATACGGTGAAATAAATATTAAATAGACTATGAAATAATTACAAAATTGTATAGATTTATTCTAAGACCCTCATTTATGTTCATGAAATTTTCTGGGTAGGGAAATATTTCACACGTTTATATTTGATTTCATAATTTATTATTGTGCATGCTCTGGAGGTTCAAGGTAACATTGAGTTGTCATTTCTCCTTATATTTTGCAAGCAATAATATTTGTTAATTTAATTTCCTCCACTAATCTTGTTTGTTTGACATCATTGTTTGTATATTGTCTAGGGTTTCATTACTATGTGATGTAGTGTAAAATTTGTGTCAATGCACTAATAATCAAATACACAACATCTAATGAAGCATTACATGAAAGAGTAAAAACAAATAAAATAATTAAAACACTCCCTCAAATTGCCCCATTGCTCTCTATTCTTGAGGACCTTGTGTGTTTATATGATGGCTCTCAGATGCATGATTTTACAAGATGACAACTCAAGAAATGAGAATAATAAAACGAAATGCTAATATTTATGATGCCAAAAAATGTAAATCTAAACTATGATGAAAAATGCAATGAAAGCCATTATGCTAGATGCAAGGGTATTGTGATAAGCTAATTATGATGCAAAGAAAGCTATATGCTATTGGAGATGATACAAAGATTGTTGATGATGCTAAGAATGCTCAAAATGCTAAGGGGAGCTCTCATGGCTGAAATGAGGACCATTTATAGATTTTTCAAGGCCAATGCTGAGGTGGCACAAATCAACAATCGGGATTTGATCTAGAGATATCAACGTTCGAAATTGAAGAAGTTGAAGAAGAGGTTGAAGGAGAGGACATGTGTCCTTGTTGGAGAGACAAGTGTCAAGGAATCTCCACCAAGTGCCTACAAAGAGGCAAGTGGCAAGGGGAGGAGAGACAAGTGACAAAGATGCCATGTGTCTCCAAGGGAGAGTGAACAACCCACCAAAGGTTAAGACGAGGAGGTTAGAGAGGATAGGGTTGGTTAACCTATGGTTAGGTTGGGGGGGTTGGTTAGAAGAAGGTTAGGTTAGGAGGTGGTTAAGAGTTAGGACACATGTGTCCAATTTGAATTAAAAATTCAAATTTAATGGTGGGGAATAATTAAATAAACAAATTAATTTTTCATTTATTTAATTAGGAAAGTAGAAGAAATGAATTAAGGTGGGATGAATTAGGAAAAATGAACTATATAAACAAATCATTAAATTCATTTATAAAGTAGAAGAATAAAGACTTTAATTAATTAAATAACTTCGTATTTAATTAATTTATCTCCAGACCAAATTTTAGTGTATACATTTTGCACCTCTTTGAAGCGATGTTGGACAATGCATCCTTTCAAACAAAAATTCACTTGATGCCCTAGACGCTTCAAACACTGATAAGATGTTGATTTTTTGTCCTGGACTTTGATAATCATGTGGTGATGCATGTATGCCCCCTCAGGAGATGAATCAAATAATTTGTCGATTTTTAGGATTTTTTAGCAATTTTTGAAATTTTTAGGATTTTTAGTTTTTATTTTTTATTTTGTGACAATTTTCAAATTTTTAAATTTTCATGATCGATTCATCTCTCGATAGAAAGGATAAAATTAAATGGCTTTGAAAAAAATAATTAATTTGAAAAATAAACAATGCCACTTAATTCACTTTCCCATTTACCTTTTAAAAGGGGTAAAATTAAAATCATTTACCATTTAACTCATTTACATTTTGAAAATTTAAAATTTTGGGGCTCTAAGACAACATGGTGATCCCTCGGTGAAACCATCAATTTGAGTGTGTATGGTGATGTCAGCAGCCTCCCAAGTATGATCCTCGGTATGTAGATCGGAAAACCCTTCTTATATGATTTGTTTTTTCAAATTTTAGCATATTTTTTTGGATTTTCCACACATTTTTAACGATTTAGCATTTCAAAGTACCTTATTAGTGTTTTAAATTAGGGTTTTAGTGTTTTTTATTCTTTAGTGTTCGTGGTCTGTTTTTTGGCATTTTAGGTCCGAGTTTTAGCGTTTTAAGATTTTTTAGTATTTTAGGCCTCTATGTTAGCGTTTTCAGTCTATCTTTTAGCGCTTCGTAGATTTAGCATTTTCAATCTGCCTTTTAGCGCTTTCATAGATTTAGCATTTGGTTATAGATTTAGCATTTTCAGGTTTTGTTTCAATGTTTACAGAAGTTTGGCATTTTGAGCAAATATTTTAGCGCTTTCAGTCCACAGATTAGCATTTTTAGCTTTTTAGCGCTATCTGTCATTGTTTTGGTGTTCTAATAAGGAAACTTGGTGTTTTGGTTGTAAAATGATTAAAATTTGATTTTTGTCTTCCTATTTGATTGATTTTAATCAATTTCAATTATCGTGATGTTAACAGGTCGATAGGATAGATGATAATGACCTCATGATAAATGAGAGTCGATGATGAAATCTCAATGAGATTGATTGAATCTCACATGAGCTGATTAGGTTGATAGATTGATAACTCAAAATTTGATATTGTGATTTTGATATGATAATAGATGGATTTAGGTATTCTCCAATCTCGAGAGAGATTCCCAAAGACCTGGCAGTTGATACCGCATCTTACATAGGCGGAGCTTGACCATATTGATAGATGTGGACTATCTTTATTGATTGATATGCTCTAGCATATGATCAACTAGGGTTTGTTGATTGCCTTAACCGAGAGTTGGTACAGTGAGCATAATACCTTCCACCTTGCTACGGGCAAGATGACAGTGACTCCTAAGGACGTGTACGGGATCTTACGCATACTCGTTGTTTGAGATATTATTTTTTATGATTTGTCTGACTAGGGTGGGACGGATGTGCTCGGATGGATCTTTCATGATGACCAGATTTGTGGTTATGACATCCCTTGGCAGAAGATACTGGACTTATCTTACGCACCACTACCTTATATTCATGTCAGATTCGTCAGAGGATTCCTTTGTCTTGATCATAGGTCAAAGGGATCATCAGTTGGCTGGGGTCGATTATTAGAGCATATGGTCACATGGGGCACACGGTTCTCCCGGGGTTACTAGATGTTAGCTCATTTATATCATGATTTACACAAGGTGGTCTATCTTAGAGCTACGATTTTGTCGGTCAATGTTACATTGTTACAGATATGGGCCTGGGATCATATGGCCATCACTAGACCATTGACAGATAGGGATCGACCGATAGGGAGACCGTATGTTTATGGTTATACAGGTGTTGTTGTACAACGAAAGCTAGGAAAACTTGAGTACTAGTGGCGAGTATTAGATGACCTGGACATAGTTATCTGGAGGTCCTACCAAGATTGCGAGCCATCATCGAAAGATAGGCTCGAGATGCCTTATGTGTTTTCTTCCTGGTACCTTGTTGGTTCCACTCCATATGTTATTAAGCGCTTTATTGTTACACACGTGTTGAGGAAGCATGGCAGAGTACAGGGACCTCCATAGGACACCGCACACTATGTGCGAAGACGATATGATATGGTTGATTAGGGGCCTACAATTTCATGTGATGTAGCCTATGCAGATTACATGGTACTTTGGGGACATGATTAGGATTATTTTCCACGTACCATTAATCCTCAGAGGACTACTGAGTATGCACAGTGCTTTATCACTCATCCATTCCCTCAATTATCTTGTCCAAATGAGCCAATGCCAACATTTGACAATGAGGAGTGTCATGCCCAAACTTTTGGGCAAAAATGAAACAATTTTTTCTTTTTTTTTAACAACATAAACTCACAAAATAGCTGCATTTAATTTGAGATCAATTAAGTTTTATCTTAACTAGGATGTGTATAGAATTGTTCACTAACATTGGATTAATTAACTCACTCATTAAAGCAACATTAATTAATGAAGACTAACTATTTCCTAAGAGGGTCATCGCAATTTAATTAGTTAATTTAATCAACTTAATTAAATTGCCGCTTTTTTAAAGTCGAGGGATATTTAAATATCTCAGTTGCGTTTAAAACATTCCAGACCAAAGATAATGATAATGTTATTTAAAATTTAAAATTAATTAATTGGGCGAGTGCAAATTCATTATTTAATTTTAACCAATAAGGTTACAAATTTAATAATGTTATTTGCCAAATAAATATAATTTATACTATAGCCAATTTTAATTTCCCCTAAACCTTCAATTTTCAACTAATAAATGATTTGGCCAATAATGACCTTATAGGTTAAAAATTTGTATAAAATAATTAATAATTTTCATTAACCAATTTCCCCCAAATTAAATTTAACTTAACGTCCATATTTAATTGAATATATAAAAATAACTATATAGTAACCTTAGTTAATTAACTTAAATCAGTTATGTGATTAATGTAACTATACCACGTTCATCTCTATTTTAAATGTTTAATAATCAATTGAGTAGCAAATATGACGTGTCTAAAAATTCGACTAAAGGGTCAGGTAGATTCATAATGTAAATAGCCCTATAAAAAAAATTAATCTCGAAAAGCCTAAATTAAGGTGGACTCAAAAATTAATCCCCTGGGGCTAAATAACTTACAAAAAAAATAAAATCGTTATTAATTCTTAAAAGATAAAACTCCAAAAAGAGTTGAAATTTAAATATTTATATACCTATATGTTTATATAAAACATATATAAAATATAAGTATATAAATAGAATAACTAAACCTAAAGCTAGACTTATACTTTGTGTATATCTATATATAAAGATATAGAATCCATAGGTAAAAGAAAACTACCATCATATAAAAAACCAGTAATATAATGGGGAATACCCTATTCAAAATTTGAATAGGGTTCCCCCCCCCCTTTTCTAAAATTTTCGAAACGTAACAATATTAAACCATACAAATGAAAACCTAATAACAAAAGTTATAAAAACTATCTACATCACTATTTTTTTTTTAATTAACTTATGTTTTGCCCTAACCCGATGCAGGACTGATTTTTGGTACGGTGGAGGCGGGACTCTCCCATGGCCACGGTAGGGTTTGTACACGGGCGGTGGTTTTCGTTTAGCAGGGCGGCGGTGAGAAGGCGGGGCCACCTACAATGGCTCCCCACAGGGATGACCGCAGTCGTGCCTATGGGTCACGACCCACAACGCGACTGCCGTCGCTACTATGGGGCGTCGCCCACAGGGATGGCCGAAGCCACCTCCCTGCGGGTTGCGGCCCATAGCACAGCGGTGGCCGTCGTTGTGGGTCACCGCCCACAGGGAATGGTCGAAGCTGCCCCCCCTGTGGGTTGCGGCCCACAATGCGGGCCCGACCGCCCTGCGAGTCTTCCCATAGGGAATACCGTAGGTCTTTTTTTTGTTAATTATTATTTTTTTAATATTTTATTTATTTATTTATTTCAAACTTTTAAATTTTATTTTTTTTTATATATATATATATATATCAAAAGGATATTAGGGTTAATCTTTTTTTTTTATGTGTATATGCTTCATATATATATATATATTTTTTAAAAGCATAACCATGCAGGAATTTTATAAAATATAGACAGTATTTAAATAGATATAGATTTTTTTTGAATGATCTATTTTAACATGAATATATTAACTTATATTCTCATTTTATTCTTAATATCAGATATTTAAACTAACCATTTTCTTTTCAAAATAAACTTAGCACAGTGAAGATACTTTATCCTCATTGTCTAGGACTAAATCTGTATTTTTTTTTAAACAACAATAAATTCTATGACAACAAATGATAGTAGCAAGCTAAAAACTTTAAATAGGTTTTTTTTTTTTTATAGATGTAAGGAATGCATATATCTAATAAACATACACTAGATTTTCTTTAAAACAAGCCAATATGGCTATCTAGTCTCTTTCTTATATTTTTTTCTAAGAACATTAAGGCATATTGTGATAAACGCATTTCTAATTTACTTTCTATGTCATATAGTCATCTATAGGAAGAGATTAAATTTATCTACTTTAGCTTTCTATTTTTTTTTTGAAATAGAAAAATGACAACAATAAACACAATTTCAGTAGCATTTAAATATTCCAGAAAAACACTTAAAACATTCTCATTTCTCTTTCTGCATTTTTTTTACTTTATATAATTACAGAGATAAATAGATGACAAATTTCAATATAAGACAAATTTAAATAAAAGCTAGATTTAAATAAAAGACAACAACATAATACATTTCCTTTCCCTTGTAATTTATACAAAACAGAGTTAACCAAATGCACTCCTTTTTTTTATTTCATTTTAAATGATCCATACACCAATAGAATACATCTTAAGGCTTAGTCAATAATACAGATTTCTAAATTATTTACAATATCATTACAACAGAAAAACTCCTTCCTTTCCCTTCTTTTCTTTTCAACATAATGCAATATTACATTCTTTTTTTTCTTTCTGCAACTAAAGTAAAATCTGCAACTCCTAGCTTTCTTTTCCAAGCAACCTGCATTCAAAACATAAGGTTGTGACCATGGGGTGCTCACCTCCCAGCCTAGGCTTACTAGAAGCCACCCCCGAGCTTGGAGAACCAAGTCCCAGATGGGTTACACTCAAGCAACACAAACAAACAAAGGGAAAAACTCAACAAACACATTCCCATCCCAAGGCTGAAACTTCATCACAAAATGTGATGTTTACAAGGGTGGAAGTGGACCAAATACCTTGAGGAGATCTGCAAGATAATAGATCATAGCCAACTCATGGCAACCAAAAACACAACATAAATCATCTTAACCCAACATCCTTATGACCCCCAAGGCATACATGCCATATTTTCTCCCCTTATGACCCTCGAATGCATAAATAAAACTATGCAGCAAGGGTCATATGAACAAACCCTTAAGACTACTCTCATAATGAGAGCCTCTCACTCTAAGGCTATCAAACTCCTTCCACCCCCAAGACCATTCTACCCTCCCAAGGGTAAAAGGCCTTGGATACTCCCAAAACACAAGAAAATGCATACAAGAAAAGAAATACAAAAAAAGATCACATAATATTTTTCACAAAGGAAATACAAAGAAAGCAACATTTACATTCAAGCAATCCTACAACAAATTTCCAAACATACAAGTAAGAATAAGCACCAACCTTGAATCTGCCAAGGGTTTTCTAGGGATAGCTTGGAGAAGAGCAGCCCAATTCTATAAATCTTTTCTGCAACACTTAGCCAAAATTTCTATTCTAAAACTGGTTTTCTTCCAAAATTGCCAAAATCTCCAAAAGTGGAGAGTGGGTGATTAACTCACTAAGTTTCAATCTCTATCCTAAGAAGGCTTCTCTCACTCTTTCCAACCTCTTGGATAGAGTGAGAGGCTCCCATTGGTTGGTCTTCCCTAGGTCTTACACACTCCCTAACCAAGGTACCTCAAGAAGAGGAATGTAATGGGCAAGAGGAATGACACATACCAAGAAGGTTGTCTACCCAATGATGGCACTCCTAAAGATGAAATTCGGCCATCTAGGAAAACCCACTTTTTTGGGAGGTAAAACAAGTCCTAGGGGAAGGACACATGGTCAAATTTGGCCTTCACCCATAGGTACCCCATGAGG
Organism: Cryptomeria japonica; assembly: GCF_030272615.1. Taxonomy (NCBI): domain Eukaryota; kingdom Viridiplantae; phylum Streptophyta; class Pinopsida; order Cupressales; family Cupressaceae; genus Cryptomeria; species Cryptomeria japonica. The sequence continues at coordinate 284,214,407 of NC_081415.1, forward strand.
CTCAATAAAAATGCCCCAAAACTGACTCTAGGAGTTGGTTTAACCCTTTGAAAGTCCACTTAAAGTTAACCTATGGGTCAACTCTGAGTTGACCCTCCCTATGGCTCACTATCCTAGATTTCTTGGAACCTTCAAGGATAATTTGGAAATATAACAATTAAACAAAATAAATCTCTCCAAAAAGGTGACATGACAATTGCCAACACCACATACAACATATGTGTCAAGTGACACTACAAAAATAATTCCACATCACAAATACACACATGGCAATTGTCTCTTGAATGATTTAAACAATTTAATAAATACAATTTACACACATGCAAACATTTACTTTTATGAATAAAATACGATACATACGGGGTGTTGTCTCTCCAAATAGACAACCCCTGGCTTTACGAACATACATAGGTCTAGGCTTGATTCTCCATAATGTTTCCATGGTCACATGGATAATTTTCTGCGCATCTCAATTACACATTAGTACTTTCCAATAGCCTCATATAATATTAAACACATAAATAAGAATACACATCAATCACTCTGCATACAATTGACATCATACAATACAATTTACCATATATCAAAGCAAATCCACATAAGCAATTATTATAGTCCTCATAAACTTAATCTATTCATAAGATATGCATCATATTTCTATCATCATAATAAGGTACTGCAAATCAAATAATAACCTACACCATCTCAATGTTATCCTATTCTAGAATCATATAAATAGTTCCGACATGAAAATCACTGAAATGCTAGGATGGGTCAGGGTAGGGTCTCACAAGGAGGATTGATCACCACAACGATTGATCAGACGGAGGAGGGGTGCAGATGAGGGTGGACATGGTGGAGGATAGGGAGGTGGTGGAGATGGGAGAGATGGAGGAGATGGGGGTGATTGAGGAGGGTATGGAGGTGGTGGAGTTGGATCTAGTAGTGCAGTGGCTATGGTAGGTACATCAAGTGCTCGTAGCTTGAGGCCTCATAGAGAGCTACCCGTCACATGTAAAATTTATCTTATTCAAATAATCACTTAGAATCAAAGGGAAATCATGAATCCCTATCTAATGAAATAATTCTAACAAACAAGACAATGAAATAATGCAATATCAAACAAATAGGAATTAAAATAATTCAAATCAAACTCCCTATTCCAAGATCGCATATAGCTTCCATTGCTCCTCTTCTCTATGGTATGATGGCTCTCAGATATTGCATTAGTAACCTGCAAGTGACACAAAGATTCAAAGTTTGTGATTCAAAATAAATTGTCCAGGATTGAGAAGGATTGAATGCTCAATTTATAGATTTTTGGAGAGGATTGATTGAAAGGTGGAACAGAATGATCAAGAGGTGGAACTCAGGTGAGCTCACATGAAAATTGATAGTTGAACTATTGATTTGGAGTTGAAACAGAATAGACTGAATAGATTAATTGAATCAACTGATTAAGAAAAAGCTAACTGAAGGAAGAAAAAGAATGATTGGAGGAAATAAAGAGGACGACAAAGAAAGCTTAATTTAGAAAAAGCTAACTAAAAGATGAAAATAGAGATTGGAGAAATAAATGATTTAATTAATTAATTTAGCATGTGCTTGCATTTTAACTTAGGTTTTCAATTTAATCTTTGAATGAAATTTATTCAAATAATTGAATTTATTTTAAATTCAATTTAGCATTTGAATATATTTAGAACTTGACTTTGATTTTCAATTTGGTTTTTGAAATCATGCAATGTAATTGAATTTGGAAGAATTTAGAAGAAATAATTAATTAGAATTTGGGGGATTTGGAAATGGAAGAATTAATTAGTTAATTGAATAATTTAAAGAAACTATTTAATTATTTAGAAATGGAATTTAATTAAATAATAAAGATTATTTGAATTAAATGAATTAAACCATAATTAATTAAATAATAAATATTTAATTAATATTTAGAAAAGGGTTGATGATTAGATGATGATAGAATTGAGATAGAAATTGAATAATTAGTAATTTATTTAAATAATAAAGATTATTTAAATTGGGGAATTAATCATAATTAATTAAATAATAAATATTTAATAAATATTTAGAAAATGGTTAAAATGATTAAATGATGATAGAAACAAGAAATATAATAATTAGTAAGATGATGAGGAAATATGAAATTAGAATAATAAGATTAATTAACTTAATTAAATAATTATTGAATTATTTAATCAATTAGAGGAATAATTAGTACATGATCAATGAGACATTTTTAGATGTCTACATTTGCCCCCTCGGAAAAGGTGGTTGGAAAATTCAAAAATTGAGACCATGTTTTCGATAATAGTGTAATAAGCAAGCGTGTGAAGTTTTGTGTTATTTTGAGATCGTTTGAGTAGGCTACAAGGTGTTTGAAGCTGGCGGGTACCACAGGTGTCGAGGTGTCAAAAAACCCTAATTTTGAGCTATAAATAAAGATTTTTAGGTTTTCATTAGTTCATTTGCACTTTGGTAATTTCTTGGTTTTCTCTGCAATTTGTGTGCTGTTATATGAGTATTTAATCATCATGACTAGTTATAGAGCTCGATTGCATCTGTCTGACCGAGTACGTTCATATCAGAGACCTCCTGGGACTGGCGGCATGGTATTTTTCCAATTTTTTCTTTATTTTTTGCCTGTTTTTTGCTATTTTCCAAAAAAAATTCAATGATCAATTTTTGCATTGTATCACGCAATCGCTTGTCGATGTTTACACATTCACCTTAAGTGTACTGCAAATGCTCTAAGTGCTACGCATGCATCTTAAGTGTTACACATTAGTGTTAAACATGTCACATTCACTCATTTCTTTACGCAATAGTGTCTAATGTAATGCATGCACTCATGTCATTACGCATTAACTTTAAACATCACGCAAGAGTCATAATTGTACCGCATTAGTCATAATTATCACGCATTCGTTGTATGTGTAAATTTTGTCATGTGTTTTGAAAATATTTTTGTTTTTTAGGATCTGATATCTGATATTTTCAACATTTTCTCATTGCAGAAGAACATTGGATTGTTATACTGTCGACAGAGCAAACCCAGTGGACTTGATCTTCATGTAGATTTACTTGATGAGGAGATTGAGCATATCTGACAGCTTGGTCTATATCATGTTTTACACTTGTTAGAGGTTACAATCAACAGGGCCATGATTATAGCTTTGATAGAGCGGTGGCACTTTGAGACTTGTTCATTTCATCTTCCTACTAGTGAGGCATCCATTACATTAGAGGATGTATGGCGTATACTACATATTTTGATTCATGGTGAGAGAGTTGTATATGACCATGATGATGGCATTGCTAGATTATGCACACTTTTTGAGTGTGAGATTCAGGACTTACAGATCAGTGGTTGTTATGACATCCCTTGGGCCCGATTAGAATATGATGACATGACTATTGTATTATGCAGTGTTGTCGGTGGTTTACTGATACCTGATAGACGAGGTCATGGATTTCCAGTTGGATGGGACAAAGTGCTCCATGATATGATTGTTCATCGTCAACTGTATGCTTGGGGTCCTTGTCTACTAGCCATGTTATACTATCAAATGCATGGTATTGTATATCTTGGATATCGATCTATCAGTTGTGGTGTTACTTTGCTCTAGACATGGGCATGGGAGCATATTTATATCTCTAGGCCTATCATTCATATGGATTTGCAGCCTGGTGAGCCTTATCCTTTCAGGTACACAATAGGTATTAGACATAGGGATTCATGGAACACCTTGTATTGGAGACATCAGTTTGACATTTTGCAGCATTTTATTTGGAGACCATACTTAGATTGCCCCGGTTGGGAGAATGATGTAGTGCACTTGCCTTTTGGCCGACAATAGAGATATCTAATCTATAGGACCTTTGAGACCCAGTGGATTATCAAGATGTATCTTCCAGGGTGGGTTCTTAGACATTTCGGTGAGGTACAAGTGACACCTATGGTTACTGCTTACTTTGCTCACATATCTCGTGAGGTTTCAGATTGCGGTGCATGTATACAACCTCATGTTGCTTCTGTTGAGTTTGATGCTCTACAGCCATTACTCTAGGGTTGGGGTAGAGGTGCAGCAGATCCAGGGACGATGACGGAGTATGATGCATGGTTTGTTAGGCATAGGCCAGTGCCATTGACTGGTCCTGCTATTACTATTACATCACAACAAATTTAGCATCTTAGATAGTGGTTGAGGTTAGGCATAGGGGAGGGAGCTAGAGGAGGAGGAGAAGGTGGAGCTGAGAGAGGAGGTGGGGGAGTTGAGGGAGGAGGTGAGGGAGGTGAGGGAGGTGAGGATGTAGACATTGGTGGAGACACCGAGTCTATTAGCAGTGAGGATAGCGATGATTCTTCTGAGTCATCAAGCAGTGATGATGGAGATGATGATGAAGATATGCTAGAGCTAGAGGATGTGCCTGCTGCAGAGGGTGGGAGAGGACAAGTTGGTGAGGAGGATGAGCTGCAGACTCTTAAAGCGTGGGTCTAGAGTTTGGAGGATGAGATTGCTAGACAAGATGTCGAGCGAGAGACCAACTGTGCAAATTATGGTGCCCTTGAGGCTAAGAGAGATCGTCTCCAGAGGGAGAGAGATGAGATAGTGCAGAGATGTCAAATCACCATGGATGCCTTTGATTAGCTTTTTAGAGAAGGTACAGATGCGTGCGACCAGGTAGATAGGTATTTCACTGCTGCATAGGAGGCTATTTATTATCGACAGGTATATGAGAGAGCCATCCCCGAGGGTCAAAGAGAGCCTAGCTTCAGTGCGTTTATGGGGAGGAGATCGAGTAGATCTACTTCACGATGGACTAGCAGTGGTGGCATTATGGGACCACCTCGATAGCCTGGGGCAGGATCTAGTGGACAGGATCCACCTACTGATAGAGGCAGTGTTGGTTGAGACAATTTTTTTCATGTTATCTAAGCCTTCGGGATTATTTATTGTATTCACACACATTACCATTTTTGAGTCGTATGATATATATGATATGCGGGTTTTTGCAGTGATCTATTTGTGTTTTGTTTTCCATGTATGCTTATATGATGCTATGAGTTTTATGATGCATATCTATTTGAAATTATATGATTTTGAAATGCAATGGTAGTACATATCTGTATTAATGATGCAAGTGAATGCAATGAACTCTATTATGAATGTTTAAAGAAATCTATTTGAATGCTTAATGAAATCTATTTAAATGTTTAATGGAATCTATAATGAATGTTTAATGAAATCTATGATGAATGCAATGTAATCTATAATGAATGTTTAATGAAATCTATGATGAATGCAATGGAATCTATAATGAATGCTTAATGAAATCTATAATGAATGCTTAATGTTTTTGCATGATAATGGCGTAACCAATTTTAACTCAGATACATCGTGAAGAAATGTTAGTTAGATGATAGAGAGTGAAATTGATGGTAGAAAGAATGTTAGAAAGAATGCGATGAGAAATCAACAAACTATCAATAAGCAAATGAGATGAGAATGAAATTGAAAGAATCACGAACCTGTGTCACATATTTTATTGCGTCAATATATATTCATCACTGAGCCTTTTTTTTGAACAATGAAGCTTAGCACATCAAGGTATAAGGAACCAAGATGCAAAGATATCTCATTGTAGAAACAAACACGTAGCAGACAATGAGTGAACCCTCCATTCTGGGAATTATGCTAGGGGTCGAGGTATGTGTGGCATCCAATAACTGAATGCTCCTATCACAAACACCCACTGGAGCAATTTCCCTAGAATTTCATCGGTTCACACCACAAACAGCAAACAAAGAAAAATATAATGCCCATCATAGCTCCTCTAGTCACTTGTGGACATCCTTGAGTAGCATAGGAACAATATTTGTCGCCAAATGATGAAAGATAAAGACTGACCCGGACAAAATTCAGTAGCTATACTGACCTTGTGCCTTCGTTCTCAGTTGCTTGATGTGATGGTTGATAGTGTTTGATCTCAGAAAGTTGCGAACCTAGGCTTAAGACTAACCTGTCTGATTTCGAGTGTATCCTCTTCTGTTTAAGACAAGATAATAATCACTTTGATATGGATATGATACGATTGATAAGACAGTTTGATCAATTGATTGCAGATGTTTGACTGGATAGTCGTATCCTTTGTTAACTTCATGCGAAGTGTTTGCTGGATATCTGCTAGGGTATTTGTTTCTCACAAGATATTTTATTGCAAGTTTTTTGATTGATTGATTTTCGATTTTTAGTTCTTTTCCAAGAGCTTTTTCAATGTTTTTGGATTATGTAGATAGATATTTGAATGTTTTTTATTTTTGAAGGATTGTTTTACAGACGTTTTTGGTTGTTATGTTTTCCATGTTTTGAACATTTTTTGGATGATTTTTTCAGGACTTTATATGGATGTTTTTGGTATTTTTTATGGTTTTCACTGTTTTGGGATTTTGAATTTTTCAATGTTTTTGGATTTTGAGTTTTTCAATGTTTTTGGATTTTGAGTTTTTCAACGTTTTTGGGATTTTTTCAGGACTTTATCCGATTTTTAGGATTTTTTTCAGGACTTTATCCGCTTTTTAGGATTTTTTCAGGACTTCATCCATTTTTTAGGATTTTTTCAAGACTTTATATGATTTTTAGGATTTTTTCAGTGATGCCCCCAGTGTGCAGACCTATATGACATGGTGATTTTGAGAATGTATGTGGAGACAATGAATTTCTGACATGACCTATGTGAATGCAATATGCATGATGAAGATGCATTTCCTATTTGAACAAGGTTGTCTGTGTTTGTTTGAGCATTTGTAATACACCAATTGAAATAGAGGTGCAAAACATTTCATAGATAAGTTGTCAATCGATCTCTAAGGTCCCTGGGATCCTTGAAATCCACACACTTAGTGACTAGGATTTATAAATGGAGATGCGGAAAACATCCCCATTGGTTCTTGAAACTTTAATCTTTTTTGTCCATGTGTGTGCAGATGAGTTAATTCCTACTTTTGTGTTCACTAAAGATTCTTAGCATCCTATATGACTAGCTACATGGATTATTCTAACCTCAAAAGCATCTTGAATAGAACCTCACTGTTAGCAAGCCTTGAGAGCTCTAACGAGGTTATAGACTGTAATTTCTCAAATATTGCTCCATTGTTAGTAGGCGTCCATAGCCCTGATGGAGTTACTTGCATGTTCCCATAGTCAAGATTTTTTGTCGCACTTTCATGCATGATATTTCAGTTTTATATCATTTCTTTTTTGCCTTGAGATGGATATTTGTCATAGCTCTTTTTATTTTTATTTTCTTGCCTTGACTTGAAAGTAATAAAACCTACCTGGGTGTGACAATTACATTGGTGCTGATGTAGAATTTTAGATTTTTCACTAGTCATATGATCAACTAGGTGTCTAGAATGAATTAGAGATTTTGTTAATGTGTTTGAGATATAGCAATTGATAGATTTTGGGTTAACAGGTCTAAAATAGTGAAATCACTACCCGACCATGAGTAAAGCATCATCACAAGGTAATGTTGAAAATGAATGACCTTAGGACCTCAAAGACTTCATGTCCAAATATCTAAGAAAGGAGACGACCCTTGTTTCTCTTGAACGTAAACGAATGATAAACTTGAACAGTTGCCTTGTTTTATTGATGCTGCTATATGATAATGCAGAATATTTGAGAATGCAATGCATTTGAAAAAGAAACTATATGTAATGCAGTGTTTTGAATGATATGATATGCAATGCGGAAAGTAAAACCTAAACCACACAACTCTTAGGTATAATATCGTTTAAGGTGCATGTTGTTCATAGGGTTAGAGAGTGGATCTCCCTCCATGGTAGCCAAATTATATGCTCCATTTCCTATAACCCTTGTTATGATGAAAGGACCTAACCAGTTAGGTTCAAATTTCCTTGGCCTTTCTCATTCCGCTAGGTTCCTTTGATTCTCTTTAAGGACTAGATCTCCCACTTGAAAAGTTCATGGGCGGACTCTTTTATTATAACTCTGTCTCAGTTTGTTTTGATATCCTTATAGATGGTTGAATGTTGTTTGTCTTTTTTCATCAAAGGTTTCTAGTTCTTGTAACCTTGCTACCCTGTAGTCTTCCTCTGATATGATGTTCTATAAGGAAACTCTTAGAGATGGTATCTCTATTTCAATGGGGAGTATTGCTTCTGTACCATAGACCAAGGAATATGGCGTTGCTCCTTTAGGTATCTGTACTCCTGTTTTGTAAGCCCAAAGAGCGAGATTTAACTGGAGATGCCAGTCCCGTCCTGTATCAGTGACAAATTTCTTAAGAATTTTCAATATTGTTTTATTTGTAGCCTCTTCTTGTCCATTGCTTTGTGAATAATATGGTGTGGAAAATCTTTGTTGTATGTGAAATTTGTCACACAACTCTTTCACTTCCTGGTTTTTAAATGGATGTACATTATCTATCACAAAGCACATTGGAACTCTATATATGCATATAATGTAGTTGAGCATGAATTTTGATATTTGATTTCTAGTGGTGTATGTAAGAGGAATTGCCTCAACCCATTTGGTAAAGTACTCAATGGCTGTTAATATGAACTTGTGCCCATTGGAAGAAGTAGGGTTGATTTTTCCCACTAGATCTAATCCCCATTGTGAAAATGGCCATGGTGATGTAATGCATTGAAGATCTTGTGCTGGTGCATGAATAAGGTCTCCATGCATTTGGCATTGTTTACACTTCTGTACATACTTGTAAGCGTCCTTTTCCATAGTTGGACAGTAATACCTTGTTCTTAAAAATTTATTTGACAATGGCGAACCACTTTGGTGAGCCCCACAAATTCCATCATGGACTTCCTTTAAAGCAAGGTGTGATTCATTCTCATCCAAACATTGGAGAAGAGTTCCATCGAAACCCTTTGTATACAAAGTATCAGCTATAATAGTGTATCTAGATGTCTGACGAATAAAGGTCTTCTTTTGATTTCTGGATAGATTTGATGACATGTATTGAGTGTGTAAATATGTATATATTTCATTGTACCAAGATGATCCTGGACCCATTATTGTACATACATGTTCTGCTGAAGGATTCTCATAAGCCGGTAGCATCAACTGTTCTATGATGAACTCAAACCGAGTTTCATTAGCAGGCATATTCATTAGAGATCCTATGGTACCCATTGCATCTGTTGCCTTGTTTTGTATTCTTGGGATATGTTCAAAGGTGATTTCGCTAGAGTGCCCTTTGTAATCTTCCACTAGCTTCTTATAAGGCATGAGTTTGTCATCCTTCATGTTGTAATCATCATTGACCTGGTTTACAATCAATTGTGAATCACCATAGAATTGTAATTCTTGTATTCTCCACTGTATAGCTGTACAAAGTCCTATGAGAAGAGCTTCATATTCAACTATATTGTTTGTGCACAAAACATTTATCCTAAATGGTTTAGGTATAGAATCCCCTTGAGGAGTAATGAAGATAATCCCTGCTCCAGATCCATGACTTGTATATGACCCATCAAAGTATAATTTCCACATTAGAGATGTTGTCAATGTAAACACTGATTTGTCTGGAAAGTCTATGAGTAATGGATGACTGTCTTGTAAAGGAGCCTCTCCTAAATGATTTGCTATAAATTTTCCTTTAATGGCCTTTCTGTCTATGTACTATATGTCAAACTCACTCAAGATCATGACCCACTTAGCCAATCGTTCGGTCAATGTTGCTCTGCTCAATAGGTACTTGAGTGGATCAAAGCATGCAATGAGTTGTACCTTATGAGATAGCATGTAATGTCTGAGCTTTTGGGATGCAATGCTAAGCATGCTTTCTCTATAGGGGTATAATTAAGCTCATAGCCGATCAGAGTCCTACTTATATAATAAATGGCTCTTTCTTTTCCTTTATCATCATGTTGTGCTGACAGAGCTCCTAGAGCTGAGTTTTTTGCTGATATGTATAACAATAGAGGTTTTCCTAGAGTAGGTGATACTAACACTAGTGTGTTTACAAGATAATCTTTTAGAGCTTGGAAAGCTTCCTGGCATTGTTCTGTCCATTTAAAAGTAACTCCTTTCCTGAGTAAATGTCAGAATGGGTAACACTTATCTGCCAGATGTGTTATGAATCTCCTTATGGATTGCAGTCTTCCTTGTAATCCTCTGAGTTGTTTAAGTGTTGATGGAGGTGGCATATCAATGATTGCCTTGACCTTGGCAGGGTCTACTTCAATTCCTCTATTTGATACTATGAAGCCTAATAGTTTACCTGTTGTTACACCGAACACACACTTCTTCGGGTTTAGTCTAACATTATATTGCTCCAACCGATCAAATATCTGTGCAAGGACTGTAAGGTGATCTTCTCTTTTTTGTGATTTAGCTAATATCTCATCCACATAATCTTCCATTATGTTGTGGATCATGTCATGAAACAACATTGTCATAGCTCTTTGGTATGTTGCTTCGACGTTTTTGAGACCAAATGGCAACACGTTCCAGCAGTATGTTCCCCATGGGTATGCAAAGGTCGTTTTATGTTGATCTTCTGGTGAAATTTTAATCTGGTTATATCCTGAGAAACCATCCATCAAGGATAGCATTTCTTTTCCAGTTGTTAGGTCAACTATCATATCAATATTGGGTAGCGGGAAGTCATCCTTAGGTTAAGCTTTATTTAGATCCTAGAAATCCATATAGATTCTTATTCCTCCTGTGGGTTTAGTCATAGGTACTAGGTTGGATATCCATTCTACTTAATCAATAGGTTTTATGAAACCTACATCCAGCAACTTTTGTAGTTCTATTTTAACCAGTAATGCAATACTTGGATGCATTTTTCTCAATTTTTGCTTGTAAGATTTAACTCCTAGTATTAGAGTTAAATGATGTAACACTAACTCAGAGTCTAAGCCTGACATATCTGAATAGGACCAAGAAAACTTGATAGGTCGTTGCTTGAAAAAATGAATGAATTTGTCTTTTTTTTCTTTGCATAGTGATTTTTCTAGATGGATGTTATGTACAACCTCCCCTTCTGCTATGTTCACTTCTTCTGTTTCCTCTATAAGCAATGTTGAACTTTCTCTTTCCATAGGAAGATTACCCAAGTCACTCTTGCCATTATGGGTAGTTTGACCCTTATCTTCTTTCGCAGAAGCACTCTCTTCTCCAAATTATGTTGTTCGATTTAGGTCTACAACAAACCCTACTTTGTGATCTCCTTGTGGAAATCCCTCTCTGACTCCGAGAAATTCTAAAATATCTTCGTCATTTTCAAACCAATCCAGCGTTGGCTTTCCTTCTTGCCCCCAATCAATCAAGTGAAAATGTACCAGGGGTAAATCATTACTTCCTTCTATAGTTGACTATGATACCATGAAGACTTGATTGTTTGACTGACTTTATGCATTTTCATCCTGTATAAGCTTTATTTGATACCTTGATATTACAATTTTTGGTGGGCTATGATAATAAATTGATAAGAATTTGTAGTCATGAGAGTTTGTCTCACTTTCAATATATGTTTCATCATGTGAGCTATAATCACTAATTTCTTCTTATTCCTGCCTCTAATTCTAGTGTAGATTGACTAGTCTTCTGTGTACATTAGTTACCCTTCTTAAGCCTGCTATAAGCCTTTGCAATCTTTCTTCATCTGTTTTGTTTGGTTGAGCCTGAGTCATTTCTCATGGCAAAAGTAGTGACAATAACCATGGATGAGATTCAGGTGGTGGTGGTAAACCTGCATTTGTTGCCACATTAGCATGTACTATTGTGTCAACAACTGCATCATTTTGTAACTCAGTGGTAGGTTCTTGCAAGAGTTGTCTCATGTCTTCTGCATCTGATTCTGCACTAGGTGATGTGGGTACCTAATTACTTGTTTGAGATGAAGATGGAAGCACCTACGTGGACAAATCCCTTTGTGGTACGTAGTCTGATAGTTTCCTTAGTCGATTTAATATATCAAGGGTACATTGTCTTGCTTCTGTGATATGTTGTACATGCTTATATCCCAATCCTTGATTCCATGGATTATCATTAGGAACAATAGGCTCTAGCCTTCCTTGTTCCTGTAACCCCAGGCCTGTGGTACCATCATATCCATGTCTTTGGAGCATTTTGAATCCATTGCCATACTGATCTATGTGTATTATGGGTATTGTCATATGACTTTCTTCTCTATATATCCACTGGTTAACATCTTCATTTAGGGATTCTTCTTGTAAGTCACCCCATCTAATGAAAGAGCATGAATCTGTATACCTGACAATTTCTTTTCCTTTGTCTTGTTTTTGCACTGTATTGTGAGGTTTCCCAAAGGACTTAGGAGAAAGAGACAATTGTTCCCCACTTAAAGTATTTGCAATAGAATACTCTCCACAACCCATGTTTTATTTGTAAGGAGGATGTTGTAGGCATATCCTTTTTTATTTATGTGATTTTTAATGCCTCCAGTTGTGTAGTGAGAGGTGCTGCCTGATTGATAGGTACCTGATTATCCACACTTTCTTTCAAGTAATTGTAATGTTGGAAGGGATTTGGATCACCCCTTATGGCAATCTCAATACCATTGCATGGGAATTTGACACACTGATGAAATGTGGATGGTATTGCTTGTATGGTGTGGATCCATGGGTGACCCAATAACATGTTATATCCTAGTTCTTTGTCCAGGACTTGAAAAGTTACCTTTGTTGTTATGGGTCCCACTTGTACGGGTAATGTTACAAAGCCTTTTGATGGACATTCTTCATCATCTTATGTCTTGATATTTATCCTCTTGGAAGAATCAATGTGAAGTTCCGAATATCCTAGTGCTTTGACCAGCTTTAAAGTACAAATGTTGAGATGAGCTCCTCCATCTATGAGTACTCTTCTGATTCTTCTCTTATGAATGTAAGCTTCCAGATGTAGTGGGTCATTATGAAGTAGTCTATCACTAGGAATATCTTGTTCTGTAAATGTAATACGTGTACCTTGTGTCAAATTCCCTACCATAGACTGGAAAGCATTTTCATCTATATCTTCGTCCACTACAAAATCTTGAAGTGCTTTATCCAGTATAGTTGTGTGAGTGGGTGAAATACGCAATAGTTTGAATAATGATATTTGTGCTGGAGTTTTCTTAAGTTGTTCAAAAACATTGTAAGTCCCTACTACTAGTGGATGATTTGGGGGTGTCCCTTGTAAAATTACCTTTGATTTGCGAGTAACCACTGTATAGTCTCTCTGTAGGAGTTATCGTGATTGTAGTGACTATATCATTTGACTTACAAGATTTATTGGTATCATAAGTTGTTTTATCAAGATTTATGTTAAATCCCTCTTCATAGTCTTTATGTGTATGTTTGACATCCATGATGTGTTCTATGAGTTCATCTTCAAACCAACCTGAGTGAGATTGTTGATCATGCCCCCAGTCTCTGAGACAAAGATTTATATCATCATCGTACCTTGGTGCCTTTGATATCATGCAAATTTGGTTATCATTTGTGTGAGTTTCTTGATATTGCTCATCTTGATCAAGTGTTTCTTGTGAATGATTGTTCACTATATCTCCTGAGCTAATGGCATGAATAGTGTAGTCGTATGAGACTTTTGTGTAGTTGGTTGTATTGTCTTGGGTACCTGATGTGGTAGCTTTCCCTTTGTCATGTTTAACAAAAGGATCCTTAAAAATTGTATGATTTGTGTTTGCTGAGGTTTTATCAGTATCAATTGTGATGTCCCCTTGGTCTATCTTATCTTGGACCAAGTTTTTCAATTTGTAGCAACTTGCTATTTTTTGACCTTTAGTCTGATGATAATTCAAGAAATCATTATCATTCCACCATGTGGGTTTGAAAGGACCTGGTTCATACACTCTTACTTCAGGTAAAGTGATCATGTTTGTCCTGTATTAACTTTTTGAGCGCTGACTCAATAGGTTCTCCTAGAAGTGCGTAATTTCTTCTTGGAGCATTTACCCTGGGGTATCTTGTGTTCGTGTGTTATGTAGCATTTACATTTGTGGAGGTCATGTTGTTCCCTATATGTGGATTAGATGACTGACTCATTCCCAAAGATAAAATAGGTTGAGTTCTATTTATCGTTCTGGCATCTACAATACCATCATTGGTCACATTTTTGTTTTTCGACCAAAACTTAGATTTATCATTGTTGTTGGTGTTGCCATACTTAATAAGCCCTTGTTCTACTAGTCCCTTCTTGCATTTGAGAGATTTTTATATGATTTGTTTGAATTTAGTTAAACGTTGCATTTGTATTGGATATTTAATCTTGGGAATCAAGTTTCCTGTGAACATATCCACTTGCTCTGTTTTTGGGATAATTGTCTTGCACCTCCTATAGAGAACCCTCCATCATTGTATGAAGGATACAAATGTTTCATTCTCATATTGTTTAGCAAAACATAAGTCCATCCAAGTAATTGGGGTGTCAATGTTGTGTGAGAAGTTTGCAATAAATTGTTTAGCTAATTCTCCCCATGATGTGATGGTTGGTGGTAAATGTGAAAATTACTCTAAAGCCAGACCTCCCAAACTTTTAGGAAATAGTCTCATTAAATAAGTATATACTGAGGCAACCTCTATACATGTCGTAAAAATTTTCTCTGATATGATCTCTAGGATCACCCTTCCCTTGATATCTATCAAATTTAGGCATTTCAAAATATTGTGGGAAAGATGACATGTATAATGTGTGATCAAATAGATAAGGACGTAAGTCCTGCATTGTGTAGCTCTTTTTATTGTTACCGGTCTGCATGGTCGTCATTTGTTGTTGCAAATTTTATATTTGTTGTGTCAGGATATATGTTTGAGTCAAAGGTAGACCTTGTGTTTGTGTATGTCCCACAAAAGGATTTGTGGTTGCATAGGTAGGAGGTTGTTGGAAGGTACCAAGATTATAACTTTGTGTGTTGTGCATTCCACTAGGTACTGTGAAATAGGTGATATGCGAACCCATGTTTGGTTGAGTTGTACTTGTTGTATTGGCAAGACCTAGATTTGCATTTTGATGACTATATGTTGATCCCATAGAATAGGAAACTAGAGGTTGGGCAACACTTGTTGCTTGTGTTTGAATAGGTGCTGAGACACTTGATATTATTGGTATGCTTTGTGTTGGTACACTAGCATTGATAGCTGAGGATGACACACTTGTTTGAAAGTTTGCATTTGTGTTGACATTTGTTTGGATAGGTACATTTTGAGAAAAACTAGAGGTCATTGCATGTATTTGTGTCATGGGTGGTGTTTGACTATGATCTTGACCTAAAGTTTTTCCCAATGGTAAAATCTTTGCGACATCAAAATCTTTAGGCAGTTTTGCCCCATTTTGTAATAACAACAATATATATTTGTCCCTATCACTATGTATAAGTGCATCTAGGATCATAAGGACACATGGATCTTGTTGAGCTGACTCAATTTCTTCCTTTGTCAAATGTTGTTATAATTCGTTTAGGGTAGACATTGTTTGAGTACTTGAGTGTTGACTAGTTGACATGTCCATATTCCAAGTAGGGTTTACAGAGTGTGTTGTTTGGGTCCATTATACCTTTTGCTTTTTGCGACCTTATGACAAGCATCTAAGACTACTATATGAGGGTGGTTCTATGCAAGACAGTGACTAATGCTAGACTGCAGACGTAAATATGAGGTATGGAAGACTATACTAGACTCTCTATTAAGGATTTTGATGCGAGACCTGTTGAGCATTTCTGGATTTCTCTAATGCAAGTCTTTCCATTTCTTGTCTAAGTTGTTCTATCTCAATCTCTCTATCAATTCTATGGGAAATATTAGACTCGATATTTATCTCGTGTATGACTCCTATATATTGAGGTGCGCTTCTTCTTGAGTCCCATGCTAAATTAGCTAGACCGTCAATGATTTCTCATTGACCACTATTTGGTACGAGATTAGGTTGCTCGAAGGGGAACAAACCATCACCTGGTAGACCCATGATGACACATGATATAACTCTATGACTGACAATGGACTAAGATGTATATGAGGTCTAGATGAAGATGTATATGATAATGTGGACTCAAAATTAGGACTATGCAATGACTATGGATGATAATGAAGACGTGAATGAGGACTATGCAAGGACTTTAGGACGATAATGAGGACATAAGTGGGACTATGCAAAGACCTAGGTTGATAATGAGGACGTAAGTGGGACTATGCAAAGACTTAGGATGATAATGAGGACGTAAGTGGGACTATGCAAAGACTTAGGACGTCCTAGGGTCACAAGTATGTTGAACTTTTGAGTTTTTGGTTTCAAAATGGAATTTGTTTTCTGTAACTTCATGTGTATGACAAGTTTTTGTAGTTTTCCAATTCTGAGAACAATTGCTTGGAGGTATGTATAGCTGACTGACTCAATTTTCATACAATCTCAAAAAATTCAGAGATACGTAGGATAGGGCCTGAAATAGCCCAAAGGACTGACTCAATACTGGTCTAACACAACAATACATAAAAAAGAATGAAAAACAATCTTATGCTGGAAAGTGGACACCATTCAATGAGGCCCTTACGAAATATCGAGACAAAACGAATAGATAGAGAGTCTGGCTCCACTCCATGATACACACTTCTCAGGAATGCTAGTCTCTCTTACCCCAAAGATCCAAAGATCTTAGAGCCGAGGGATTTTTGTATCATAGTGTAAGGTACATGAAGGGTATCTATGGGGTACGATCCGCACTCCCAGAATCACTGAATGTAGGATTTTTGGCAACTAAATTGGTTCATAGTATTAGGTTTTGAGGGATCCCGATCCAATAATGGATTCTCAAAGCAAGCCACTTAAGACTTTAATTGAGCTTATCGGTGCAAGGAAGGGCCCCACATACATTGAATTCACTCAACACTCTAGCCGCCTAACTAGTATACTTATATAGCGGCTCAAAAAACCTACTCGAGAGTACACTGAGAGAGATGATATCCCCAATGCATCCCAATTTGAAGTACCTTTGTGGGGTGATGAAATCCCCAGTCAAAGATACCCCTCACTACGTAGAATAAAATAAAAATTTGGATGTCCTTCCTTTCTCCCAAGACCTCAAAGGTAGGTGGAAAGTCAGTTAATGCAACAGTAGGTCCACCCCAAACACGATAAAAATTCTTTACCTTAAAAAAAAGAAATATGATTTAATCTAATGTAGCCTAATTCACGTTCATTTTATAGCCCCAAATTTAGGTGTTGAATACGCATGTGCATGTCCATTTTAAACACCAAATCAAAATATGAAGGCATACATGTCAATTTTAACCATTTGTTGATTTTAAGCACCAAAAGACAAAGTGTGAGATACATGCATGTCAATTTTAGCCCATGTTTATTTTAAGCACCAAACAATGAAGTGTGAGATTATCCATGCATGTCCATTTTAACTATTATTGATTTTAAGCACCAAAAGATGAAGTGTTAGATTATGCATGCAAGAATACTAATCTAATCCTTTATGTAAATCCACCACAAGCTATAAATAGGAGATTAGTAGTAAAATCAACCCAACAGAAAACAAAAACTCAAAATTTGACAGAAGCGAATGTGTAACAATACCTTTTTGATTGCGTGATACTTACAAACCGAATGCGTGAACCTGACAGAGCATATGCGTAATTCTGACAGAATGAATGCGTGATGAAATCAAATTGATTACGTAGCACTAACAGGTTGATTGCATGATAGACAGGTAGACAACATAAAAAAAATAAAAAATAAAAGAAAACTACACCCGATCAGAAACCTGCAAAACCAACTGTGAGGCCCTAGACAAATCTCTCATCATCCACTCAATATTGATTAGATCATATTTAACTTGATAAGAAAGAACTAAGATATTATATCTATCAAAGGCCAATTGATCTTCTGAATGTTGGATCTTCTTTTCTGATTGGAGAACCTTTTGATAGTGTTTGACTTCTCTTCTTTGTTCTTTCGTCCTTCTTGCACCTGAAATCCTGAACTGTACTTTTCTTGCCATAAACTGTTATAATGAAATCATGAAATAGAAGTAATTTGTTTCCAGATTAACCAAATTTTAGACAGAATTAGACAGATCAAATAACAAACAAAATAAAAAATTAGACAACAATTCTTCTTGTGAATGCATAATCTTTAAAGGTCGATTGCGTGATATGGAAAGGGCGATTGCGTAACCCTGTCAGAGCGAATGCATGACCCCGAGGGGTCAAATGCATAGTATTGTCTATGCGATTGTGTGATGATGTAAGCACGATTGTGTGATGGAGAATCTGTTCTCAAAATTCATGCAACCTGCAAAAAATGAAAAAAATTCGTACGACCTGCAAAAATCACATGAAAAAGAAAGAAGGTTAATTAGTTGTTATTCATGTCAGGTTCACCAAAATGTCGCATGTAAAATTCATCTTATTCAAATAATTAATTAGAATCAAAGGGAAATCATGAATCCCTATCTAATGAAAGAATTATAACAAACAAGACAATGAAATAATGCAATATCAAACAAATAGGAATTAAAATAATTCAAATCAAACTCCCTATTCCAAGCTCGCATATAGCTTCCATTTCTCTTCTCTTCTCTGTGGTATGATGGCTCTCAGATATTGTGCTAGTAACCTGCAAGTGACACAAAGATTCAAAGTTCGTGATTTAGAATAAATTGTCCAGGATTGAGGAGGATTGAATGCTCAATTTATAGATTTTTGGAGATGATTGATTGAAAGATGGAACAAAATGATCAAGAGGTGGAACTCAGGTGAGCTCACATGGAAATTGATAGTTGAACTGCTGATTTGGAGGTAAAACAAAATAGATTGAATAGATTAATTGAATCCACTGATTGAGAAAAAGCTAACTGAAGGAAGAAAAAGAATGATCGGAGGAAATAAAGAGGATGACAAAGAAAGCTTAATTTAGAAAAAGATATCTGAAAGATGAAAATAGAGACTGGAGAGATAAATGATTTGATTAATTAATTGATTTAATTAATTAATTTAGCATGTGCTTGCATTTTAACTTAGATTTTCAATTTAATCTTTGCATAAAATTTATTCAAATAATTGAATTTATTTTAAAATCAATTTAGCATTTGAATATATTTAGAACTTGACTTTGATTTTCAATTTGGTTTTTGAAATCATGCACGTGATTGAATTTGGAAGAATTTAGAAGAAATAATTAATTAGAATTTGGAGGATTTGGAAATGGAAGAATTAATTAGTTAATTAAATAATTTAAAGAAACTATTTAATTATTTAGAAATGGAATTTAATTAAATAATAAAGATTATTTGAATTAAATGAATTAAACCATAATTAATTAAATAATTAATATTTAGAAAAGGGTTGATGATTAGATGACGATAGAATTGAGATAGAAATTGAATAATTAGTAATTTATTTAAATAATAAAGATGATTTAAATTAGGGAATTAATCATAATTAATTAAATAATTAATATTTAGAAAATGGTTAAAATGATTAAATGATGATAGAAATAAGAAATATAATAATTAGTAAGATGATGAGGAAATATAAAAGTAGAAGAATAAGATTAATTAACTTAATTAAATAATTATTTAATCAATTAGAGGAATAATTAGTACATGATCAATGAGACATTTTTAGGTGTCTACTCTACCTACTGATTGGAAGGCATGGGTAGTTCGCAAGAGGAGATCTGGTAGTCAGACAAGACAAATACAACAGGCACCCTAGCAAGCAGAGTAGGCACAGGGACCATCCTGACAAATACTCATCAGAGTGCCATCCCAGCAGTAGCAGGCACAGATTAGTAGCCAACAGAGTCAGGTATAAACAACTAGAAGGGTTAGGTGACATAGTTACAAGCTCAGGTTACTACACTTACAGTTGAGAGGGACATTGCCATAGAGGGACATGGGCATGCCCACGAGTTGATACAAACTTTACAACAGACAACTACTCAAGAGCTCACCTGAGACACTATGAGGGATCTTGCATATCACTCTGACTTAGTTGATTACTATCGGGGTCTGTACTTTTAGTCTGTGCCACAAAAGAGATGAGAAGAGTCATACGGTCAGAGAACCAGGCATGGGGGGTTGCAACGGGGTACAAAGAGTTGGGGTGTCATAGGCCCTTGGAGAGATCCAAGTGGTCCTTCAAGTGGTGGTGCTAGGCATATAGCATCTAGAGAGAGTTTTTCTCATCACCCTATCTGATACATTGATACCACGACATGATTCATCTTATTTTGTTCACACTTTTGTTGAGACATTTGATGATTCCCACCATTCATTTTTGTGATGTATCTCTCAAACTTTATGATATCACTATACACTGGACATTGATTATTTTTTATTATATTATATGTAGCGGAGACTTGATAAGATATCTATATGGTCTATATGCTTTTATGATGTTTTAGGATATGACAAATACACTTATTTACACTGTGGATGCATGTACGTTTACATGCTCTATATGGTCTATGCGGTTTACATGATGAATGCATGCATTTACCTACTTGCCTAGATGGTCCTATGATATGCGATTTATGCGTTTAGGATTATGAGATGCATTTTTATGATGATTCTATTTATGATTTTTCTATACTTATGTACATGTTTATGTGATGAATACTTACATCATGCACTCTTATGATGTTATGATGCTTATATACCATGCAATGCATTTTTGTGATATTGTAATGTGATGAATAATATGCAATAATTACAGGCTTATGAAGTGGATGATGAAGAATATATACAATGAAGAATATGCTATGTTTACTAATATGTGATGGTTTATGCATATGTACACGACTATGATACAAATTGTGATGAATGTGATGGAACAAATACGTAATAATGATTATGCTACATGTGATTTTATGTATGAATTATTTTTGTGTACAATTGTAATGAAATGCAATGTGTAGTGATATGATGTGAGATGCAATATGTTATGAAATGGGATGATATACTAAATTATGAATGGAATGCATGAATTGATTACATGAATGCATTGATCTAATATGAAATTATATGTGATGACTATTCAAATACAATTATATGTAGAATAATTAATGCAATGCAAAGATCATATGTAGAATGAATCTAATGGTGATGGAATGTTAATGAATGAAATGTTATGCAAATGGAATGATTATGTTTTGTGGATGTCCAATATACTCAATCCTTTAATACTCGAGATAACATCATTTGAAACCAACCTTGGAAAATGATATTTGGCTTGATTATGTAACCTAAATGTAGCATGAATGCGATCTAGTGTAAGTATACAAATATGCAACTAATGCAATGCTATCATCAGACCGATCACTTGATCATGCTTTTTATCATCATTGAGCCTTTTAAAATATTGTAAGCTAATACAAACATCAATGGTATAATTTAATCATGATGTCCTGAGTATCGCTTACATGTATTTTGATATTGCAAGTTAACACAAGCATTTAGGTATGATTGAACCAAGATGACTTGAGTGTTGCTTGCCTACAAACAGACAAAAAATAATCATCTTCCTATGCAAAGATGAAATGTCATCAATGCTATTTGGCTGATCATATCCCATGACAAATTTGCACAATAATGATTAACTTACAGACAATAGACAAAGAAAAAATATCATGCTCCATCCTTGCTCCTCTAGTACGAGACATCCTTGAGTTACTCGGGAGGCATGATGACAAAAATCAAAACATGACAGTTGAACATTCAAACTAAAGTGTTTCAAGCATGATTCATAAGATATAATCCATTGATAATTGTTTATTTGATGTGGAGTTTAATTTTGATGTACGCTCAATGCTCATTGTTGGATTTTGTGATCTTTGTTTTTGTAAGCATTGCCTGATTGTTGTTTGTTAGTTGCTTTTAAGCTCAATGTAGATTATTGCTGAATATGTTCAGGATTTTTCCCCCAGTCCATTTATTATGGATATATACAATGATCCAAACCATGGTGACGATTTACATATGATGCCTGATTAGATACAAAAGGCTTTATTGTGGATATGTATAATGGTAGCAAATGGATGCAAGCAAAAAGGCATGCGACCAAATAGATGGAAAAGCTAGCTCACAAATACCACCTATTTCCAGGTTTTCACTACTTGTTTTTATTGCACTTTTTCTCATATATATATATATGTGTGTGTGTGTGTGTGTGTGTGTGTGTGTGTATTTTGCTCTTCTTTTTTCTCTTTTCTTTTAGATATATAATTTTTTCAGATGCAAGCTATTGATGGGTTCCTTGATCCAATCTCCTTTTGGTTTGGATAATTGATAGGAACCTGACCCATAGGAAGTTGTGATGACAAATGGATGCAACTAGTTTGGCTCAAACTTCCCTTTCTTTTCCCGGTCTTGCTCATTGCATGGATTCTCCTTCAATACTAGATCACCCACCTGAAACACCCTAGGCTTGACCTTGTGATTGTAGCTCTATGACATTCTTTGTTGATATATTGTGGTCAAAGGAATTTTGGCATTGTTCTTGTAACAATTCTATCTCTTGTAGTCTAGACACCCATTGTTCTTCATCTAGAATAAGACCTTTGGCTAATACGTGCAAGGAAGGTATCTCCACCTCAACAGGCAATATTGCTTATGATCCATAGACAAGGGAAATGGGGTGTAACCTATGGGTGTGAGGATACTATTATGATAATAACATAGAGTAGGGTTTAGTTGAACATGCCAATCTCTTCCAACATCATTAACAATCTTTTTTCAGGATTTTCAAAATTGTTTTATTGGATTCTTCTACTTGACCATTCCCTTGCGGATAGTATGGTGTAGACAACCTATGGTGGATTTGAAATTTCTTACAGAGCTCTTGCACATCTTGATATTTAAAAGGTTGCCCATTGTCAATGATAATGGTCATGGGAATACCATAGCGACATGTGATATAATTCAAAATGAAAGTGGTAATTTGCTTTCCTGTCACATTTGTAAGAGGTACTACTTCAATCCATTTTGTGAAATACTCGGTAGTTGTGAGGAAAAATTTGTGACCATTGGAAGAAGTCAAATTAATTTTTCCTACTAGGTCAAGACCCCATTGAAAAAAAGGCCAAGAAGTTTCTAGAGCATGGATCTCCTGTGCTGGAGCACATATAAGATTGTCATGGATTTGACACTGCTTGCACTTTTTGGTGAATTAAAAAGAATCTCTCTCCATAGTTGACCAGTAACAGCCCAATCAAATGAGTTTCTTCAAGAGAGTAAGACCACTTGAATGAGTTCCACAAATATCATTATGAACTTCATTTAAGGTTTTCTCACATTTTGCCTTCTCGAGGCATTTGAGGAGAGTACCATCTAGACCTCAACTATAGAGTGTATCTACAACAATAGTATAACAAGTGGATTGTCAAATGAAATTTCATTTTTGGTTTCTTGATAGGTCAGGAGGAAGGGTACCATCCTTCAGGAAGGCATAGATTTGGTTATAGCAAAAAGAATCAGATCTAACTATGTGGCAGATGATTTTGGTATCAAAACAATCATAAGCAGGAGAAAATAGTTATTGGAGAAAATAAGTTATTGTAGCCATGGCATCTGCTGCTTTATTGTCATTTCTTGGAATTTGTTCAAAAGTGATTCCACAAAATAATTTTTTAAGTCATCGATCATCCTTTTGTAAGGAATTAGTTTATCATCTTTGGTTTGGTAATCATCATTGACTTTATTGATTACCAACTGACAATCTCCACAAACCTGTAAGTGTGCAATTTTCCATTCTATAGCCATCTTGATCCCTATGACTAATGCCGCGTATTCTTCCATATTGTTGGTACAAGGAAAATTTAGTCTATATGATTTCGGGATGGTGTGACCTTGAGGTGTGGAAAATAGCAAGCCTACCATCGACCCATGTTGTGTATAGAAACCATCAAAATATAATTTACAGGTTGTCTCTATGATTGCAAGGACATCAACAGCTAGAAATTCAATGTGCAATGGATGATCGTCATAAAGTGGTGCTTCTGCTAGTTGGTCAGTGAACACTTGCCCTTTGATAGTTTTTCGATCAATGTACTCAATATCAAAATTGCTCAAAACCATCACCTATTTTGCTAATCTACCTGTTAAGTCTGTATTGTTGAGAAGATACTTCAATTGGTCAATTTTAGCTATCAACTTAACTAAATGGGTTAACATATAGTGTCGTAGACTTTTGTATGCAACCACTACCAATAAGTATGCTTTCTCAATAGTAAAGTAGTTGAGCTCATATCCCACCAAGGTCCTATTGATGTAATAGATGACCCATTCTTTTCCTTCATAATCTTGTTGTGTAAGAAGAGCTCCCAGTGATACATCTGTAGTTGATATGTAGAGTAATAATGGCTTGGCTTCAATTGGTGATATTAAGATAGGTGGATTCATTAGATATTCTTTTTTCTCGTTGAAGGCTTCATATTTGCCATCCCATCTGAAAGGGAGATTTTTATGCAATAGATGAGTAAAAGGATGACACCTATCTACTAATTGAGAAATGAACCTCCTAATAGATTAGAGTCTTCCTTGAAGCAAGCATAATTGACTGATATTTTTAGGTGATTCTATCTCTATGATAGCTTTGACTTTGGTTGGATCTTCTTCGATGCCTCATGCTGAAACAATATATCCCAGAAGTTTGCTAGATGTGACTCCAAATGCACATTTTATTGGATTAAGGCTTAGTTTGTATTTCTCTAAATGTTCAAAGATCTCACTTGATATTTCTAGGTGTGCTTCTCTATTATATGATTTAGCGAATAAATCATTGACATAATCCTCCATGAAAGTGTGCATCATATCATGGAAATTTGTTGTCATCACCCTTTGATATGTAGCACCTGCGTTCTTGAGTCCAAAAGGCATTACATTCAAGTAGAAAGTACCCCACGGGCATGTGAAAGCTATCTTCTCCTGATCTTTGAGTGCTATTTTGATTTGATTATAACCTAAGACTGTCCATGATAGAAAACATGGCATGTCCAGTTGTTAAGTCTACAATGATATCTATGTTTGGTAAAGGAAAATCATCTTTCAGACACACTTTAATAAAATATCTAAGGTCTATGCATACCCCGATGCTTTTGTCTAGTTTTGAAACAAGAACTATATTTGACACCCATTCTGGATATGCTACAGGCCTGATAAACCCCACATCTAGCAATTTATTCAATTATGCTTTGACCAGTAAGGCTATGTGAGGATGCATATTTCTTAACTTTTGTTTTACAAGTTTTGTTTGGTGATACATGTTGGAATCCAAGAACACTAAGAGGGAGGGGGGTGAATCAGTTTTCTACCAGTAAATGAATTTTTGAACTTATTACTGATCAACCGGATTACAAAATATAAAATTAAAGTGCATAAAAAAATCAACACACAAAGCAATACCATAACACCAATATTTTTACATGGAAAACCCTGTAAAGGGAAAAACCACGGTGGGGATGAGATCCACAATATCTATATACTTGATGAAGGTATACAAATATTACATAAGGGGTATGCACATGCATACATGCTCACCACCTAGAGCTCATTACTCAAATGGAAATCTCACTGACTTACACAACATTACATAATGATTTCAAATATAAATGAACTTAAATAGTGCATTTGACCATGCTAGATAAGTTCTAGTTTAAGCTCTAAGAAACCCCACTGAACCGGTGTTTATGTTACTTTGTTTAGCTATGTTTAGTTACCAGTTAGGATTGTGCATGCGTGACTACGCACAAATGCTAACACTCACACACCAATTCACACACTATCAATTTCTGACCTTTTCACATCTCAAATTGCATCACCGTAATAATGAAATCCATCGCTAAATGATCTCCCTTATATACCCTTGTAGCTTGTTCATCATGTCGACCTCATAAAGAAAATATACCTATAGGCTTCCTCTCGGATCATGAAGTGTATTATGCATTATCCCAATGATCAAATTTGATGTCAGCCTACATGCTACCTCCAATTCCATAAATGATTTTACCATGTCCCATAATATCTTAACCAAGTCCTAAATATAAGTTACCCATACCAAGACTAACCGGTTAACAAGAATAAATAATAGGGTGTATATCGGTTCATCCAATCTAAGAAAAATGATAAAGCAATGTTTTTGGATGAAGAAATATTAACACCTGAAGATGTTTCCATCAATGCCAACCCAAAATGCAATTTACCTCGAAGTGTGACTACTAGATGAGTGTCAATTGCAAACAATCTCCCCCTTTGGCATTGATGGCAACACTCATGTGAAAAATGATATTACCTCTGAGTGCTCCCCCTATCCTGTAAATCCATGCAGCTATATACACCTATACACTCCCCCTATGATATATATTAATTTTTCACTGTACTCCTCCCCCTTTGACATTAATGACAAAGCGGGGTTCCCACCAAAATTGTTGTACACATATATTCACATACCAATTCCTATACATGTTTCAAAATATCTACATACAAAGTCTTCAAAAATTAAAAATAAGTATCCCAATCTTGCTTAAGAAAATCTAGAATGGAGTTGAACCCATTCAAGGGATTGGCATAGTAATCAATTGCCTAGGATTTAGTCGGATCCTCTTGCTGCATATTACCTATACACTCTATTTTATGGCATAGCAGGTTATCTAACTGAGGACCTATATAGTTTCAGAGCTTTGTAGCTCTCCTTATTGTATTGTCTCTTTACTTTTCCAACCTTAAAATCTGATCCATAATTTCCGAAACTTGACCTTCTGAAGAACTAGTTAAGTTTGATGTCGAATTATAAGAATTTGAAATCTGTAGCAACTGGCCTTTGCAATGCAAAATCTGCTTGCCTATGGGTGCAGTAAGCTTTGAAAAATCTAGACAAATCTTATACACTTTACCTCCTTCTGCTAATGCATCATCAATATATTGTAAACAAGTTTGAAGTTTAGCCTTTTTTGATGCAATCATCTACAAAAATGTCTACTTCCTAGCCTCAACAAATTTATCTTTAGCCTCAAGAGCTGAAAGCTTCACCAAAGAATCATACTACTTAGGGATCTATTCAATGATTTCCTATAGTTTACCAGATGAGCTTGAGCTCTCCTTATCCTAAAATTCTGGTACCAGCCGGTTCAAAACATCAAAATAAGTCTTTATCAACTCTCTATCCTTAGATTCTTCCTATGCCAATTCCTAAGTTACCTTTGCCTAAAGTGTTGTTGTAGCCAAAAATTTCTCTGTCGGTGACATTAAATAATAAGGCTTGTCAAAACTTATTGAAAACTATGACAATTTCCTTTAGCTTTTTATAATGAAGTGTCAATTACCAAACTAGAAGGGAAATATTTCTCTGTCTTTTTGTCTTTGTCTATCAGTTCCCTATCCTCTGAAGTCTTTACCTCATGTGCACCAGTGGCTTCGCCTTTTGGTGCTTCACTCTATTTTGGTTCCTCTTCAAAAACCTTATAATTTGAACCTTTATCTTTCTCAACCTTAGTCTCAACATCCTGTACATTTGCTTTTGGAGGATTTTGAGTATCCTTAGCTCCAAAATTTGACTCATTAGCCAGTGGAGTACTGACCGGTGGGTTAGTATCCACATTCTATCCATCTTTCTTTACTGGTTCCTTATCAACTGACAATTGCATTTCTGAGATTGTACAAAACTCAGACTAAGCTCATAATCAAGACTCAAAAGAATTCTTACCCTTATCTCAATTGTCTCCTTTTGGATCTCTTCATATTTTTCAAGCATTAAATTATTTATCCGATGTTTGGTTTTGAATTTAGTTAAGCCTGTCTTATTTATTAGATTAACAACCTTTGCTAGAGTTATTGGTGGAAAAAGATTAACTAATTTTATTTCTTTCATCTGTTTATCTAGATTATGAGCATGAAGTTTTCTAACCTCTAATTTATCATACAATTCCTTAGGCAAAATCTTCTCCAATTCAATCAATGTCCTACTAAAAGAATCAAGATATAAAATAATTGATTCTTCTAATTGCTTCTTATCCTTATCATCAAAATCATCATAGAATTTAGAAATGTTATCCAAATTGCCATCATTAATTATTTAATCAATGATTTCTTGAGCATCTAACTTTTTCTGCTTACTGGTTCTCCTTTTGGATTTTGGTTTAGACTTCTCATCTTCCTTAGGCTTTCTCTTATGTACAATTATTATTTTGGGAGTCCTCCTAGGTGGCTCTTTTACTAGTTCCTTCTTTTGTTCTTCCTTCTATTCTCTAACAACCTTGGAAAATACACCTTTCTTCTTCGAAGCTTGTCAAATTTCCTCTTTTGATTTAGTCTCCTCTGAAGAAACTATCATATACAGCCTTGTCAGTTTCTGCTTTCTCTTCATTGTTTCTTTTGGCTTGGAGCTAGCAAGCTTGCCGGATTGTCCTTCTGATTGTTTAGATGGCTCTATAGTAACCGAGACCACAATGGGAGTGGCCTGAGATACCTTGTAAGCCTCTCTCTCTCCTCCTTCCTCTTTTGTTTATGTTCTTCATTCCTCTAGGCTTCAAGGGTTTTGACCTTCTTTTCAATTCCATCCTTGTCATGTCCTTCATTTATTAATTGCTCTGTTGTAACCCTTGTCTTTTTCTTTCTGATGGTAGGTGCAACTTGTTCCTAATGAACTTTCAAACCCTTTTCTTGAGCTGTACCAAATTTCTCTTCTTTCTCATCAACTAGAGCTTTCAATAGATATTGTGCATACACATCCAATGTGGTCTCATCTAGTTCATATCCCATCAGCATAATCTAGACTGTTCTAGGTTGGACTACCTCCATCATGCATTCATCTTTATTGACCATAAAATAAACAGTATCCTTTTATTTTTCAACAATTTCTCTTGGGATTCATACACTATTTTTCATTTCTTCTTGAAAAGTTTTGAAAAATGCCCACAAGTTAGCCTTCCGCTTCTTATCTCCCTACTAGTCTAGTATTTGTGCAATTTGTGTTGCAACCGCTCTATCAAAAGCCCATTGAATTTTCTCATAACTGAGTACCATATTCAGAAAGTAAAATGTCAAACATATAATGGAAGAGCCATACTGAAAAGTATTCTTCTTTCCTTGCTTAATCTTTCAGAGATTGGTCATCAACTCCTTCAGCATAACACTGCATAAATCATAACGTCCATCTTCTTTCACCATCTGATATGCAATGTGAATGGCAGTTCCAGAAATTGAGTTCAGCCAATTTGACTGATAAACCTTATAGCCAATCACCATCCCTGCAAATTTCACATCAATAACCCCAATATCATCAACTCTCATAGATCTATCATCATATGCGGTGTCAGTGATTTTCCATAGATATGTGTTTGATATTGACCAAAGCCCTA
The DNA here is from genome assembly GCF_030272615.1 of Cryptomeria japonica. Lineage (NCBI taxonomy): Eukaryota > Viridiplantae > Streptophyta > Pinopsida > Cupressales > Cupressaceae > Cryptomeria > Cryptomeria japonica. The sequence continues at coordinate 284,243,791 of NC_081415.1, forward strand.
GCAAACCTCCGACCTTATGAAGACATGTGATGTCCTTGATCACTTCTTCTATAATTTTGTACGGTCAGTCCAACCATAAGAATTCCCCATGAATAGGGCTGAGAATGTACCGTACCCATTCATCTTCGTCAAAAGTCAAAAAATCCATGAACTGGGTAAAACCCTTCCTCCTCAGATGTGCATATTCCCGTTTCAGTTGATTATTAGTGATAAGATGATCAATAAACACACAGGACATCTCATAACTCTTGATCTCCTTGATATTTGCAATGAATATATGTCATAATATCTTTAGTATGAAGAACGCCATGACAAACACTCGAAAATGCTCCCAAAGGATCATCCAAAAGTGATTTGAAAGGATGTTTCTTGAATTCTAGATGAGGGAGGTCCTTGATTTCCACTACCAAAGGAGTATCAACATTTGATGATGATGTCATGATAAATTTCTAGGGTGAGATGATGAAATTCTCTCCATATGCTCTCATAAATCGCCTTAGGATTCCTGAATGCCTTAGAAATATCTCTTCATAATACTTGATTGCTTTGTGAAGAAATGATTTAGCTTTTACCTTTTTTATCACCATTAACCCTAATTTTCAACTATCATAAATGCTACTAGAGAATCTGACTGGATCACATAATCTGCATATAGGTTTCGGTAAACACTTGAATTCACTTGAGTATCCATCCGCAATCAGAATTCTCTGACTTGAGACCTAATATAGGGTGTTTGCATGATCTTCAATGATTTTCCTACCCCTAAGGCAAAGTGCCATTGTTACTAGTTTAAGTTCTTGCTTCTGGTGCATGACCTGTTTTCTCTATTAGTTGATCTGCCAATTGTGTCTCCGATTTATGAACCCATCTTCTCTCATTGCTATTTTCTTATATCTTCAACCTTTTCCTTTCCTTTCTCATCTAAATTTTCATCAGCTACTGGTGGATTCTTACTCCTTAAATACTTAGCAATATGTCCAATCTTGTTGCATGCATAATAGATAACATTGTTCTTTTGAATTGCTTTGTTAAACCCTTGATTTCCTTTTGATCTACATTGGTTAGCCATATGTCCAAATCTACTATAGGCAAGACATCTCACATTTCCAAGACCGGTAAATGATGCATTGCTCTGATTGTTAAGACCCGAAGGCAACTAGGAGGGGGGGGGGTGAATCAATTGTCAAATAATTTAAACCCAAATATAACTTAATCAAACTTCATACTTAATATTGGTAAACCAAACTTAATGTCGGTTAATAGATTAATAGTTAATATCAATACCGGTGAAACTTAATGCATGAAATAGAAAGATAAACAACATCCACAACACATAACACAAAGATTTGTACGTGGAAACCCTATAAGGGGAAAAACCACAGTGGGAAACCTTACCCATAATCAGATGATACTAATGCATATAGTATGTGTGTACAAATAGAGTCTGCACATGCAGAAAGGCCAACTGCCTAGAGCTCACTGCTCAATCACAAGATGGGAGTCACATTGACTACAATTGGATGATTAAATCCAATGATAATGTACTGCTTAAAGTAGCATCTTCTATGTTGGATTCACTATCGATTAAGCTCTAATAATCTCCTTCAAAACTTCCTTGAATCTTTAAATGATGTCTGCATGATTAGCTCTACTTATATTCACATATATTGAATATCACAACCTTACCATACCATATTACATACCATTACATTACACAATCTCACAAATGAGATCTTACATATATACCAAAACCTAAGACCAAATGTGTAGGTCGGCTCACTAAGAATATTACAATAAAATCAATTACAAATAAGTCAAGAGGTGATGCATCATGTTGGCTCAATGTAATTACAACAATAACCTATCAATTAATCATCTCCATAATGTGTCATGCTAATTTGGAATAGATAATGCATGCCAATCCATTACCTAGACCAATTTGTCATTAACAACAAATATGTTAGGTCGATTAGATCAATAATCAAATCACCAAAACCAAGTACAAACCATGTCTTTGACATAACCACGTGATCTCCAGATGATCACAAGTCATCCTCAGTGTTAGTGAATAATATAACCTACCGGTGAACCAAATACTGGTGATTGTGCATAAGTCACTGAACTTGCCGGTGAACATAACCAAAGGTCTCCACAAGGATAAGTGTTGATAAGTGTTGAAATCAATGACAAAAGCAATGCAACACATCCATAATACCAACAATCTCCCCCTTTGGCATTGATGGCAACACAAGATGGAAAAACCATCTAAGTGCCAAAGCAGAAATGCCAAAAACCAAAAACCAACAATCTCCAAAATAGATCAATACCATAAATAAAAAATATACATGCAGAGAGTAAAGATCTCTCCCCCAATGAATAATCTCCCCAAAGGATAATAATGTGTTTTTCCATAGATATCTCTCCCCCTTTGACATCAAATGCCAAAGCAATACAAATACCAGTTATAACCAGTTCGTAGAACCAATTAAATACCAACTACTCCCCTTGAGAAGTAGCTCTCCTTCATCAAAGCCAAAAAAAGGTTTCTCTGTAAATTATGTTGGCTTGATGCCAAGCATCAACTGTCTAAGTCTCTATCAGTGAGGGTATAACCCCAAGCTTCTCTCTAAGATATTCAAAAGTTTCCTTAGGCAAAGGCTTAGTAAACATATCTGCAATCTGCTCTTTAGTATTCACATAAACCAATCTCACTTCTTTTGCTTCAACATTTTCTTTCAAAAAATTATATTTGATTGAAACATGTTTAGTTTTGGAGTGAAATATCGAATTCTTAGATATATCAATTGCTGCTGAATTGTCACAATAAATGATTATAGGTTTTTTGCATTTTACCTTTATGTCCTTCAACATTTTCTTAATCCATAATACTTGAGTACAATTAGTTGTTGTTGCAACATATTCTAATTATGTTGTTGATAATGATGTACAACTTTATTTCTTGCTTAACCATGAAATCAATCTACTACCAAGAAAGAATGTCCCGCCAGTGGTGCTCTTTATATCATCTACATCTCCTACCCAATTATCATCAGTGTATGCACATAAATCAAAATTTTCATCTTTAGGGTACCATAAACCAAGATTTGTTGTGCCTTGTAAATAATGGAAAATCCTTTTCACTGTTGATTCATGATTTTCTTTAGGATTACTATGAAATCTTGAAACAATACACACTGCATTCATTATATCAGGTCTTGTTTGTGTCAAATACAGTAAACTTCCAATCATAGATTGGTATCTTGTCGGGTTAATAGGACCTGAATCATCCTTCAATGATAGTTTATTAGTTGTAGTCATAGGAGTACTTACCGGTTTAGAGTTTTCCATACCAAATTTCTTCAATAATTCCTTCAAGTACTTTGATTGACATAAGAATATACCTTTATCAGTCTGTGAAATCTGCAATCCTAAAAAGAATTTTATCTCCCCAATCATAGACATTTCAAATTCTTCCTGCATCTTATTAGAAAAGACTTTACACAAACCATCTTCTCCTCCAAAAATGATGTCATCAACAAAAACTTCAATAACCAAGATGTATTCATTAGTCACTTTGAAATATAAGTTGCTGTTAGCATTACCTTTAATGTAACCAAGCTTCAAAAGATATTTGTCTAATCTAGCATACCAACTAGGAGCTTGCTTTAATCCATATAAAGCTTTCCTTAATCTGCAAACCATATCTTTATCTTTTGTTAATGAAAATCCATTAGGCTGTTCAATGTAAACTTCTTCTTCAAGATCACCATTCATAAATGCATATTTAACATCCATTTGATATACTTTATAGTTTTGGTGTGCTGCAAATGCAAGAAATAATCTGACTGCCTCAATTCTAGCTATCGGTGCAAAGGTTTCATTGTAATCAATTTCCTCTTTCTGTGAATAGCCTTTACACACTAATCTTGCTTTGTTTCTGATTACCTTACCATCTTCATTAAGTTTATTTCTGAATACCCATTTAATTCCAATTACATTTTTATTTTTAGGCCGGGGAACTAATGTCCATGTATTGTTCTTTCCAATTTGTTCTAATTCATCTTGCATAGCTTTTATCCAATGTTTATCTTCACATGCCTCAATAACAAATCTTGGTTCAATTTGAGAAATTAAACATACCTCTTCATTTGCCAGTCTTCCTCTTGTCATAACTCCTTGATACTTATTCCCAATTATCTAACTTTCGGAGTGATTCAGTCTTACATACCTGGGTGTGTTCACTTGTTGCGGTTCTTCAGTCATTGTGGAATTCTCTGATGATGCCAGTGTGACTGAATTAACATTCTGTACCAGTGCACTCTGTATAGGTTTATTTTTTATTATCTCAATTGCCGGTTCAGAATCCATAGACCTTGAATTTCTTCTAAAGTGTTCATCTATCTTCACATTTGCATTCTCAATGATTTTCAATCTTTTATTAAAACATTTATATGTTTTGCTCTTAGATGAATAACCAGGAAATATTCCTTCATCACTTCTAGGATCAAATTTACCAATATACTCATCTCTCCTAATGTAACATTTTCTTCCAAATGTTCTGAAGAACTTAAGAGTAGGAATATTACCAAACCATAATTTATAGGGTGTCTTACCGATTTCACCTTTGATGTGAACTCTATTGAAAGTGTAAACCATTGTATTCACTACTTCTCTCCAATACACATGAGGTAGATTTGCTTCTGATATCATGCTTCTAGCTGCATCTAGAATAATTTTGTTCTTCCTTTCCACAACTCCATTTTGCTGAGGTGTCTAGGGTGTTGATAGTTATCTTCTAATCCCATTCACTTCACAAAATGTATTGAAATCCTTAGATGTAAATTCACCTCCTTGATCTGATCTTAAAAATTTGATTTTCTTACCAGTTTCATTCTCTACAAGTGCCTTGAATAATTTGAATTTCCCAAAAGCTTTTGATTTCTCCTTGAGAAAATTAACCCAACACATTCTAGAATAATCATCAATAATTAGCATAAAGTATCTATCTCCTTGTAGAGTTCTTGTTCTTACCGGACCACATAAGTCAGTATGAATTAAATCAAGAACATCATTGGTTTTCTAAAAAATACTCTTGAAATTTGTTCTAACTTTCTTTCCCATTTGACATTCCTTACATATCGGATTATGAGGTTTTACAGTCTTAGGTAAATCCTTTACTGCCTTAGATGAGCTGATCTTTACAATGTAATGAAAATTCACATGACAAATTCTTTTATGCCATAACCAACTTTCATCAATACGTGCAATCAAGCATGTCTTCTCATTGTTGTTCAAATGAAAGATATTACCTCTAGTTTGATTACCGGTTGCAATCTCCAAACCAATTCTATTCATGATTTTGCATTTACCATTCTTGAATTGTAGCTGAAATCCTTTTTCAACTAATTGATCAACACTCAAAATATTATGCTTCAAACCTTCAACATAATAAACATTGTTAGTATTAGGCTTACCATCAAAAGATATAGTGCCTTTTCCTCTGATTAAACAAGATTTGTCATCTCCAAATCTTACTAGACCTCCATTGTATTCCTGAAAAGATAAGAATTTACTTTTATCACCAGTCATATGATGTGAACATCTGGAATCTATAATCCATTCATCCTTTTCTTCAATTTTATCTGCCAGGGCTTTTTCTACCGATGGATCAGTAGGTGTTGGTTTATCTATTGTTATTGCAACAAAAGCCCATACATTCTCTATCGGTTCTTCATCAGAATCATCAGTAACTCCTTCATCAGCATAGTAACATGATTTGTCTCTATTCTTCTTAAATTTGTATCTCTGATATTCAAGGTTAGGCTTATATGTTCTTTTAGCTTCTTCTCTTAATCTTGCATGTTTGTCAGGACATCTAGATGCCATATGACCAACTTTATTGCAATTAAAACATTTAAATGGTGCTTTACCTTCATACTTACTTTTGATAGGACCTTTAGGCGATTTGTTGATCTGACAAGGTGCTCAAAAGTGCTTCTCTTGCTTTGCAATCATTCTCTTGATCCTTACTCAATGTAGGTGGATTAGGTTGACCTGGTGTAGGACCAACATAGCCATTCTGTGTAACATCCCATATGTCTTTTCCAATGCAATTCAAATGTGTCTCCATTATGATCTTCCATATACCATAGTTAGTTCCATCATGTTTTAGACTGTCCTTCCTGAAATAGTTAGTTGCCATAGAATCTCCTCAAGTTGTTAAACTTCTGCAAAAAGAGGTTTCCCTCTTGATGTCTTCAAGTTCTCTAGCATAAAGTGCTTTCCAATCAGATTTATCAGCTGATGATGAAGATTCTACAGATGATGATGCTTTGAAGGCTAAATCTGTTTTAATTGTAGCAATAGGACCAAACTCCTCAAGCTCAAATGCTGAAAGTTTTCCAACCAAGGTATCTCTAGATACTGATGTATTAGGCATAGTTCTCAACTCATCAATAGAAGTTACTTTCATTTTGTATGCTAGTGGAAATGCTCTTAAAACTTTAGAAACAATTTCATCTTCACTTAACGAACCTCTACAACATTGTATACCCAAAACAATTTCATTAACCCTTTCCATAAAAGCAAAAATTCTTTCATCTTCTTCCATTTTCAAATTTTCATACTTGACCCGGAAGCATTCCAGTTTTGCAATTTTAATAGTGGTATCTCCTTCATTCAATGTCTCCAATTTATCCCAAATAGCTTTAGCAGTAGATCGGTCTGATAATCCCATGATTTGCTGATCTGACAAGGTGCTCAAAAGTGCTTCTCTTGCTTTGCAATCATTCTCTTGATCCTTACTCAATGTAGGTGGATTAGGTTGACCTGGTGTAGGACCAACATAGCCATTCTGTGTAAAATCCCATATGTCTTTTCCAATACAATTCAAATGTGTCCATTCTGATCTTCTATATACCATAGCTAGTTCCATCGTGTTTCAGACTGTTCTTCCTGAAATAGTTAGTTGCCATAGAATCTCCTCAAGTTGTTAAACTTATGCAAAAAGAGGACTCGACTCTGATACCAATTGTTAGGACTCGGAGGCAACTGGGAGGCGGAGGTGAATCAGTTGTCAGATAATTTAAACCCAAATATAACTTAATCAAACTTGATACTTAATACCGATAAACCAAACTTAATGTTAATTAACATCATAATAGTTAACATCAATACCGGTGAAACTTAATGCATGAAACAGAAAGATAAACAACATCCACAACACATAACACAAATATTTGTACGTGGAAACCCTGTAAGGGGAAAAACCATGGTGGGAAACCTTACCCACAATCCGATGATACTACTGTAGATAGTATGTGTGTACAAATGGAGTCTGCACATGCAGAAAGACCAACTGCCTAGAGCTCACTGCTCAATCACAAAATGGGAGTCACACTAACTACAATTGGATGATTAAATCCAATGGTAATGTACTGCTTAAAGTGGCATTTTCTATGCTAGATTCAGTACCGGTTAAGCTCTGATAATCTCCTTCAAACCTTCCGTGAATCTTCAAATGATGTCTGCATGAGTAGCTCTTCTTATATTTGCATATACTGAATATCACAACCTTACCATACCATATTACATACCATTACATTACATAATCTCACAAATGAGATCTTACATATATACCAAAACCTAAGACCAAATATGTAGGTTGGCTCACTAAGAATATTACAATAAAATCAATTACAAATAAGACAAGATGTGATGCATCATGTCGGCTCAATGTAATTACAACAACAACCAATCAATTAATCATCTCCATAACGTGTCGTGTTGATCTAGAAAAGAAAATGCATGTCGGTCCATAACATAGACCAATTTGCCGGTAACAACAAATATGTTAGGCCGATTAGACCAATAATCAAATCACCAAAACCAAGTGTCCAAACCATGTCTTCGACATAACCATGTGATCTCCATATGATAACAAGTCATCCTCAGTGTCGGTGGACCAAATATCGGTGACTGTGTATAAGTCACTGAACTTGCCGATGAACATAACCAAAGATCTCCAGAAGGATAAGTGTTGACATCAATGACAAAACCAATGCAATGAATCCATAATACCAACATTGATTATTCCTTTTTCTGCACTGACTTTCTATATGACCATATTTATTGCAAACAAAGCATGTACCATTGAATTTGTGAGCATTAGGTTGTCTTACCAGTGATTTTTGGTTTTGGTTGTTGGCACGATTTTGCTTCTGACAGGATGATTGATCTTGTTGTGCAGTACCAAAGCTTTCTCCTACTTCATATCCAAGACCTCTCTTGTCATTAACATCTCTTTGGCTTTTCAACAATTCATCAAGTCTTGCAGAGATGACTTTGAACTTATCTTTGTACTCATTTACAATGGCCAAATCATCTCTCATGATTATGATTTGTCTTTCAAGTTACTGATCATTATTTCGGGACTGAATTAGTTCAAATCTCAGCATATCATTCTCATGTGTTAGTTTGTTGCATTCATATGATCTTTCCTTCAATGCTTGAGCTAGGTTTTCTTCATTCTTCTTTTTGTCTTCAATCTCCTTGCACATTCTCATAGTTAGGGCTTGTATTTCATTCTTCAAGGAAGTATTCTCCTGAGTGAGTTTCTGACATTGATCTTTCAAAGTATCTTCTTCATCACTACTCTAATTTTGCAGTTGATCATAGAGTTCCTTCCTCTTAGCTTGAACAGTTGATAGCTTTCCCTGTAATGAAATGATGTACTCTCTAGCTTGCCTTAGTTCATTCATTAGTTTGTTGCTTTTCTCCTTTTCATCATCAATATCCTTAAGAGAAAGTTGAAGTTGTTGATGCAAACCGGTTTTCATTGACTCCAAGTTCCAGATCTTCCTCAAGTTATTAAATTTCTTCTGAGGAATTAGGCTTTGATACCAATTGTTGGGAAGCAATTGTTGGAATCCAAGAACACTAAGAGCTGGGGGGGGTGAATTAATGTTCTACCAGTAAATGAATTTCCAAACTTATTACTGATCAACCAGATGACAAAATATAAAATTAAAGTGCATAAACAAATCAACACACAAAGCAATACCATAACACCAATATTTTTACGTGGAAAACCCTGTAAAGGGAAAAACCATGGTGGGGATGATACCCACAATATCTATATACTTGATCAAGGTATTCAAATTTTACATAAGGGGTATGCACATGCATACAGACTCACCGCCTAGAGCTCACTGCTCAAATGGAAGTCTCACTGACTTACACAACATCACATAATGATTTCAAACATAAATAAACTCAAATAGTGCATTTGACCATGTTGGATAAGTTTTGGTTTAAGCTTTTAGAAACCCCACTAAACCGATGTTTATGTTACTCTGTTTAGATATGTTCAGCTACTAGTTAGGATTGCGCACATGTAACTGTGAACAAATGCTCACTTGCACACCAATTCACACACTATCAATTTATGACCTTTTCACATCTCAAATCGCATCACCATAATAATGAAATCCATTGCCAAATAATCTCCCTTATATTCCCTTGTATCTTGTTCATCATGTCGACCTAATAAATAAAAAATACCTGTTGGCTTCCTTCTGGATCAGGGAGTGTATTATGCATTATCTCAATGATCATATTTGATTTTGGCCTACACGCTACCTCCAATTCCACAAATGATTTTACTGGGTCCCATAATATCTTAACAGGTACCAAGACTAACTGGTTAACAAGAATAAACAATAGGGTGTATATCGGTTGGCCCAATCTAAGAAAAATGATAAAGCAATGTTTTTAGATGAAAAAATACCAACACCCGAAGATGAGTTGCCATCAATGACAACCCAAAATTCAATATACTCAGAAGGTGGCTACCGGATGAGTGTCAATTGCCAACAATACATTCAAATGATGCATTATGAGATCAGGATCTAAACTTGGCATGTCTACATATGACTAGTAAAAAATTATTTGTCTCTCCTTGAAAAACTCAATGTTGTTTTGTTTCTCTTTCTCTAATAATGATGTCACTGGATGCAAAATCTTTGGATTGTCTAATGTACCAATAATGATTGTTTATGTTGGCTCAATCAAAATAGAGGATCTTTCCTGATAGTACTTGGGTAAAGTGTCAAATCTCCCATTCTTAGCTGCCTCAAGGAGGTTTTCACCATTGGATATGTCCTTTCTTTTTACTTTTCCTTGATCTAATTTTACCATTAAATGGTTTTCAACATTAGACTTGATATTTATTTTTTTCTTTTCACTTTTGAGACTAAGAGATTTGGCACTCCCTTGAGTAGAAGATGTGCTACTAGATTCACTGGTGGAAGTTGTTTGAGGTTATACTACATTGAAGTATATGGAAACAATATGATCTTTAGGGAAGGTATCTACCTTAATGGGTACGTCATTTTCCCAATCAATAAGTTTGGGATGCACTAGAGGTAAAAGATCATCATATTATTGTGTGTCAAGGGAACTAAAGGTCATGACAGAGATATCAAAGTCTTCGATGATTATTTTGAAGTCCAAGATGTTACTCTCCTTAGAGTGACCCCTCACGAGTAGTTCCTGATCATCCTCAATGAAGTCAAAATCAATATGTTGTGATTCTAATTCAAGTGGTTTGTACTTTGATGTTTTTCCTTCATATGAGTGAACTACATCAACATCAACATCTTTTGCATAACATGAATCTTCAAAGGATTGTTCAGAGTGATAAGAATCCCATTCCAACTCATTAGAATTTGTTTCACTAGAAGCTTGTAATCTAAAAATTTATTCATAAAGAGTATGAGTAGCTTCTTCTTGCTTTTTAGCAAGTTCTTCTTGTCTTCTTTCCTCGGACTCTTCCTGTCCCCTGCAAGTTGTTTCTTGTTGTTGTTGTTGTTTTTGTTGGAAAATGATTTCTTGTTGTTGTTTGTGGATTGCTTCTTGTTGTTGTTTATGTGCAACTTCTTTTTCTCTCTTTATGGCAAGTTCTTCTTGTTTTCATTTGTATTCCTCTTGCTATTGTCGGTGGTTTGCTTCTTGTTGTTGTGGATCTACATTGCTCTACCCAAACCATAATCCTGATTTATCCTTAGCATGTTGAGAAGGAGGTTGTATGGGTTCTAAGATACCTTCTTTTCTTTTGCCTACTGGACCACTATCACCATATCCCATTTTCTTCTTGATATCATACCCTATTCCATATTGCTTTATTGGGATGATGAAATTGTTAACTTATGGTTGAGTTTTTGTTTCATCTTTGTATAACCATTATTAAACTTCTTTTTCCTTTGTTTCCTCAGCTAGAGTTTCTGCTTTTACAAATGATTTGTTGAGTATTTTAAGTGGTTTTGAGACAAGTTGTTGTTTTGATGCGAATGGATTTCTATATGATTTTGGAGAGAGTGGTAAGTCTAGCAATGAATATTCTCCTACCTATTTGTCTTTCAGCTGCACCTTTTTCTCAAAACTGGACAATATTGAGGCAAACCCCTTATCTTTGGGTGGTGTACTAGAAGAATATTCTTCTCTGTTGTGTGGAACAATGACCTCTTGCACTATTTTCAGTTTACTGCAATAATGAAATAGATTTGAGTCTACTGAAATTGTGATCTCTTTCCCATTGTAGGGAAATTTGAGGTATTGGTGGTAAGTGGAAGGAATAGCCTACATGTCATGGATCCATGGTCTTCCTAGGAGTATATTGTAAGATATATTTAGGTCTAATACTTGACACACTATATCTTTTTCCACGGGTCCTACTCTGATTGGCAATACTGCAATTCCTTTGGAGGAGCACTCTTCTTCATCATAAGCTTTTATTGTGATCTTTTTGTGAGGGTCAACTACATCTTCAGAATAGCCTAATGCATGAAAAAGACTTAATGAACAAATATTTAGGCCAACTCCCCATCTATTAGGAGATGTTTTATGCACATTTTATGGATGAGAAATTTGATATGCAAGGGAGTGTTATGTGGATGTTGTAAAGATATATCATCATATTTAGTGAAGGATAAGAAATGGGGCATTGTTAGGTGTCCCATGTTTTGGATATCTAAGTTGTTGGAATGTGTTGTTGTTATTGCTGTCAACATATTCTTGTATTTCACAGTATTGGTTCGTCACAGAGAGTTGATTTGGTGATATTTTGCAGATGTGCTAATACGGTTTATTGGGTTTTGAGATACTTATTTGTAGTTGATTTAGCATGATTTTCATAATGTTATGTGGTAATCTGATCAAGTTATGACATTCGACATATGGACTCGTTTTTCAGTATTCTAGGTTACAGAGTTGTACTATTTGATGCACATTACTCTGGAATGATGATATCTTGAGTTGCAGATTTTGGATAATGTTTGGGACATTCATGTGTGTCCTTTGATCAGATTGTTCATGATTTGGAACTTCACAAGTTTATCTTTCAATTTTTCATTTGGTGTTCTTGAGCTCTGGTGATGTAATAATGATGATTCTTGTTATCTGAGTTGTTGTGATGGAATTCACGTTGTTTGTTGATGTTCTCTAATTGTGTCCTATGCATCTTGGTGGTCCGTGTTGATTGTGGTGTGTGTTATTGAATATTTTATTGGTCCGATGTTATTCTTCATGTTATGTGGCATATTCGGCTATGTAGTGTGTTGTGGATGACCTTAGCGAATTATTTGGTGGTGTTGTGTGTTCAAGGATTTGGTTTGGATCCATGCTATGTCGTTGTCGACATTGTATTGGTCTGGTTATGGATTTATATATCGTGTGATATAATTTTGTGATTAGGTCCTATGTGTTGAGTCGACCTTGAGGTTAAGGTTGATGACTTATATAAATAAGAATTCTAATCATATTAGTTGTGTGTCTACGGTTGGATCTATGATCTGTAAGAGTATTGTACATGTGAACAAATGAATCTATCATTTGGAAGTGTGAAGAAAAGCAGAGAAGAGTTGTTGTGAAAATAGTGTCTCTTTAGGTAGTGTACCTGAATGCATGTGTATTCCCCATTGTAATATTTACACATACTACTACAAAGTATCAACTTATTGTGGGTAGGTACCCACTGTGGTTTTTCCCTTAACCGAGTTTTCTACATCAAAAATCCTTGTGTTATGTGTGTTGTCGATGTGGTGTTTATCCTTGTTGTTTCTATTCCTAATCAGATCTATAGTTAAGTTTAATTTGGTTGAGGTTGTTGAAAAATGATTCACCCCCCTCTCAGTTTTCTTGCATTGTTGTTGCCTTGCTATCAACAATTGGTATCGAAGCTAGATCCTTCGAAAGGGACTTGATCACTCCAGGAGATCGGGGATGGCAGTTGTTGTTTTCAAGAAGGAGAGTTTGAGATTTGATGGAACTAATTACTTTATATGGAATCACTGGATGGAAGTTCACTTGAATTGTCTCGGTGAAGATTATTGGAAGATCATAAAGAATGTATACAATGTTTCTCTGAATGGTCGTGTTACTGTAGCTGAGATCAAGGATGTTGAAAGTAATATAAGAGCTAAGGAAGCATTACTAAGTGCTCTGATTGATCCAAATATGACAAATGTGATGGGACTACAAACTACACATAAGTTTTGGGTGAGGCTTGAAACCTTGTATATGAAGTAGATAAACATGCCAAAGTTGCTAAATTGCAAAGCTTAAAAGGAAAATATGAGTTGTTGAGAATGGGGGAAGATGATAATATTACTTCATTAATGGCTAAAGTGAATGATCTTGTGCTGAACATTAAATGGGTTGGTGGAGTCCTTGAATGAGATGAGATTGTGGCTAAAGTGTTGAGATCTTTGCCTCTTGCTTATAAACATAAAGTTTATACTGTATGCTAGAAATGTGGTATCAACCTGCAAGAGAAGAAAACAATTCAAACACACACATGAAACATTGCATTAGAGGTTAGAAATCCAAACAAAGCAAGTTAAATGAATCTAAACTCTTTAAAATCATTCCATGTTCCTCTATCTCCAAGGATATTCAAGATTCAAGGTGGCTCTTAGCTTGGAAGAGCACTTGATTATTTAAGCTGACAACCTAAAGAACGAGATTTAAACGATTCTAAGATCTAAATGGAATGCAATCATGATCTTAGTGATGATTTAGATATGAAACTAGATGATGATAGGATGCAAGATATTTATATGAAGCTTGAACTAGTATGAAAATGATACTAAGATGAAGCTAACATGACATGAGATTAACATGATATATCTAAGATTATAATGCTATCAAAATGATCTAAAATGTTATTCTATCAAAGAGAGATAATATGCTTAATATTATGAGACTATAAGTTTGATGCACAAAGACTTGATTGTTTTGAAGAAGGAATGTGGTCTATTTATAGGGAAAATAGGGCAATGGACGCTTGAGATTGAATAATCTCAACAAGGGCTAGGATTGAAAGTTATCAATCCATGTTTACAATTCTCACCAATTAAATGGTGACAGTTGTCAACAAAAGACTACTTGAGAGGAGATGTAAGAAGCATTAAATGCTTGAGAATACATGAAGGTTACCTTAGGAGGTAAGGCTTAAGGTTAGGTTAAGGTTATCCAATGGATAAAGCTTTTATCCAATGGGTAAACTCTTGTGCAAGGGTTAAAGGGATAACCATGGTCAAAGCAATGAATGCTTGATGAGACCCTTGGGTTAGATGAAGGTTGAGTTAGAGAGAAAGTCTCTAATCATGCAAGAAGGTTGAGTTAACCATTAATGGTTAGGAAGACATTGAGGGTTAACTTGTTGAAGACATAAAGCCTTTAATGGTTTTCAAAGACTTTGGATACTTTGAGAAGTGACTTCTCTTTGCTTAGGGATGTGACAATATTTAGGAGATGGATTAGGCTAAATTAGAATTGATTAGAAGAATCTAGAAGGGCTTTAGGAGACAAGTGGGAGATGTAGGAAAATGCAAGTGGGTGGGGAAAATAGAATTTAATTAAAATAAAATAAATTTATTTCAATTATGGTTGCAACTTGGATTTGTAGGGTTTTGCAAGTGGAGGGATTTAATTAAATGGGCTAGATGGGGGATTTTAATTAAATGTAAATTTAATTAAATTGGCTAGAAGGGGGATTTAATTAAATGTGAATTTAATTAAATGGCTTAGATAGAAGAAGGGTATATTAATTAAATATTAATTTAATTAATAGGTATTAGAAGAATAGGGATAATTGGAATAATTAAGAATAACTAAATGAATAAAATTCACTTAATTAATTGTGCAACTTTTAGGTGTCTACATTTTGCCCCTCTTTGAGTTAACGTGTGACCACATGTTGATTCAAAGAAAATCTTGCCGGATATGATGCTTGTGTCAAAATGTCGATATGATGCCCCAGATTTGATGAACAATATTGATGATGCCCCCTCGGGAGATGAATCAAGGATTTTGAAAAATTTGTTGATTTGATAATAGTTTTTAAATTGATTGCATTTTTAAATTTTGCTTGTGTTGAATACAGAGTTGTTTGATTCATCTCCCGAAAATGACGTTTGATAGGGTTAAAAGTGAGAAAAATGAGTAAAATACATGCCCCACCTAGTAACCCTAGTTGACTTTTACCCTATAAAAGGTAAAAAGTGATTTCATTTGGATTATTTGCACCTTTTGACTTCTTGTGAGAGTGACACATGGAGAGTGACAAAAATGCTGGTTCCCTATGCTTCTCACCATTTCGAGCACATTCGCTAATACCGGAGGCCTATCGCATATGGTCCACTTGTAAGTCATCTTAATTTTGCCCTGTTTTCTTTTGTTTTCTCAATTTTAGTCACATTTTTAATTTTTTGCTTTGAATTTTCGTAGTTTAGCGCCTAGGACTCCTTTCCTAGTGCATAGGCTTGTTTAGCTAGGGTAGCGTCTGAGAGTCGTCTTGTAGCACGTCGTACATTTTGGGTAGCGCTTAGGGCTAATAGGTTGGTGCATGTAGTTCATAGGATAGTGCGTAGGGTTAACCTAGCGCATAGGGTTCTTAGGTTAGCATGAGGGAAGATTTGGGTAGCACATAGGGTTAACCTAGCGCATAGAGTAAAGGTCTTAGCGCGTAGCCGATTTTAGCTAGCGCATAGGTGGCAGTGTAGCACGTGGGAGGGTTATCTTAGCGTGGGAGCAGGAAAAATAGCTAGAAAGAAGTGGGAAGATTGCGTTGCAGGGAAAAATAGATGAGGGAGATGATTTAGGGGTGAATAGGTGTCTGCTGAGCTGTGTCAAGGTCGTGTCTGTTGTCTTAATGTCTGATTTTGCTGCTTTGATATGGATTGCCAGATTGAGGGTTTGCTTTTGATGAGGATCTTGATGTTCTTTCAATATGGATCTTTGATTTTTGACTTGCAATTGAATTTGATGTCCAATATGAGTTCTGATTTGTGATTTACGATATGGTTCCTGATATTATTTTTGCGATATGGATTTGTGAGTTGCTTGCATTATGGGTCTTTGAGTTTGATTTCTCGATATGGTGCTTGTATTATGGTGCTTGCGTTATAGGTCTTTGATTTGATTTTTTGATATGGGTTTTGATTTTTGATATGGAACTTGATTTGATATTTTGTTGTTTCAAGTTGTTTTTTATTTCGATATGGGATTTGATTTTCGATATGGAACTTGATTTGATATTTCGTTGTTTCAAGTTGTTTTTGATTTCGATATGGGATTTGATGTTCAATATGGAACTTGATTTGATATTTCATTGTTTCAAGTTGCTTTTGATTTCGATATGGGATTTGATGTTCGATATGGAACTTGATTTGATATTTCATTGTTTCAAGCTGATTTTGTTTTGATTTGATATATTGGATAGATATGGGAATTGATGTTGGACATTTGTTGTTTTGCAGGCACAACTTGGCGTACTCCAGTCGCGAGAATGATTTCTGAGACCATGGTCCTTGATTCTATGTTTGACATAGGCGGATAGAGATGTTATTGAGAGGAGTGGTTTATCCTCTTTGTTGGACATGCCTCGATATATCATTAACTGGGGTTTATTGACAGCTTTGGCGGAGAGGTGGCAGAGTGACACGAACACCTTTTATTTGGCTACTGGTGAGATAACAGTCACTCCGGAGGACTGTTATCAGATTCTACGGATTCCAGTGATTGGGGCACTATTGCAATATGAGAAGATGAAGGAGGATGGGACAAAGGCTCTTCGCTGAATATTCCATGATGATAAGATTTACGGATATGAGATCCCTTGGCAGGAGTTCATAGATTTTGATTACGCTCCACTACCCTTTGTACTGACAGGTTTTGTAGGTGGATTCTTGTGTCCCGACCGTAGGTCAAAGGGACTAGCAGTGGGCCAGGGATTGGTGTTGGAGGACATGGTGACATAGGGACGTAGGTTCGCCTGTGGATCCTATATATTAGCACACCTATACAAGGAGTTGCACCAGGTAGTGTATCTGGGATACACGAGCTTATCAGTCAAGTTTACATTATTACAGGTGTGGGCCTGGGAGCACATTCCTGCAAGGAGGCCACTGGCAGATAGGGATAGACCAATTGGTCAAGCCTATGCATATGGGTATACAGGTATAGTTGTCCAGCGTAAGCTGGGCAAACTAGAGCATTGGAGGAGGGTGCTGGATGATATTGATACGATCATCTAGAGAGCGTATATGGAGTGTGAGGTATGGGCTGAGGATGGGCTAGAGATGCCCTATGTTTACATGTTGAGATACTTGATTGGGTAGACACCTTTTATCATTGAGAGATTCTTGCATAGTCAAGTTCAGCGGCAGTATGGTCGACAACAGGGTATACCGCAGGGAGAATGCTTATATGCTCATCGCAGTGGCTATGGAGGAGTACATGCATTTGGATGGACAGATTAGGGATTAAAGGTTTGGAGTGGTGGATGTTGGGCTGATGGAGGAGTTTGCAACATTTTTTGTGGCCCATGTTGTGGCATGAATATCAGATTTGACAGAGATGATTCCTACCTTTGATGATGATGAGGATGAGTAGCCAGAGAGGCTAGTGAGACAAAGAGAGGAGGGAGAGGATATGGAGGAGGGAGATGGGGATGATGGAGGAGATGATAGGGAGGTGGGAGGGGAGGTGGTAGAGGGAGATAGGGAGATAGAGGAGCTGATAGAGGAGATAGAGGGAGGATTGGAGGAGGGGATGGGGGGAGGAGAGGAGATGGGGGAGGAGAGGAGATAGAGGGGGATGGGAGGGGAGATGCAGGAGATGGGAGGGGAGATGGAGGGAGGATTTGATTATTCAGACAACCAAGTGGTGATGGAGGTAGGGGAGGTTTGGTTCTTGGAGCTAGCGGGGTTGGCAAAGCAGGTGAGGTGCTAGCAGCTGTGGGTGGGATAGAGGAGTTTAGGTGGTCGACCCAGCGGAGGAGATTAGATGTGTTACCTCTACTGGGGCCTAGGATAGGGATAGGTAGCATTACCACCCAGGTACCGATGTAGATCAAGATACCATCACATCGACAAGATTCACAGATTTGAGCGTTGCATGTTACAGTGGAGGAGTTTCAGGCGCAGGTACTAGCTCAACAGTGTTAGATTACCATAGAGTGAGATACGGCGATAAAGCCCCTAGGTCAAGCAAAGGAGCTAGCAAAGAGATTGCAAATAGCGATGATCGGTGCCCCTATGAGAGACACTCTGAGGGATATACAATACACGACGTTGGCGGTTGAGTACTATAGGCGACTATATGAGGATATAATCCCTAGAGAGTAGAGGGCTCCTAGTTTTACTGCTAGTCGATCAACTCGGAGTCAGTCAGGGATAGAGAGAAGAGGTGTTATAGGGCCTTCTCTACGTGATCCACTCGGAGATCCAAGAGCTGGGACATCTGCTATGAGACTTTCAGCCTCAGGAGATAGTCATACCTAAGAGACTTGTCTCTGTTGTATTTTGAAAGACATGACATCCCTTGTATATTTTGACCATTTTTGAGATATATATATATATATATATATATATATATATATATATATATATATATATATATATATATATATATATATATATATATATATATATATATATATATATATATATGACATTGATTTTCTGATCCACATGTGATGTGTTTATGGATGATGATTTATGCATTGATATGATGTTTCGATGATGATTATGTGATGCTTAGATAGATGCTTTTCATTTGATATTGATTGATATGATTGATGATGAAGATGCATTGATATAATGATATGTTGCTATGATGTCTAATTTGTGAGATGTAGCTTGAAAATTAGATGTATGATAATGATATGATGTGAGATTTATCTTGAAAATGAGATTTATGATAAAGATACGATGTGAGATGTATCTTGAAAATGAGATGTATGATGATATGATGTGAGATGTATCTTGAAAATGATATGCATGATGATGAAATGATGTTAGATGTATCTTGAAAATGATATGCAACTAATGCAAGTTTTAAAATGATATGCAACTAAATTGATCACCCTCTTTTTCTCGTTGTCATTCCCGTATAGTCACATGTATTTTCTTTGCTTTTGTTTATCATCATTAAGTTTTTGATATGTTGAAATTTAATACAAGCATAATGGTATAATTGAACCATAATGACTTGAGAAAAACTTACATGGATTTTGATATTGCAAGATGGCACAAGCGTTGAGATATAATTGAACCAAGACGATCTGAGTGTTGCTTGTGTATAAACAAACAATATTGAACCATTTGTATGCACAAAGTGGAAAAATGTCTTCAATGATATGTTTTGAATCATGTCTTGAGACAAAATAGGCACAGTGCAAGTGATCGCCTCACAGACAGAAAACCAAAAAAAAATAAAAAATAAAAAATATCAGACCCTCCAGCCACTTCCTCTAGCTTGATGCATCGTTGAGAAAATTTAGGAGATCCAATAATTCAAAAAGTTCAAGTGAAAAATAGTCAAAACTTCATGCAAGATGTAAACAAAGTATATTTCAGAAAATCATCCATCATGTGTTTCGAAATTGTTAATTGGGATCAATGTTTTGTTTTCTCGGTTGTTGAGCTGTTGTTGATAGGATTTCTTGGCATGCTGCGATTCTTGTTGGCTTATTGTTGGAATGCTTGAAGTCAGAGGAATTTTGCCCCTAGTTATAGATATCGATCAATGTGGATATTTATAGTGATTACCAAGCCATGGTGGGATATAATGAACTGATCTTTAGATAAGCAAGGACAATGACTACGCTAAGTATGTCCGGGATAATGTTGTGTATAAAGTGTTGGGCGATGGCCATTAGTTATGACTTTGGATGCAAAAGATATGAGTAATGATAGATAAAGGACTTGTTCCCTCACAAATAGCAGCTATTGCCAGGTTTTCACCATTTTTTTTTATTGCACCTTTTTGTTGTTTTTCTGATTTTTTGATTTTGATTTTTTTTTTTTTGTATTTATTTTATTTTTCACTTTTTCCATGCATTAGACCACTCAAGTATATAATTTATTCAGATAGATGTTGTTGGTTGGTTTGTCGAGAACATCTCCTTCTAAAGTTGTAAGTTGATAGGCAACTGATCCATAGGTTGATATGATGACATAGGGACCTAACCAGTTAGGTTCAAATTTCCCCTTCTTTTCTTGATCCTATTGATTTCTAAGATTTTCTTTGAGTACGAGATCATCGAATTTGAAAATCCTAGGTATGACTTTGTGGTTGTAGCTTCTACACATGCGCTACTGGTATGCTTTGAGGTGATTATAGGCATGTTGTCGTTTCTCATTCAAAAGCTCTAGTTCTGGCAATCTGTTGACCCGATACTCCTCATCTCAAATGAGGCCTTTCAAAGATACTCAGAGTGATGGAATTTCTACATCAAGAAGTAAAATTGCTTCTGATCCATACACCAATGAATATGGCGTAGCTCCTATAGGTGTTCGGATGCTATTCCTATATGCCTAGAGTGTCGGATTGAGTTGCACATGCCAATCCTTTCTTGCATCATTTACTGTCTTCTTTAGGATTTTCAATATTGTTTTATTTGATGCCTCTACTTGACCATTCCCCTGGGGGTAGTAAGGTGTAGAAAAATGATGTTGGATTTTGAATCGTTCACATAATTCTCGCACATCCTGATTTTTGAAGGGATGCACGTTGTCTATTATAATAGAACTGGGGATGCCATATCTACAAATTAGATAATTGAGAATAAAAGAGGCGATTTGCTTTCCAATTACCGTGGTCATTGGGACTGCTTCAATCCATTTTGTGAAATACTCTATTGTAGTGATAATAAACTTGTGTCCATTTGAAGAGGAAGGATGTATTTTTCCTACTAAATCAAGTCCCCATTGACATAAAGGCTAAGAAGTTGTAAATGGTTGCAATTCCTATGCTAGTGCATGGATAAGATTGCCATGGATTTGGCATTTAGGACATTTGGCAAATTGATAAGATTCTTTCTCCATTGTCGGCCAGTAATATCCCATTCTCAAAAGTTTTTTAGCGAGAGTAGGACCACTTGAATGTGTGCCACAGATACCCTCATGAAGCTCATGTAAAGCAAAGTCAGATTCATTACGATCAAGGCAATAGAGAAGAGTACCATCTAGACTTCAACAGTAAAGGGTATCAACAGTTAAGGTATACCAGGCGGCTTGCCGGATAAAGTTGCATTTTTTATTCCAAGCTAGGTCAATGGGTAGGGTATTGATTTTAAGATACTCATATATTGTCCCATATAAAGGAGAGTCTAAACTGGTTAAGGCATGGATAACATGGGATGCAAAATTGTCATAGGCTAGGGAAAATAGTTGCTCTACTAGAAACTCATAATGACTCTGTTGCTCTGGAATTTGTAGTAGTGAAGTGATAGTAGCCATTGCATCGACTGCTTTGTTGTCCAACCTTGGTATTTGCTCGAAGGTGATGTGTACAAAATACTATTTGAAGTCATCTACCATTCTTTTGTATGACAACAACTTGTCATCCTTTGTTTGATATTCATTGTTGATTTGATTTATAACTAGTTGGGAATAACCATAGACCTTCAATTCCATGATTCTCCATTCCACGACCATTTTGATTCATGTGACCGGTGCTTCATACTTAGTGATGTTATTTGTACATGGAAACACGAGTCTATATGATCTTAGTATGGTATGTCCTTCAAGAGTAAGGAACAAAATGCCGACACCTGAGCCATGTTGAGTATAGGAACCATCAAAGTATAGGGTCCATTGCTTGGGGGTAATAGTAAGGACATCCCTATCTAGAAATTTGACCTCCATTGGTTGCTTATCTTGTAGTGGCACTTCAACTAATTGATCTGCAATTACTTATCCCTTGATAGCCCGACGCTCTGTGTATTGGATATCAAATTCATTGAGAATCATGACCCATTTACCTAATCTGCCTATAAGAGCTTCTTTGCTGAGTAAATACTTGTGAGGATCAATTTATGCTACTAGTTTGATTGTGTGAGCTAGCATGTAATGTCAGAACTTTTGAGAGGTGAATACCATAGCTAAACAAGCCTTCTCAATGAATGTGTAATTCAACTCATCCATTTAATATTTTGCTAATGTAATAGATAGCTCATTCATTTCCTTCTTGATCTTCTTGGGCTAACAGTGCCCCCAATGATATGTCCATTGTTGATATGTAGAGAATAAGTGGCTTCCCTTCTATTGGTGGTACTAGAACTGGTGGATTCATTAGATATTTCTTGATTTGATAGAATGATTCTACACACTTGGCTTCCCATCTGAATGGTATGTTTTTATGTAGCAAATGATTGAATGGTAGACTTTTATCTACTAATTGGGCTATGAATTGCCGGATAGACTGTAGCCGTCCTTGTAGAGATCAGAGTTGGCTAATGTTCTTGGGAGGTGGCATCTCCATGATAGCCTGTACCTTCACTGGATCTACTTCAATGCCTTTTGCTAACACAATGTAGCCTAATAATTTGCCTGATGTCACCCCAAAGATACACTTCTTAGGGTTTAGCCTGACTTGGAATTTCTCCAATCTTTGAAATATTTTATCTAATATGCCCAAATATTCTGCCCATGTAAATGACTTAGCCAGTAAATCATCCACATAGTCCTCCATGAAGGTATGCATCATATCATGAAAGATTGTTGTCATTGATCTTTGATAAGTTGCCGCAACATTCTTCAAGCCAAAAGACATGATATTCCAACAATACATTCCCCAAGGATAGGTGAACATTGTTTTATCTTGATCTTTTGGAGCTATCTTGATTTGATTATAGCCAAAGAAACCATCCATTAATGATAGCATTGCATGGCTTGCTGTGAGGTCTACAATTATATTGATGCTAGGCAAAGGAAAGTCATCCTTTCGATAGGCTTTGTTAACATCTCTGAAATCTGTGCATATCTCGATGCTTCCATCTGGTTTTGAAACTGGCACAATGTTTGAAATCCCTTCAGCATAGTCTATAGGTTGAATAAATCTGACGTCTAATAACTTCTTTAGTTCAACTTTGACCATTAATGCTACATGTGGATTCATCTTTCTTAACTTTTGCTTGACTGGCTTAGCTCCTGGAGCAACAGACAAATGATGCGTGATTAAGTTTGGATCTATCCCGGGCATATTTGTATAGGACCAAGCAAAACTGATTTTCTTTTCTTTGAAGAATCTGATAAACTGGTTTTTCTTCTTCTATCAAAGATTCTGCTAGGTGTATGTTTTTAGCCATTTCTTTTGTACCAATGTTGATTGATTGAGTGGGCTCAATCAATATGGGTGATCGCTCCTGATAGTGTTCAGGAAGAGTGTCAAGTCTCCCATCCTTAGGTGCCTTAAAAAGTTTTTCACCCTTAGATGAGTCCTTTATTTTGACTTTTTTGTGATCTAGTGCTTCCATTGACTAGTTTTCAGCATTAGATCCCCTATTTCTTTCATTTTTGTGACTGAGAGACTTGGCACCCTCCCGATTGTAGATATTGTTATTTTGTTTGCTAGTAGAGTCTATTTCTGGGTTGACAGTACATAGGTAATGGACAATAGATTCGTCATCTAGGAAAATAGGCATGTCATGGTGTTCAGGTTCATCCCAGTCTATGAGATCAGAAAATACGAACAGTAAAGAGTCATTGGGTGGGTCAAGGTCAGTTGCGGTAAGTGTCATGATAGAGGTATCATTAAGGTTGTCTGAGATATTGGATAAGTTAATGATATTGTCAAGGTCTTCGATGGTATCATCTTTTGTGTAGACTTGCACGTAGTGTCATTGCTCATTTTCTTTATCTTCGTAGATATGTTGTGGACCAAATTCAAGTAGTCTAGATTATGTGCCTTGTCCTTCTTGAGAAAGGGGTGTATGAATAGCACCTTCAGGAATATCTTTAGTAACATTTGAACAACTACCCCATTCATAGTCATTAGAATCAATTTCAGAAGTATTATCTCAAAGTCTTTCAGTGCTGCTGACAGGTATGTTGTAAGGTGAAAAGAGATCTCTTATAATTGATACCAGTCTCATAGTTTTCTCTGATTCTGAATCAAAACCTTCTTGTACTCTTTGCATATGTTCATATACTATTTCTCCTTGGGGAGTAGTGATTTCTTCAGGAGGTGATTCTGCCTTGTTTTGAATAGGTTCCTGAATGTGGTGTACTTCCTTATAAGATGCTTCTTCTCTTTGAATGGCCAACTCCTCTAGTTGTTTCTCTTTTTCCTGGTATTGTCGCTCCTTCCTTATTGTTTCTGCTGCTTGGTGTAGTGCCTCTTGCCATGAGTCCTCATTGTATTTCTTCTTTGCTTTCCATTGAGGTTTTTGATATTTATTTTGCTTCTACCTTGGGGGTAGACTGTGTCCATATCCCAATCTTGTTTTGTCTCTGGAAAACTATGAAGGAGGGTCTAATGGTTCTGTAATGCCTTCTTGATGCTTGCCTATAGGTCCTTTTCCATTGTATCCCATCCATTGCATGATCATGAATCCTTTTCCATACTATTGTGTTGGTATGTCTACCTCCATAATAACATCTATGACTTCTTCCTCATCCTTGTATAGCTAGCTAAGGATGTCTTTCTCTTTTGATTCATGCGCTAGTATACCCAATTGAATGAACTTGCCATCAAACTTGGTGATGGGTTGTGTTGCTTGATGTGTCGATGCAGAAGGTTGTCCATAAGATTTTGGTGATGCTGGTAACTTGGATAGACACATGGGTTTGAAAGAGTATTCTCCCATGCTTTTCTCTTTGATTTTCATCTTTTGTTTGAAATCCATGGATAAAGATTTGAGCTTTTCTTGATGATGGTCTGGTGCTAAGGAAGTTTGGGCTTCCCTGTTGTGTGGAACCAAGCTATCTTGGGCTACCCCCATAGCATTGCAATGTTGAAAGGGGTTATTAATAGTAGAGATGGAAATCTCCTGCCCATTATATGGGAATTTGACACATTGATAGTAAGTTGATGGTACTACTTGCATTTCATGTATCCAAGGATGACCCAATAAAATATTATATGTGAGGTCTATGTCTAAGACTTGGCACATAGTGTCTCTTTGTATCGGTCCTACTTGAATAGGTAGTATCACTGTTCCCTTGGATGATCTCTCTTCATTAGCATATGCCTTGATGGTGATCTTTTTGTGTGGATCAATAGACTACTTAGAGAAGCCTAATTCACGGATAATTTTTAAGGTACAGATATTGAGACCAACTCTTCCATCTATTAATACTCTTTTAACTCGATGTTTGTAGAATAAGAATTCAATGTGAAGGGGAGTATTATTTGGATGGCTCAAAGAGATATTATCATGTTCGAAAAAGGTGATATTATCAGGCCCTGTCATGTGAGCTACCATGGCTTGAAATTTCTCAATATCCAGATCTTGAGATACATTTGTTTCAACTAGCGCTTGTTCCAATATGTCCTTATGTTGTGGTGAGAGTTTGAGCAACTCAAGTATGGATATCTAAGTAGGAGTTCCACAGTAGACTTACCAAATCAAATTGAGTCTTGGGGATGGTGGTTGATGTTGATGTATGCCCTTTCAAGACATATTTTGAGCTCGAGTTGTCACATTGATTGATGCATGGTCTTGTTTGTTTTTGATCTTTATGATGTTTATCGGATTATCCTCTATTGATATGTAATTGATAGTGTTGTTGTACAAATGATTTATTTGATCTCCCCGTGTATTGTTTGATGATGAAGCTCCTTCTTTGTTGTAATTTAGAAGAGGATTTTTAAAGGCATCATGATCACCATTTGTCTTAAGACCATCAATCGTTAAATCACCTTTATCGATCATATCTTGAACAATGTTTTTAAGCCTCATGCAATCATTTGTGTGATGTCCTTTGTTTCAATGAAAATCATAGAAATGCGAGTCATTCCACCAAGGTGGTTTGATCTGGGGTTCAAAATTATTGATGGCTGGTAATGTGATTATCTTGTTTGCCGGGAGTTTGCGGAATGCTAATTCTAAGGATTTCCCCAAGGGTGTGTAAATGCGTCTATTTGGGAAATTGTTGGTGTTACCCCTAGGATTTGAATTAGTTCCTTTATTTGTGTTGTTGCCTTGGGTATTGTTGGTGGTGTTTGTATTTGAAGGTCCCTGATTGGTATTTGCCATAAATGTATGCTGAAAATGTGGTATCAACCTGCAAGAGGAGAAAACAATTCAAACACACACATGAAACATTGCATTAGAGGTTATAAATCCAAACAAAGAAAGTTAAATTAATCTAAACTCTTTAAAATCATTCCATGTTCCTCTATCTCCAAGGATCTTCAAGATTTAAGGTGGCTCTCAACTTGGAAGAGCACTTGATTCTTTAAGATGACAACCTAAAGAACAAGATTTAAATGATTCTAAGATCTAAATGGAATGCAACCATGATCTTAGTGATGATTTAGATATGAAACTAGATGATGATAGGATGCAAGATATTGATATGAAGCTTGAACTAGTATGAAAATGATACTAAGATGAAGTTAACATGATATGAGATTAATATGATATATCTAAGATTATAATGCTATCAAAATGATCTAAAATGTTATTCTATCAAAGAGAGATAATATGCTTAATGTTATGATACTATAAGTTTGATGCACAAAGACTTGATTGTTTTGAAGAAGGAATGTGGTCTATTTATAGGGAAAATAAGGCAATGGATGCTAGAGATTGAATAATCTCAACAAGGGCTAGGATTGAAAGTTATCAATCCATGTTTACAATTCTCACCAATTAAATGGTGACAATTGTCAATAAAAGACTGCTTGAGACGATATGTAAGAAGCATTAAATGCTTGAGAAGACATGAAGGTTACCTTAGGAGGTAAGGGTTAAGGTTAGGTTAGGGTTATCCAATGGATAAAGCTTTTATCCAGGGGGTAAACTCTTGTGCAAGGGTTAAAGGGATAACCATGGTCAAAGTAATGAATGCTTGATGAGACCCTTGGGTTAGATGAAGGTTGAGTTAGAGAGAAAGTCTCTAATCATGCAAGAAGGTTGAGTTAACCATGAATGGTTAGGAAGACTTTGAGGGTTAACTTGTTGAAGACATAAAGCCTTTAATGGTTTTCAAAGACTTTGGATACTTTGAGAAGTGACTTCTCTTTGCTTAGGGATGTGACAATATTTAGGAGATGGATTAGGCTAAATTAGAATTGATTAGAAGAATCTAGAAGGGGTTAAGGAGACAAGTGGGAGATTTAGGAAAATGCAAGTGGGTGGGGAAAATAGAATTTAATTAAAATAAAATTAATTTATTTCAATTGTGGTTGCAACTTGCATTTGTAGGATTTTTCAAGTGGGGGATTTAATTAAATGGGCAAGAAGGGGGATTTAATTAAATATGATTTTAATTAAATGGCTTAGATAGAAGAAGGGTATATTAATTAAATCTTAATAGGTGATTAGAATGATAGAGATATAATTAAATCTTAATTTAATTAATTGGATGAGATCCAGACTGTGACAACTGTGACAAGAGATATGCTAGTTGGCAAGCTTGCTTCTTTTGAATTAAGCGAACTTGGTGAATCACATGGTAAAACTAAGACTGCATATAAAGCTAGTGTATCCAAGAAGAAAAAGTATGATCCAGGAGAAAGTTCAACTAGGGTTTGCAAATATGAAAGAGAAATGAGAGAGATGGAAGATGAGAAAGAGAATTGGAAGAGATTGAATCACTTATTGCTAGAAGATTTCCTAAGGAAGTTAGTAAGTATGAAGGGAAGTTACCTTTGAAATTTTTTCCATGCAATAAGATTGGTCATTTTTCTTCTAGGTGTCCTAAAAGAGCAGAAAAAGTATCAAAGTATGATAAACCTTACAAGACTAACTAAAAGTACAGATATTAGAAGAAATGTTATTATGCTACTGTAGCTATTTAAAAATGCTCAACTCCTGCAACACCATACTCTGACATGTCTGTGTAACCTTATTTTAGGGTTTTTGCATCTTCTTAACATTTATTCTATGTCGTGCACTTGATCTTCATCATTTGTTGACATCTTGTTATTCCTTTGCCTTTCTTCCTCTTTCGATTGTATTTCTCGCATTTTCAATTAGGTCTTGTCGATATCATCATGACTTTCAATCTTTGGTCATTATTAATCTTTATTGTATCAATTGGACATTGTCAACCCTTCAACATGTCGAATTAGGATTTTTGTCCTCAATCTTTATCATTTTCAATCATTTTATCATGTCCCTTGGACATCATCAACCCTTATTGATGTCGAATTGAGATTTTTTCCTTGATCTTTATCGTCTTCAACCAATCTTCAATCTATTATCAGTCATTTTGGATCATTTTGCATCCTTGTCAATCGCCAGTTTGTCAATTCCTTATCAATTTGTGACCAATTCATTATTGGTCTATTGTCATTCAACCTTTATCAAGTCGACCATTTTATCAATTTGTCATCTATCTCAATCAATCATCATTTCTCATCAATTTGGATTGATCAATCATTGGTCCTCATTAATTGGTGTCTATCACTTTTATCCTTGGTCAATTATTGATCAATTTATCATTGATCCTTGTCAACCAATATCGACACTTTATCAATTATCAGTTCTCATCATTTAAACATGATCGAATAGACATTATATCAATTCCACCAATCATTCCAATCTTGTCATGACCTAATCAACATCCTTTCATCTCTAACTTTCTCCTAGGGTTTTATGATTTATTCATCTAATCCTATTCACCATTTCCCTTTTTAGTTAAATAAATTTATTTATTTAACCCTAAGTCTCCTCTTGTCACAATTACATATTCATTTGATTGGCTAATTATTCTCCCCTTTGTGAATTAATTAGTGAATGACAATTTATTAATTAGTTTCACCTTTTTTTCTAAATTCCTAATTTCCTAATTTTCCCTCATTTACTAATTTCCTAATTTCTAATTCCCTTTTTTTCAACCTATTTTCCTAATTTTTTCAATTCTAATTTCAAACTAATTTGTTCCTCTCTAGTTGTCCCTATTTTCGTGCTTCGCTTGTCATAGAGTAGAGGCATGAATTGCTCATGCATCATAGTGCTTGACATAGCAACATGTCATAGCACTTAACTTGGAATTTAGTTATTGCACTTTGCATTGAAATATTTCATGATCTATGACATAGAAGGTGTCATAACCTTCTTCTTTCTTGATCATTTTTCTCAATTTTTAAATCAAATTGCCTCCTTAACTCTTTTCATGCTAATTTTCTCATCTCTCCAATCTGCCTATAAATTGGATGCATTTCTTCAATCTTTTCAATCAACCACATCTCAAGTATCTTCATACTGGCTTTCTATCATCTTGCTTCTATCACACTTGCATTTTGTAGGTGATAGCCACAACACATTTGGAGGAGAAAGAAGGACAATGGAGGTCAATTAAATGAGACATTGGTGATGGTTTTCATTTCTTTTGAATGTCTTGTTTTCAATTCTTCTATTGATTGTGATAGGAGTTACTTTCATAGCATTTTAACTTTGTGCTTGGGTAATTTTTTGTGCTTTGAATCTTATGCTCATTTTCCTACCTCACATTTTTTGGTGAACCCGACATTAACACATTAAATTTGATAATTTTGGGAGTCTAATATTTGCATGCAGGTTTTATGTGTGGATTTGTTCTTGCATGTAGGTTTTTGGTGCTAATATGTTGTTGCATGCAGGTTTCAAGTGTTGATTTGTTGTTGCATGTGTGTTTTTTGCACTAATCCATTGTTGCATGCATATTTTTTGATCTAATTTGTTATTCCATGTTGGTTTTATGAGAGGATCTATTGTTCCATGTGGGTTTTATAAAGTCTAAACAATGATTTATGTAGGATTTCTTAACATGCAATGAACAACAATTCTTCACATAGTTTAATTAGAGGGTTTTAATGAACAACAATTCTTCACATAGTCTAATTAGAGGGTTTTAATTAACAATAATTCTTCAGATAGCCTAATTAGGAAGTTTTAATGAACAAAAATTCCTCACATAGGAGGTCAATCAACAATAATCTCTCATTACAATCTACTAAGGGTTTCAAAATGAATCATCACATAGTCTAATGAGGGGACTGAATGAACAATAAATTCTCATTTCAATTCATAAGGTATTAAAATTAACCCCACAATCTTCATCTAGATTTCTAAGTAGGGGTACACATTGGATATTTTATTGATGATTTATGCAACATATTGGCATTCATGGGAAAAAGATTTCATTGAAACTACTAATTTATTTGGTGTAGGACGTAGTCAAATAATTTCATCAAACTAAGTGTTTGGAATTTTAGAATAGTTGCACATTTTGTTTTCTAAGGGTTAATGAATACCATTTATGCTATGTTTTCTTTCATGTTGCTTGTGTGTTTTTACCCTTAGAAGTGGGCCTGTCTCTCAATTTTCTTGGCACTTCGCATAGGCATTAGTGAGAGGGAATGACCCAAAGTGGTGAAAGACTAAGGGCAAGCTCTTCTAAACTAATCTAAATAACTATGTTTGCAATAAAAGTTATAAACAATGGGTGTTGGAATGTCATAGCGATGATTAAATTCACCAGATCTATGCCCACCTGAATGCATGCCCTGACTAAAACCTCTTGTGTTTAGAGACCAAAATCCCTTGATTTTTTTACTCAGGTGTTGTGATAAGTGCATGTCAAAGAAACCTCTCATGTACCCCTCAATTAGAGATAGTAAATTATTAGGAAGTGATGCCCCTTGAATTCAAAGCTTGGTATGCCCGTAGAAGTGAGTGTTGTGGAGGGGAGCCAGTGCTACCAAGCTTCTAACTATCCAGTTGAATATGGCATTTTATGATAAAAGGATTCAATAGATATTGTCCTTGCCAGCCTTAGGAAATTTTATGAAGGTGAATGATTGTTTTGGGTCAAAGTCCAACAAACATTTTGTCTTCTATGTTTGCCAAAAGTTGAATAAAAAACACAAGTGTCACAAAAAGTCATTTTCAAGCAAGTCCAAACATTCTCCAAACCAAATTCAAAACAAGGTTCAAACAAAGGTCCAAATTCTTGTCCAAATATTCATCCAACATTCAAACATGGCTCTTCAAAACATTGGAAATCCTTGTCTCGAAATACATGTCACTTAGGGTAAGACTTTGCATAGCCCAAACTTAGATCTTAGGACATAATCATTACTCTTCATTTTAGTCCATTTAATTTGTAGTGTCCTCATTTTTAACTTAGGTTAAGAATCATTTCCCTAAGTTTTCACTGCATTGTCATACCATATCTAGGTTTTCACTTAGGTCATATTATTGCCTTGCATATCCTTCTCTTGCATTAGATCATATCATTGCAAAGTCCAAAACCACAGGTCTTTCCTTAGGTTGACATTGTCATGCATTTGCATTCATATCCTTGGTTCATATCATTTTACCCTATCATATCATATCCTTAGATCAATTTTATATCATACCATATCCTTAGTTCATATCATATTCTTGGTTCAAATCATACCCTAGGTCTTTGTCATTATCATTGTCCTCTTGCATTTAGTCTCAAAATTAGGTTTTTCCAAACTTCAAAGATTCAAATCTCTAGATTAAACCCCAAGTTGTTGTTGGGGAGTCTTGACCTTGTTTAAAACTTATCTTCTTGTCAAACATCATTTTGTCAAACCTAGCTTAGTATCCACACATATAGGTGAGACATCGTCATTTTGTCCTATTGTCATTTGGTCCTTTGTCCTATTTTCCTTTTAAGGTCTTAGCTTCATTTAAATTTCCCAATGTTGTGTCTTTAGGTTTTCATTCATAAAAAAGTTTGTCCAAATCTTCAAAAGTGAAAAAACATAAGTTGCATTGTCAACCATCTAGGTAGTATTTAGTTGCATACCCTCATCCTTCCAAAAAAAAAACATATGTTGCATTGTTATCCTTTTAGGTTGCATTAGTTTCATACATCAATCTTAAAATCAAAATCCCAAAAAGTATTGTATTGCATAGTGACATACCTATTGCAACAAGGTTTAAGTACAAGAAATCACACAAATCAACATATCAAGCCATGTCTTTTCCAATGGATGATACCCGGTTGAGACAATCACAATTTTATCCAATCCAACAACAAAGAAATATCATACAACCAAACTTCAATCCAAACGTTGGTCCACCTACAAACATGTTACCAGAGTATGGAATCATTCAATTGGGACCACCACCAAATTTTGAACCAATCTTCATACCATTGCAACTAGGACTTGGTAGATCACGCTCAAATCAAACAATCATTCAAAACCAAACCTCAAGTTTTCATCTGAAACATCAAAATCTTAGTTCAAACAAGACTGATCCTAGCCCACATGCAATTTGGTTAGAGAAAATGATGAGAGGAAATCAAATACCACCAATCATAAGAGAATCAAACTTTGACTCAAACTCAAAATCAGAATTGGAATTTGAGTCATACCAACCTTCATATTCTTATGAGACTCAACCTTCACAAATCATATATCCTTCCTACAACTCTAACTTACACATGGTCTAACAAATCCAACCAACACAACCAACGGTGAAATTTAAACAATATGTCCAACTAGCCATACAACCTCAATAAGTGGTTTATCAACAACAAGTTCAATCAACATATAAATGCCAACAACTACAACCAACAATTCAAAAACAAAAGTTGCAACACAAATCAAACTAAATTCTAAACATGTCAGAGCAATTCAACCAAAACCCAATTCAACATCAAAACATGACATCAAATAAAGACCAAATTCTTTCCAAACAAGTTGAAAATCAAAACCCAATCATGTCAAAACCTTGCAAGGATTCAAATGTGCCTCGAAAGAAAGGTAGATCTTTTATACAACTCTTAAATAAAATATTAAGCGATCATTCTGAGAAAGATAAAAATCATATACCTATGTCTAGCAATGGCTTATCCCCTCATAAGAAAATTGAATATCCAGTGGCATCTATCCCTACAACTTTCAAAGTTTCAAAAGAACCTTCCATAACACCCTCATCAAACAATGCACCCAAGGATGAAATTTCCTGAGGGATATCCACAATTGATTGCCAAGCTAATCCAATTCATGATGCACATCCTTGCCATGCTTATAAAATTCTAGACCCAACACCACCATGTGCTTCATTAGCTGTCAAACTTGTTTTAGAGGATTTCATTTGAAGTCCCTTTCCTTCATGTCAAAGCATTGATTCCTTTCCAAAATCCCCCACACATGTTCAAAGTCCAAACCCATGTCAAGAGGATGATTTAGAGCACAAATAAATGAGTCCTAAAACCAATCAGGATCAAGATCATGAAGCTTTATCATTCCCTCCAATCGATGACCAAGATCCCATTTTCCCACACACTCATGATGATTCCCTTATTCTTGTCAACCCTACCCAAAATCCCATTGACATTCCACTACCTGAGAAAGATCAAGATATCCCCTCCATCCTTTCCAATGATCCCATTGAAAGTCAAGAGAATAGCACCTTTAAAGAGGAATCCAATGATCTTCCTCCTTGTTAAGATAAAATTATCCCTTTAGATCCTCCACAAGATTCCTTTGTTCCTCCATCTCCATGTCTTAATCCTCCATGTCTTCCACAGGACCCCATCATCCCTTTAAATCCTCCACAAGATCCATTGTTCCTCCATCTCCATGTCTTAATTCTTCATATACACTCCAAGATTCCATTTCTTTTGATGATCCTATTATTCTCCCCACTCTATCTCATGAAGATCCTATCATTGATCCTAGTCCCCCTCATGATCTTGATCTCCCTAGTGATCTTGATTCCCCTCATGATTCTAATATGTTGGTGCAAGATGTTAAATAACCCCCTACATGCATAATTGGTTCCTCAACTTTGGTCAAGTCTGATCCTCTTCATGATCCCATATCACATCCACTTCATAATAGACTCATGTCTTCTTCCCAAAACAAAGAGTATCCTATGGGTCAAAATATTCATAAAGGTAAAGGGGCATACCTTCACAAGGAATAACCCCTCCTTATTAAAGAGAATATTAATGGTCATGGCCCCAATGACATTCTTCAAGACATTGGTATCCCTCCATCAAAATCCAAACATACACCTAGCCCTTCATCCCTTCCATCCATCTTAGGTCCATCTATCCCTTCGTCCCCTATGTGGGATAAAAAAAGCCACACATCTTTGAGCACCTTCCATCCATCCAAATGAACTCCATTTCATTCCTATCCATCCATGCGTTCCTTTCCTTCTACAAGCAATTTGGATGCCATGCATAAAAGTCATAATTATAGCAATCCACATACAGTCAAGGATCAACATGTCCAGTCTCATTGACATGTCAAAACAAAGTAAAATATGATATAAAAAGAAGAAGAAAATTTCCAAATGGCCACAAAGGCCCACTGAGAAAAAGAAAGAAAAGACAAGATCTATATGGGTTCCTAAATCACTTGTACAAGCAATGCATTCCAAGGAACCACAACATAATGAAAAATAAAAAACCACGTGGATTTCCAAGCGGCTCCTTGAAGCAAAACATTCTAAAGAGAAATCCAACTTGGCATCCAAAATTTCTATTCCTCCATCCAAACCTTTCAAATCTATTCCTTGATCACCTCCTTCATCCATTTTGGGTCCTTATGTCCTACCTATTCCTCCATCAAAACCCCAAAATTCAAAATTCTCTTTTCCTCCATCAGTCCATCACCCCTCAAGGTGTGTATCAATGTTGATCTTGCCAATGTTCCCATCTACTCAAGCCCAAATATTCCACCCCCTCTATTATCCACCACCTCTTTTCCATCCTTTCGTCCCTCTGATCCAATATTTTGCATAAGTCATTTACCTTAGTCCCATTTTATTTCCATGTCGTTATCCTGCCAACATCTTTGCACATGCTTTAATTGGTCATGGTCCACTTTTTTCATAGTTTATATCCAAATGAAAATATGCTTGATTGCTTCTTCCATCCCCTATCCTATGTCGATTTTCTGATAAAAAGTCAAAAATACAAAAGAAAAAAAAAAGAATAAAGAAAAATAATTCACCTTCTTGTGAGAACTTGGCAAACAGGCACCTTGGGCAAGTACCATGATGAACACTTGGCAAACAGGCATCATGTATAATATGTGAACATCTTGCATACCATACTTGGGGGCAATTTTAATTTATGATATCCTATCATATCATATTTCCCTATCATGTCCTATTGTCCTATCATTTGTCATATCCTATCATATCCTTGTCATACCTTCCATTATCTTATTTTGTCCACATTCCCATTTCCACCTTTGAACTTGACAAGGTTGAGGATCTTCATGAATGTCATGCTTCCTATTCATAGATTTTAGTCTATCATAGCTTTTTGTCTTTATCCATTGGCTTATTATAACCTTTCATCCATATTCCTTGGCTTATTGCAACCTTCTGTCACTATCCCTTAGCCTATCACAACCTTTCGTCCATATCCCTTGTCCATTTTTTATCTTTCTTATCTTTTTGCCATCCATACACTCTTTTCCATCCCTTGATCTTGATCTAACATAAGGACATAAAATACAAAACATGGTTTCAATAACCTCTTGACATGTCCCTCATGGCCTACCATTACTTTATATTGTCATAGCCAGTCCCTTATCCCATCGCGCGATAGGCCTTGGAAATTGCATCTATCATGTCTCCTTCATAAATGGCCTTCATCTTCTATCTATCCACCAACATTTTAGTAAGCTTATTTATCCATTTTTCATACACCTTGCCTTGCCAGACACTAGGGGCAAAATCATAAAAAACCTAAAAAAATCAAATAAAGTCCTGAAAAAATTCAAAAAACATCCATAAAATGTCTTGAAAGAACCAAAAAAATTGGAAATGTCTTGAAATAAAATAAAAAATTGTAAAATGCCATGAAAAAAGTACAAAAGAATCTAAAAAGTTAAAAAACTAAAAAATTAGAAAACATCAAAAATCCAAAACACAATCGCTTTTGTTCATTTTGCCAATAAACTGTCCCTTTTGTGCATAGACAGACATTTGAGTAGACGTCAAATGGAAACATGATAAAAATTGCACCTTAACGAAATCACGTATTAACAGATGAACTATTCAACAAACCAAGATTTCAAACTTGTTGAAGTTTTCATATCAATCAAAATGATATGAATATTATTAGTCCTTTGCCAACCATTATCATGGGTCTTATACAGGGTGTGGTATACTCAAAACTAGATATTGTCCTATCTTAGACGGGGTATTGCATTTCCTAAAACCAGATAACATGGTTGTCCTTTCATCTTATCAACACTATCACTTTGGCAACGAAAATCAAAATGTTTGTTTGACTTGTTTGAATTGGCGAGTCTTATTTTTCTTTGATTTATCTTTGATCATGTTCCTATGTCACTGAGTGATTTAGAGTGACCGGGATGGCTCATGGTCCTTTTTTATTTTTGTCTTCTATTTGTGGAGTGTTTCTAGCATTCTGGGACATGTATAGTTTGGGTGTCAGTGATAAGTACATTCGCTCTGTGAATGCCGCACATACCTAAACCCTTGACACATGTAATGTCTTAGGTTGCTTTTGAATCATTCCTTGTCTGTGATGTGTCTAATTTATGCAAAGGGATTGCATTATCGTCATGGCCTTCATTGCCATGGTGCACTGCATCCATTTTGCCATATTAAATAAAGGTTCTCACCTACTTTTTGTGCATTTGTGAAATTTTTTTTTTCTTCACCATTAACTGTTGTTCATCTAATTTCTTCTTATTAACATTTCTTTCGTCAGTCCTTGAAGTCATCTTGGTCTAGTCCTAGCATTATTTTTGACAAATCGGCCTCTTTTCTTGCTTTTTTTGACCAATTCCTGGAGGGGGCATACATATATCCTAGTTATTGTCTGGGGCATATTTATTGTTCTTTGAAACAACACTCAAAATCACATTGTCTCAAAGAGGGGCAAAATGTAGGCATTTAAAAATGGTCAATGCTTGCGGTGCCATACTCTAACATGTCCGCGTGACCTTATTTTAGGTTTTTTTGATCTTATTAACATTTCTTCTATGTCACATACTTGATCTTCATCATTTGTTGATATCTTATTATTCCTCTCCATTTCTTCCTCTTTCGATTGTGTTTCTCACATTTTCAATTAGGTCTTGTCAATATCATCATGACTTTCAATATTTGATTGTTATTAATCTTTATCGTATCAATTGGATATTGTCAACCCCTTGCCATGTCGAATTAGGACTTTTTTCCTCAATATTTATCATTGTCAATCATTTTATCACGTCCCTTAGACATCGCCAACCATTTCTTGATGTCGAATTAAGGTTTTGTCCTTGATCTTTGTCATCTTCAACCAATCTTCGATCTATTATCAGTCATTATGGATCATTTTGCATCCTTGTAAATCATCAATTTGTCATCCTTATCAATTTGCGACTGATTCATCATTGGTCTATTGTCATTTGACCTTTATCAAGTCGACCATTTTATCAATGTTTGATCAATTTGTCATCGACCTCAATCAATCATCATTTCTCATCAATTTGGACTGATCAGTCATTGGTCCTCATTAATTAGTGCCTATCACTTTTATCCTTGGTCAATTATTGATCAATTTGTCATTGATCCTTGTCAACCAATATCGACACTTTATCAATTATCAGTTCTCATTATTTAACCATGATCAAATTGACATTATATCAATTGCATCAATTATTCTAATCTTGTCATGACCTAATCAACATCCTTTCATCTCTAATTTTCTCCTATGGTTTTATGATTTATTCATTCATCATTTCCCTTTTAGGTTAAATAAATTTATTTATTTAACCCTAAGTCTCCTCTTGTCACAATTAAATATTCATTTAATTGGCTAATTATTCTCCCCTTTGTGAATTAATTAGTGAATGATAATTTATTAATTAATTTCACCTTTTTTCCTAATTTCCTAATTTTCCCTCATTTACTAATTTCCTAATTTCTAATTCCCTTTTTTTCCACCTATTTTCCTAATTTTTCCAATTCTAATTTTCAACTAATTTATTCCTCTCTAGTTGTCCCTATTTTCGTGCTTCCTTGTCATAGAGTGGAGGCATTAATTTCTCACACGTCATAGTGCTTGAGATAGAAACATGTCATAGTGCTTAACTTGACATTTATTCCTTGCACTTTGCATTGGAAAGGTGTCATTATTTATGACATAGAAGGTGTCATAACCTTCTTCTTTCAATCCTTTTTCTCAAATTTTTGAATCAAATTGCCTCCTTAACTCTTTTCATGTTAATTTTCTCATCTCTCCAATTTTCCTATAGATTGGATGCATTTCTTCAATCTTTTCAATCAACCAAATATCAAGTATCCTCACAGTGACGATTTTTCTATCATCTTGCTTCTATCATACTTGCAATTTGTAGGTAATAGCCACAACACATTTGGAGAAGAAATAAGGACAATGGAGGTCAATTGAAGGAGACATTTGTGATGGTTTTCATTTCTTTTGAATGTCTTATTTTCAATTCTTCTATTGATTGTGATAGAAGTTACTTTCATATCATTTAGTTTTGTGGTTAGCTAATTGTTTGTGCTTTGAATCTTATGCTCATTTTCCTACCTCACAACTACTAATGAAGGTGTGACTGATGAGGAGTTTGAGAAAGTGAATTTTGAAGATGAATTTGTTTTCATTTCTATCAAGGAGGATGATTCAGTATCTTTTGATTCTACAAGTTGTATTGTTGAAGAGAAATCTTTGGTTGCTAAGATCGATGAGAACCATGAATGGGTGATTGATAGTGGTTGTTCACATCATATGATAGGTGATAAAGGTAAATTTTTGAGTATGGAGAAGTATGATGGTGATGTAGTAAGATTTCGAGATAACAAAGCTTGTGTAATCCATGGTAGAGGTTTTATTTGTTTTGATGGTAAGCATAATACTGATGATGTTTATATGTTTAAGGTTTGAAGCATAATATTTTGAGTGTTGGATAGATGGTTGATAAGGGATATGATTTGCGATTTAAGAATGGGAAATGTAAGATCTT
Source organism: Cryptomeria japonica (assembly GCF_030272615.1). Lineage (NCBI taxonomy): Eukaryota > Viridiplantae > Streptophyta > Pinopsida > Cupressales > Cupressaceae > Cryptomeria > Cryptomeria japonica. The sequence goes on from NC_081415.1 coordinate 284,283,244, forward strand.
GAATAGCTTCGATATAGAGATTGCATTAGGTACTAAGACTAAAAGTAATATCTTTCATCTAAATGCTAGTGAGAAATGTTGCTTGATTGCTCTGATTGATTAGAGTTGGTTGTGGCATAGGATAATGTCTCATTTTAATTTTGACTACATGATTAAGATAAGTTCTACTCAAGTTGTTAGAGTTTTTTCTAAGATAGTAAAGCCTACTAATCCAGTATGTAAAGATTGTAAATTGGGAAAGAAAACAAGAATTTCATTCAAGAGAAAATTGTATTCATGTAATGGATTGTTAGATCTTGTACATATTGATTTATGTGGACCGTCTAGAATGAGAAGCTTGCAGGGTGGTGAATACTTTATGTTGCTACTTGATGACTATTCTAGGATGATGTGGGTCACTTTTCTAAGGGAAAAATTTGAAGCACTGGAGAAGTTCAAAATATTCAAGGCTAAAGTGGAGATAGAGATTGGATTGAAGCTCAAGTGCCTGAGGTTTCACAAAGGTGGATAATTCACCTTCGATGAGTTTAATTCCTTTTGTGAAAAGCATGGAATTAGGAGACAATTATCTACTTTGAGAACCCTTCAACATAATGGATTTGTTGAAAGGAAGAACAAAACTGTTTTAGATTCTATTAAAATTATGTTGATTGGAAGAAATGTTTTGCATATCTATTGGAGAGAACTTGTTAGCACTATTGTATACACATTCAACCGAGTGCATATAAAAGGTGATTCTGATAAGACCCCTTATGAGCTATGGTTTGGTCATATTCCTATAGTTAGATATTTCAAAATCTTTGGAAGAAAATGTTATATCAAAAGAGATGAGGATATAGGAAAGTTTGATGCAAGATGTGATGAAGGAATATTTTTGGGATGTTCTACTAAGAGAAAAGCCTATCGGTGTTACAAAAAGAGACTGAGAAAGATAGTGGAAATTGCAAATGTGAAGGTAGATGAGATTCATGAAAAGAAAATTAGAGCATGCAGATATGAGTCTGATGATTAGGATGTTACTTCAAAGCAAGTGCAGACTCCAAGCATGAATCTAAGTGATCTGGAAGAGATAGTAATTCAAGATACTATTGCCGCTGAACAAGTTCAAGAGCCTTAAAATCAGAATAATCAGAAGACCCCAAGGTATTTAAGATTAAATAATTTAGAAAATCAAATTATTGGTGATAAAAATAAAGGTGTGATGATTAGGAGAAGGATTGTTGCTAAAGAGACATGTTTGATTTCCCAGAATAATGAACAGTAACTTGAAATGCAAATCATAATCATGAGAGATGATTTGGCCATTGCAAATGAGTACAAAGACAAGTTCAATCAATTCTTCTATTGATTGTGATAGGAGTTACTTTCATAGAATTTAGTTTTGTGGTTGGCTAATTGTGTGTGCTTTGAATCTTATGCTCATTTTCCTACCTCATAGGTATTGATGAAGGTGTGATTGGTGAGGAATCTGAGAAAGTGAATTATGAAGATAAATTTGTGTTCAATTCTATCAAGGAGGATGATCCCGTATCTGCTAATTCTACAAGTTGTATTGTTGAAGAGAAAGTTTTGGCTGCTAAGATTGATGACAACAATGAATATATGATTGACAGTGGTTGTTCACATCATATGACAGGAGATAAAGGTAAATTTTTTAATATGGAGAAATATGATGGCGGTGTAGTAATATTTGGAGATAAAAAAGCTTGTATAATCCATGGTAGAGGTTCTATTTCTTTTGATGGTAAGCATAATACTGATGATGTTTATATTGTGAAGGTTTGAAGCATAATATTTTGAGTGTTGGATAGATGGTCGATAAGGGATATGATTTGCAATTTAAGAATGGGAAATATAAGATCTTGAATAGCTTCAGTATAGAGATTGCATTAGGTACTAAGACTTAAAGTAATATCTTTCATCTAAATGCTAGTGAGAAAAGTTGTTTGATTGCTCAAATTGATGAGAGTTGGTTGTGGCATACGAGAATGTGTCATATTAATTTTGATGGAATGATTAATATAATTTCTACTCAAGTTGTTAGAGATTTGCCTAAGGTAGTAAATCCTACTAATCCAGTATGTAAAGAATATCAATTGGGAAAGTAAACAATAATTTCATTCAAGATCAAATTGTATTCATGTAACTAATTGTTAGATCTTATGCATAGTGATTTATGTGGACCGTCTAGAGTGATAAGCTTGTAGGGTGACATATACTTTATGTTGCTGCTTGATGACTATTCTAGGATGATGTGGGTCACTTTTCTAAGGGAAAAATTTGAAGCACTGGAGAAGTTAAAAATATTCAAGGCTAAAGTGGAGACAGAGACTAGATTGAAGCTGAAGTGCCTGAGGTCTCACAGAGGTAGAGAATTCACCTCTGGTGAGTTTAATTCCTTTTGTGATGAGCATGGAATCAAAGAACAATTTTCTGCTCCGAGAACCCTTCAACAGAATGGATTTGTTGAAAGGAAGAACAAAACTATTTTAGATGTTGTTAAAACTATGTTGATTGAAAGAAATGCTATGCATATATATTGGAGAGAATTTGTTAGCTTTGTTGTATACACATTCAACTAGGTGCATATAAAAGGTGACTCCGATAAGACCCCTTATGAGCTATGGTTTGGTCATATTCCTATAGTTGGATATAGGAAAGTTTGATGCAAGATGTGATGAAGGAATATTTTTAGGATATTCTACTAAGAGCAAAGCCTATCGGTGTTACAACAAGAGACTGAGAAAGATAGTTGAAAGTGCAAATGTGAAGGTAGATGAGAATCATGAAAAGAAAATTAGAGCATGGAGATATGAGTTTGATGATCAGGATGTTAATTCAAAGCAAGTGCAGGCTCCAAGCATGAAGCAGAGTGATCCAGAAGAGATAGTAATTCAATATTCCATTACCGGTGAACAAGTTCAAGAGCCTGAAAATCAGAATAATTAGAAGACCTCAAGGTATGTAAGTAATTCAGAAAATCAGATTATTGGTGATAAAAATAAAGGTGTGATGACTAGGAGAAGGATTGTTGCTGAAGAGACATGTTTGATTTCCTATAATAATGAGCAGTAACTTGAAAGACAAATCATAATCACGAGAGAGAATTTGGCGATTGCAAATGAGTACAAAGACAACTTCAATCAATTATTCTATTTATTGTGATGGGAGTTACTTTCATAGAATTTAGTTTTGTGGTATGCTAACATTTTCCTACCTCACAACTACTGATGAAGGTGTGAATACTGAGGAGTTTGAGAAAGTGAATTCTGAAGATGAATTTGTGTTCATTTCTATCAAGGAGGATGATTCGGTATCTGTTGATTTTACAAGTTGTATTGTTGAAGAGAAAGCTTTGGCTGCTAAGATTGATGGCAACAATGAATGGGTGATTGATAATGGTTGTTCACATCATATGATAGGTGATAAAGGTAAATTTTTTAATATGGAAAAGTATGATGGGGGTGTATTAAGATTTGGAGATAACAAAGCTTGTGTAATCCGTGGTAGAGGTTCTATTTCTTTTGATGGTAAGCATAATACTGATGATGTTTATATGTTGAAGGTTTGAAGAATAATCTTTTGAGTGTTGGATAGATAGTTGATAAGGGATATAATTTGCAATTTAAGAATGGGAAATATAAGATCTTGAATAGATTCAGTATAGAGATTGCATTAGGTACTACGACTAAAAATAATATCTTTCATCTAAATGATGGTGAGAAAAGTTGTTTGATTGCTCAAATTGATGAGAGTTGGTTGTGGCGTAGGAGAATGTTTCATATTAATTTTGATGGAAGGATTAAGATAAGTTCTACTCAAGTTGTTAGAGATTTTTCTAAGATAGTAAAGCCTACTAATCCAATATGTAAAGAATGTCAATTGGGAAACCAAACAATAATTTCATTCAAGATAAAATTGTATTCATGTAATGAATTGTTAGATCTTGTGCATATTGATTTATGTGGACTGTCTAGAGTGAGAAGCTTGCAAGGTGATAGATACTTTATGTTGCTGCTTGATGACTATTCTAGGATGATGTGGGTCACTTTTCTAAGGGAGAAAATTGAAGCACTGGAGAAGTTCAAAATATTCAAGGCTAAAGTGGAGACAAATACTGGATTGAAGCTGAAGTGCCCGAGGTCTCACATAGGTGGAGAATTCACCTCTGGTGAGTTTAATTTCTTTTGTGAAAAGCATAGAATTAGGAGACAATTATCTGCTCTGAGAACCCTTCAACATAATGGATTTGTTGAAAGGAAGAACAAAATTGTTTTAGATGTTGTTAAAACTATGTTGATTGAAAGAAATGTTCTGCATATCTATTGGAGAGAAGTTGTTAGCACTATTGTATACACATTCAATCAGGTGCATATAAAAGGTGATTCCGATAAGACCCCTTATGAGTTATGGTTTGGTCATATTCCTACAGCTAGATATTTTAAAATCTTTCGAAGCAAATGTTATATCAAAAGAGATGAGGATATAGGAAAGTTTGATGCAAGATATGATGAAAAAATCTTTTTGGGATATTGTACTGAGAGCAAAACCTATCGGTGTTACAAAAAGAGACTGAGTAAGATAGTGGCAAGTGCAAATGTGAAGGTAGATGAGAATAATAAAAAATAAATTAGAGCATGCAGATATGAGTATAATGATCAGGATGTTACTTCAAAGCAAGTGCAGACTCCAAGCATGAAGGAGAGTGATCTGGAAGAGATAGTAATTCAAGATGCTATTGCCGGTGAACATGTTAAAGAGCCTAAAATTCAAAATAATCAGAAGACCCTGAGGTATGTAAGATTAAATAATTCAGAAAATCAAATTATTGGTGATAAAAAAAAAGTGTGATGACTAGGAGAAGGATTGTTGCTGAAGAGACATGTTTGATTTCTAAAATTGAGCCTAAAGATTATGTTGAATCTTGTGTTGGATATCATTGGCATATGATAAACTAGCATGTTGATATGATGATAATGTATGTTGTCATTGATGTCAAATAAGTGTAAGTGAACTGATGTGTAGATTGGAAGAAGTTGGTGAACCGGTATGAAGAGGTATGAGGAGATGCAGTGACCGGTATTGAGGTTTCACTAAGAGTGATTACTGGCTGGTAATCTCAGCTCTAGGGTTATCAGTTTGGCAATCCATCTTGTGTGATGCAACCGATGATACTCTATGATGAGTTAGCTAAGAGATGTGAATGAGACCGAGGTGCCACATCAGCTTTGTGCGAGTGAAGGATTTTCTTGAGGATCTTGCATGAGAAGATTGACCACGTTTGGAGTCTACCTCGGGAATGATCATTCTTCTTAGTGGTATGAGAAGAGAGCATGATGGGTTACTAATTCCCATGTGTGGTGATGAATGAACAATGCGGATTGTCTTGTGATCTATTTGAAACTGTAATGCTCTATGCAATGTGTTTGGACGGTCAGGATTGGACCACCTGTGTTGTAAACCTAAGATGTTTAGGGTTTAGGGTTTATGTTACCGACCTAACTGTTGCCTATAAGGTCGATGATGTTTGTTGTTGTAAAGTTGTTGGCAAATGTTGTGTGTGTGTGTATCCGAGTGAATAGATACTTGATACTTGCCAGACCAGTAAGAGGGAAATTGCAAAGTGTAATTGCAGAGTAGAGGATATGAAAAGGATCTGCCTTGGCATGTAGTGCTATTATCAAATTAGAGTTTTACCTGTTGTCTTCTAATCATTTCAATAGTTGGAAAATCCCTTTACTGGGTAGCTCTAACAAGCTTATTGTAAAACCAGTAACCAGGTGACTCAAGATCATTGAGTTATTTTAAATCCTCTAGTGAGGTAACCTTTAACATGGTTTCAACCTTTAACAGGGTATATAGCCATCCCTTAACTGGGTGATCTTTAATAGGATTTGTTCCTAACAGAACCTTATTGTAAAGTCTTTAACCGGACTAGGCTCCTAACAGGGTGAGCTTCAAAAGAGTTCAAAACAAGTTTGTGGGTATTCATCCCCACCGTGGTTTTTCCCATTTGGGTTTCCACGTGAAAAATCTATGTGTTATGTGTTATGCATTTTTCATGTGATGCTTATGAATGATCTAGTTGAAATATTATGCATGTAGAGTCAATAGGTTATGATATTACTTGCATACCACATGTATATGTTTATGGGTGAAGTTGATGTAGTGTATTGATCGTATTTGGAGTATTCAGACTCATTAGCTTATGGTGTCTGGTATCTTACTATGTTTAACCAGTATTGTTGTGGTTAAGTTTAGTAATGATGACAACCAGTTGGTATTGTTTCAACTAGAAGAGTTGTTGAGAAAGTTTTATATGTACTGATTCACCCCCCTCGTCTCAGTAATGGTTAGGGTATCCGCTGTTCATCATCATTCATCTGCTTGTAAAGATGAAAATTGGATAAAAGTTATGGAAGAAGAGTTAGATCAGATTGAGAAGAGAAAAACATGGGATTTTGTTCGGAGACCAAAGGACAAGAATGTGATTGGTACTATAGACACGTAAAATTGCCTTGTCTAATTAAATAAATATTTTATTTATTTAATTATTTTATCCCAAGTCTTCTATTAATAAAATAAATTCTTATTTATTTAATTAGTTAATTAATCCTCTTCTAAGTCTTTCCTCATTTAAATAAATACTTTAATTTATTTAAATTGTTCTTTTCCTAAATTAAATAAATATTTTATTTATTTAATTGATCCTACTTTCTCTATTAGTTAAATAAATCTTTATTTATTTAATTAATTCATAAACATTTTCCTTATATGACACATGCCATTTATCTTTTAATTTTCCTCTACCTACCCTTTTACTATTTTTATTATTTCTTCTATTTACCCTTTAATCCTAGCTGACCATTTATCCTCTTCACCTTTTAATTGTATCCCTCCATTTTCTAAAGTGTCTTCTATATAAGAGGATACTCTCCTTCATTATAAACCCTAATCAATCCAGCTAGCTAATCAATGTGTCTAAACACTCATATGCAATCAAGCCTTCTTGTGATCAAGCTATCAACCACATTATGTTCTTTGTTGAGCTCTTGTGCACACATAAAATATGAGAGCAAATATATCAAACAAGATCAACAAAGATAGGAGACAATGGAGATTGAAACCCTACTTGACATGTGAATTGTAATATCGCTTTATTTTGTTCATTTGCATGATCTCATGTATCTCTATTAGTATTGGTGAATGTTTCATTGTAGGACCTAGATTGTTCATGTTTGGATCTTTATGGTTTTACAGTAGTTTATCATCATCACTTTTCGTCGTATACATTTTCGCACTCCCGGTGGGATATGGATTTTTGTTAGATCTATTAGTTTTTTGCAGGTTTTTCTAACCCTATATTGTTGTTTTATGAAACAATTTGGAGAATAACCTTGTGTAGCTAGGGTTTTGGACACAAGATTAAAATTTCAGAGGGATTTGATCAGATCTCACAAACGGCTTGAAATTTTTACATAATTTTTTTTTTGAAGGTTGGGAATAGTATTCGTAGTGTTCAACTAGAAATTCAGTTTTTTTGGAGCATATTTGAATTTTATATGTTTTTTCATAAAAAAATGTTTTTGGGAGCAAATTAGCAATTTTTTTTGTATTTTCTTACATTTCTAGAAAGGTCACAAAATTCTACAGGGGATCTTATTTTTTGTGATTTTAATTTTGATCTAAAATTATTCGTAAAAAATCATATCTTTAAAAATTAGGGTTTTACAATGTTTTGATAATATCTCACAAACTCCTTGGAATTTCTTTTGGCAGGTTGGTAATGGTATGATGAGTTTCCAGTACAAAATTTAGATTTTTTGGATAAATTTTAAATTTTTTATGATTTTTCATAAAAATTTTTTTTTTGGAGTAAATTAGTGAACTTTTTGGATTTTCTTACATTTCTGGAAAGTTCTCAGAATTCTATAGAGGATTTTTTTTTTTATGATATTAATTTTGATGTAAAATAATTCGTGAAAAATCATATCTTTAAAATTTAGGGGTTTGCAATGTTTTAATCATATCTCACAAACTACTAGGAATTTTTATAGGAATTTTTTTTGTAGGTTTCAAATGGTATCATGAGTTCTCAATCAAAATTCAGATTTTTTGGATCAATTTAATTTTTTTATGATTCTTCATAAAAAAAATAATTTTTTGGGAGCAAATTAGCAGTTTTTTGGGATTTTCTTACATTTTTGGAAATGTCTTGAAATTCTGCAGGTGGTATGTTATTGATGTTTTTAATTTTGATGCGAAAGAATCCATGGAAAATTAGAACTTTGGATTTGTTAAAAAACATATTATCGAAGGCCCCCTTTCACATATGGATTTGGATTTCTAAAATTTACCTAACTAGTGTGCTTTCGGGTGGGGGTAATCTATCTAAACTGCTAATCATTTGTTGCAGGGGTAATCTAGGTGTGTGTCTTTGGATTTTAGTCTAATTAGGGTCACATATCTTTTTCATTTGGGGTTAAAGAACTTGTTCAAGAAGTGTTCGATCCTCTTATCACATTTTATGTTTATAACCCGAGAATTGATAACAAAAGTATCCTCTCCCCTTGCCTTCCATTGGACCTTGGGTGTAAGAGAAATTATTATCATCTTCTATTTAGGTAGGAGGGCCTATCTCCTGAGTAGCCCATAAGGCCAAGTGAGAGGGAACGACCCAAGTGGTAACATGCTAAAGCCAAGCTCTTTCAAACCACTATAAATAAAAGTGTTTGTGATGAAATTTGCAAGCAATGAGTGTTGCATGCTGTCGTAATGGCATTATGACTCCCTCAGTATCCATGTGACACATAAAACCTTATGGAGAATAACCTCTACAAGACTGGGAGGCCTTCCTTAATGGAGTGTAACACATTGTTGATTATGACCACTCAAACAAATGCCCTTACTAAAAACCCCTTTGTTTTAGAAGCCAAATACCTTCTAGTTGTTAGTACAGGAGGTCGGACCTCTGATGTCATATCACATTCTTATGGTTCTTAGTAGAGATATAAAGTTCACCATGGGGAGTTTTCATGGGAATTGGTGCTTGGTTGCCCCGGAGAAGTGAGTGTCATGGAGTGGAGCCAGTGGGGTCAAGCATCTAAGTATCCACTTTGAATAAGTGTAGTTGGGAAACCAAGTGAGATCCAACAACTATTGTCCTGGTTAGCCTTAGGATTTATGCTTGCATATTTTTATTTCAAATCAGACAAACACCTTCAGACATTGCATCTTCATTGTTTGTTGTGTTTTCTTGTCACTAAAAGTCAAAACATTGAGATTTGGTCACATTCACCAACTTCACAATTGGACATAATTTCAAAACATTTTCAAAATCACATCCATGTCATCTTAAACTGTGTTTGTTTTCACTATAACAATGTCTCTGATCAGAAATCATGTCTGGGTTTACTTAAAATACGTTTGTGTTCATAACTAAGAAATTTCAAAATATTTTTCAAGAGAAAAAAGACTTAAGTTTTTAGATTCAAGGAGCTTCTAAGGCTGCTTCCTATAGGGCTTCATCATTTTTAGTCAACCAGTATTGGTTACATATTCATCCATCATTTCCCTTCATTTGCAAGACATTTTCCAAAATAGAGTCAAAAGGTTCCTTTATTGTCATCATCATATCTTGCAAACTTACTACAACATATCACTAAGTGGTTCCCGCATTAGATCTATCATCTTAGGGTCCCATTTGGTCATCTTTAGTCAAGGTCAACATACCTCATCAAGAGATCTATCATCTCTTTGGAAGCCACACCTTGCTTTAGATCACACATATCTTGAACCTACACTTTTGGACATTGCAAGACAACCCTAGATTCTTGTCATCTCATATCCTTTCTTATTATTCCACACTCTTCACATTTTCTTCCATTCCTCATTCAAGGTCAAGTTCATGGTTGAAACCCATTCCCAAAACTCTTAAAGAGAAGCCAAAGAAGCTCTAAGATCTCTCAACATCAGTACCTATGAGTTTGATGGAGATGAATTTTACAACCCATTTGACAATCGCAGTAATATACTAGACAATGACAGTGAGAACAACAATGATAATGAAATGTATCTATTATTGCCACTGACATTGAAGAGAACAACATAGAGCCAAGGTTTAATAGATTGGCTGAAGAAATCATGAGAGGAGATAGACAATACTTTTCTCAAGTCATGGCACAAAGTGGGATAAAGCTACCTCATGATTTTTATGTGTCATAAATTATAGAAGAGGACCCTAATCAAGGAAATAAAACAAATGCAAATCCTAGAGGATCTAATGGTGGTAATAGCAGAGAGAATTTTGTGCCTGAGTCACCTTCATCCTTATTTCAAAAACCAAAAGTTCCCAATACCTATGCTCATGCCAATTTTACTAGGAACTCTCATGAACAACCCCACACTCATCCTTTCCCATGGAGAAGAACTACCACTACACATGCTCATGATGATACCCAATATCATACCAATGCATACAATTACACCCAAGTGAACATTCAAAATTATGATATGAGGAGACCCCATGTCAGATTTGGGGGTAATACTCAAGATCACTTGTACGATACCTCCTATCATCATGGTCATGACATGTATTGACCTAGACCTAGTGCTCCTCACTACAATACCATACCAAGTGGTCCATATGCAAGATACAACTATGTCCCTTCTCCATATGAATACATTTATGATCAATACCATCCATATATGCATTATATCCCTCCTCCTCCACCCAGTAGCTTAGGGATGAGACTAGCTCAAAGAGAAAAGACACCACCCAAGAATGACTTGCAACAAAAAATCAAGGATTTACAAAATCAAATGGAAGACATCAATACACCAAAGCATCTGTACATAATGAATGATATATATCCTTAGCCATTTGATAGAAGCATTCCAATGCCTCCATTTCCTCCACATTTTGTGACACCAAAATTTGACAAGTATAGAGGCAAAGGGGGTCCTAAGGAACACATAAGACAACTTTTCACAACTTTCATTGATGTAGCATGAGAAGAAACATACTTGATAAGATTGTTCCCACAAACTTTAGGTGGACAAGCTATGGAATAGTTCTCCCAACTTCCACCTGGAATCAAATCGTGGAGTGATCTAGCAGAGGCTTTCATACAACACTTCTCATATAACATCGAAACAGATGTGTTGGTAACTACCTTGTGCAATACTAAGAATAAAAATGGGGAATCTTTTGCTTCATTTTTACAATAATGGCGAGGTATTTCTAGTTGATGCTCTTGTGATATCCCATAAAAACAAATGGTAGAAATTTTCACTCAAAATGTCATCAAGGATATTAGATATGAGCTAAGAAAAGATTCTTTGTCCACCTTCAAAGAGGACATTGAAAAAGGATTGGCAATAGAGAAAGTCCTTATTGAACATGGTGTAATTGATATATTCAAAGATAACAATGAAGAATAAAATGGGAAAGACAAACCCCACTTTTGGAACAAGAATAAGAACATAGATAATTATGAGGTAGTAGATGTAAATGTTGTAAAACCAAAAGTAACTTTCCCCGATGCAAGTTCATCTGATACAAGCAATCAAGTGAACACTCAAAGACCATCAAAGCCCCCAAAAAAATACACTCCATTGGGAGAGCCAATTGAGACAACATTCAAGAAATTGGTTGCAAATAAGCTCTTAACACTACCAGATAATTCATCTTATGAACCAAAAGTAAAACCTCCATGGTGGAATAATGATGAGTATTGTGAGTATCACAAGAGCAAAGGACACACAACTGGCAATAGTCACAGATTGAACAATGTTATATAATATCTCATTGACAAGGGTGACAAAGAAGTTGATGGTCATACCTCCAATGAAGAACATGTGATGTTTAAGGAGCCATTCCCTAAACATGATAAAGGAAAATCCAAAACAAATAATCAAGCCAACTATGCTAAGATGTCCTATGATTATGAATCACTCATTAACCACATTTCAGTGGATAATTATGTTTCTACCATTATCATAAAGGACAAAACTCTTGAAGGTTCTACCCAAAGGAGTAAGTTTGTTTTAAAAGGCATTGGACCATCTTCTTCATCCTCCAAAAATGAAACCTCTGAATGTAATGTCACAAACCGTCGAGGTAAATTCACCTTGAAAGGTGATCCATCTAAGACCACAAATTCATCATCTACCAAGAATGAGTATGACCTTGTAGAGAAATTAGGGAAGACACCTGTCCTCATTTCCATCCTTGAGATTTTGTGTATATCCCCTTCACATAAGGCCATTCTTGACAAAGCATTGAAAGAGACCTCAGTACCCACTGATTTGAATGTGGACCAGTTTCAAGCCATGGTGGGATACCTTTCCATTCCATATTGCATTACATTCATAGAAGCTGATGATGTCTCCATATGCCAACCACACAATGCAACCCTCTACATTGACGCCTTTCTTCACAAAAACTATATCAAACAATTCTTGATAGATGGAGGAGCAGGTTTGAATATTTGTACATTGAACACTATTAAACAATTGGGATATTTTGAACAAGCTATGAATTCAAATAAAAAGATCACCATTAAAGCATATGATGATGAAGAATTCTCATCCAAGGGAACAATCACCTTACCTTTAAGAATTGGGCCAATCACGAGGGATGTGGTTTATCAAGTCCTTGATTTGGATCTCACATACAACATACTTTTGCGACGTACGTGGATTCATGAAATGAGAGCAGTACCATCAACATATCATAAATGTATCAAAATCCCTTATGATGGAGTTGAAGTTACAATAAGAGGAGATCCAAATCCATTCATGTATTGTAATAACCCATGACCAGGATCATAAATAATAATTCTAATCAATAGAGAAGTGACTCCATCATCAACATATGTGGATCCTGAATCATTAAAACCTTCAACATCAAAACAAGCAGAGCTCAAAGAAAAATTCAAGGTTAAAGACATTGGATTTGGTGAGTATATCTTTCATGTTGATCAACTCCCACTATTTCCTAAGACATTTAGTCAATAATAACAACCTACAAACAATTTTTAATATCAAGGAATTGGGTGTGAACCACCTAGTGTTATGGCTACTAAGTCTGAATGCAAATCTCCTCTTGTAGTGCAAGCAACTCTTGATATTAATAGTCCTAAGAGTGGTTCCAACAAATAATCTATTGAATATATTGCGAACACTCTTGAGAATTCCTATAGCCTTACCATTTCATCCACTCATTCTATTTCTACTCCTCTCTTAGACTTGGATCAACAAGAATCACAAAAGCCCTTACTAATTGGGGATAAAAAATCAAGCCTTGAAAATAAAAATCTAAAAGTAAAAAATAAAGAAAAGTCCTATAGTTCAAATCAAAATCAAAAGCTATTGGACTCTGCAAAAATCAAAGTCAAGGGTAAAAATCCTATGAAGAAAAAAGAACAAGAGTTGATCCCCCCTAATATTAAAATAACGGGGGGCAAAAGTTATAATATTTCAAGTCTTGTTGATCCTAATTCTCCATCATGCCATCTTAATTTCACTTCTTTTTGCAATCACAAGCCTTCATCACTCATCCACTTATTCCACACATCCATCCTTTTTTGGCGATATATCACATCAATGGACCTTTAATTGAACTTCCTCAAAGGAATTTGTTATCAAGGATGCACAAACTTCTTTAGGTGACACACATATGGGCCTACGTAGTTCACACATTAGTAATTCTACCTTTGTTATTTTATCAAGGAGGACAATCAAGGGAGCAACATATCATTTAGTCAAGGAACAATGCAGCTACAATAATAAGGTAAAGCCTCGCACATTTGAGGTGGGTGACTTAGTTCTCAGAGAAAATCCTAAAAAATCAACAGGACAGAGAGAAGAAGGGCAAGTTCAAACCAAATTGGCCTAGTCCTTACATCATCACAATAATCTATGGATCTATGGATCAACTGCATATTAGCTCTCAACACCAGATGGAGAACCTTTGAAGGATCATATCCATAGCATGCACTTTAGAGGTTTTATACATAGTTTTTCAGAATATCCCATTGTCAAAAATACAAAAAAAATATAAAAAATATAAAAAATACAAAAAAATTAAAATAAAAATAGAAAAATCGTTACTTGGTGAAAACTCGGCAAACAGGTGCCTTGTGACTGAAAAAAATTGAAAAATAAAAAAAGTAAAGAGAGATAAATCCGTCCAACGGTGAAAACCACTTCGGTGGCACCTTGGGCAAGTACCATGGTGAAAATTGGGTTACCAACGCCATGTGTAGAGACATTTCTCCTCTCTCCTTCAGGATTCAATCTCATCATTTCATTTTGCACACACTCAAAACCTATCCATCCACAACAAATTTACCCATTCCCATCATGTCTCATTATTGATCTACCTAAGATTGGTTAGCCATTCATAATAAACCTCCCTTTTCACCCTTTCCTCCATAATAAATCAGGTCCAATCTACAACTGGGGCAAAATCCAAAATCTAGTGATGGAGCATCATCTTTTCATTCCTCCTTTTCAAACACAATCTACAATAAGAAGTCATTTGCATCACCAAACCGCAATAAATTTTCAATCTTATTCACAATAAAGTATCAATTTCATGGATTCAGTCAGTTTCAAATGAGCCACAAGCACAAGTGGGCTTTCAACAGACTTTGGCAACAACATGGTTTTCAACATGATTTGTCTTTTATCAGGATAACAACATTGTGACCAAATCAAACATGATAAACTATGTGGCACGAAGCACAAATAATTTGAAGTTTTCCTTGTATGTTGGTGTCAAGCCTTGGGTTTCTTTTTATTTTATCATTTTGGTGACATGTCTTTGAGCTTTTCCGAGATGTCTTTAACTAGATATTATATCTCCAGGATGTCTTTGAATAGAAAGGCGAGGATGGGATATGATTCACCTACTATTGTTTTGTTATCTGTGGATTGTCTCTTAGTAATGCTATGACTTGTCCAAGGATATGAGGACACTGTGAGTATAGTGTGAAGTGGGGTATTCCTTGTTTATGACTTTCTAATCTCCATGTAAATGGGTACAATGACTTTTTGGGTCAAACCTATACCTTGATTGTCATAACCTTGTTGGTAAACAGATTTGTCACTACGGTCATTTATCTGAAATTGACCCTATTTTCCCAATGAGCAGTGACAAACGTTCCAACAGTTGGAGAGATTGGAGTGAAACCACAATCTTCCTCTACATTTAAGAGGGGCAACTCCCTCGTATGATGGAGTATTTAGGATTTTTGTGTACTTTTAACCTGAAAGTACATAAAGGAGCAAACATTGAACTTAAACCAAGATTAATAACATAAACCCTACTTGAAGACATATGAATACCATGTAGGATTCCATAAAGGATAACAATAACAAAAGGGGTCACCGCCAAATAGGTTAGTCATGCAACAATGATGAAATAAGTACAATAAACCTCAACACATGAAGAGATAGGTTGCACTAGCACATGCAAGTCAAGATACCATGAAATGATGTGTTCCATCAACAAATTTCACTGATACATAAAGGGATTACTAATTTAACATACAAGAAATTAGTAACAATAACTCATGAATATATTCAAGAGACACGAATACAATGCATTCTTCATTATTCTTTTTAAAAATATACAAGTTCAAAAACCCCTTATTACAAAGGTATGAACACCAAAAGTTCTCACTTAGTTCCTCTACAAAATTATGTGCAGTCTCCCCCCTATCGTAAAAGTTCCCTCGTAGATATTCCTATTTGTGTGGCTTCCAAGTGAAGATACTGTACTCTAGGAGTCTTCCACCACAATATATCTCCTGTATTACCTCCATCAATATGAAGGTGAGAGATCTTCATATTTTCATGGCAATCGCTATTGAATAGGCTTTTTATGTTAGTGGCATTTGACAATTAGGAACGTTGGCAATCACCATCTGTAATTTCTAGTCCAACAATCCTTATCCTCATCTACATTTCACATGGAATTTTGTCAAACATTCCATGTGCATTGTCTATGCTTCCACATCTGTAGCTACCGCATTCTGTCGAACATGGCATGTCGTGAGATGAAATCAATTGGAGGCATTCAATTGAACAATTTGCATGCATGCTGATATGCTTTGATGGATGTCAATACCCCATTTCAAAGTTTTTTTTTTTTAACAAATCTATTTTGCGGATATCCTGAAATCATCACATTTTATTGGATGATATTTCTTTTGAAGCATATTGTACAATGGTTCACAGGAATTTTCTATGCTTCTACCCTTTGTTGAATATCATGACTGGTTTTATGCATATCCTTCGATCATTGCATTAAATGAGACCACATTTCTTTAAGGTATTCAGTCAAACAATTCACTGGCCATGTAATTTCCACGTTCAACATATAGGTCATTCAAGGCAAGTGCAACTTCAACCTCTGATAAAATTCCTCTATTTTCTATGCTTTGTTGAATGTTGTGACAAGTTTGAAGACATTCACCTTTGATTATCAGGCAAATAGGGAATAAAACTATGATTGCCATGACAAAACTTCCATATTCTACAATATTTAAACCATAGTTTATATGCGTGTTAACTATACATCATTCCCTGGGATAATAATTCATTGAGGCATTCTATCAAATAATTCTTAGTTTATCTATGCTTTCCACATTTTGCATACATATTTACATTTCATGGCATGTATATGCTTCCTTATCTGTGGTTTATCAAACATGCCAATGCATTGTTTACTCTTATTCATTCTAAAAAAACATAGCGGCCAAAAACGTGCTCATTACACTTTGGTGGATGTCGATACTTATTCCAGAGCTTCCATTTCAGCACGGGTAGGGAGGATGCTAGCGTAGGTTAGAGTTTGCCAATGCAGTGCGTGGTGGAATCTTGTTTCCACATTAGCATGTGTATTTCCTTAGCAGCTGCAACTTCAACATCTCATTAATGCCTCAATGGATGTCCATACTGATATTTCAAGGCTCTCATTTTGTTCAAATTGGGATCATGCAGCCAAAGGTTGCAGAGGATTTCATTACCCTTGCCAATTGCAATCACTTGAAAATTTCCAAAGTCTATTCAAATATATTATGTATGTATTCTGCCATTATTGCAACTGTGAGATGAAATCTCTTTCAGAGGCTCCCATAATTCACTTTCATATCTGGAGAGTAGCTGCAACTTCAACTTCTGATGAAACCACTTTCTCTTCAATACAGTTGCTTGAACATTCATATCCTGTTGTTTGAAGCTTCTTCCTTTTTTTTAAAACTCTTATGGAAGAGGTTAAGAATGATCCAGAATGGAGCATTTCTAACCTTATTGACAAAAGAGTGCACCCACAAGGTTAGGAAATAAGGTTAGGAATGCTCTATTTTGGAGCATTATTAACTTTTTTTAAAAAAAATGCTCTTGAGGTTATGAAAATGGGTTAGGAATGCTCGAAAACAAAGCATCTTTAACCATTACTTAAAAATACAATATCCCCAACCTCAAAAACCATCGACCATGGAGATGAAATAGAAGAGGAATTGAAAAGACATTTTTGTACACCTGATACCTCCTTAAGTGACTTCACATATTAAAATAATTTAAAATATTAAATTATTTAGTTGAAAAATAATTTAAATATTTTAAATTTAAAGCTCGGGCTTGAGAAAAAGGACCATATCTTTAAAACAGTAAAGAGTTAGGTCTTGAAATTTGAAACACGCGTCGATGGTAGGGAAATGAGCTAACAACATCATTTAATCCTCATGAAGAAACCTAAAATGAGATATTTTAATCATTTTTGGGCGATAAACACCAAAATTTGAAAGTTTAATATATGGTAAAATATGAACTAGCTTCAAGCAAAAATTGGCCAAATGACACTAAATGATGCTAAGGAAATGTCTATCAAATGATTCCCCTCAATTATTGGTAATTTCCAAAATTCATCCATTTTTCATATTTTGACTGGCAACGACCTTGTATCACATGCTCACTGCTTACGCATAAATACATATTTGGGCCTTCATTCAACATTGGGACCAATTTGAAGTTCAAATTTTAGGTATGCCAAATATAGGGGAAACAATTGGCTCTGACTGGGGAAAAGGACTACAAAGGATGCAGGATGAACCCAAAATCTCTGGTTTCGCAAACTAGTGCAATATTCATTGGGAAACAAAGTCAAAGAGGAAACAACATAGGGAATAGCTGGAGAAACCAGACATAAACCAAAAATGGGACGAACACAACAAAACTTCTAACTAAAGTATGTACATGGTAGGGAAATCATACCTCAAAATTCTCTAGGATTGTCATACAAAACCATTCACAGGCTGAGAGAAATAGGCACCTTTGCGGAAAAGTGGCATGCATCCATGTGACACCTGTAAGCTCAGCAGGTTGGCAAGATCAACATGTATAAGATGAGAAATATCTTTGATAAATGAACCAAACAACCATCTCTCATCATAAAAATGTGGGCTCTCTTGAATCAAGTTGGTATTACCTTGAATATTATTGGCAATTTGTGGAATATTCTCAAGCATACCCATATCCTCTATCTGAAGATCTCTCTGATAGTCTAGTTTGCAACAATTTAACCCACAAATTGGACAACCCTCATATAATCTATAATGTCAAGAATATTGAGTAGACACAACCATCCAATCCTGTTCTTGAGTATTAACTTGAAAATAACCTATAGAAATACACTCATCTAAAAACAAATGATTGAGGTACACACTTTCACCATAGGAGAAGTCATCATTTGAAGCCTTCAAACACCAATCTGAAATACAAACATTATGAGAATTAACTTCATTGCTTCCCTTCATTAGATCATCCATTAACTCATTTACCTCTGCATTTTTGGTACAGTTCCCAAAACTATCCTCTTGAATAAGGATGTCTTCTTGATCCAAATATTCAAAAGGAGGATTGCTTTGAACCTTGAATACTTCATAAGGCATAGATTTCAATTCCATCAAAATAGGGACATTTGTTGATATACCTACATAGATTTCATCTTCAACCCATTCATAGACATCTATATTAATTTTTGTGTTCTCTTGTCCCAATGATTCCTCTTCATCACATTCTTCATGAAATTTGAAAACTTCATACTCAGGTGGCATATATGGTAAAGAGTGGATTCTTGATGGTTCATCTTCTTTCACTCAGGGTTGATCTAGAAGTTCCGTAGAGGTCTCCATTTTTTAGGATAAATAATATGTCTGTAAAATTTTACTTTTGGTTGCTTCACCATTGGTCATATCCGTACAAGGTTGTCCATTAGGTATCATACCTTTGATTTCCTCGGAAAAGTTTTCATCTTCAACTGTTAGTGATGGATGAATGAGAATATCTTCTCCACATAGAAAGTCATTGTCTGAAGCATTGAGAAACAAACTGGGAATAAAGACTACTTGAGATTCATCTTGGGATGCTCTTTCTTCATCATCTTCTTCAAGCTTTGGTTGCATGCATGTCTGAAAAGAATTTGATTCATCATCTTCAAGATCTTTGTTTTCAAGTTGATAGAAGACTTTTTCTTTGCTATGACAATCTTCATAGTGCTCATGGCATTTTTCAATGCAATCTTCTTTCTCCATCTCACTCACCTTTAGATCTTTCTCTTGACATGTATCCTTACAAGTATATGTGACTTCATATTCTTTTGCATATACACATTCTAATGAGATCCTTTCATTACTTTTCTCATAGGAATTTATATCAATGAGAAAATGATTCTCACTCTCATCTTTTTGCTCAATCTTTTGCAACTTTTGAAGCAACGAAGGGTGCACCTAATTAGGATCAAGATGTCTATTTCCATAGAAGTTTTTCAAAAACTCGATCAGTTTTGAATCATTGAGAAATTGATTTTGTTGAGAAATAGGTGGAAGAGAATGAGCATTATTATCCATTGTTGATTCAAGAATACAATCACGAGAAAAAATTTGGTTCTCTCTTCCATCTTTTTCCTCAATCTTTTGCAGAGTCTGGAGTAGAGAAGGATTAATTTTATGATGATCAAGTTTCTTTCCATTGTAGAAACTCTTTGAGAAGTTGACTTGTTCAGGATCATCATGACTTTGATTCTGTTGAGCAACTGGGTCAGGAGAAAGATCACTTTTATCTTCATCTTTCTTGATTGTTGTTGATTTAGGTAAATGATCACAAGCAAGAAAACCAATCTCCCTTCCATCATTTTCTTCAATATCTTGCAACACTTGACATAAAGAGGGATTAATCTTATCATGACTAAACTGCATGCCACCATAAAATCTCTTCAAGAATTCGACTTGTACGGGCTCATTAGGAACTTGCTTCTTTTGATATATATCTTCTTCATCATCACTTTCACTGTCACTTTCCAACTTTCCTTTGTACAAAACCATTGTTCTAAATTTGATCTTTCAGATAGAGTCACCAACCTTCATTTTGAAGAAGGTACCTTGAAATTTCT
The DNA here is from genome assembly GCF_030272615.1 of Cryptomeria japonica. Taxonomy (NCBI): domain Eukaryota; kingdom Viridiplantae; phylum Streptophyta; class Pinopsida; order Cupressales; family Cupressaceae; genus Cryptomeria; species Cryptomeria japonica. The sequence goes on from NC_081415.1 coordinate 284,303,705, forward strand.
GAGGAACAAAGCACACTAGTAGTTTGATTCCCAGTAGAGTCATAAAAAATATGTTGGTAAATATATTTGTCACTGCGGTCGTTTATCTGAAACTGACCCTATTTGCCCGATGAGTAGTGACAAACGTTCTAGCAGTTGGAGAGATTGGAGTGAAACCACAATCTTCCTCTACGTTTGAGAGGGGCAACTCCCTCGTATGATGGAGTATTTAGGATTTTATGTACTTTTAACTTGAAAGTACACAAAGGAGGAAACATATAACTTAAACCAAGATAAATAACAAAAACCCTACTTGAAGACATACGAATACCAAGTAGGATTCCATAAAGGATAACAATTACAAAAGGGGTCACCACCAAATACGTTAGTCATGCAACGATGATGAAAGAAGTACAATAAACCTTGACACACAAAGAGATAGGTTGCACTAGCACATGCAAGTCAAGATACCATGAAATGATGTGTTCCATCTACAAATTTTGCCGATACATAAAGGGATTGCTAATTCAATTTATGAGAAATTAGTAACAATAACTCATGAATACATTCAAGACACACAAACACAATGCATTCTTCATTATTCTTTTTGAAAATATAAAAGTTCAAAAACCCCTTAGTACAAAGGTATGAACATCAAAAGTTCTCACTTAGTTCCTCTACAAAGTTCTCACTTAGTTCAGTGTATATGTCATTCAAGGTAGCTGCAACTTCAACCTCTGATAAAATTCCTCTATCTTCTGTGCTTTGTTGAATGCCATGACAAGTTTGAAGACATTCACCTTTGATTATCAGGCAAAGAGGGAATAAAACTATGATTTCCATGACAAAACTTCCATATTCTATGATATTTAAACAATAGTTTGTATGCGTGTTAACTATACATCATTCCTTGGGATGATAATTCATTGAGGTATTCTATCAAATAATTCGTATTTTATCTATGCCTTTCACATTTTGTATACATATTTACATTTCATGGCATGTATATGCTTCCTTATCTGTCGTTTATCAAACATGCCAATGCGTTGTTTACTCTTATTCAATTTGTAAACATAGCGGCCAAAAACATGCTCATTACACTTTGGTGGATGTCGATACTATTCCAGAGCTTCCATTTCAACACGGGTAGGGAGGATGTTGGTGTAGGTTATAGAGTTTGCCAATGCAGTGTGTGGTGGAATCTTGTCTCCACGTTGGTATGTGTATTTCCTTAGCAGCTACAACTTCAACATCTCATTAATGCCTCAATGGATGTCCATATTGATATTTCAAGGCTCTCATTTTGTTCAAATTGGGATGATGTGGCCAAAGGTTGCAGAGGATTTCATTACCCTTGCTAACTGCAATCACTTGAAAATTTCAAAAGTCTATTCAAATACATTATGTATGTATTCTGCCATTATTGCAACTGTGAGATGAAATCTCTTTCAGAGGCTCCCATAATTCACTTTCATATCTGGAGAGTAGCTGTAACTTCAACTTCTGATTAAACCACTTTCTCTTCAATACAGTTGTTTGACCATTCATAACCTGTTGTTTGAAGCTTCTTCATTTTTTTTAAAACTCTTATGGAAGAGGTTAAGAATGCTCCAAAACAGAGCATTTCTAACCTTTTGGACAAAAGAGTGAGCCCACAAGGTTAGGAATGCTCTATTTTGGAGCATTCTTAACCTTTTTTTTTAAATGCTCTTGAGGTTATGAAAATGGGTTAGGAATGCGCCAAAACGAAGTGTCTTTAACCATTACATAAAAATACAATAACTCCAACCTCAAAAACCATCAACCATGGAGGCGAAATAGAAGAGAAATTGAAAAGACATTTTTATATGACTTATACCTCCTTAAGTGACTTCACATATTAAAATAATTTAAAATATTAAATTATTTATTTCAAAAATAATTTAAATATTTTAAATTTAATGCTTAGGCTTGAGAAAAATGACCATATCTTCCAAACGGTAGGGAGTTAGGTTCTGAAATTTGAAACACACGTCGATGGTATGGAAAGGAGCCAAAAAATTTATTTAATCCTCATGAAGAAACCTAAAATGAGATATTTTAATCATTTTTGGGTGACAAACACCAAAATTTGAAAGTTTAATATATGGTAAAATATGAATTGGCTTCAGGCGAAAATTGGCCACATGACACTAAATGATGCTAAGGACATATCTATCAAATAATTTCCCTCAATTCTTGGTAATTTTCAAAATTCATTCATTTTTCATATTTTGACTAGCAACGACCTTGGATCACATGCTCACTGCTTATGCATAAACACATATTTAGGTGTTCATTCAACATTGGGACGAATTTGAAGTTCAAAATTTAGGTATGCCAAATATGTTGGCAACAAACCTATTTTCCATAAATGATGATAATAGCCCAAGAATCTCTTTCACTTCCATATCTTCTACCTTCCATCCCCCTTTCTTGATTGACCTCATTTTCCTTCCTAAGTCTGTGTATCTTGCTATCACATGACTGCGTATAATGACACACAAAAAATATTTGCATTTCATTTAGTTTTCACCTACATTACCACATATTAGCATTTCATGGATACATATAGATATTACAATCACATCACATCCTACATATATCATTGATTAGCATTTTCATTCTCATATAAAATGTTAAAAGACAAAATAATAATATGTGTATCATACATCTCATCATGTAAATAAATCATAAGTAGACATTCACTTGTATTTTATATTTGCATCATTCACAACATATATATATATATATATATATATATATATATATATATATATATATATATATATATATATATATATATATATATATATATATTGCATTCCATCATGTATGTAATGCCCCGCTAGGAAACCCCAAAGGGATAAAGCTAAAACACAAGATTAGAGTACAATTTTTTTTTAAGAGTTCAAACAAAATCAACGATACATTGAGATAACATTAAGCTTAGATTACACAACGAAAGACTTAACTAACACCTAAAGAGTTTCCCAACGTGATTACTTGATTCAACACCTAACTCAACTCACTCTAATTAATCCAATTAAGTTAATTAACTTAATGACACGATAATACTATAAACAAGGATAATTCATTCGGTAAGTTAAAATTATAGATAACATGAGAAGTTCATCCATTACAATTTAACCATACATTACGTTCCATCTTACAATTAAATATATGTCATGCATTTAATTTCTTTACATACTTCAATTGCATTAAAAACTAATGAATACTTTCCATTATACTAGCCTACATTCTTCATGATCCATATTACTACATTTAATAAGATAACTACATACATGCATTTAAGATTAACATAATCTAGTCCATATTATACGTTTTAACCATAATGTCATTCATACATGCTAAATAAAAAGGAAACAAATGAACACAAACACCACATAACACCAAATTGATATCAGAGTTCATCCCTAGTGGGATACATCTCTGGGTTTGCTCAACTGCAAGACCCATCTAATAAATAATAGGGTAAAGAATACATAAGGTGCACATCCATTACAACCTGCCAATAAGGCGTACATAAACAAATAATACATACGACCACATCAGTCCAATAGATACATGAATGATACCAAAAAAAGGAAAAAGATCCATTTGAACATGATAAGAAAAAAATATAAAAGAACAATTGAAGCACCCGCGAAACTAAGTCCTTGCAACCCATCATAAGCAACCCATGGTCTAACATGAATATCAAGTACTCACAAGGGCATACACAACCAAACATGACTCCAAAACAGTGTTTTTTAGCAAAGACAACACAAACTGCACACTAGTGAACATAAGGGACAAGTGTCATCACATAACTTGGTATGGTTACCTTGATAGGCCTCCATAGGTTTCGACCCCATCTACTGGGTTACCCTGGCAACCTTTCTCGAACCTCCGACCCATCCAAGTCTCATATGGACCCAACACATCCTTTCGTGAAGACAAGGTTGTTGGTTTGCCATTTCAGGGCTTCTCATTGCATGTCGAGTACGTACTAGCCCTCATCCCATGTGTGAGGCACAATTATCTTAGTGTTTTCATTAAATAAGCTCTCTAATATGCTATTAGGTTATCACTTATTTAGACACACTTTCAATAGGTTACCCTGCAACCACTTTGGGTGTGACCCCCACTCAAAAGCCACTCTCCCATATGATACCAGACCTAAATCAAATGAAATACACCAGGACAAGCATATGGAGTTCAATACGGTAGAAATACCCACTTGGCCAAACAAGTCCTCATACGAGGTGGACTGACTGACGGTTCTCTGGCTAGAGACATGACCCGATACAGTCAAACACATAACGACACCCAACAGTCGCATATAAGGACATAACCAAATACAAACAATCACATGAAAACTGTCAATACTCGAGATCGAGGACAAAACCAGATACAAACTAACCATATGATGATATCCAACACTCACAATCAAGGACTTGCCATTCTTAATCAAATGCAAATGTAAAAAATTAAACACGCATTGACATAAATCTGAAATGACAATCTTTTCCCATGTCGTTTAAAAAAATACAAATCGATCAAGTTTTCTAATTGATCTAAATTTCTAACTATAGTTTTAGACAAAATCACCATTACATAATAATTTCAATACCAAAATTGCAATCGTATGATTGTGCCTATAATCCAATACATAAAATAAAATCCAAAAATGAAAAAAAAATAAAAATTAAAAAATATAATTAAATGTATTTTCTCATCTAATATCCATATCTCGTTAGGAGAAAATGTCATCAATTCTCTAACTCTATCTATCTATCTTCAAAATTCCCCAATTAACATATCATTAAAACTCAGAAATCTCCAACTAATATATTGTTTTAATTTCCAAGAATTAACCAATAATATAATATTTCTTTTTCCAATATTCAAATACTATATTATTTCCTTTCTTAATGATTTTCCAAATAATATAAATATATCATTTCATTTCTCTGAAATTTGCTAAATAACATAAATAAATTTCACTTTCCAAAATTTACCAAAAAACATATGTTATTTTATTTTTAATGAACTATAAACAAAATATACAAATTAATATCAATTTAAAAATATTTTAAATTAAAATTAAATTATATGTATATATTAAAATATCTTTTACACCGCAAAAGGGATTAGCGTGCAACTACCTGTCGGTAGTGCTGCTACCATACGGTAGCAGACACTACCAACCAGTAGTGTTGCTACCATACGGTAGTAGACACTACCAACCGGTAGTGCACCCGATAGTGTTGCTACCATACAGTAGCAGGCACTACCTGGTAGTGCTGCTACCCTATGGTAGCAACAGCTACCATCCCACATGGTGGGTATACCCTACCACGTGGGATTAACATATATATATTTATATTTTAATTTTCTTTTTAAAAGAAAACCCCTCGCAAATGCTGCACAGTTTCAGACTGAGACAAAATAAATAAATAAATTTCCAGAATAACAAATATTTCTAATATCATTATAATTTTTTTTTTTTGAATAACCAGTCCCAGAAAGTTAAAACTGGGAAGATTCCTCCAACCAAATACCATATTTGGGCAAAAAGAATTAATTTACACACATATATCCAACTAATTTGCAAAACACAAACTAATTTCCCAATTTAAAACTTGAATCTGAAAACATTCATTTGGAGTTTTTAACAAAATTTTATTATGAACAACCAACCCCAAATTTTGATTTTAAGATCAATTTGAGCAACCAAAATTTAATCTGGAGGTTGGGAAAGAAAGCAAAGAGGGTTTGAATTTGAGACTTAACTACAACTCTTCCTTATTCCACAAAATATAAGAGATTTTCAACAAGCACAACCAGATTTCTTCAAAATCAAAACAATCTCTATTAAACAAAACCAAAGAGATAAACAAGAATCCAACCTTATTCAACAATCTTGAGAATGATGAGGAAATTACCAAGTTCCTTGATGGCTCTAGCACTTCCAAACCTTTTGTGGACCTAGATATTGATGAGGATTCTACTAAGGCAGGGACAGTGGAAAGTGTTCCTGGTGGTGCGACAAAAAGAACTAGGGCGAGTATGAAAAAAGCTGCTTTGGCCTCTTCCAAGGAAATCCCTATGCTTAGGGATAATATTAAAGATTTGCAAGGGATTAGCGGAAATTTGGCTAATGCCCTTAAAAACATTAAGTAATTTGTCTTTTGTCTTTTTTTTGTTTTGGCTGGATGTAGTTGGTTTTGTTGGGCTTTTATGCTGATTTTTGCCTAGAATTGTGTTGGTTTTTTGGGAGAATGTCTTTTCTTGTTTCTTAATGCTTTTATCTATTAAGGTTCTTTTGTAAAGGGTTTCGAGATCCCTTCAAAACCTATTTTCCCTGTAATCAAAAACAATCCTGGGAATGATTTGATGAAGAGCCCAACCTGCAAGCTCAAGAAAATCCTTCTCCCCAAAATGCCCAAAATTTTCATTCCAAAACTAACTCTCCCAAAAATATTTTCAAAACCTAGGTTAAAAGGAAATTGTTTGACCAAAATTCATTTTTTTGTTTTAAAAAAATTTCCTCCAAATAAAAAAATGAAAAATCATTTTTCCCAAACAATTCAAATATGAAAAAACTTGCTTTTCTTCTAAAATTGATTTTCTTATTTTAATTAAAACTAACATTTCTATTTCAAATTGCCAAAGAGGGTAAAAATATTTCTATTTTCGAATACTATTTAACCTTTCCATTCAAAATGCATAAACTTAATTAATTCATCATTAACTTGCTACAAACATGAATTGAGCAATTCTAATTGATGATTGATCACATAAAAAGGGTCCTATTTAATTTAGTCCCTTAATTTACTAATGCATTAAAAAACACATTTAATCAAATTAAATACTTAGGATTAAATACTCAATTTTACCACATGCAAAACACACAATCCAAGAAAGTCAAGCAAATACACGACCCACATACCCAAACAAAAGGAAAACCGACGACGCTCGCTTGAGCACAACTAGGGTAAAATGAGGGTCTTATGACTACCTAATCCAATTCCTTAGGACCAATGAGGTACACTCAAACATGTGAATCTAGGTGGAGACAAACCTCATACCTATGCGATATTGTGCCTGCAATCTCCTACAACCATGAACCACCCATGCATACATATATATTTAATGAAAGTGTTAGCCCAAGATTTAATAACACGAATCAAAAGAACAATTAAACTTACATAAGAATCGATGCGAAAACACATTTACAGGTACGCACAATAATCATAATATCTGACTATAACATTACATCATGGTACATCAAGCATTCAAGAAGGCCTCTTAAAAATTCAACCAAGGTCAAACCAATTTTAAAAATTTGATTAGTGCAGGGGTACTAAAATGTACATTTCCATCGCATTAAGAATCATGAGCATCATCGCATTTGTAATAAAACATGTAACATGCATCATCATAAAATCATTATAAAGTATATAGAGCATCGTATGGAAACACATGTATACAACTATCGCAAGGGATGGATCATCTTATATATATATACACACACACACACATATATATACATATACATGTATACATACATACATACATACATACATATACATATATATGTATATGGATGTATATATATAGGTATATATACACATACATATACATATGTATATGTATATATATACCTATATATATATATATATACATACTGTAAAGCAGAAAATCGTGAGCGAACCCTAAGTGTTCCCCCCACCACTCCAAGGGGAAAAGGGGGGTCACTTAGGATTGATGGTTTTCACTTAGGGGAGACTTTACATTCAAAAGAGGGGTTGAAACCCACAAGATCCAATCCCACACAATGCAAGATTGGATTCTAAATGAGTTTCAAGGGTTAAGACAGCAAGGCTACCCTCTTTTGTAAAGAATGTAGATAGAAGGATTAAGCTAGGAATGCATGAAAAGTGAGAAAGATTCACTTATAAACAGAGATAGGGATATGGGATGAAGCTACGGACCTGGAATTAGTAGTAAAATGTCGAGATGGTGCTGTCTTGCAAATTTGAGCAAAATTTGACAGGACGATGGCGCCCGGTGTGCACACGGTCCTCCGAAAAATCCGCGAAACGAAGGGGGATCTGTTCGTCTCTGTACAAGGATTCCAGATCTTCAATTACAGCCACGTACCTGCAACCTTGTTGTAAGAATGTTTGTATTCTTACATGCGAAGGTGTAGATGTTGTTGTATGTTGTATGTTGTATGTGGTATGTGATCTCCTCTTCAATGGTTGAATCCTTGTCTTGAATGCAACACTTAGCCTTGAATGGAGACTTGGAATGATCAATTGCTTGAAGGAATGCTTGAATGCTTGAATGCTTGAATGTTTGAGTATCGCTTCTGCCTTTTTGTACACATATGTCCTTTTTCTTTTTTTCTCTACCCAAAATGGGAGAGGAAATGTAGTTTATATACTTGCCAATTAGGGTTGATAGACTGATTTTTCCGACCTTAGGCCGACCTGGGAAGATTATTTTCCAATTTGCAAACATAAAGACCCGAGACCCAAAAGAGACCGGGCCAAAAATAGGGCCAGGGACCAGGGCACTGGGCGCCATGGTCCCACCTCCAGAGACAGCGGGGTGCAAGGAGGAATCAGGCCAGGGTGCTGAAAAATGCAGTTTTTGATGTCATGAGCAAGTTTTGGGGTCTCCATTCAGGTTCAGTGTTGCGTCGCCATCGTGAAGACCCAAATGCGGTTGAAATTGCAAGTGTCGCAATTTCAGGACGCTACATTTAGCCCCCACTTTAGCGGGAGTATAAGCGTACGCTCATACTTCCAGTAAAGTACAAGGAAACAACATTGAAAGACTTTCACCACATCAAGGAGGCAAGACACACCAAGCCCCCAGTGGACTAAGGATCTTACGACTTCAATTGACAAAGTAAAAGGGAAGATCATGAGGGAGAACCATGACTGTCAGTAGTAAGGTTCTCTCACTATGAGTCATGCAAGAAAAATACCAAAAATTTTCAAGGCAGAGCTAAGTTTGCCAAGAAATTTTCAAGTATCTTGAAGGGATAGACGGGGTGTATGCCCCCCTACATTAAAGTGATCGCACACGCCTCAACGGGGGTGATTGCTTTAAGGTAGTGATGAACATAAGAAATGACAAGGGAAAGGAGCACGTTATCACAAAGATTTAGCCCCCAAGTGTGAGATAAACCCAAGGATAATAGACACAAAACATGAATCACGAGGTGACTTCGCTTTCCTCAGGGTCAGTATGCTGTATGATAATTCATGTATATCATATGTATGTATGCATAATTGTTCTTCATTCCCCAATCAAGGAAGGTCACCTAGAAGAAGGGAACACATGTGTCTTTTGAGTCAACATGAGAGAGACCAAAAGAGATCTCAATGCTTTGCATCGTCCTCAAGTAGACAACACTAAGGACAACAAATAGAAGAATGAGAATAAAACATAGAAGAAGTAACAAAAGAGAGGAGGAGAGAATCTGCTATGCTAATGAACTAGTCTAGCATGTCATCTACCCCCCGATCTTGCTGATCAATGTTTCGGGAAGGCAGGGAACACGCTAGAGGAGGAACATCCAACACAGCAAATGGAGCTATCACAAGGTCCAAACAAGGGCTATGTTCATGTTCCAAGCCACGTTGTTCTTGTCTAGGAGCTAGGATAAGTGCTTTAGAAAATTCGTTAGATAAATGGTTATCAATATCAACAAGTTCATATTCACTATCGGAAGCAAGAGAAGTAACATTTGCATCATGGATAACATTTTCATCTATATCATCATCAAGATTTATAAAAATAGGATCTTTAACTCGCACAGGATCAAGACCATCATGCATCTTATGTTTAGGAGATTTTGGAGAAAATGGAATAATGCTTGTTGAAGGTGTTTTTGGAGATTGCAAAGTTTGAGAAGCAGCTGCTTGAGCCCTAAGACAATGCCTTCGTCGGCGTTCACGCGCAGAACGATTTCGTCTAGTCTTAGTAGGAAGTGGAGAAGATTGAGAAGGAGGAATGTTCTCATCCTTATCACTTGGGTGTTTAGGCTGTGGTTTCTTAGGCTGGATAATAGGAGAAGAGGAGGGTCTCTTCTCTCTATAAAAGGAAGGAGGAGGAACTGCTCCATATAAAGGAAGAATATTTGGTTTAGGAAGGAGACCAAGTCCATCATGACGAGGAGGTATAGGTCTACTTTTAGAAAGTTTATTAGACATAGACGTAGTCACATCCATAGGAATGGGTTGGGAATCTTCTTGAGGAAAGACATTAGTTTTATCTTTCAAAGGAAGAACTTCCTTCTCAAGAATGATAGGAACATCAAGTTTGGGTGTTCTAGGTTCACTTAGAGATAGGATCATATCTGTTTTCCACTTTTGATAAGATTTGAAAAGATGATCACTTCGCGGAGGAAGAGATTGGAATTTTTTAGGCCAAAAATAATCAATAGGAATGCTAGAAGTTCTTTCAGCTGGTTTAAAGAGACTATGATTGACAGTAACAACTTCACCATTAAAGGGAAATTTCAAACATTTATGAATAGGAGAAGCAATAGCTTTCATGGAAGATAGCCAAGGATAGCCAAGCTTCACACGAAATTGTTCGGATGAAGGAATAATAGCAAAGTTCACATCAAGGGATTTGTTATGGACTTCAATATGTAATGTAATAGAACCAATTGCAGGAGAAGAAAATGCATCAAATAATTTCACAATCACATCTGTTTTATCATAGATCACTTGATTCAATTGTAAAGAGAAATTCTTCAGTAATGATATTAACCATGCAAGAAGGATCAATAAGCACTCCACGACAAGGTGTATTCTTGACTTTTGCAACTATGTATAAAGGACCATCAGGTGCCCTAATAGTTTCACTAGAATCAAATGTGATGGAAGGTTCTTTAGGGTTTTCTTGCTGCTCTACAAAGTTAATCACATTCGGAGTCATATACACAAGACCATCAGATGAGACAGAGGAATCATTAGCCTCAATCGCATTAGAGGTATGAGAAGGTAATGGATCAGTAAAAATCTGAAGATTTTGGTTAGGAGGAGCTACAGATGTGTTGCCTTTATCATTCACTCTAGAAACAGAGATAGTATTATTATCAATCAAATCTTGAATTTTACCCTTTAAAGCAAAACATTTTTCAGTATCATGCCCAGGTTGACGATGAAATTGACAAAAAGATTTGTTATCAAAATAAGGTGAATTAATCTTTGCAGGATCTATTTGCCTTATAGGAGGAAGAGTAAGCACATTTTGTTCCAATAACTTATTCATAATACTATGCAATGATTCATTCAAAGGAGTAAACTTTCTTTCTTTCTTGAAAAACTTAGAAATAGGAGGCACACCTGATGCTGCATTCACATTGTTGTTGATGATGTTTTCATTGAATTTAATGGACTCTCTGTTCGGTTTAAACTTCCCAAATGGTTGTTGACTACTATCACCCTTATCACTCAGAGCCATAGGATTTGTTTGTTCCATTTGACTCACAGTCAGTTGATAATTGTGAAGAGTTGCACACAACTGTTGGAAAGAAGTAAACTCAGAAAACAAAAGTTTATCTCGAATATCTTTTTGTAAATTAGAAATAAAGATTCTTTGAATATCATTGTCAAGTACTGGAAAAGAGATTTGAGCATACAAATGCTTATATCTACCAATGAAATCAGTCACTTTTTCTTTAACACCTTGTTTACAATGCATTAAATCAATCAAAGTAACTTTAGGACTTATATTGTTTTGAAATTGTTGAATAAAAGCATTTGCAAGTTGTTCGAAAGAAGTAATAGAATAAGAAGGCAATGAGCAATACCATTGTAGGGCTTTATCTCTTAATGTTCTAGTAAACAGTTTTGCAAGCAACCTTTGGTCATAAGTAAAATCAGTACATATTGTTTGAAAAGTCTTAACATGTGTTAGAGGATCACCTTTACCATTATAAAGCTCCAAATGCGGGATTTCAACATGATTAGGAGGGATAGCTCGAACAATGTCAAGAGAAAGTGGGCTCGCAACATCAAATGTGGGCACACTAAACTTAGATTGATTCATAGAGGCAATTTGTTGCTGTAAAGAAGAGACAGTTTGTGCAAGATTGTTAATGGTTGCTTCAGTCGAAGAATTCATATTAGACGTATTAGATTGAGATGGAGGTATTATGTTATTGAAAGAAGGTATTGATTGAGAGTAAGGTGGCGGGACACTATGATAATTAGCCATAAGAGATGATTGGAAAGGAGGAACACTACAAGGAGTAATGGAATGGTTAAATGAATTGCCCCCTTGCGCCAGGTTCATTTGTGGAGATGTAATAGGAACACTCATTGAAGGAATGAATGAAGAAGTCGGATTAAATGAAGGAAGAGGGTTAATTGAAGAAGAAGGATTGCCCCCATGACTAGTGATCGTAGGGGGAATGTCTTGTATAGAAGTAGTCATTATGTTTGATGTAAAGGTAGGTATGCTAGCAATAGAAGTTGTCAGAGGAATAGAATGATTGACTTGAGTAGGAGGTTGTGTATAACCTAAAGTTTCGGCACAACTCTTCATAGGCATCACATTCGAATCCACAATGTGTGCAATACCACGCAAAATATCAATTCCATTCTTATCACTTTGAACCATACGTTTTAGACCCTCAATTAATGAAAGAGCTTGACTATCAGGATACTCTTGAGACATCCATTGCTAAAAATCATCAAATTGGTTATCCAATTTCGAAAGTTGTTCTTCAGAAACCTCATGGAGAGCTTCTTCATCATTAAGAGGATTAGAGGAATTACCCATGTCCTCGTTAAAAAGGCTATTCAAATTAGGTTCCATCTCCTCAGTAATTAAACCTTGGAAAGACTTAATTCTAAGGCTTTGTCTAACGGGAATAGTGTAAGTAGGGCTTATTGTTGTAAAACTCATGCACTAGAGAGTGAGAGAAGATTTTGAATTTAGAGGTAGAAAATTTCAATAAAATCAGCCAATCTCCTAGATTTAAGCTATTAAATGCAATCACGACAATCTCCCGAAATTTCGGAAAAAATGTCAGGGACCGTGGCGCTCGGGGTGCACACGGTCCTCGCAACTTTTTTCAAAATTTGCAGGGATGAAAGTTATGATGATTTTAAAGCTAATCTGAAAAAATTGAGTGATTTTACAATCTGTAGATAGGCCAAATTAAAGTTGCAATCTCAAAATTGAACCCTACCAAGATTGTTGCAAAATGCAAAATTTGAATTTTGAAAAAGAGATGGAAACTAAAATTTTGAATTTTATGATTTTAGAGGGAATACTAAGAGCAATGCAAGCTTTGAAATTTAAAAGTTGACTCAATTTCACGCAAAATTCAATTTTGAAAGTGGAAATCAAAGTTGGTGTAATTAAACACTTAATTTCAAAAGTCACAAATTGCAAGAATTTGAATGAAGCACTGAAATTTCGAATGAATGCCAACACACTTTTCAGATTTAGGACAGTAAGAACACAATTTTGACACAAAATTTCAATTTCAACAATTTTTGAATGATTAGAAGCCTTAGTCCAAGCAATCACTAGACCAACTTTGACCTTAATTTTGAAAGTGTTATAATTGATAAAATCAGCCAAAATTCTGGATTTTAGCAGAAAAATACAGTAAGATCTAACTCCCGAAATTTCGAAAAAAATGTCGGGGACGATGGCGCTCAGGGTGCACACGGTCCTTGCAACTTTTTTCCAAACTTTCAGGGATGAAAGATATTATGATTTTGTTGCGGAATCCAAAGTTACAACCGATTTGGAGATGTTTTGATCAGTGAAATTGTCGGTCAAAGGTTGAATCAAGATGGTTTTAAAAATTAGGGTTTTGACACTTAACCACTTAATTTTCAAAATTAAAGCATAGATATGATTTGATAATTTGCAGTAGAAAGGCAGATCTGAAACAAGCATTAACAATTAAACATTTCACAAGCTCAATTACTGAAAAGAAAATTTAGGGTTTTCATGCAATCAACCTCTAAAATTTGCAAAAGATCAAACATGGAAATGTAATCAAGGCATCCAATTTTCAGATCTAGTCATGAATAATCAGAAAGGATGTTCACGTCGGGTTCACCAAAATGTAAAGCGGAAAATCATGAGCGAACCCTAAGTGTTCCCCCCACCACTCCAAGGGGAAAAGGGGGGTCACTTAGGATTGACGATTTTCACTTAGGGGAGACTTTACATTCAAAAGAGGGGTTGAAACCCACAAGATCCAATCCCACACAATGCAAGATTGGATTCTAAATGAGTTTCAAGGGTTAAGATAGCAAGGCTACCCTCTTTTGTAAAGAATGTAGATAGAAGGATTCAGCTAGGAATGCATGAAAAGTGAGAAAGATTCACTTATAAACAAAGATAGGGATATGGGATGAAGCTGCGGACCTGGAATTAGCAGTAAAATGTCGAGACGATGCTGTCCTGCAAATTTGAGCAAAATTTGACGGGACGATGGCGCCCGGCGTGCACACGGTCCTCCAAAAAATCCGCGAAATGAAGGGGGATCTGTTCGTCTCTGCACAAGGATTCCAGATCTTCAATTACAGCCGCGTACCTGCAACCTTGTTGTAAGAATGTTTGTATTCTTACATGCGAAGGTGTAGATGTTGTTGTATGTTGTATGTTGTATGTTGTATGTGGTATGTGATCTCCTCTTCAATGGTTGAATCCTTGTCTTGAATGCAACACTTAGCCTTGAATGGAGACTTGGAATGATCAATTGCTTGAAGGAATGCTTGAATGCTTGAATGCTTGAATGTTTGAGTATCGCTTCTGCCTTTTTGTACACGTATGTCCTTTTTCTTTTTTTCTCTATCCAAAATGGGAGAGGAAATGTAGTTTATATACTTGCCAATTAGGGTTGATAGACTGATTTTTCCGACCTTAGGCCGACCTGGGAAGATTATTTTCCAATTTGCAAACATAAAGACCCGAGACCCAAAAGAGACTGGGCCCAAAAATGGGGCCAGGGACCAGGGCGCTGGGCGCCATGGTCCCACCTCCAGAGACAACGGGGTGCAAGGAGGAATCAGGCTAGGGTGCTGAAAAATGCAGTTTTTGATGTCATGAGCAAGTTTTGGGGTCTCCATTCAGGTTCAGTGTTGCGTCGCCATCATGAAGACCCAAATGCAGTCGAAATTGCAAGTGTCACAATTTTAGGACGCTACACATACATATACATATACATGTATATATATGTATGTATGTATATACATATGTGTGTGTATGTATATGTATATATACATATATATGTATATATGTGTATATGTATATATATATATGTGTGTGTGTGTGTGTGTGTGTGTACGTATATCTATGTATATGTGTATGTACACATACACACACATAATCACATTTGTAATAAAACGTGTAACATGCATCATCATATAAGATCATAAGCATCATAAAGCATATAAAGCATCACATAGGAACACATGTATACAACTGTCGCAAGGGATGGATCATCATCATCATCATCATCATATATATATATATACATGTACATGTACACACATACATATACATATACATATACATATATATGCATATATATACACACACACATATATATGTATGTATGTATGTATATGTATATGTATATGTATATATATATATATATATATATTATACACACACAGATATATATATATATATATATATATATATATATATATATATATATATATATATATATATATATATATATATATATATATATATATATATATATATATATATATATAAAGTGTCAAGGTACAATGATGTCAAAATCTCATATGGCTACAAAATCAGCCAAAGGTGTCTATATCTGTAATGCCCCGTTAGGAACCCCGAAGGAAAACCCACAACAAGGGTGAAACAATTTTTTTTTTTTAAGTATAAACATCATATGTGCATTTACACAACATGCACGATAACACGAGAAAAACTTACACAAGAATTCCTTAAGGGTTACCAATGAAGAATTAACTCCACAAGATAAATTCCCCAAATACAATTAAACCATCATTAACTCAATGATCAGAAGAAGCCATAAGCAAATACAGATACATAATTAAAGATTGAAAGGATACAATACAATTCCACTTCAATACGCATGAACACATATCATAAATGAAATTGATACAAACATCCCAACATAGGATTACATTGCTCTTCCAATACATGGCTTCTCAATATACATATAAAGATACATCTCAACTAAATACAAGGTTACATAAGATCAATATTAAAATGACCACATAGGTCTCCAAATAACAATAATCTCCAAACATGAGATGAAGCATGAGCCATGAACCATAGGAACACCTACGAAGCCAATCCCCGCATGAAGGTACAAATTTGAACATCTGATGGGAAGTGGCACTACCACCTGACCATGTAATTCCCAAAATAGAATCACCCCACCATGCTAGGAGACAACTGAGGACCCTCAAACAAGCATAAGCATGACATGGTCGACAAAACAATATGACTCCATGACAACACAATATGACTCCACAAAATCCCGGTGACTCAACATCACAAATACACAAGTGAACCAAATGAGAGAGTGCCATCGCATAGCTTAAGATGGATACCATGTTACAGCCTCCATAGGTCCCGGCTCACTATCCTGGTAACCTCTCCCGAGCCTTTGGTTCCAACTAAGTCTCATGCGGACCCTACCAACCTTTCATGAAGACAAGGTGGTTGGTTTGCCATTCTAGACCTTCTTGCAACATGATGAGCCTCGATACAAGCACTCACCCAGGCGCAAGGTACAATTATCTTTATTAATGTTATGAAACTACCCAATTAATCAATTCATTAGATTACTAGTTATTATCTAACTTTCACTGGGTTGTAATGCCTACCACTTTGGATGCAACCCCCAAGAAAAAGCCACTCTCTCAAAGGGTACTAAACAAGCATGGTCACTCCCCGAGGACCCTATGGTGAAACAGACATCCATAGCCACCACTATCAGAAACAAGTGGTCAAACAAGGACATACTGACTCTTGGTTAACCATAAGGCAAAGACACTACATGGTTAAGACAACAAGGCCAACATATATCACTCGGTCAAAGGTACCAAATAAGGCACCACAGGACGATTGAACCACATAACTAAAATAACACAATATACCATTTCAAGGACAACTAATTTCACTAAGTCTGCACTCAGACAATCTTTGAGAAAAACAACATCATAAGCACTTGCAACATCATTGATTGGAAATTAAATAAAACACTCTTTTCCAACAGTCACATCTAATCAATTTCCAAATCAATATTCCATCAGGAATGAAATCCACATTAAACACTCAACCGGTTAAACGTGAATTCCTAACAGGCATTTAATTCATTTCCAGAATATATCCAAACTAACCAATTTGAATTCCTAATTCATGCCTTGATTTTCATTGATAAATCTATTAACCACATAATAAAAATCACATGAAAATTCACCATATCATTAACACCCAAAACCACTTCACAAAATAAATTTTATTTATTAAAACATTAACTTCATTGCACTAACCGGTTTGAACCAGCAGAGGAACATGGTTACACGGGGGTCAAACCAACCCGCAACAGTGCCGCTGTCGGGAGCTGCAGGCACTACCTGTCGATAGTACTATTGTTGACCGGTAGTAGGCACTACCGATCGATAGCACTGCTGTTGACCAATAGCAGGCGCTATCGTTTGGTAGCACTGCTACCAACCGTAGCGATAACTACTGACTGGTAGTATTGCTACCATCGGTAGCAGTAACTACTTACTGGTAGTACTGCTACCGCGTAGCAATACTATCGACTAGTAGTACTGCTACCTGCAGGTAGCAGAGACTACCGACCCACGTGGTGGGACTAGCCCGTCACGAGGTGAGGTAAGGTAAGGTTAACAAAACAAATAAAATACATGCCTTCAAGGCATTAAAAATCCATACACCCAAAATCATTTAAACATGAAAATGATTCTTTTCCAGAACATTTCACGAGCACACACATACATAGTGCCAAATCCAATTTTCAAATGGATATTTACCAGCAAGGTAAATGATGAAATAAAGTCCCACAAGAACTCCAAATCTAGGCAACAAGAAACTAGAAAGCACACAACAAGCCAAATCTAGTTCATTCTTTCCAAGAAGAAGAGGTATAACCTGAAATTGATTTTCAAGAATAAACTCACAATAGATAGAGAAATGAACCATTTCTTCCCTAAAAGTAAACATATGATATAGATTTCACAAAACCACCAATAATAAATACTCTTTCTTCCATTCCAATCATTCCACAAGCATCTATAGGAAGATTTGCATAATTTCCACTCATAGGAAACAAACTGAAAAATTCAAATTTAAAATGAAAACAAGAAGAGATTATCCAACCTTGAGGCAAACTAGCAACCAAAATGAAGGAAGAATCCCAATCCCTGCAAACCAAACGAAATCCAGCTCCTCCTTCCAGAGTGATTTACTAGTTTTCTCTCCAAAATTCTACCTCCTCTTCCTGTGAATTTTCCAGAATTATATGGGAAAAATTTCAACCTAAACTTTCCAGGTTAAAAGTTTTCCATCCAATCAGATTTAAATATTTTAAAACTAAAAAGCAATCAGATTTACTCTTTTTCAAAAATAATTATTTTCCAATAATTAAAATGAAAAGGTCAAATGGAAAGGTAAAAAGGAAAGCTTTTATTAATTTCTATTTCCAAAAATACTTTCTTTCAACAAAATCAATTAACATTTAAATGGCTAGGCAATTATTTTTTTCCTTTCAAAATATATCAATGCACCATACAAAATAAATAAGCCATTTAACCATTTAGTCTAGCAATTCATTAGTTAATTAAATCAATAATCATAGAGCATAATAATCAACTAATTATGCCAACATAAGATAGCATCATCCATTTAAATTAAATAACCATTTAAATAAATAAAAATGCTCAAAACCAAGAATGATCAAATGACAACTCTCAATTGACCAAACCAAGGCATCACGACTCTCATAATAGCCAGATGGGAAAGACAACCGACTGACAACACTCACACGAGTGGAACTGCGGGTCAAACTAAAGTACCACAACTATCTCCTGCACTCCAATCAGATATATAAGGCATGCTCAGACATGTGAAACCAGGTGGAGTCAATACCCCGTACCTACCTGGTACTAGTACCTACAATGTCCTGTAGCACAAGAATCCATATGTGCATATAGACCTATATATATATATATACAAACACAACACACACACTGATGAAGGAGAATCGTGGTGTTCCCTATCTCACAAGAGTGAGTGAAGTAAAATCATCCCCTCACATCCCAATACACTTGCAAACACGCAACATATACATAACGCATCGCAATGTAAGGTAAAAGTGTCAGTCCATGACAATGATCCATAAAATAACATTAATCAAAGCACTGAGATACTACATAAAATCATACACCATACATCCAGATAAAGCATGAAATAACATCCGAATCAATATACAATAATGTTCCACTGAAAAGCCACATAAGTAAATCAAAATATACAAAAAGAGGCTGATCGAGGAGGGGTACTACAATATCATCTTACAAAAACTAATGCAAAATGGATCGAAGAGAGATATGATGAAGACCCTCCCGCGGAGCCAGTTGGCCTCAAAGGAATCCAAGGTCTCGAAGGACCAACCCCTGGATCATCTCATCTACCTCCTCCTACAAACCCTACGGGAACATCTTTCCACCGAAGTAGTTCATGTAGTCTTGTGTTTGCCCAAATCTCAGGAATATACATAATGTGTCTCAATCCCATCACCTTGATCACAGCATGGTCCTCAACAGACAAATCTGTTCATAACCACCGTGTCATAGGGAATCGCTCTCTAGACTCAATCTGGGGTAAGTACTCTTGCATGCAATAAAATCAATCATGTCAATCCTAGTGGTACTCATGTTCATCACATAGTGTTGCTTATCTTATCCTATCCTAGCCTAGTGATACCTATGTCCATCACATAGTGTTGCCCATCAAGCTCTATCCTAGTGTTTATGTCTATCACACAGTGTTGCATCCTAGTGTATATATTTTTCACATTGCACTATATCCTATCTTGCTAGAGCACTTGCTAGATTTTATCAATTCGATGACTTATCCTACATTCAGCTTAGCAAACCTACTTGTTTTAGGGAACCTGTTGAATGAATCCTTTAAAAAATATATCCAATTGGCAAGGTATGTTTATAACAAAATTATCAATTCTAGCCTTCTTTCTAGTTTGTATTTTCTAGGGCACCTATTTGAATGAATCCTCTCAACAACTTATCCAATTGGCAATGTATGTTTATCACAAAATTGTCAATTCTAGCCTTGTTTTTACTTGTCTTCCCTAGGGAACCTATTTGAGTGAATCCTCTGAGAAACTTATCCAATTGGTAGCGTATGTTCATCACATAACTATCAATTTCAACCTTTTAGACATAGACATGACTCTGTTGATACCTTGTCACCCTATCTTGTCGGTCCTTTCTAGCCTTTGTTTCTTATTGATAGATTGTCTGCAATCTTTTCAAACATTTTCATCCAATCTCTCGAGGGGGTATATCATTCCCGTCATGGGGTAAATTTGTATCATTTTATCTTCTTTGAGGCAACGCGACAAGTTGCATTGTCTCAAAGAGGGGCAAAATGTAGACACCTAAATTTTCCCTATCTAATTAAATAAATATTTTATTTATTTAATTATTTTATCCTGTCTTCTATTAATTAAATAAATTTTAATGTATTTAATTAATTCATTAATCATCTTCTAAGCCTTTCCTCATTTAAATAAATACTTTTATTTATTTAGATTGTCCTTTTCCTAAATTAAATAAATAGTTTATTTATTTAATTGATCCCACTTCCTCTATTAATTAAATAAATTTTTATTTATTTAATTAATTCATTAGCTTTTTCCTTCTATGCCACATGTCATTTATCTTTTAATTTTCCTCTACCTACCTCTTACTTTTTTTAAAATTATTTCTTCTACCTACCCTTTAATCCTAGCCGACCATTTATCCTCTTCACCTTTTAATTGTTAGATACTTGGTTAGTCCCAAAGACACTGAGAGGGGGGGTGAATAAGTGTCTGACCGGTAGATGAAAGATTTAAACTTATTTGCAACTTTATAACTCAAATTAATATATCGGTAAGCAAATAATAATGCAGTAAAGAGAAACAAAAGAATAAGCATCAATGCACACCATAACACATATATTTTTGGCGAGGAAACCAGGTAGGGGAAAAACCTTAGTGGGATTTGTGACCCACAATATTTACTCACCGGCCAATATGAATAAATATTACTCAGTACAATAGTGGCCTGCACATACAAGAAGGCCAACTGCCTAGAGCTCACTGCTCAATAACAAAATGGAGTCCCACTTACTACAATTGGATGGTTAAATCCAATAACAATGTACTGCTTCAAAATAGTATCTGCAATGCTACATTCAATACTAATTTAAGCTCCATCTGATACCTCTACCAAAAACCTTGTCGGTAAATGATTATGCTTTCATAGAATAGTCTTCACTCTTCTCTGTTTCTTATTCTCTCTCAAGATAAATACATCAAATTGCATAAACCACTATCTGGTATCATAACCTATAGCATCTCATGTACCGCTTATTTACTTACCTAATTACATTACAAAATGACCTACAAGATCTCATACATATATGAGTCTTTACAATAGATCATGTCAGCTATACAAATATAATTACAAGACAAAACAATATTATTTTTAAGTCAGCTTAAACTGCCGGTATGATCTGTTGTCGATGTAGACTGGATGCCGATATGAATAAACCTTGTAGTGACTGTCGGTGCTAGTAAGTGAAGTCTATTACTAGTAGAACCTTTGAAAACTGTTACCAGTTGGTTTCCATCAATGACAACATCAACCATTCTCATTTGAGTGTATAATGCCAACAATCTCCCCCTTTGGCATTGATGGCAACACTCATTAGAAAAATCCAAAACTGATATCGAAAATTGAAGTCCAAAAACTAAGAGTGCTATCCCTGAGAAAATGATCTCCTTCTCTATACATTTTTCTCATTACACCACTCCCCCTTTGACATCAATGACAAATGATGTCAAAAGAATCAAATTTTACCTAGAAACCTGTAGCCAGTTATGTACAATCTAAAAAATGTCTACCAAAACCAAGTTAAGACTCTGCAAAAAAATTGTGCTGTCAGAAATTACAGTCTCTGTCTGCCGGATCATCCAGGTGAGATAATGCATCTATTTCTCTAATGATCTTTCCCTTGAATAGTTGCCTTGGTTAGCTCATTCCGGTGTGTTAACAAATTATCCAATCTAGGACCAAGTTTGTTCTTTAACTCCTAGGTTTTCATCTTGAACCTTGCTTTCTCTCTTTCTAATTTTTCAATCTTCTCTTCATAAATAGCCATCTCTTGATCCAAAACTAATGTGAGTTCTGAAGAACCAATCATATTGTCAGCAATGTCATCAATCTCTTTCTGTGTTTTCCTTATTTGTTCATCAATATCTTCTGTTAAATGGTGAGCTTTGCTTGCTTCTCTATACAATTCCTTGTATTCCAAAATGGTGGAATTCGGTGTCGGTAATAATGAATCAATCTGTTCTATACAATCCTTTATTGTTTTGTCAAAGAATTCATCCTTCTCCTTATTTACTCTTTCCTGAATGGTTTCCTCATTTATCTTATATACAGTTTGAATGTTAGAAGAATCTAATTTGGACAATGTGTCAAATTTACCTATAGACCCAACAATGTGATCAACTTGCATGTTGGTGGAATCATTTGTAAAATTGGTAAAGAATCATCAATGACCTTAAATGCTAAGGCATTGCATTCTATTATCTTCTTTATGGAATCTAATAATATATGAGTAACATTTGTCGGTCTGTAATCTACAGTAGAAGTACTAGGAGAAGTGCTAGGTTCTGCAATAAGTTTCTTTTCTTCTCCACATACCTACTCAGTTGCCTTAACCACTTCTTCTACCTTATTCTCAACCTTATCCTTATTCTTACTCTCTACCAGTTCAAACACTTTTTGTTCTTGTTCTGTTTCTGCCAGTATTTCAAAGTTCAGCTGAGTGTCAATAGGAATGGATTCTGTTTTCTTTTCCTCAGCAGTTTCCTTATCCATTACAATATTGATATCCTGAGTGTCCACATTCATTGTGAATAGAATGTCTGACTTGGGATCAACATTATCTATTTTCACTTCCTCTGACTTCTCTTCTTCAGGCAGATTTTGCATTTATGTCGGTGCCTTTATTACTGTTGGTGGGGTGTCCTGTGCCAGTGGCGGTAAGTTGTCCTTAACTGTGATGTCAAGTACACTGCCAACCTTACCCTTACCTTTATCTTCTTTCTGATATACTTTAGTAAATGATTTTTCCACTTTCTATCTTTCTCTTCTCTCTTCTCTTTCTCAACAAATAATATATCCCACTTATCTGCTATTTCATCTGCAATTTCTTTTACTCTGTCGGCCATAAGATTAACTTGTCGGTGACCACTCACAAAAATAGTCATGTTAGCTTCAAATATTAAATCATCTATTTCTTTCTTAGACTTAACAACATGCACAACTAACAAAGCTTCTACCTTCAATTTCTTATCTAATTCCATAATGGACATTCTTTTTGCTTCAAGTCTCAAATATAAATCATTAGGAAGAACATATATAACCTCAATAAGAACCTTCTTATATATGTCTAGATACAAAATTATACTCCCCTCAATAGTATCCTTATATGAATCCTTAAAAGAATGATAAAACTTACTAACATTACAAAGATTTCCTTCTTGAGTAATTTCATTTATCAACTCTTCCGGTGAAAGAGTGTTAGGTTTCTTTAGTTCTGGTTGTTTCTTTGGTGTGATTTTGTTCTTGGGACCACTGGGCTCTCTGATAACTTGTTGTTTCTTTCTAAGTATTCTTTCTTTCTTCGGAGATGAAACATGTGTCGGTGAAGGTTTTCTTTTCTTCCTATCCACCCTTTTGAATTCAACTGCCTTATAATTGTCTGAATCAGATGAGGTAGCTAGAGGAGAAATATGTGCTACCAGTTGTTGTTCTGATTTTCTTTCTTTCATGATTGCAACAAAACCACTAAGATTCAATAACCCCTTTGTAACATCTTCAACAAATTTTGAAGCATATTTTAATAATCTATCTCTTTTCTTCTTTTGCTTCTGCATATCAACATCTTTCTCAATAGTTTCAGCATTACCAAATATCTTCTCTGTTGGTTTCGGTGGAGCATCTAGGATTATTTTGGCATATGATTCCAAGATGTGTGAATCCACTTCATAACCCATCTCTATTTTCTAGACATTTCTTGGTGTAACTACCTCCATCCAAAATTCATCTCTTTTAACACAAAGCATATATGTTTGTCATATTTGTCAACAATGCTTTGAGGAATCCTCTCCCTTTGCCTCATTTTTGCTTGAAATTTTTTGAAGTACTCTTTTACCAGTTTGTCACCATTTGAGACCATTCTGGTAATTGCCTCCTTTATCTATTTTCCAACAGAAATATCATAGGCAGAGTCCTTGTGTCCAATACCGGGAATCTCCTTTGAGAAATATAGCATTAAGCATACAATCAAATTCCCAAACTTAAAAGTTCCCTTCTTATCACCTTTAATTTTATCCAAATTTTCTAACAGTTCATCTTTCAGCCATTCACAGATGTCAATTTTAGCATTATTCATAATCATCTCATAGGCATTATGAATGCATATACTTGATACAAAATTCAACCTATTAGTATATGCAACTTTGTACCCAATGACAATACTTGCATATTTGACATTGTTATCAGTTATATCACTAACCCTAAGTGATCTATTATTTGATGTTGTGCTGGTTAAGTTCATAACTTCTTTGTTTGGAAATTTCTTTTTCTTATCAGGCCTAGTGTCGGTTGAAGGTAAACCAGTAACAACCATTATCACTTCCTTAGTGATCTTGAAGACTAAGTTAACCACAAAAATTCACTATGAACTCTGCTAAGAACATAACGGACAATCTCATCTAAAAATTCAGGCATGTCAAGGATGTCAATGAACCCTAAATATTCAACAACCTTGTGTTCTAGTTTAACTATACCTTGTTTGTCAATAATAACATTCATGAACATATTCTTTAAATCCTCTGACCCTAAACTTTCAATGTTACAATGTATGTATGCCCTAGGGTCTTCAACAAATGCAACTCCCTTCGAAACTTTTGAAAATGCACCAATGGAGAAATCCAACTTTGCTATCTTACGGATTATCTTAAAGATAGGTCTAGGTCATTTTATATTTTGCATAATAGTAGGGTTTGCAATGAATTCTGGAACAGATGATGAAGAAGCCATTTCGTAAGATAAATACCTTTTAACTAAAAACCTTTGGGTGCCTTGAAAATTTTTTGTTGCTTCACCTCTAGAATGTTGGTTCTCAAATTTTGTGCTCTTCGAATGCTTGAATGCTTGAAAAGTCGAAATGAGAAGTTACAATGCTTTATAACCAAAAATTTAACTTACAATCACAATAAATGCTTTGTCGGTGAAGTGAATACTCAACATGTCTGGCGGTAAAGAAGAATTATAACTTCTTACCACCAACTGAGGGTAAATGCATGATCTTCAATTAGTTGCCTTACCCCTAAGGATTATTCCTTAGTTAGATGAAGAATCTCTTGTCGGTGCATGATTGCCCTATTCTGCCAGTGCAGAGACAGATTTATCATTCCTCTGATCTCTCTTCCTGATCCATTGTTTAGAAAATTCTTGCTTGATTTTATTCACCTTTTCCTTGCCTTTTTCATTAGATCCTTTTTTGTTCACCGGTACAGTCTTACTTTTGCAAAATCTTGCAATATGCCCAATTTTGTTACATGCATAACAAGTTACATTGTTTCTCTGAATATCTTTTCCATAACCTTGTCCGGTATGAGTTCTGCATTGATTAGATAAATGTCCAAATCTACCACAAGCATAGCATTTTACATTCATTCTGCAATTATCTGAGTTATGTCCATTTTTTTTGCATTTGGAACATTGACCGGTGGGTGAGTTTGTATTTTGATTATTCCTAAATCTGCACTGATTTTCTCTATGACCAAATTTGTTGCAATTAAAACATTTCCCATTTAATTTATAAGCATTATGTTTCCTTACCGGTTTGTTGTGATCATGATTGTTTGCAGTCCCAGAACTTTCTCCATGTTCAAATCCAAGTCCAACTATTTCTCCATCAGGTTTCAGACTTTTTAGCATATCATCAAGCTTATCTGAACTCTTTTTGAATTTGTCTTTGTATTCATTTGCTGTGACCAACTTACTTTCCATAGTGCTAACTTGTCTCATAAGTTCCTCTTTATCATGTTGCATGTGAATCAATTCAGTCTTAAGCATATCATTTTCATGACTAAGCCTTAGAGATTCATCAACTCTTTCACTAAATCTTCTGGCCAAATCTTCCCGATCCCTTTTTCTGTCTTCAATATCTTTACATAGTCTCATGGTTAAATCTTGCATCCCATTCTTCATGTTATTGTTCTCTTGTCTCAATTTCTCTACAATATCTTTGAGAATTTCCTTTTCTTCATGATCTTGTTTCTGCATTTGCTCACGAAGTTCCTTTCTCTTATTTTGTGTCATAACCAGGTTTTCTTGAAGTGCTTTAATGAATTCCTGGGTAGTTCTGAGATCATCTTCTAGTTTGATATTCTTCAATTTTTTTGCATCAAAATCTTCAAGAGCTCCTTCCAACTATTGTCTCAAACTTTCCATCGATACCAGTTTCAGAATCTTTCTCAAGTTGTTAGGCTTCTTTAAATAGAGGACTGGGCTCTTATACTAATTGTTAGATACTTGGTGAGTCCCAAAGAAAGAGAGGGGGGGTGAATCAATGTCTAACTGATAGATGAAAGATTTAAAATTATTTGCAACTTTATAACTCAAATTAATATACCGGTAAGCAAATAATAATGCAGTAAAGAGAAACAAAAGAATAAGCATCAATGCACACCATTAAATAGATATTTTTGGCGAGGAAACCCAATAGGGGAAAAACCTCGGTGGGATTTGTGACCCACAATATTTACTCAGTCACCAATATGAATAAATATTACTCAGTACAATAGGGGCATACACATGCAAGAAGGCCAACTGCCTAGAGCTCACTGCTCAACAACAAAATGGAGTCCCACTGATAACAATGTACTCTTCAAAATAGCATCTGCAATGTTGGATTCAGTACTGGTTTAAGCTTTGTTTGATACCTCTGCCAAAAACCTTGTCAGTAAATAGTCTTCGCTTTGCTCTGCTTCTTATTCACTGTCAAGTTAAATACATCAAAGTGTATAAACCATTATCCGATATCATAACCTATAATATCTCATGTACCGCTTATTTACTTACCTAATTACATTATAAAATGACCTACAATATCTCATACATATATGAGTCTTTACAATACATCATGTCGGCTATACAAATATAATTACAATACAAAACAATATTATTTCCAAGTCGGCTTAGACTGCCGATATGATCTGCTACCGGTGTAGACTAGATGCTGGTATGAATAAACCTTGTAGTGAGTGTCGATGCCGGTAAGTGAAGTTTGTTGCCGGTAGAACCTTAAACCCTATTACCAATTGGTTGCCATCAATGACAACATCAACCATTCTCATCTGAGTGTATATTGCCAACATTAATCTTATCCCTCCATTTTGTAAAGTGTCTTCTATATAAGAGGCTACTCTCCTTCATTATAAACCCTAATCAATCCAACTAGATAATCAATGTGTCTTAACACTCATATGCAATCAAGCTTTCTCGATTTCAAGTTATGAACCACAATCCATTCTTTGTTGAGCTCTTGTGCACACATAAAATCTAAGAGCAAATATATCAACCAAGATCAATGGTGATAGGAGACAATGGTTATTGAAACCCTACTTGACATGTGAATGGTAATATCACTTTATTTTATTGATTTGCATGATCTTAGGTATCTCTATTAGTATTAGTGAATGTTTCATTGTAGGACATAGATTGTTTGTGGTTGGATCTTTATGGTTTTAGAATAGTTTATCATCATCACTTTTCACTGTATACAAGTACTAAATGGGTGTTCCAGAATAAGTTGAATGAAGATGGACAAGTTGTTAGAAACAAAGAAAGACTGGTATGTAAGGGATATTCACAAATTGAAAGTATTGATTTTGATGAGACTTTTGCTCTGGTATCTAGAATTGAAGTTGTTAGATTATTTCTTGCATATGTAGCTCATAAGAAATTCAAGGTATTTCAGATGGATGTGAAGTCAACATTTTTGAATGGTGAGTTGGAAGAGGAAGTCTACATTGAGAAATCAGACATGGATTTTCATTGACTGTTGAAGAAGACGTGGTATGTAGATTGAAGAAAGCATTGTATGGACTTAAATAAGCCCCTAGAGCCTGGTATGCCAGATTAGACAAGTATTTGATGAAATTGGGATAATGATAATATTTTTATTGTTGAAGTCTTTGTTGATGACATTATTTTTGGAGGAGATGATTTGAGTAAGAATTTTGTTGATGATATGCAAAAAGAATTTGAGATGTCTATGATAGATGAGATGAAATTCTTTCTGGGATTGCAAATTAAACAGATTGACAAAGGTATTTTCATATCTCAATCTAAGTATGTGAAGGAATTGCTGAAGAAGTTTGGGTTAGATGATTGCAAACCTATTGGAACTTCGAAGGCTAACCAGACCTTGTATAGATCTATGATTGGTGGACTATTGTATTTGACTCAGACTAGACCAGATATTTTGAATGTTGTATGTCTTGTTGCAAGATTTCAGGATTATCATAAGGAAAGTCATGTTACTGTTGTGAAGAGGATATTCAGATATTTGAAGGGAACAATTGATTATGGTATGTGGTGTCCAAAGGAAGATGATTTCACTTTAAATTCGTATACTAATGTCGATTGGGTAGGTGATGTTGATGACCAGAAGAGGACTACTGGTGGAGAATTCTTTTTGGGAAAGAAGTTGGTTGCTTGCACAAGTAAGAAACAAGATGCTATTTCTTTATCTACTATAGAAGCTGAATACATTGTTGTTGCTAGAAATTGTACTCAGGTTATTTGGATGAAGCAGATGCTGAAGGATATTAGAGTTGTTTATAATGAGCCTACTGTTATATATTGTGACAATTCTAGTCCTATCAATATTTTTAAAAATATAGTGTTGCATTCCAAGACAAAGAATATATCAATTAAGTTTCATTACCTAAGAGAGAAAGTTAGTGATAAGGAACTCAAATTGCAGTATGTGTCTACAAAGGAATAGATTGCAGATATATTCACTAAGCATTTGAATGCAAATACATTTGTATATCCAAGAGAGAAGTTAGGGGTGATTGCCCCTCCTATTGGGAACTAGATGCATTGAGTTGCATCGATCTAGTGGACTTCATTGTCTTATTTTGTTATCTAGATTGATGAGTGGGTGCTACTACTCTGGGGGAGTAGTCACTCTATGGTTCAATTGTTCAGATTGGTGAGTTTATCCTAAGGGGGAGAGATTGTCCTTCTTATAGGGAGATATGCATGATTTGTATGTCTTTGGTATTATTTTCAAAGGGGGAGAAGAGCATGTTAGTATTAACCGGTGACTAAGAGGGGGGGGTGAATTAGTCATAACAGTTTATACACAATTCAAACTTTCAAACTAACCGGTCTGCAACTATCCTTCCAAATTAACTTAAACATTGCATTAACCATGAAATAAATGAAAATCAAAGAAAAGAGATTTGCATACACAAATAAGCATCACATAACACTAACAATTATATGTGGAAACCCTCGGTTAGAAGGAGAAAACCATGGTGGGGATAACCCACAATCTATTTTACTATAGTGAAAAAAGAGTGCCCTGTTAAGAGCTCACAATCAGTTCCTTCAAAGAACATCACCCTATTAGAAGTGACTGGTATCCGGTTAAGAATACCTTAGAACATGTTAAAGTTCACCTTGCTAGAGGATTTTACAACTTCATATTAGAAGTGACTCTATTAAGAGATTTTACACAAAGAGTTGGTTAAGGTTCACCCTGTTAAGGGATTTACAATGCTGCAATTGTTAGAAGACAAAAAAGATTATTGATCTATCTTTTGACACTACCTCTGTCTCATAGATCCACTTTGCATACCATGTTCTTCTGATCAATGTCAACTTCACCGATTCATACCTCTATCCCCTGCACTCTGTTCTCTACACCCTTTACACTCACACAGATCTTTTTCACATTAACAATAACACAATCAAAATGAATGATGTGAATATATTAGCCTTTAGTTTTGGTGCCAACTTTCTCTCCAAAAATCAAATTCAAAAATCTGTTATCGCGCCTCAAATTTCTCTCCAAAAATCATTTCGAGAATATCGATCAAGACAATAGTTCATATTGAAAATCTCGTCAGTTGAAAAGGGAAGATTGTCGGTTCAACTAGATGTTATCTAGATATTTCCAAGTTTGTCGGTTGAGACTCTTGTGATACTAGTTGTCACCTGTGTACCGATCCAATTCTTCGTAACTGGTTACCTCATGTATACCAGTCTACTTTTTACTTAGCTGATTTACGTCCTATGTACTAATCTATTTAATGCTTAGTTGTTTAACCTCCTACGTGTTAGTCTACTCACTACTTAGTCGGTTAACCCTTGTATACCGATCTACTCACTACCGAAAGGAATAAGAACTCTTGTTCTTTACCGGTTACCCTTTACTCTTTTATCGATGGGCTGTGGAGACTTAAAAGATGATGTTGCCAACAATGACAACCATTTTACCAGTCATACAAAATGCATCTTAATGCCAACAGAGCATGTGAAAAATCCTGAAGTATTTTGAGTTGTTTGTCAAGGGGGAGCTTATCCTTATGATCTCAGGGGGAGTTTATTGGTTGTTGATTTCTTTGTTTGCATTGATTGTTTTTCACATTCATATGTTGCCATCAATGACAAAGGGGAAGATTGTTGGATATTAGAGTTGTTGGAATGTGTTGTTGGCATTGATGTCAACATATTCCTGTATTGCAGAGAATTGGTTTGTTGGAGAGAGTTGTTTTGGTGATTTGTTGTAGATGTGCTGATCTGGTTTATTGGTTTTGAGATACCTATCTCTAGTTGATTCGGTATGATTTTTATGATGCTAAATGGGGATCTGATTGAGTTATGAGGTCTGGCATGTGGACTAGTTTTTTAGTATTCTATTTTGAAGAGTTGTAGTATTTGATCCATATTGCTCCAGAATGATGATATCTTGAGTTGTGGATTTTGGAGAATGTTTGGGAGGTTCATGTGTGTCCTTTGATTGGATGGTTCATGATTTGGAAATTCACAAGCATATCTTTCAGTTTGTTAGTTGGTGTTCTTGATCTTCAATGATATAATAATGATGATTCTGTTAGATGCTAGGAAAGTCCCAAAGACACTCAGAGGGGGGGGTGAATAAAGAAAATATAGAGGAAAGCATTATTTTGTACCTAGATATATACAAGAAATTTCTTATTGAGGTCATAGATGTTCTACCAAATGATTTATAATTAAGATTAGAAGCAAAGAGAATGTCTATCATGGAGCTTGACAAGAAATTGAAGGTAGAAGCTCTATTAGCTGTGCATCTTGTTAATACCAAGTAGGAAATTGATGATCTTATATCTGAGGCAAATAGAATTATTTTTGTGAGTGGTCACCGACAAGTCAGTCTTATGGTTGGCAAAGTTAAGAAAATTGTAGATGAGACAATAGATAAGCGAGACATATTTTTTGTCAAGAGAGAGAATAAAGAAGAGAAGGATGGACAAAAGGTAGACACGTCATTTGCTAAGGTATATCATAAGGTAGATAAAGGTAAAGTCAAAATTGGAAGTGTACCTGATATCACGATTAAGGATAATCTACCTCCACCGGCACAGGACAACCCACCAATAATTGCAGAGGCACTGACACAAGTAGATAGCCAGCCTGATGAGAAGGTAGAGGAAGCAACAAAAGATGACATTGATTCGGAATCAGACATTATTTTTACCATGAATGTGGGCACTCAAGACTTTAACATAGTAATGGACAAGGAAACAACTGAAGTTAAGAAATCAGAAACCATCCCTGATGATACTCATCT
Organism: Cryptomeria japonica; assembly: GCF_030272615.1. Classification (NCBI taxonomy): domain Eukaryota; kingdom Viridiplantae; phylum Streptophyta; class Pinopsida; order Cupressales; family Cupressaceae; genus Cryptomeria; species Cryptomeria japonica. Next base: position 284,335,964 of record NC_081415.1, read on the forward strand.
TAACTTTGACATACTGACAGAAGCAAAAACTGAAACTGGAACAGGACTTGATTAGAATATATCTGAACCGGCAAATAGTAAGGATAAAAATAAGGTTGAGGATAAGATAGAAGAAGTGGTTAAGGTTAATGTGCAGACATCCAAAGAAGAAAAGAAACAAACTGCAAAACCAAGCACTCCGCCTACAAGTTCCACCATGGATTACCGATCAATGAATGTTACATATGTACTTTTAGATTCAATAAAGAATATTACTAAATGCAATACCTTAGCATTTAAGGCCATTGATGATACTTTATTGATTTTGTAAATGATTGCACCGACATGTAAAGTTGATCATATTACTGGATCTTTAGGTAAATTGGACACATTGTCCAAATTCATTGCTTCTAACATTCTAACTGTGGATAAAATTAATGAAGAGACTGTTAAGGAAAGGGTGAATAAGGTGAAATGTGAATTATTTGATAAGACAATTAAGGACTGTATAGAAAAGATCGATTCTTTATTACCAACACTGAATTCCACCATTTGGAATACAAAGAGTTGTATAGAGAAGCATGCAAGCCTCACCATCTAACATGGGATATTGATAAGGAAATAAAGAAAACATAGAAGGAAATTGATGATATAGCTGACAATATGATTGGTTCTTTGGAACTTACTTTAGTTTTGGATCAGGAAAAGGTAATTTTTGAAGAAAAGATTGAGAAATTGGAAAGGGAGAAAGCAAGGATAAGAATAAAAACCCAGGAGCTGAAAAACAAGCTTGGTCCTAGATTGGACAACCTATTAACACACCAAATTGAGCTATCTAAAGCGACCATTTAGGGGGAAAGATCACCAGAGCAATAGATGCATTATCTGACCAGAATGATCTGATAGACTGAGACTATAATCTCTGACAATAATAAATTTTTGCAGAGTCTTAATCTGGTTTTGGCGGATATCTTTTAGATTGTACATAACTGGTCATGGGATTCTAGGTAAATTTTGAATTCTTTGATTCTTTTGACATTCTTTGTCATTGATGTCAAAGGGGGAGTAGTGTATGAGAAAAATGTACAGAAGGGATCATTTTCTCAAGGGGAGCACTCTCATTCTTGTATCAGTTTTTGGATTAGTTTTTGGATTTTTCTCATGAGTATTGCCATCAATGCCAAAGGGGGAGATTGTTGGTATTATACACTCAGATGAGAATAGTTGATGTTGTCATTGATGGCAAACAACTAGTAATATGGTTCATAGGTTACACCGGCAATATACATCATCTACCTGCAAGGTTTTTGGTTATGGTATCTATTAGAGCTTAAACCGATACTGAATCTAGCATTGCAGATGCTATCTTGAAGCAGTACATTTGTTATTGGATCTAACCATCCATTTGTAGTCAGTGGGACTCCATTTTTTTGTTGAGCGGTGAGCTCTAGGCTATTGGCCTTCCTGCATGTTTAGGCCCCTATTGTACAAGTAATATTTATTCATATTGGCCAGTGAGTAAATATTGTGGGTCACAAATCCCACCGAGATTTTTCCCTGACCGGGTTTCCTCACCAAAAATATCTGTGTTATGGTGTGCATTGATGGTTATACTTTTGTTTCTCTTTACTAAATTATTATTTGTTTACTGGTATATTAATTTGGGTTGTAAAGTTGCAAATAAGTTTAAATCTTTCATCAACCAGTTAGACACTGATTCACCCCCCCCCCCTCTCAGTGTCTTTGGGACCATTCTAGCATCTAACAAATTCTTGTTATCTGAGTTGTTGCAGTGATTGCGGTGGAATTCATGTTGCTTGTTGATGTTCTTTGATTATGTCCTATGCATTTTGGTGATCTGCGTTGATCGTGGCACGCGTTATTGAACATTTTATTGGTCCAATGTTATTCTTCATGTTATGTGACATATTTGGCAGTGTAGCATGTTGCAGATGATATCGCCGAATTATTTGGTGGAGTTGTATGTTTGAGAATTTGATTTGGGTCTATGCTATGTCCTTTTTTGAAATTGTATTGGTCTGGTTATGGATTTATGTATCGTGTGATGTAATTTTGTAATTAGGTCTTATGTGTTGAGCCGACCTTGAGGTTAAGGTTGATGACTAGTATAAATAAGCATTGTAATCATGCTAGGTATGTGTCTATGGTTGGATCTATGATCTATAAGAGTATTTTATGTGCAAACAAGCAAATCTATCATTCAAAAGTGTGGAGAAAACAAGAGAAGAGTTGTTGTGCAGACAGTGTGCCTAACCAGAATTGCAATCAGGCATTTGGAGATGCTATTCTTTCAATTCATGTAATTTGGATTGTTGTCTGACCTTTGTAAGGCAGTGAGCCTTCCTCTAGGTTGTAGCCCTTTCTTATTTTGAGTAGTGAGCTCTAGGAAGTGTGCCTAAATGCATGTGCATTCCCTATTGTAATATTTACACATACTATTGCAGAGTATCATCTTATTGTGGGTAGGTTCCCACCGTGGTTTTTCCCTTAACCGAGTTTTCCACATCAAAAATCCTTGTGTTATGTGTGTTGTTGATGTGGTGTTTATCCTTGTTGTTGTTGTTCCTAATCAGATCTAAAGTTAAGTTTAATTTGGTTGAGGTTGGTGAAAACTGATTCACCCCCCCCTCTTAATTTTCCTAAAGTGTTGCTTCCCTGCTATCAACACCACCATGGTTTGGAATTGATCAACACCTAGATCTTTGGGAGCCGATGTATCTACTAGAGCTCTTTCTAAAATATCTTTATGCATGGGTGATATTTTCAAAAGCTTTAATATTGATATTTGCACAGGGATCTTCTGCAATTGGTCCACTATGTTTTATTGTTTAGAAGTGGATGGTGCATTGGTTGTGGGACCCGACAAAGTAATCTTAGCTTTACTTCTTGTGATGGAACATGATGGTTCCAATTGTTGCTTTTCTTTAACTACAATAACGTTGACCACATTATCATATGTGTGAGCATAGTTCACTTTCTCTTTGCCTTTGTTATTGGGTGATATTGAGGTTTCTCCTTTTTTTCATAATTTGGTAACAAAGCTTTGAATGTCGTGTGTGATTCATTTGTCATGTGCCCATCTACCATTATAACCTCATTATCTATCACATCTTGAATGACATGCTTTAATCATTGGCAATCATTTGTTTGGTGTCCTTTACTTTGGTGATAATTATAGTACAATGATTATCATTCCACCAAGAAGGTTTAACCTTTGGTTCAAAATCTCTTACTTTCGGTAAGGTAATTAGTTTATTTGCAAGAAGTGTCTTCAATGTTGATTTGAGTGGTTCCCCAAGAGGTGTGAATTTTTTGTGAAAGTTAGTGGAAAGTAAATTTGGTTTGTTATTATCTTGATTGAGTACTAAGGTATGAATTGATAGATTAAATATGGGTTGTTTTGGTTTCACATTATTAGCATCCACTATTCCATCATTGACAATGTTTTTTTTCCCATTCTAAAACTTGACTTTGTTAGTGTTATTATTGTTGGAGGAATTAGTCCCTTCTTTATGAAGTTTCAATACTCCTTTCTTGACCAATGCTTCTTCAGTCTTGATCCTATTTTCAACTATCTTCTCAAAACTTGGGGGACATTTTAGTTTAAGCACATAACTCATTTCATCATTTAAGTTGTCAATGAAAATTTCCATCTTTTCGTTATTGGGCGCCAAACGAGGATATCTAGCAAACAATCGTCTCCATCTTTGTGAAAATGTCATGAAGGGTTCTCCCTTATTTTTTTTGTGTTACAAAAATCTAGCATGGTCATCTGATGTTGAATGTTATATGAGTATTGAGATATGAATTTACTCACCAATTCTTCAAAAGTTCTGATGCCAGGTGGAAGTTTAGAGAACCATTTCATGGTTTGTCCACTTAAACTCTTAGGGAATAGTCTCATTAGATAAGTGTCTTCATGTCCAAACTCCATACTCATTGTGTAAAATTCCCTCATGTGATCTTGTAGGTCAGTTCTACCATTATGTTTAAGGATTTCACCATTTGGAGGGAATGGTATCATGTTTAGATTTTTGTCAAATGGATAAGGGCAAATATCTTGTAGTGAGTACCTCTTGGTGGTTCCTCATTGCATGTCTTGAATTTGTGTCTAAAGTTCTTGTATTTGTTGATTGAGAGCCAAAATGGGGTTATCCATTGTCCTTGGTTTGTTGTCTTAGTTGTTTTAAATTCTTTCGTTATGGGTTTTAGTATTGATGGTATCATTTTGAGTCTCAATTGTTCTTTCACTTTGTTTCAATTGTGTAACATCAAAATCACGAGGTAACTTAATGCCTTGATGTGATAACACGAGGAAATATTTCTCTTTATCCATTTCCAAAACTCTTTCCATGAATTTTCCAAATTATGGATCTTGTTGAGCTTCTTTTATTGTTTCCTTAGTTATTTCATCATCATCGTCGTCTTAATTTTGTGCCCTATAGAAAGGATTTTCCTCAACCATTGTGCATTTTTATTTTATTTTTTATTGTTTCAATTTATTCCTCTAATTTCTAGTCACAACTAGCATACAAGTTATTTGAGATGTTTAATCTTCGCTCTTTATTTGAAGTGCAAGTATAATAGGACTCAACTAAATCAAATAGGAAAGATTATATTGATATGACTAGGTTGATCTAATTTTAAAGCCCTTGTTTCTTAGATAAGGATGATAGATCCTGATGATAAAACTGTGCTAAGAAATCAGATATCTAAGGTTGAAAATTATGCACTTAGGATGTTTAGATCTATGCTTTCGAAAAGAACTCACTTCTGAAACCTATTTTTACTAGTTTCCAATTGACCTAACATCTACCCTGAAATGGGTATCCAAAACTATGATTATCTTTCTGGAAAATTCCTATTTTTCTCTCTATCTAAAGTTTGAAATTACCAAAGCTCTAAATTAGAGACTCCAAACACTAAACCATTTACACAAAACACTATTATAGATCTTGAAAATGCTAAGCTGCCTCCTATGATACGCTAAATTGAAATAGGGGTGCACTAATCTAAGTTTAATGCTACGTTTCAATATTATATTGTTGATGTTGAAGTGATGCAATATTCTAGTTTCAAGATGCGCTAATCTATACCTTCAAAGCGCTAGACTGTTCTCCCAAAACGCTAAAGTTTGATGTCTGTGCGCTAAAGTTTGTTATCAAAATGCTAAAGTGTGAAACTAGAATGCTATCTTGAGATATTAAAATGTTATTTTGATCTGTCTATACACTAATGTTTGGAACCCGAATGCTACTCTATGATAGTAAAACATTGTTTTGTGACAGTGAAATGCTATTTTGCTCTACGAAGTTTGATTCTAACAATTTGACAATTTTGATGTTTAGTTTTGGTCAATTTTGAGTGTGTTTCAATGGATAATATGTTTGATTAATGATCTAAAAACATAGAAGACAAAATTTTAAACAATTGTCTTTTCCCTAAGATCTAAACATCAAGTGTATGTTTGGGGCAAGCCCAAATTTCCATGGAATTGCACAAGGAAAACACTTCAAGCAATTCTATCCTAAGGATTCAGATACAATGCAATAACTCAGCCTGTAATGCCTGCCAGGAAACCCCAAAGGAATTAAACTAAAACACTTGAATAGAGTGTAAATAATATTTTTTTTAAACTTTAATAGGTTTAATGATACATTGCGTTGACATTACATTTAGATTACACAACAGAAGACTTAACTTAAGATCTAAAGGGTTTCCCAACTTGGTTAACATGGTTTAAACTAACATTGCTTAGCATTAATTAATCCAATTAAGTCGATTAAACATAAAACATAATTACATTTAACCAATAGTTAATTCATCTAATAATATTAAATATTGATAACATGTCTAAGTTTCATTCATTATGATTCCATCCATTACGTTGCATCTAATATTCAAATAAAACATATGCATTAAACATTTCATTTCCATTCATACGTTGTTTGCATCATAAGATAAAAATACATTACATTTCACTAAACCACAAGTCTCAAAAGATCAGATAATGTTTATATTACAATTTACATCTTGCCATGAAGGCATACATATCAAATAATTACAACTGACCATATAAGGTCCATGATATAAAAATAATGATCCAAATAACAAATAGGATCCAACTAGATAACAAGATGTTCGAATCCAAGTGCAACTAGAACACCTATAAAGCCAACTCCCACAAGAAGAAACAAACACACCCGATGGAAAGTGGCACTACCACTTGATCAAGTGGCTCAAAAAGAACCACCCCACCGTGCTAGGAGATAGAAATAAGACCCACTAGTAACCTACAAGGTATGCACACACATGGTCAAAATGCAACATCGGAAAGACTCACAAGTATAAACTCACAGAATATGACTCCACAACAAAACTTAGGTGATAACAACAAGACTACACACTAGTGACCATAAGGGAAAAGTGTCACCACATATCTTGGTATTGTTATCCTGGTAGGCCTTCATAGGTCCTGGCCCCCGTCTTCGGTTATCTTGGTAACCTCTCCCGAACCCTCGACCCCATCCAAGTCTCATGCGGACCTAAACAAGCCTTTTGTGAGGACAAGGTTGTTGGTTTGCCATTCCAAGCCTACTCACTATATCCTGAGTCTGTACTAACACTCAACCATGAGTGAGGTATAATTATCTTACTTAATGTTTCATCTACCCAACCCCTTAATGTATTCTTAGATTATCACTTACTTATACAACTATCGAGGGGTTATCCTACTAACCTCTTTGGGTGCGGCCCCCACTTGAAATCCACTCTCCCTTATGATGCTAAACCAAAAATATCCCAACGAACTCCAAAACCAAGGTACCAAACTGAAGTTACACACAGAATTCAAGACAATAAAAAACACTTGGCCAAACAAGCCCTTGCACAATGTTAAACTAACTGACACAACTCAGTCAAGTGACATGACCGGTCAACGAAAATGACCACATGAAAATGTCTAATACATTAAACTAAGGACTTGCAATTTCCAAATTAAATGTGAATACAATCAATTAAAAACAAGCACCTTCACTAATCAAGAATACAATACTTTTCTATTTCATTTAAAACACAAATTTGACCAAGGTTCTCTAACTCCTCTAAGTTCTGAAATAAATCATTTAATAATCACCATTTCACAATAAATTAAAAACCACACATACATTTATATAATTTTATATATATATATATATTTACTGACTAATTCTAACATTTATTTTTTCCCAAAATAAAATATCCATTTTTCAAGATAAAATCATTTAAAAAAAAAATAAAATAATTCTTTTTCCCAAAACATTTTTTTAAAATCACTTATATAAAAAACTAAACTAAACTTTAATTAAAACCCCACAAACCCTCGTTTGGTGCTGCCACACAGCCCCACGAGGGAGGCAGTGGCTGGGGACCACGACGTGTTGTTGTTGTTGGGTGGCCACGTCATGGCTGCCAGCCATGGACCCCCCTCTCCATGGGTTGGGGAAGCCACGAATCCCCACCCATGGGGTTCGTGGTGGCCTGGCCCACCACGATACCACCAGTAATTTTTTATTTTTATTTTTTAATTTTTTTTTCTTTTAAAACAAAAACTAGTTCAATTAAAAACAGAATTGGTAAAATATATATTTTTAAAACAAAATCTCAGTCATTCCAAAAATGAACTAGTAAAACTAATTTTAACAAGTATAATAAAACCCAGAAAATGCTTTTTTCCAACAAATTGAGAAAACTAATCCATTTTTTTAAGTAGAAATTTCAAAGAAAACAAACCCCAGCCATATATTATAATCAAATTTTGCAAACAACAGGGGTTAACAAGGTAAATAATTGTTTTTGTTTTTCCAATTTTCATCCACAACTAGTAATTTTTCCATTTCCCCAATTTCCCAGGTTTGCCCCAAAATTGAAAATTTTGGCAGCATAACCCCTTAAAAATCAACAATGGGAAATTCTCAAAAACGAAAAACTAACAGGGAAAATAAAATAAACTAATTTAAACTACCTGCCAATTCAACTCAACAAAAACAACAACAAAGAATTAACACCCAATTTTCACCCCAACAAAACAACTCATCACACCAACCTATTTAGCTATCCAAGTAGATGGGGTTGAAGGAGAGCAAACCACAAACTCTAGGCAAATTCCTCCACCAACAACTCAAGCTCAAAAATCAAACACAAAGGTTTTTCTCCAAGCAAATTTTTTTCTCTCCAGAATGCATCACAATATGTTTTTGGTCAATAATTCATATATATAATTTTTCCTATTCAAAATATCCTTTTTTTAGGTCAACTTTAAAAAACTTTTTAAAATAAAATTAAAATTTCATTTTTAAAATTTTTTTTTTAAAGGGATGCATTCTATTTAACTTTGCAAATTAAAAATCATTTCCCTTTTTCTGTTAAATATGAAAAACAATTAATCATTAAATATACATAAAACTAAAACAACTTTGTTTCCTTTTTTTTATAAATCAATTAAAAACACATACTATATCATTTCACTATTTAACTCAACAATTTCACTTTTTAACTATTCACATAAAGCAATTTATAAATCTATTAAAATACTAAAATGCACTTAATCATTTATTCCAAAATTAATTTTAAGAACGCATAACAAGCAATCAAGAAGGAAAAACATAAACACGACTCGCATACCAACAAGAAGGATGGTTGACCGACGACTAACACTGCTTAGTGATGAGCAAGGCTAAAGGTAAACTCAAGGCCTTAAGACTATCTCCTCTACTTCCATCGGATTATTTAGGTGCGCTCAGACCCGTGGGACCAGGTGAAGTGTGTACCTTGTACCTGCAAATCTTGCATCACCAATTCACGCACGCACACACACACACACACACACACACACATATATATATTCAAACATAGTAGACACACCAATGAAGGAGAATCATGACGTTCCCTGTCTCACCAAAGTGAGTGAAGGAAAATCATCTCTTCACACCCCATACACTTACAAACATGATAACATGTACATAACCCATCCCACACATAAAATAAATGTGTTAGTCCATGTCAGTAATCCAATAAAATAACATTCAACAATCATTAAAGGAAATAATGCGTAAACAACATATAGTGAAACTCAAATCAAAGTATAACACATCATAGCATAATATATGAGTAAAATATCAAAATATAATGTATCCACTAATATCCACTGAAAAAGTCAACTATAGTCAAAACATGTATCTAAAAAGTTTGATCGAGGAGGGGTACTACATAGCCCACAACCTGGAATCTCTGTAGCACAAGTGTAAAGACCCTAAGAGGGGATGTCCACTTTTTCCATCGTCAAGAGGTGGCAGATAGGGGCCTCTAGGACTAAAAGGATAACTTGATCACCCTTTTCTAGGAAGACTACAAGTAGTCTATGCAAAGCCAAGGATTTTTGCCTCTCCTCCAAGGAGCCAAATGGTGAGTATCTTAAAGGGAGAACCTGCTATCCCCTTGCACTGAAATTATCACACCTAGGCTAATAAAGGTGGCTTCTAACTAATAGGCAATCAACAAGGAAAAACATAAACATGCATAACAGACAATCAACAAGGAAAAACATAAACATGGCCCGCATACCAACAAGAAGGACAGTTGACCGATGACTAACACTGCTTAGTGACAAGCAAGGCTAAAGGTAAACTCAAGGCCTTAAGACTATCTCCTCCACTTCCATCAGATTATTTAGGTGCGCTCAGACCCATGGGACCAGGTGAAGTCTGTACCTTGTACTTGCAAATCCTGCATCACCAATTCACACATGTAGATAAAGATATATATATATATATATATATATATTCAAACATAGTAGACACACTGGTGAAGGAGAATCGTGACGTTCCCTGTCTCACCAAAGTGAGTGAAGGAAAATCATATCTGCACACCCCATACACTTACAAACATGATAACATGTACGAACGCATCCCACACATAAAATAAATGTGTTAGTCCATGTCAGTAATCCAATAAAATAACATTCAACCATCATTAAAGGAAATAATGCATAAACAACATATAGTGAAACTCAAATCAAAGTATAACACATCATAGCATAATATCTGAGTAAAATATCAAAATATAATGTATCCACTAATATCCACTAAAAAAGTCAACTATAGTCAAAACATGTATCTAAAAAGTCTGATCGAGGAGGGGTACTACACAGCCCACAACTTGGAATCTCCGTAGCACAAGTGTAAAGACCCTAAGAGGGGATGTCCACTTTTGCCGTCGTCGAGAGGTGGCAGATAGGGGCCTCTAGGACTAGAAGGATAACCCAATCACCCTTTTCTAGGAAGACTACAAGTAGTCTATGCAAAGCCGGGGATTTTTGCCTCTCCTCCAAGGAGCCAAATGGTGAGTATCTTAAAGGGAGAACCTGCTATCCCCTTGCACTGAAATTATCACACCAAGGCTAATAAAGGTGGTTTCTAACTAAAAAGGAAATAGTAAGGGTATTTGTTCGGCACGTTGGGGTATAAAATCAATTAAGAGGTCTCCTAGCCTTGAAAACCAAGGTTTGATATACTCGAAGGTACAAAGGAGAGCTATTCCCAAGCACTATCGTTGACCTAGATTTTCATCGAAATCACTTTTATTTTATAGTGGGTTAGATGAACTTGGCTTTAGTCATTCCCATTTGGGTTGTTCCCCTCTCACCTAGCCTTATGGGCTACTCGGGAGGGTAGACCCGCTAAAGCTATTGCACTAATTGAAATGAAAATTTGACAGGTTTGGTTTTCTAATCACCCAATGAAGGGGAGAGCATACTCACCTACCATCTCAGGCACGTAAGACATAATGTTACTTAATCCCCTAGTTAAACTATGTGCCTAAATTAAACAAAGAGAAGTGCAATACCCCAGTGGCTGCAAACAACATTAGTAGTTTCAACTAGGTGTCTTTGACTGCGTAAGGTTTTTCAATTTTAGTCTCTGATAGCGTAAAAAGTACCTACAAAATGGAATGACAAATTTTAGTTTCTAGAAATTAAAATTCTATAAGCAGAACTAGAAACACCAAGATGACTCATCAAAGTGCTAATCTGAGCTATCATAATGCTATTTTGTGGCAATGAAATGCTATTTTATGAATTGAAAATGCTAATTTATGACACCAAAATGCTAATCCTAGAACATAAAACATGTTATTTTGTTGAATGAGAATGTGTAAAATTAAATCGCTAATTCCTTAAACCAAAATGCTAATATAGGAGCCCAAACCGCTAATCTAATAGATGTATGCGCTAGAATATGATCTTTATATGCTAGTTTGTAAGCTTAAAATGCTGAAATTACTCCCCAAAATGCTGAATTGGTTCTCCATGTTTCACCTATCAAAGAAAAATCTGCAAGAAAATGTTAAAAATGGGGCTAGGCCCCACGATGGGTGCCAGAAAATGATGTAGTGTAAAATTTGTGTCAATACAATAATAATCAAAAATACAACATCCAATGAAGCATTACATGAAAGACTAAAAACAAATAATAGAATTAAAGCTCTCAAATGCATGATTTTACAAGATGACAACTCAAGAAACACGAATGATAATGTTAAATGATGATAAACAATGAAAATCTAAACTATGATGAAAAATGCAATGAAAGCCATTATGCTAGATGCAAGGGTATTATGATAAGCTAATTGTGATGCAAAGAAAGCTATATGCTTTCAGAGATGATACTAAGATTGTTGATAATGCTAAGAATGCTCGAGATGCTAAGGGGGGCTCTCATGGCTGAAAAGAGGGTCATTTATATATTTTTCAAGGCCAAGGATGAGGTGGAATGAATCAATGATTAGGATTCAATTTGGAGATATCAACGATCGAAATTGAAGAAGTTAAAGAAGAGGTTGCAGGAGAGGACACGTGTCCTTGCTAGAGAGACAAGTGTCAAGGAATCTCCACCAAGTACCAACAAAGAGGCAAGTGGCAAGGGGAGGAGGGACAAGTGGCAAAGATGCCATGTGTCCCCATGGGAGAGTGAACAACCCACAAAAGGTTAGGATGAGGAGGTTAGAGAGGATAAGGTTGGTTAACCCATGGTTAGGTTAGGAGGGGTTAGTTAGAAGAAGGTTACGTTAGGAGGTGGTTAAGAGTTAGGATACATGTGTCCAATTTGAATTAAAAATTTAAATTTAATGGTGGGGAATAATTAAATTAATTAATTAATTAAATTCACTTATTTAATTTGGAAAGTAGAAAAAATGAATTAAGGTGAAGTGAATTAGGGAAAATGAACTATATAAACAAATCATTAAATTGATTTATAAAGTGGAAGAATAAAGACTTTAATTAATTAAATAACTTCGTATTTAATTAATTTTTCCCTATACCAAATTTTAGTGTATACACTATGAAATCTTTGACTTTGTACAATAAAATAATTACAACGACTATGAAATAATTAGACATTTAATGGGTTTGTTAGAGATAAAATTCAATGTTATTTTCATTATGGAACAACACAATACAAATTCTACCTATTTTCTCTTAATATTTGAGCTTCATAATCTATAGGTTTAGAAGATGACATCTGCACATTCCTCAAATATCCATCCTATAAGGGTAAGTGCACAAAGATGGTGGTAAAAAAGGGGGGTATAAGTGGACACTTTTTTTTTTTTCTGAAATCAGGTGAACTTGAAATTGGAGGCAAAATTTGAAAGTCATCCACTCAAGATATGAAGATAATAGAACAACAAATATTATAGTACTTTGAATCTAGTTTCCAAACTACTAAACTTTTTCAAAATTGGATAAGATTAAGGGGATCAAATCCTTCATGCACAAAAAACTGACCCTGATTTTTTCTAAAAAACATAATATAGTGTCTGACGTGCGCATCACAAAAGTCATAGTTAGATTTAGTATTATGACAAATCCTTTGGTAGAAAGATAGTTAAAAGTGAGCACTAGAAGATGTGTATTTTTTTGTAATTTTTTGTTGAGTATTTTTTTTTATGAATTTTCCAATCGAGCACATCCTGAAAATTAGGTACCTATTCGTGCGCGAAGCATAAGTTGCACTAAACAAATTGAAAATACAATTTAATTTTTTTAAATTATAAATAATCAAGTGCACTACAATAATATATGAAGTTTTTTAAATTTTGATAAGTATATCAAAAGTTATTCAAAAAATGGTGCACCTATGTCTATGAGAACTATGGAGACACTGGTAAAAGAAATTCAATAATAATATGTTACTGTTGTTGAAATTGAAAAAAAATTATATTGTTAGAAAGCTCAGAAGATGGGTGAAAATATGGTGGCAATTTTAGAAATACCCACTTGATGAAGTGTAAACTTGATGGTGACAAAGTCGATAAATCAAGTTGATAAAATAAAACATTATCAAAAATGAGAGAAATGGAGGGAAATCAAACTTCCAAACCGTAGCTTTGTCATCTAGGCCTAAACACTCAAAAGCGTGTACGAGATACTTATAGTGTAAGCAGTGCGTACGTGCTACCTTTACTATAAACAATGCGTACACACTATTGTATAATATGATATTTTATATATAATATATGTATATACATATAATATGTGTATATACATATAATATGTGTATATACATATAATATATGTAATATATAATATGTGTATAATATGATATTGTATATATAATATGTTTATATACATATAATATATGTATATATATAATATATTAAACATATATATATACACATGTAAGTGTATTGTCTCTCCCTCTCAAATGCATACAAGGTGCTGCTCTCTCTCTTTCTCTCTCTCTCTCCCCTTCTCCCTTCCTCCATAGCCCCCATCCCTCTTTCTCTTCTTCTCTCCCTCCCTCCCTCCATACCCCACTGCAACTGTGTCTGCACTTATATAGAAGTAAGTGAATTTATTTCTTGTCTGCAACTTCCTCTTTGATTTTTATCATGTATGCTCTCCTAAGAAAATTGACTGATGGATTTGTGTGTGTTTATTTAATAGGAGGAATAGGGTTTGAAATTGAACCAGGGGTGTATTACCGTGACAAACAAGGAAACCTGTAGCAATATTCTTCTTGAATGTGTTTTTAATGAGCAAAGCAGATGTGGAAAATAGTGTCAACAAAGAAACATCATGAGTCAGAGTACCTGCAATATGTTTTTCAGAAGGAAACAACAGGTAGGAAGAGAAAGAGGGAGAGTAACACAGATGATGTCATGTAGAATGATAGTGGTGGGTATGTGAGAGTTCCCATGTTGTTACACAATGCCTGTCACCTAAAGAAATTAAAGTTTGTTGTATGCATGGAAATGGTAGTATATGATGATCATCACTTGTCAAACATCTTGGAAAGGTACATTCCCATGAAAGAAATCAAGTGTGTAATTCCTATAGTCACAATCGAGAGCAATCTTATAATCTTGCAAATTTAATAGCATCATATATTTTAGAACTTAGGCAGTACTCTTAGGGTTAGGTCAAGATCTTACACTTGCTTTTTAGCAAAGCCTCGTTGTTTGTTGGCTTGGAGTCTCGATGACTGATGGATTTGTGTGTGTATATTGAATAGGAGGAATAGGGTTTGAAATTGAACCACAGGTGTATTACCGTGAAAAACAAGAAAACCTATAGCAATATTCTTCTCGAATGTGTTTTTAATGAGCAGAGAAGATGTGGAAAATAGTGTCAACAAAGCAACATGATGAGTCAGAGTACCTGCAATATGTTTTTCAGAAGGAAACAATAGGTAGGAAGAGAAAGAGGGAGAGTAACACAGATGATGTCTTGTAGAATGATAGTGGTGGGTATGCGAGAGTTCCCATGTTGTTACACAACGCCTGTCACCTAAAGAAATTAAAGTTTGTTGTATGCATGGCAGTGGTAGTATATGATGATCATCACTTGTCAAACAGCTTGGAATGGTACATACCCATGAAATAAATCAAGTGTGTAATTCCTATAGTCACAATCGAGATCAGTCTTATAACCTTGCAAATTTAATAGCATCATATGTTTTAGAACTAAGGTAGTACTCTTAGGGTTAGGTCAAGCTCTTACACTTGCTTTTTAGCGAAGCCTCATTGTTTGTTCGCTTGGAGTCTCGTTGTATGAAGTTCTATTCATAACTTTAAATTTAATATATCATTTTATTAGCCCACCATATGACCCCTTAGGTTCCATTAGAGGTCGTATTGTTTCCTAAGAGGTCATATGGTGTCTTGTGACCCCTTAAGACCCCTCCTCTTTCCCTCCCCCCTACTCTCCCCCCTCTCTCCTTCTCTCCTCCTCTCTCTCTCTCTCTCTCTCTCTCTCTCTCTCTCTCTCCCTCTCTCCACCTTCTCTCCCCCCTCTTCTCTCCCTCTATCCCTCCCTCTACCTCTCTCCTCTCCCTCCCTCTCCCTCCCCCCCCTCTCTCTCTCCCTCTCCCCTCTCCTCTCCCTCCCTCCCCCCTACTCTCCCTCTCCCTTCCTCCATACCGCTTCTTCTCTCCCACCCTCCCCCCTCTTCTCTCCCTCTCTCCCTCCCTCTACCTCTCTCCCTCTCTCTACCTTCCCTCCCCCCCTCTCTCTCTCTCCCCCCTCTCCATCTCTCTCTCTCTCTCTCTCTCTCTCTCTCTCTCTCTCTCTCTCTCTCCTCTCTCTCTCTCTCTCTCTCTCTCTCTCTCTCTCTCTCTCCCTCTCCCTTCCTCCATACCCCTTCTTCTCTCCCACCCTCCCCCCTCTTCTCTCCCTCTCTCCCTCCCTCTACCTCTCTCCCTCTCTCTACCTTCCCTCCCCCCTCTCTCTCTCTCTCCCTCTCTCTCCCTCTCCCTCTCCCTTCCTCCATACCACTTCTTCTCTCCCACCCCACCCTCTTCTCTCCCTCTCTCCCTCCCTCTACCTCTCTTCCTCTCTCCTTCCCTCTACCTATCTCCCTCTCACATCTTCCCTCCCCCTCCCCCTCTCTCTCTCTCTCCCTCCTTCCCTCTCTCTCTCCCTCTCCCTCTCTCTCCCTCTCCCTCTCTCTCCCTCTCCCTCCTTCCCTCTCTCTCCCTCTCCCTCTCTCTCTCCCTCTCCCTCTCCCCTCTTCCTTCCTTCATACCCCTTCTTCTCTCCCAACATCCCCCCTCCTCTCTCCCTCCCCCCTACTCTCCCCTCTCTCCCTCTCCCTCCCTCTCTCTCTCTCCCTCCCTCCCTTTTCATTCACATCTTTTCTACAACCAATAGTGCGCACGTGGTTCAGAAACTATTAGTTCACTGCCCCACCATAACTTTTTTATGGCAAAGGAGCGCGTACACGGTACTTATTACTCATAAGCGCGTATGGGGTACTATTCCCATTATTCGTTACCCTATGATAACATTTTTTAGGCTTAGTAGCGCATACGCGCTACTTATCAGTCCAGAATGGGAAAAAAGAATACCGTTGGGCTTCTCAACATTTTATGGTCTAATAGCACGTACGCGGTTATTAATGTAGTGCGTACGTGGTTTATAGACATAGTTTTAGTTGCCCAACAGCCTCAACGACCTCAAAAGAAGTTTTTGAGGTCGTTGAAGGCCCCACTGGAACTATGTCTGGACTTCTATCACTGTTGTATACATAAAAGTAAGTGAATTTTTTGTTTTTGCATGATTTCAAATGATTGAATTGTGATTGTTTAATAGTTTGATTCCAAAAAATAGTGATAATATGCATATTTATGGTTATTTGTTTGTTTATGAACTTTTCTTTACATATATATGTAATATGATTCTATTTAGGACAACAGATATCAACCATGGGAAAGAACAAGCGAGGAACGATGGAACAACAAGAGGCTCAAAATGAAAGACAAAGGCAGTGTATGAAGAAATTGCGTGACATAAGAACAATGGTAGAAGAAGGTATGCCATCCTCAACATCTCAATTCGATTTACCAAATGAATATAATGCACCTAATGCAATTGAAGAAGAAACATTTGATAATTTACCGTTTGAACCTAATGCAATTGAAGAAGATACCGCATTGAATAATCAATTAAATGATGAACATATTACACCTTCTCTACTTGATGAATTAAATGTACATAATGTACCGATGTTAACACCTCCTAGAATCATTCGTAGGAAACCAAACTATCTAATTGACATTGATGAGAACATATTGAAGCAAATGCCCAATAAAATGAATGAATGAACTTTTAGGAGAATGGTTAAAAGAATATGGAAAAACTATTTTCAAAACTTAAATCAAAGCGCAAGATGTCAATTAATTGGTCAAATGATTAAAAATTTGAATTTTAGAGAGACAATGAAAATTCTAGGCCTAAAATCATCTAAAAGTAATAGTGAAAGAACTATTGTCAGAAATCTATTTGATGCATATCAATCTATTGGTTCAAAATCACGTAGTAAAGATTCTAATGCTACTCAATGTGTCATTACATCAACCATAATGAGCAAGAAAATAAAAAAGATCATTTGATAAGCAAAACAAGCAAGTCATTAAACATTAGTGGAACAACATTAAGTAAAGCATTAAAGAGGTGATAATAAATAGAGGAACCTAACAATAATTCTCTTTGGGCATTCTCGGGTAGACTACCACGCAAAGACAAGGTTGTTGTTGACGCACTAAAAACATTAATTGAAATTTTTTGGCATGACAACACAAGAGTATCGCCCAACCAAAGAGATGTTGTTAGAAGGTGAATTGGGTCTACAAATCGTGAGCCACATGCCAAACACTATTTGGATATGACTCAAACTAAATTTTATGAAATATTCCTTCAAAAGTTTCCTCAAATAAGAATTTCTCAAAGATTTCTTGAAATGGCAAAACCTTTTTATATTAAGATTAATCATGTACGCACCACGTGTTGTTGTAGGATGCATATTTAATTTTCCATGTATTATGATATTTTTCATCATATTTGTATAACTTTGCACACTAACGATGTTTTGCAGGAATGTAATATACAAGCACCTCCTAAGTCAATAAGAGAATTTATTTCAATTGTGCTATGTAACAGACATGATGTTTGCATTTATTATAAGATTCCTTGTTTGGAAGGTTCTTGTGCTATATGTGGTGGTTTGCAACATTTACCAAGATGCGTACATTTGGAGAGCACACATGAAATTGGTACGAAACTAGTTTCTTTCAGAAAATACAAGACAATCACATATGGAGTTAAAGATGGAAAAGATTTGAAGAGATGTGAGCTAGTGAAAAATGATATATGTGTAGCTCAATTTATGAAAATGTTTCAAGAGAAACTAGTTTATGAGTACATAATGCATACAAATAGAGCTCGATGGTTAGATGAACAATTCAAGTTATGTAAGGACACATTTCCTCTTGGCACCAATGTCTCTATAGTTGATTTTGCTGAAAAATTATACACTACAACCTCAAAATGAAGTGCAATCCATGTATTATAACTCTACACAAGTTTATATTTTTGTACACATAGCATTCATGCATGCAGATGATAGCACAAAGGAGGATAGAAAGGTTGTAAGAGAGTATCACTTCTACATAAGTGATGATCGTACTCATTCATTGAAGTTTGTACAAGGATGCTTTAAAGTTTTCTATGACAGTTTAAGGGAAAGGAACATATGATACAATCGACACTTAATATGGTCAGATAATTGCACCGCACAATTCAAGAATGCAAGGATGTTTTATTGGTTGACAAGGATGCATATGACAAGCAGTGTACAACATTTTTGGAATTTCACTGAGGCTGGACATGGTAAGGGAGAGCACGATGGTGCAGAAGCATGTGTGAAAAGAGCCCTAGCTAGGGAAGAATTGAAGTATGAAGGTGGTGCTGAGTTGGTAGATGCATAAACAATTGTGCGATGGTGTAAGTTTATGATGGGTCCAAGTAATCTAGGTACGTCAATGGTTCATAGATATTTTTGGTTGATTACTAAATCTAACATTGAAAACTATCTAGATTGTTGTACAATTGTAGGATTGAGTGACATGCACTCATTTATGAGTTCAAATTCAGGTTCACTGGTAATTTATACGAGACAGATGGTATGTTTTTGCTCTTCATGCATGTATTGTTTGTGGGAAGAATGTGAATCACAAGAGTGGGTTGACAAATGGTCTTGTAGACCGTTGGTTCCCATTGATTCATATCAAATTCCCAAAGCACTACAATTGAACCAGATGGAGACATCAGTGGATTTTGACCATGTATCCAACCTAGTGGATTTAGGTGATTTTTTGAGTTATTTTTTTTGCAAGTATTCTTTTTGGTTCATTTCGTTGTACATCATACTATATTTTTGGTATTAATTAACACTTTATAAAATGCAGGTCATGTGTATACAGTTGTTGAAGAAGAGAACAATGAAGAAGGAACAAATTACTATTTGTGTCGTTGTGTTGAGCCTAAAAGAAAATTGACAACCACAATCATTGATGGAGAGGGTATTGAGTACCCAATAGGGTTTGTTGTCATGACAAGAACATGGCTTCAGAGATACCCTATCAAGAATTCTGATGTTTGGTTGTTCGAGGACTTTGAAACACACAAACATATTCTTCATTTCTCTAACCTTGTTGTTGCAACAAATATTCATTTGATGAAGTGTCATGGTAGACCTCACAACAAGATTTTATGGAAAGTTCATGAATCTGACCACGAGGCAATACTTGACACAATACGGGTTAGAGCTGATCTTGAAGCCTCACTTGATTGATTATATGATTCAAAGTAGAATGATTTTGAGAATTTTGTATAAATCGTCGATGAATTATTCTATATTCGTTTTTTGTATATATAAATGCCCATGAGCTAATTTTTACAAGTTTAGGGGCATAATTTTGTATATTTAAATGGCAATGAGCTGATTTGTACATATTTACATGCCAAATTTTGTATATTAAAATGGCGATGAGCTAAATCGCACATATTGTAATGCCAAATTTTGCATAAAAGCCCATGAGATTATTAAAATGGTGATGAGTTGAATCGCACATATTGTAATGCCAACTTTTGTATAAAAGCCCATGAGATCATTTATAAGACATTTTTTTGTATAATCAAATAGCCAAGAGCTGATTTGATCATATTTAGAGGCAAATTTTTGAATAATTTGTGACAATGTTTTGTGACTATTTTGTGTGTCAATGTTTTCTGACTATGTTTTGAGTATATGTGATGTGTCCCTGGTCAATTATGAGCATTATTGATTCTTGTATAATCATGGAGAATTATTTGAGTCATTATTGGGTCATAGGGGCTATAGATTGAGACTAGAAACAATTTGAGCAAAAATTGTCATTATTGTCAAGCAACTTCTACATTGCGTCGATAGGGTATGACACTCGACGTTTTGGTGCTTTGGGATGCATGACAGGGGCATGCCTACCATAAAACTGCCCACTTGGATGCGCTCGTGACGTCGGTTTGTGCACACGACGAACCAAATCAATTCTAGCCAATCCTGCAACTTTGCATTGCATGCAACTGACAACTTTTGCAGCAGGCAAAAAAATGCTACCAATCGAAAATGGCTCCGAGTCGTCAAAAACTGAGAGAGGACATTGTAGAGGAGCCTCACATGACCACATGGGTTCAAACGGATTGACTATATCTGTCATGGATTTGAAGAAATAGTCCATCAAGTTTTGATAATTTTTTGGACTCAGGGCACTTGAGAGATAGCATCGGTACGGTATGACTCTATATTTTTTAGTGCTTTGGGATGCATGATAGGGGCATGCCTAGCGTAAACCTTCCCACCCAAATGTGCTCGCGATGTTGGTTTGTGTACAGGATGAACCAAATCAATTCTAGCCAATCCTACAACTTTGCATTGCATGCAACTGACGACTTTTGTAGTAGGCAAAAAATGCTACCAATCGAAAATGGCTCTGAGTCGTCAAAAACAAAGAGAGGACATTGTAGAGGAGCCTCACGCAACCCCATGAGTTCAAATAGATTGACCATATGTGTCCTGGATTTGAAGAAACAATCCGTCAAGTTTTGACAATTTTTTGGACTCAGGGCACTTGAGAGATCGCACCGGTATGATATGACTCTCGACATTTCGGTGCTTTTGGATGCACAATAGGGACATGCCTAGCGTAAACCTTCCCACCTGGACACACTCGCGATGACGGTTTGTGCACATGATGAACCGAATCAATTCTAGCCAATCCTACAACTTTGCATTGTATGCAACTGATGACTTTTGCAGCAAGCAAAAAAATGCTACCAATCAAAAATGGCTCCAAGTCATCAAAAACTGAGAGAGGACATTGTAGAGGAGCCTCATGCAACCCCATGAGTTCAAACAGATTGACCATATGTGTCCTAGATTTGAAGAAATAGTCCGTCAAGTTTTTACAATTTTTTGGACTTAGGGCACTTAAGAGATCGCACCGGTACGGTATAACTCTCAATGTTTTGGTTCTTTGGTATGCACGAAAGGGGAATTCCTAGTGTAAAATTGCCCACCCGGATGTTCTCGCGATGTTGGTTTGTGCACATGACGAGCCGAATCAATTCTAGCCAATCTTGCAACTTTTCATTGCATGCAACTAACGGTTTTTGGAGTAGGCAAAAAAATGCTAATAATTGAAAATGGCTCCGAGTCATCAAAAACTAAGATAGGACATTGTAGTGGAGCCTCACACGACCCCATGGGTTCAAACAGATCAACCATATGTGTCTTGGATTTGAAGAAACATTCTATCAAGTTTTAACAAATTTTTGGACTCAGGGCACTTGAGAGATCGCACCGGTATAGTATGACTCTCGAAGTTTCAATGCTTTGGGATGCATGACAGGGGCATACCTAGCATAAACCTTCCCACCCAGATGCGCTCATGATGTCGGTTTGTGCACACGATGAACTGAATCAATTCTAGCCAATCTTGCAACTTTTCATTGCATGCAACTGATGATTTTTGGAGTAGGCGAAAAAATGCTTATAATTAAAAATGGCTCCGAGTCGTCAAAAACTGAGATAGGCCATTTTAGAGGAGCCTCACGCGACCCCACGGGATCAAATGGATCGACCATATGTGTCCTGGATTTGAAGAAACAGTCCGTCAAGTTTTGACAATTATTTGGACTCAGGGCACTTGAGAGATCGCATTGGTACGGTATGACTCTCGATGTTTCGGTGATTTGGGATGTACGATAGGGGTATGCCTAGCGTAAACCTTCCCACCCAAATGCTCTCGTGACGTCGGTTTGTGCACATGATGAACCGAATCAATTCTAGCCAATCTTGCAACTTTTCATTGCATGCAACTGACGGTTTTTGGAGCAGGCGAAAAAATGCTAATAATTGAAAATGGCTCCCGGACGTCAAAAACTGAGATAGGCCATTGTAGAGGAGGCTCATGCGACCCCACGGAATCAAACAGATTGACCATATGTGTCTTGGATTTGAAGAAACAGTCCGTCAAATTTTGATAATTTTTTGGACTCAAGGCACTTGAGAGATCACATCGGTACGGTATGACTCTCGACGTTCCAGTACTTTGGGATGCATGATAGGGGCATGCCTAGCATAAAACTATCCACTTGGATGTGCTCGCGATGTCACTTTGTGCACACGATGAACCCAATCAATTCTAGCCAATCTTGCAACTTTGCATTGCATGCAACTGACGATTTTTGCAGCAGGCGAAAAAATGCTAATAATAAAAAATGGCTCCGATTCATCGAAAACTAAGATAGGACATTATAGAGGAGCCTCATGCAACCCCACAGGACCAAATGGATCGACCATATGTGTCCTAGATTTAAAGAAATAGTCCATAAAATTTTGACAATGTTTTGGACTCAGGGCAATTGAGAGATCGCACCGGTACTGTATGACTCTCGATGTTCCGGTGCTTTGGGATGCATGATAGGGGCATGCCTAGCATAAACCTACCCACCTGAACATGCTCGCAATGTCGGTTTGTGCACACAACTTACAAAATTTGACCATTGCGAGCATGAGGGTGCTCTCGCACCAAACACATTGTTGTTTATATTCATATTGTCGATTTTTGTTGTTTATATTCATATTGTTGATTACATATGCAAATATTCATTTAAATTTATAAAAGGGCAGCCACCAAATACATCGAATACACAATAATGAACTAAATACAAGGAGTTTTATAGGGTTAATTCAACATTTTAGAAATTTTATCAAATCATACTCCACAATTGCAATGTTTTATATAATATATTTTTGTTGTTTATATTCATAATGTTGATTACATATGCAAATATTTATTTAAATTTATAAAAGGACAACCACAAAATACAACAAATACAAAATAACTAACTCATTACACATTTATTGGATCGAATATCGATATTTATATATTAAAAAAAAGGCATGTCTACCAAGTCAATACAAGTATTACAAAAAAGTGGCATATGCCATGTCCAAATCGATATACAATAAAAATGTAGAATATATCTACATGTATTGGTCATTCTATGACCAAAAATAACACTATATGATCCTAAACTTGTGGTGGATCATCAAAATCAAGCCTCTTCGATGCAGTACGCGGCTCTGTATATGGCTGCAAAAGCACAATTCAAAAGCCAAGTTAGAATTCTTTTGTAGAAAATAGTTCACAATTAACAACATAACTATGCATTTAACTTTAATTCCTTTGCAATTGAAATGTAGATTACCTCATCAACTGATCTAGGAGCTAATGTCTTCGCTCTCCTCTCCTTGTCACTCTTAGGAGTTTTCTTGAAGACATACTTAAATGGATCCACATTACAGCCGAACCGCGAAGGGGTCTATTGTAGATTAAATGTACAATTAATACAATGTACTAACATAAATATATCAAAAACACTTAAAAGCTATAATATAGAGAACAATGGCGTACCTGTGCCTGAGATGCTTCTCTAATGGATTGAGGATGGCTCACCATCGATGTAGAAACTGTCGCTATTACCTATACAAAAAATGTTCAAAGATTAAATACAATTAATATAATGATAAGTATTGAAGGTTAAAAACAATTAATTTTACATATCAAACAAAAGTGTACCGGATCTTGATATGCTTCTCCAGTGCAAGGAGGGGGGTTCTCCATTGACGAAATAGGTATGGATATTTCTTGTATGAAAAAATTATAAGATTATAATATATCACAAGTTCACATGTACGCATGCATATAATCATGAAATCAACAAAATAAAGTAGAGATACATACCTCCGCCCTCTCTTGATCCGCGAGTGAATCAAGTGCATTCAACAAATCCACAAAGCTCAATGGCCATTGTACATGTAAAATAGACAAAAAACACTAATCAATCTACAAACCCCAACTAATACTCGATTTCAACATTTTCAAACAAGTGTACAACTAAAAATGTGTTCAATTACCTTCTTCCCACGTTTTGGCATCTTAGAAGGATTCTTTTTCTTAGGATGAGCCCTAGACGCGGAGGGGGTACCCTAAAAAAACAAAATTAACATGAGATATTAGTACAGATAATAAATTAAACATAAGTTTAAAAATATAAAATGAAATGACTTGCATATTCCATCAAAACAATACATAAAAAGAGTTGTACAAAATATGATACTGTATAGCCTTGTAGGCCAAAATCGATCGCTAAGAGCGTGATGTCATCAATCTGGGACATTTCGTCCCCTGTCAACACCTACAAACCAGAAATTGGACCAAGCATTAAAGATAGTTAGTATATCTTGTATTTTTTTGAATTCAAAGTGTACTATTCTATTTTAACATGTTACAAAATTTATACCTCAAGCATCGAAGTTGCAGCTATAGTAACTGGGGGAGGTGTATGGGATACCGCTGCTGCATCCTGAAATGCATATTATTTGTCTCAATTTAAATCGATGTATAAATGAAAATTCATTTATTTAATTACAAATTTAAAGTGACTGATAAATAAAATGTTATGAATTCAAATCAACACACCTGTGTATGTGGCTGATGGGCAAACACCATGTCCATCAACTCATCTGTTAGCGTGACATCCTCTACCGTGTGAGCCTGACATCTACAACCACAAATCGTGCATAGATGATATGAGGATCCATCTGCACCAGCTGGATCATCTATCCCTGAGCATATCCCCAAGCAACTGACACACATATGCTGGATGGGCTCTTTGTCGCCCTCTAATGGCTCATCATCCAATACAATAAGGTGTGCTAATGACGTCCCATGTTGGATGATGGCACCAGTCAATGATGTGGCCACCTAAAGAGTCTGTAGCTCCATCGACTCTTTCAATTCTAATGGGACAACCTGATGTACCTTGGGTTTCGGTGCTAGGGGGCAGAAAATCTCCATGGGTAATCGCCTACGGGCTCCAGGTCTATCTTGGGCAGAGCCACCACCTCTACCATGAAACTCTCTCATGTCAAAATAGTTTGGCCGCACATTGAGCACAAACTCACAATATATTTTTCTCAAAAAATATAATGGCACCTCATAATTATTACAAGGTGGATCATCAAAGACCATCCACCACCTCTGCCAAAAAAGATTCTTCATCTACATATTTGTACACCAATGTATGGGAAACCTCTTTGCATTAAGAGGTAATGACTGACCAATTTTGGGATTAACAAAAAGGGAACATATTTGTTGTTTAGTAATATTTTTGTTTTTTAATCCATTGTATGATAGCCCATTGGCATAGAATTGACGACACCTATCCCCTAAAGCTTCCCCATTTGGTAATTTATGTGGAAACAACTATGGCACCACTAGCTATTGTTTCTAGGCTAGTGGCGAGGGATTGATGATGGTCAAGTTCAGAAGTTTTCAATTTAACAATCAGTCTATTGATTTTAGACGTATTTTGTCCTAACTGATTAATTAATTCTTCCTGTGTTTCGTGTGTTCCATCAAAAGGAGGAATTGGGGGTTGTTCTTATGTGTTTTTAGGAGGTGCATTTGGTTGTTCTTGTTCTGGATTAGAAGAATCTTGTTTTTGAAACAAAATTTGAAAAAACCGAATCAAAATTAATGAAATTAAATTCAAAATATAAAATAAATTGCATAAAATGGAAAGAAAGACAAAAATAAACAAAAACTAACCTTGATCCATAGCTTGGAGGAAAAATATAGCACCCCGTTCATGGTTTAGGAGAGGAAATGGGGAAAAAACGAAGTTAAAAATGCGTTATTCACGGGTAAATGAGACCCAGTTTTTTTTTAAAAAAACTTTTTTTACCAGCCACCACGTATGCGATTTTATTTGGATTATTAGCACGTACGCGCTCATTTTCCTAATCATAGCACATATGCACTCATTTTTCTAAAAGCAACGTGTACATGCTATCTTCTCTAGGCTCGGGAAGAACAAACCTAAGCGCGTACGCGGGAATTTGAAATTTTAAAACCGCGTACGCGCTGCTTGTTTTTCCATGGTTTTTTGGGTGGTGTCCACTTTTCTGACCACCATCTTTGTGCACACGCCCATAATGAAACTATATGGTGGTGTGTGTATCATGAAATTGTGTGTTTGTGTGCATGAATGTATATACATATATGTATGTGTATACATACAAAAATACATATATGTATGTGTGTGTGTGTGTATATATATATATGTATTTATGTATGTATACACATACATATATGTATTTATTTATACATACATAAATACATATATGTATGTGTGTGTGTGTGTGTGTGTGTGTGTGTGTGTGTGTGTATTGATCACAATAGCTTGCATTTTTAATTGTTATAATAAAATCAGAGATATCTTTCTCTCCATATTATTATTCATACTCAACTCTCAAACTATATACAACATCATGTACAATTCATTATATTTTAAAAAGAGTCTGCATCTCCACATTGGTACACCATTGCTCAATGCCTTATCATTATAATTTTAAAAAGGGCTACACAAATTAATAGTGATATATACTTTACTAAATTCATGTTTCCATAATTCAAGATTTGTTGTTAATATATACTCAGTGTGAATATATATCTATACAAACATATAAATAAAATCATGTAGAAAATTTCTAGTGACTATTACAAATGCAAGATTCCAAATTTAACAACATTCTCATATTTTATAACGATATCATTCAGTTATTTGTTATCTCATCCATATGATTATTTTATCTCTTGTCCATATGATTATTTGTTTAAAATCAATACTCATTTTGCATTGAGATATTAAAACAAACAAGTGTTTTCCGTGTTTGGTGCACTCACACATCCATAGAGTGGACCCACCGTTACACCAAGCATCCTCTCCCCTCACCTTTGTGGACCTTGGGCGAAAGAGAAAAGTGATTAATTATGCCCAATTTTTATTTATGAGTAGAGAATCACCTCAAGGGAGTGTTTCAAAATTGAGGTATGTTGGGGATATCGTCTCTCCCAACAGGATCTCAAGCGGTGTTTTTTGAGCCACTATACAAATACATTGGTCAAATGGTTGGAGTGTTGAGTGAATTCAACTATGTGGGGGCCTTCTCTACACCGATGAGCTCAATTAAAGTATCAAGTGGCTTGCTTTGAGAATTCATTATTGGACTGGGATCCCTCAGAAACTTACTAGACACTTTGTTTTAGTTATCAAAATCCTATTGCTTGTTGGTGCAAGAGGTCGAACCTCCGAAGCCACCCCTATTCATACCATTCAAAGTAGAGATGGATGTCTACCAATTCATAAGATCTTTGGATATTTGGGGTATGAGATTCTGGTATGCCCAAGAAGTGAGTGTCATGGTGGGGAAGCCAACGCTACCACATCTCTATCCATCCACTTTGTCTAGGTATTTGGAGAAATCCAAGTGGGGATCCAACAAGTAGAATCTTGTTTCCAACCAAAGTTATATGGCTTCAAGTTTTTGCAATTGTTGAAACCTGTTATGTTCAAAATTGGGCCAATCTAGGCTCCCCTTTATCTCGCACTTGCTGAAAGTGTTGAAACTTGGCCAATTTGCTTTATTGTCTAATTTCTCTTTCCAAGAGAAGAATTTCCAAGATGACCAAAGCATACACCTTCGTTATCACAAGAGCCTTTAAGAACAATAGCCCACAACCAAAGAATAGGCTTGTCTCAGTCCCTCAACAAAAATCATTTTATCCTATTGTCTCATCTCCCTCATCCACATATCACCTATCAATAAGATGTCACTCATCATATTTTTCTCTCAACTCATTTTCCAACCATCTTCTTCCAAATCCAACCTTTCATGCTTCATTTGGACTTAGTGCAACCATCCAAAATCGACCTTATAATCCAAGTCTATCAAATCGCATCCAATCACCATCATCCCTAAACCAAGATTGAAACTTTGCGAAAGTTAATCTAGATTTTTTTATTCTTTGAAAATCCCTAATTAACATAGTGCTTGAGAAAATATCTATCTCAATTATTGTTCCTAATTAGCTTTAATCACTTTGGGGTTGAGCAAAATCCTTATCCATGTCCAACCTTTCTTAGGAACATAAGTCTGTCCCGAGTTAGCAAAGATCCAATGAAATCTAATCTTAATCAAAGGATCTAGATTCAACCTAGCTAGGTTTTTTACCTTGCTTTATAGCCAAATCAGTGATCCTTATACCTTATCTAAAATTGCTTGGAAAATTTGTCTATTTCGAGTAAGAGAAGATTGTAATACAATCCAATTCAACCTAATCCTAACCAAAGGATCAAGGATCAATCCAATCCGACCTAATCTTGATCAAAGGATCAAGGTTAAATCCAAATCCAACATCCAATCCTACCTTAAGGTTTAATTTTTTCCAATCAAAGCACTAAGTCCTAACTCCACATCTCATTTCCATTCATCTTGGATCTTGATCTCCAATCATCCTTCCACTCTCGCCATTTTGAAGTCACCCTTGCATAGTATTGATGCAAGCCCAAAAGCAAAAGATGGTTGCCCAAAGAGTTGAACTTCTCAATTTTGATCCTCATCAAAGACCTCCAACCCAAATCCAAAATCCAAACATCAGATCTTGGTATGATCAAATGCTTATGGAAATTCAAGAATTACTCTATCAATCATGCCCACCCCAACCCGCTTACCAAATTAATCCTATCACCATTCCATCTACCATATCTTCATCCATTCCACTCAATAGAAAAAATCAATCCAACACCCAATCCAATCTACAATCTCAAACCCAACCCTGTAGCACCATCTCCTTTCCTAGTCAAGAATCTTGTCGAGAGAACACCCCGAATGTTGAGCCCATATAGATGGTCTTCAAAAAAATCGATCCAATCAGATGCAGTGGTCTTTCCTATGACCAATCCCTTTGATGAAAAAATACCAAAACTTCAATGGTACAATGAAAATTAGTATTTTGATTACCATCGTATCCAAGGTCATGCCTCTAAAAAGTGTTCGAGGTTAAAAATTACATTTAGGACCTCATTAACAAGGGTGACATTGAAATTATCCTCAAGAACACCAATGCATCTAACACTCCATCTCCGAACAAAGTTGTCGAATATCTTCAATTCATACATTCACCTCCATCTACTCCAAACCAAGAAGAACCTCAATCCCCCAAGCTTCATGAATCCACCATCTCTTCACCCACCCAAGTTGAAGAATACATATCTTTCTTCATCACACCATCTCCACAACCCCAAACATGTTGAGAGCCTATTCCAAAGCATGCTAGCATAGATTCCTCTCCATCCCAAGATCAATACATCCCTCCATCTCATGATACCATTTCACCTAAAAATCCAAGTCTACCCTCTGCTCCATCTCATGCGAACAGTTATATTATTGGAAAGAAAAAGAGAAAAAATTATTATGGGTGTTTTGGCAATGTATTACTTTTACTAGTAAGTTAAAAACATGGTAAATAATAGGGTAGAACAAGGGGGTTGTTACAATTTTCATTAATAATGAGAAATTCTAGATCTAAAATTTCTCTTTTTTCCTTAACTTATCATAAACTAAATTAATCTATTACCTCATAATCAAATTTTGTTATAGATAAAAATAGTTATATCTAAATTCTAAATGTTAAGATCATCAATCTAGTTAATATAGCATAATATAACTAATCATACTAGAAACACATTTACTAAAAATCTATGTATACTATTACTATAAATTATAAAAATATTTAACTAAATACAATTGAATGTAACTTTAAATATAACTTAAATTTTATCCACTCAAACCCTTTACATTAATCATTTAAATTCATATATTTTAATCAAATCTATTTAAAATACCAATCCATCATAATTCACTTCCAATCTCATATTTGTAATTATATATTTCCTCACGAAACATTATTAATGAACTCTCAACAATTATTTATTCATTATTCTTACCATCTTATTTTCTCAACAAATTTTATGTTCTTTACTATTTCACAGAACATATTTCCTTTCTACCGTTAATGAATACAAACCTGGGATTCACGTCTGCCACACCCTACAAATTTTTGAAAGGCAAAATGCAATGCATATGGTATCAGTACTAAAACAGCTTGAATTCGTTCCCAATAAGACGTCTGAATTATTTTACTTAAATTTATTTTATTAAATTATAATATTGCAATAAATTATAACTTTATATTATGCATATTTAAGATATCTTTCTCTTTTATATTTAACAAAATTTTATGTTTTACTATATTAAATATAATCGTTACTAAAAGACATAAGTATGTATAATGTATTGACAATTTAATCAAAATTCAAATTTGAACATATGTACATATAAAGTGTGTGAATAGTTCAATGTCTCTTTCTTCAACAAAGTCATGAAGTCTACATCATATTGACACCTGCAAGATAAATGATATTCTTTGCACATAATCCACCAAATAAATATTAGTATTATGTTAGTCATAAGTATAACCAGATTAATGAACAACTCATTTATCAAATTTCCATCCCAATCCAAATTACAGCAGGACTATGGATGTTTTAAAAGTGATTTGTATAAATATATGATGGATGTATAGATATTATTTCTTTCTTTGAGAGGGTGTGAGAGGAGAACCTTCTAGTTGTCCCTATCCTTAGTTAAGGATAAGCCTTGTACTTGACTTTATATCCAACATTTTGGACATAAATCCCAATCACAGTGGTGACACCTATATCGCCTTTGTCAGTCCCATGTAAGTAAATTAGAAGAAACACATATGTCACAAATATAATTGATTACTCCTTGTCCATCATCTATTATCAAATTATGTAAATGTTTTGGATGGTTTATGATTGTATCTTTGAAAAATATCTTCACTATTTCATTACATTTTCCAGTCTTTAGACTTTCCAACAACTCATTTTTCACTATAGCACCCACTCCACCTCTTTTCTCATCATATTTCTTACACATCATCTTCACCATTTCATATCCACTCTTGTTACTATGCCATCAACATCTAGCACAACTAACCACCTCTTTTCACAATATAGAATCCGAGAAAGAATTTTGAGTTCTTCAATGGTTGCATTTGATTGGTCCTTCATTTCTTCATATAAATATTTGCAAAGATACCAAAATGTAATCATATCTTCAAATGAGAGTTTGGGCCAATCTATTTTTTGTGTCACATTTTCATAATCTTCTTTGAATGTCGATATGTCATATTTTTTCACAAAATAGCATCCCACGTATATAATTTCAAAATTACCATGGAGTTCTGCTAATTGATCCAACTTAGATTTCATTTCAAATTTTTTACTTTGAGGTTTAGCATATAAGAAAATCAGTTTATTTTGTATTGCTTTTTTATTTACCTGCAACATAAAGAAAGAAAATTGTTGTTAATTAATATCAATAATAAATATCATAAAGTATAAAATTTTAATTCATTTTAAAAATTATATTAAATTTATGGAAAAATTCATCTTAACTATACAATTTACCAAATTTATTTTAACTATACAACTTACCAAATTTAACTATATATATTTTAAAATTAATTATGTTGGAGTAATCATTATGGATGTTATTTGACATATAACAAGTTAAAAATGAAGATGTCTATAAAATAAAGTGTATATTAATTAATAATAATATATCAAATAAAAGAATTGACATTAAACAATGTTAAAATTATAACAAGAAAGCAAGGAAATTTTTAATGTAGAAAACAAAAATATTTTTATAGAATTATATAATATAATCGGTGAACCCACAATAGTGGGTTACACTTTTTTGCCAACTTTGACACTTCAATTTTCATTTTCAGAAAAAAAATCTCACATTCAAACACTTATTACTGCTAAACCATAAGGAATTTCCAAATGATGTGAACTAGTGCTTTGTGACATTTTGTGTGTAGATTATAAATGTATTTTTTTGAATCAATTCGTTTTCATTTTTTTATCTCCCTCGAAAACTAGTTTTTTACAAAAAAACAACATTTTTAAAGAGTGATACTCATTTGGTATGGCATAACTTTTTTTCTAAAATAGATATGAATGTGATTCTTTCGAATTTGTTTTTTTGACATCCATATCTAGTGTTTCCAATTGGTTTCATAACATTATCTTCAATATTTCATATTTTATTAAGTTTTGAAGTCGAGTTAACTATAATTTTTACATACATTCATTTGGTTGATCATAACTTGTTGTGTATGTATCCAAATTCAATTTTTTTTTTTGTTGGAAAGAGGACTTCAATACCTAGTGCATAGATATTTTTTAGAATTTTTTTTCACTTGTCTACTATTTTTCCATAACTGTTGAACTTGGAAGTTGATGTTCGGTATGAAACCTATGTTTAGTTAATCTAAAAAAAAAATCATAATGAATTCTTTATATATTAAAATAAAAGTCATTAGAAAGCTTGCTTCGAGTACTACTATCATGTATTTGGGTTTGTCAAAATTCGTCCATTTGAGCCCCCAAATTGAGCTTCGAAGGTCAAAAATCTGCAGAAACCATGAGAGGCTTGGGGGGAGTTCAAAACCATGTTCTATCGAACCCCCTAATGCAAATTTTTCATTTTATGCTTTTTTTGGTTTGATCGGAAGTGGGTTTCGATCGAATGTGTTTTTTACATTCTATTGAAAGGGGGGGTTCGATAGAACATGGCTAAAATCGAGTTTTGGACAAAAGAGTCAATTTGTTTGGATACATTAATTGAACTTACTAAAAATTTAAAATTCATCATCTTCCTCACCAAATGTTGGAGTAATCTTATGAATGCTATTTGAGAAATAATAAATTGACAAATTAATATTTTATTTTTAGAGATTGTATAAATTACTTTAATTTATTTGAAATTAAAACTTCATTATGGTCATTACTAAAAGTTGGAATAATCATTATGAATGTCATTTTACAAACAATAAATTAACATTTCGAATATCTATAGAATAAGGTTTATATTAACAATTGAAATATTTATAGAATAAAGTTTATATAATTATAACAATTGAAATATTTATAGAATAAAGTTTATATTAATTAATAATTATATATCAAATAAAAAAATGGTATTAAACAATGTTAAAATTATAATAAAAAATAAATGATTATGAAGATCACTATTAATATAGAGTAAAATAAGCATTAGCATACAAAAAATTGTAAAGGAAGAAAATTTTGTGATAATCTCTAAAAATAATTTATGTAAATATAGCATATTTAATATAAAAAATATATATTTACATAGATAGTATTTATCAATTTTAAAATTATTGTTCAAGTAATTTATTCACTATTTTTTTTTATTGGTAAAAGGCCGAAGCCGAAAATTTTATTAATCATTATTAAAGTTTACATCACTCCACTCGTGCGGGCGCTGATAGGAAAGAGTGGAGGCGAGAAAACCTCTGGCCTTGCCCGGAACCAGAGTCCAGAAAATTCTACAACTATTACATATATGAACAGATTCTTGAAAATTGCAATAGCACCCCGGGCTAAGGGTGATCAGGTGGGAAGATATTTTCTTTCCCTTACAAGTCCCTTTTAACATATTATAGTTATCACTGTTCTCCTTGTGCCCTATTTTGAGTTTGAGCTTTGATTAAATGTTGTTTATAGGCCTTTTTAGCACAGTTGTCTTCCTTTCTTTTGACTAAAGATGGCCTTGCTCCCCCTGCATGGTTGGTTTTCATACCACTTGCCAAGATTGTTAGTAAAATTTAGTTTCCTATTTTAAATACTATATTTTATATTCCAGTCTAGGATTATTCCTCATCCATTTATCCGATTGGAACTGCCATTCCAAGATTTAAACAAAGAAATGTAAATGGAAAAATATAAATAGAGTGTTTCGATTTCCTTCTTTTGTGTTTCTAAATCCTTAACCTCATTTATCTACAAGTAAAAAGTAGTAGATATGATATAATCATAAACAAAGTTCTTAGATAATTCCCTTTTTGAACAATGCTCATCCATAGTTATGAATCACCTATTTATTTCCTTTTGTTTTTATATCAGGATGATATCCCTGATAATGGATGATATCCAGGATACAATAACAAAAGGGGATAAAGGGGATTCTATCATGCCTGTATCTGTGTCCAGCTAACTCACTCAGCCATGTAAAATTTATACTAAGAGGGTAGAAATGGATGAGTGTCATGGCAGAATTTATCTTTAATTCTCACCCAGAATATTCTGCATGCATGCCTCTTATTATCTGTAGTCTATAGAATGTCAGATAATCTTTCATGTATAGATAGCACAACAACAAGTGACATACGAGTATATTTTAACAACTTGCAAGACTAATAGAAGTTGCAATTGATACTCTTAGTTCATATAAGTCTACACAAATAGATGTTCAAAGTCTTCATTGCAGATTTTGTTAATAGATCCCTCCCTGATTATGTATCCACCTATATGAGTATATACCTATATATGAGTATATCTTATTGCTTATAATCATATATATGAGTATATATTCATATATATGAATATCAAAACAGTGTCAGAATATATCAACCCATCCTCAATATATGTAGGAATATATGAACAGGAGCAACAATAGTAACTAAAATGAAAGTCCAAGCTACTCTCATGAAGTGGATATCAGTAAAACCATTAAATTAACAGTTAATTCATACTATTTAATTACATTTATACCAGCTATGTTTATCCTTTAAATATGGCGAGATTATTATCTCTTTCGAAGTCTGTATTGATCATAAGCTAACATTGTTCTTCTTAATATAGTAATAAGCTAGAGTACCAAACTAAGCCGAATATATGGTGACAAGGAAGGAACAAAAATGTCACATCTTCTAACCAGGAACCGTAGCCTCCTTATTTCGAGCTTGAAGGGGAAGGGGTCACCTCTTCCCCCTCATCCAATTCCAAGCCCTCTTCCTTTAAGAAGTCCTCGAACCAAGTAGTCTTTGGCGGGTTCCTCACATGAAATAAGTGAAGCAGGAAATTAACATTCCTATTTACTACAGTAGTCCTCTCCCTGGTAAATGCTTCCTCATCCATAGTGATAATGGGGTATCTAGGCACCGACCTGTTGTTTCTTATAAAAACATCATAGTCTCTTGGCCTCGGTATGGTCTAGTCATTGTCAATATTGACAAGAACCCTCTCCATATCGCCCAAGATCGAGGCTATGAAGACCTCCTTGCATAGAGCACTTGTGTCATCTATGTTCTTGGTGGAGATCACCGTAATAGCCAAGAACATGGCCGCCACATCAGAGTTTGCGGTCAGTGTTTGTGAGATAGTCTAGGCTGAGGATGTTCTCTACAACATCTAATACTAAGGCATGAGGAAAGTGAATAATGTGTTTGAGGCGATCCTTGGTGATAACCCCATTGAAGGCCATTTGCCTCTTTGAGCTGCTCAGTTTGATAGGGCTATCCATTTCTGGTTTAACTTAGGTCCAGGAGGTATCAATGATATAGAACTATACATGCCTAAATTGGTCTTAAGGCTTCTTAATTTTACCATGAAGGCTTGGCTTAATAGTCACGTTGGGTAATTATGTTAATGACTGAAATGTCACATCCTTTCTTAAATCCTGAGTACTTTCATCCCCTTCGGACATTTCTATTTAATTTAGTATAATTGCCAAATCTTAAGATAAAGATCCGCCTATGAAGATATCATTTTGAGTTGCCACACTCATATTTTGGCTAATGATCTTTCAAGTTTTCGACTAAGACAACCAGCTAATGCCCTATTCGTTGGGACTCTAACCTGCCATAATGGCCTGGATCTCTTTGAGATCAGATGTGTAATGATGATCGGGGCACTTTGATTAAGAGTCTTGATTTTTCATACGATTGTAGATATTTGAATTTAAGTATACCCATCATAAGGAGCTAATGATTATCCAAAACCAAGTCCTTAAATGTAAAGAATAAATATATGAGATAACTTTAAATATATATATATATATATATGTATATTTATATATATAATATATATTTATATATACATTATATATATATATTATATATATTTTTATATTTATATATATAATATATTTATTTGTATTATATATATATATAGATTGTGTATATATAATATATTTATATGTATTATATATATATATAAATATATTATATATATATATATATATAAATATATTATATATATATATATAAATATATTATATATATATATAAATATAGTATATATATATATATATAAATATAGTATATATATATATATATATAATATATATATATCCAATATATATATATATATATATATATATATATATATATATATATATATGATAGACAATAAATTAAATTTAACATGCAGATTGGTGTACTGCATACTGTATATATATATGAGTGATTATAAATGGTTTATATATATAGAATGATCTAAGCAACAAGTGTAAAAGGTTGTGTTAGATATATAATCCTCACCCCCTACCCCTAATATTAGACTTAGGCAATCTCTATGTATATAATGGAATGATGTATTTGGTCAATTTGTGGATAAATCTGTGTAAATGCTGTTATTTTATAGGTTGTGTGTAATTGTAAGATTTTGTTAAGGATAGATGCTAGGGGCCACATGGATCACTGTTTTACCATCTGCCCCCATGTTAGCTAGGTAGTCGACCCTTTTGTTGCCCTCTCTGTAGATGTGGTTATAGATGACCCTGTCAAATGATTTGATGTCTGACAGTATCTTAGTTAGGGAAGCATTTAGCTTCCAATCAGGCATTGCCCCTTTTCTAAGGGCATTAATGATTATTGATGAGTCCCCTTCAATGTTAATCCTCTTTACATTCAATATTTTGCATAGATTTATACTTGCAGCTAATGCTTTTAGCTCTACTTCATTGTTTGTGCTTTTGCCCATGGGAATGGCGATGTGAGCCAATTCTTCTCCTTTTGAATTGTGAAGGAAACAACCAAGTCCAACATCTCTCAGGTTGCCCCTAGATGCCCCATCAAACTTAAGCTTAATCCATCCAGCTTTAGGGGGTAGCCACTTACATTCTGCACATTTTGTGTTGTTGGATGGTGGACCTTTCCCTATTAAAGGTGGAATCTTTAGACCCTTCCACCTTAGTCTCATTTTCTCATCCCAATAGGACATATTGAAACCCCTCTGACTGTTAGAGGTCTGTTTGTTTACCATTTCTACTATGGTAGCTTTGATTTTATTGGTTAGTTGGGCCCAGTGCAGTTTACTATCTTTGAAAATCCTTCTGTTTCTCTCCTTCCAGATTTCCCAGATCACAAGGGAGGGGGCTATGACCCATAGATTTTCGTACATACATCCTATGTTCTGAATGGGCCATGCATGGAATAAGTCAAAGAGAGTACTAGGAATAGGGGTATACCAGTTCAGTTATTTTTTCAACCAACCCCGGCAATTGTGTACATATTCACAGGTTAACAATATATGATTAGTATTTTCTTCCTCCTTTTCACATGATGGGCATCTGTTGGGGTCCTCAAATCCTAGTTTCCTGAAGGTTTCATTAGTGAGGAGCCGGTTTTGTATTGCTAACCATGCAAACAAGCGTACCTTTGGTAGGCACCTTTTATCCCAACAAAGTGTTAGGGGTTATTCTTATTGATTAACAGGTGTTCATACTTCCCCTTCTTGGATCCTGCCCACATCAATTTATCTTTTTCAAAATTTAATGCAGGGTTTCTTGAGGCAAGGATTCGTGCTAAGAGGGATCTCTCCTGGTCTGGTAGGTCTAAATTATTTAGTGATTTCCATCTCCATTTTTTGAGGCCTTCAATGTTGTATCCTTCCACATAGTCTCTCACTTTATCTCCCCATTGCTCTTCAAGGATGGGTATAATTTTGTTAAAGTTGTGAAGTCTGTTGATGGCAGTTTGATCGCCCCAGGAGTCTCTCCATAATAGGGCATCCTCCCCATTTCCTAAATTCCATGTTAGCTTGTCTATTATGATATCTCTACAACCAATCATAAAGTTCCAAAATCTAGATCCTTTATGTGGATGGGTTGTCCTAAAGATGCTTGTGGGATCCGGGTTATGAAGGTATTTTTTATAAAGGATCCTTTCCCATTGAGGTCAGGGTTATTATACATTCTCCATACTAGCTTTGCTCCAAGAGCCCTGCTTTGAATTTTTAGATCTTTGATACCTAAACCCCCAAGGTCTTTAGACATGCTACCAATGGGAGTCTGAATTTATCTTCAGAACCTTGCAAGAAGAATGTCCTGATATGTTTTGTAATTTCCTTTCTTTTGATTGAGGGTAGATCCATGCATGAGAGTTGGTATATTGGCATCACTGAGATAACCGACTTAATCATGGTGACCTTTCCAGTAGAGGATAACCATTTCCCTTCCCAAGAGGAGATCCTGTTTGTAATTTTGGAGACCACCTAATCCCTTAATTTGGATGATCTATTCCCTTTGTCGAAGGGAAGTCCTAGGTATTTACATGGTAATTCCCCTATATTGTATTTAAGAATGTTTATGATTTTCTTTTGGAGTTCTTTATTTGTGTTGAAAAAGATAATGTTGGATTTCGAAGTGTTGATTTCCTGTCCAGAAATCATAGTATAGGTGTTTAAGATTTTTTTAAGTGTTTTTGCTTCTATTGTATTGCTCTATCCAAACAGCATGGTGTCATCAACAAATTGTTGATGGGTAATTGGTTACATGTCTGATGTAATTTTAATACCCTTCAACTGTTGTGTTTCTCTTTCCCTATTGATCATCCTTCCCAATGATTCTGCCATGATGGTAAAAAGAAAGGGGGAAAGGGGGTCCCACTATCTGAGTCCTCTTGAAATTTCAAAAAAACCTTCTAAGGCCCCATTGACTAAGATTGATACTCTAGGTGTTGCTATGCATTCATATATCAGATTGATCTATTGCTTATTGAACCCGAATGATTCAAGACATTTGCATAGAAAGTGTCAGTCTACTTTGCCATACGCCTTTTTAATATCTAATTTTATCATCATGCTCGGTTCCTTATTATTTTATACTGAATGGATTGCTTCTTGAGCAATGATTATGCCATCATAAATAGATCTGCCTGGCACAAAGCCATTATGTTCCTCACTAATGATTATGGGGAGGAGTTTGTAAAGTCTATTTGCAATTGTTTTTGTGAGTAATTTATAAAGGGTATTGCATAATGCTATTGGTCGGAAATCCTCAAAACAGCCCACTATTTCCTTTTTTGGAATCAAAGCTATGAATGTGTTATTTAGTTCTCTTCGAATCTTTCCTAAGTTTCTCATCCCCTCTAGTGCTTCTGTAATTTCTTCCCTCATGAAGTTCTAGCATTTTTGAAAAAAGTGTGCTGGGAAACCATCAGGGCCAAGAGCCTTATCCGGTCCCATTTGGAATAAAGTTGTTTCTACTTCTTCCGTAGATAGTTTTTTATTAAGAATCAGGTTGTGTTCCTTAGAGATTAATTTGGGAATGCATTTTAAGAATTCACTCTCTTTTGTCCACCTAGAACCCTCTTTATTATTAAGGATATTTTCAAAATACCCTACTACTTCCCTTACTATACTATCAGGGTCCTCACTGAAGTCTCCTGAATTTAATTTTATTCTATTGATTCTATTTATAGCTCTCCGTTGTTTTGTGTTGTTGTGGAAGAAGCTTGTATTTCTATCCCCAGCTTCCAACCAGTGTTCCTTGGATTTTTGTTTCTAGTATATTTCTTCTCTCGCAAGGATTTCCACCATTTTTCTATTAGTTGTATTAAATTTTCATCCCTTAGCCACATTATTTCAAAGCGAAAGGGGGTTTTGGTTGGCTTTAGTTCCTCTAATATGGTCAATTGGACTGGAAAATGGTTCGTTCCTGAGAATGGGAGAACTGAGGACTCATAAGACTGTGTGAGATTCCCACATAGGAAGAATTTGTCCAGTTTTTGTGCAATGTTGCAGAATCCTTGTCTTCTATTATTCCAAGTAAAGGCTTCATTTTTTGTCCTGAATTCCATTAAGTTACACTTATGTGTCCATTCTTTGAAGTCTTGAATTGTTTGGGAAATTTTTTTATTACCCCCCCCCATTTTTTCTTGGGATCTAAGATGGCATTGAAATCCCCACCTATTATGTATGTTTGATCCATGTCAATTGAAAGGAATTCCTCAATTTCATTCCACACTTGTCTTTTTGCTTGTGTTTGGATAGGTCCATAGACATTGATTATAATAAATTTTAAGTTGCTTTTAATGCTTATAGCCCAGCCACACATCCAGTTTGGGCTCTTGCTAATTAGTTTAAAGGATATTAGCCTAGGATCCCATATGATGGCCAATCCACCTGAGGCTCCACAAGAAGTTTGACCTTTGATTTCTCTGATACCTAATTTTTTGTTGAAGTTTGTCATCTCATTGTTACTTAATTTAGTTTCTTGTATTAAGAATATTTCTGGATTGAATTTAGCTATGCAACGTTTAAAGATACGTTGCTTGTTAGGGGCATTCAGGCCCCTAACATTCCAAGTAAGGAGTTTCATAACTCCATGGGAAGGTCCTTCCCCTTCCCTACCTCAAAAAGGTTTGTGATTTTAATCTGGCCAGCAGCACATCCTGCTTTGATTAGTAATTCCACACTTGATTTTCTCCCTCTCCTTTTAAGTTCAGTAGCATAATCCCGGGGTGAGCAGGTTTCTATGGT
Source organism: Cryptomeria japonica (assembly GCF_030272615.1). Classification (NCBI taxonomy): domain Eukaryota; kingdom Viridiplantae; phylum Streptophyta; class Pinopsida; order Cupressales; family Cupressaceae; genus Cryptomeria; species Cryptomeria japonica. The sequence continues at coordinate 284,376,953 of NC_081415.1, forward strand.
TTTAGCTATCCCCAGGTTGTCCATCTTATCCATTACTACATCATATTTATGGTCCTATAATTCTTCCTTGGTTACATTAAGTTTGAATAATTTTTTTGCTAACAATACTTTTTCTAATGTCAGTTCTTCCTCATCTACTATTTCATTTATGAATAGCTCTATGAGGTCATTTGTAACTTCATTGCCAACATACTCAAGGATAAATTTGTTTTCTCTTTCAATCCTTTCTTCCCTTTCTATGTCCTTTTCATTTTTGTTATTACTAGAGTTCTTTTTCTTTTTACCTTTTTCTTTTTTCTTTTTTTCCCTTTTTTGTTCTTATTCTTTTTCTTTTTTTAGAGCATCTTGCCTTCTCTATTGTGTGTGGTGTGGGATGGTTTTCTGATTCCTCATTGTTATCATCCTTATTCTCGGTATCTCCTATTGTTTCCTCCTGGTTATCAACATTTACTCCATTCATCGGGGAGTTGTATTCTTTTCCATTATCCTTGCTATGTTCCTTTGAATCATTGTTTATTAATGGAATTGCTTCTTGCTTAGAGATTTCTTTGTTCTCTATATCTTTCCCTCTTTGTTCAATCACTGGTTCTTTAGGGATGTTATCGTTGTTTTCTATCTCTGTTTTATCTTTTTCATATTCTACCATTTTTTGATTGTCTACTAGTTCCTTAGCCCTAGGGTTTTGTTTATGGATCACAAATCCTCCTTTTGGGTTGAATTTTATGTTTATACTCTTATCAGCTCCAGGATCTTTTTTTGTCTTAATACTTTTTCTCTCAATATTCTAAACAGGGAAGATAACTTCCTTGGTTGTGATATCACCCGTAAAGATCTCTGGTTGAATCTGATATATCGAGTGGTTTGTAATGATTTTGATGGGTTCTAATTTCTGTTTGTCTATCTCAACGTTGGCTAATATTTTTATGTCAGAGGAAACCATGTAATTTTCCTCCATACCCTCAAATCCTCCTAAACAATCCCCTAATTTTTTTAGGGTATGATTGTGGATCAATTCTACTGGCATTTTAGGGAGCTGAATCCATTTAGGCACCCTAAGCTTTTCAAAATCTTTGGGCAAGAAATTAGGTTTCCAATTAAAAAATTTGAAACAATAACCTTTAAAGAATCTGTGATTATTCCTAAGTAAATGATTTTTAAGTTCACATGAATTGCATTGACTAAATAGAAAATCATCTTCCAAGCAAGTAATACTTATCTGGTTTTTCGTGGCGGTCTTCAACCAATGGAGGACATTAGAGGTCGATGCTCCAAATCCAAACCATTTGCCAAAGAGCCCAAGATCATTGTAGCGATCCCACAATTCATCTGTGTGTTCGTTGCTTATTATCACTATGTTATCCACTCTATTGCAGAACGGCTTCTGAGTGTTGTTTGAGCTTTGTTTTGGGTTATATCCTTCCTTCCACCGGGTTTGGACCATTGACTTTGAGCTTGTCATGGTGGGTATTCTTAACCCTAATTTTATTTTGTTAGCCCCTGAAGCAACATCATTTTGGGCTCGAGAGAATCTCTCTGCATGCATGTGTGGTAAATATGAAATACTGTCATTGTTAGGGTAACATTTATCTTGAGAAGCCTTCGAGATGGTAAGAAATTCGTCTCTCTTCTGTGTTAAAGGATTTTCCTATTTTTTTAATGGTGCCCTAGGGTTCTGTTGTGTCCTACTCCAAACCAGCTTGGCTAACATAATTGAGGAAGATGCCAATTCACCTGTGTTTCTTTGGTCGGATGGGGGACCCCTTGGAACCCCGACAACCCTTTTGCATATATCATTAAGTTGTAAATTAATCAAATTTGCTCCTATGGCGCATGATTGAGAGGCATTCAGAGCTGCAAATCTGGTTGAGGTGCCCACAACATTTTTATGGACCTTCTATAAATTAATTCCACTTTGCCATTCACCATTATTCCTCCCTTGCTTTCGAGGATGTTTCGAGGGTTTTGCAGAAATGAATCTGCTTTTCGCATATACATTTGTTATTTGCATTTATGCCTTTCCTAATTCCATATAGTAATTTATTCACTATTATTTATCTTAAGAAATTACTATTTTTTGTATATGAATCATGACTCCAAAATTTTTGGCCCTAAGCAAAGTCGATTTTCTTACTTTATTTTATCCACATATTCAATGTATATAAAAATAATAAATGTAAAAAACAAGTGAAATAATATTTTTACAAATTTGTTTCTCTTTCTAAACAAGAAATTTAAAAAATTATAATTATTGTGTATGCAAACACAAACAATCTAGCATAAACAACTCATTTATCAAATTTTCACCCTAGTCCAAATTGAGACTATGGATCTTTTGAAAGTCAACTTTATGATAAATATATAAATATTATTTCCTTTTCAAGAAGGTGATGTGGGAGGAGAACCTTTAGTTGTCACTATCCTTAGCAAGATAAGCTTTGTACTTGACTTTTTACAAACAATTTCCAACATTTGTACATAAGTCCCAATCACATTGGTGACACCTATATCGCCTTTGTCGGTCCCATGCAAGTACAGTGAAAGAACCACAAATGTCACAATTGTATCCTTGTTCTTCATCTATTACCAAATCATGTAAATGTTTTGGATGACCTTTATGATTCTATCTTTGAAAAATGTCTTCACTATTTCATTACATTTGCCAACTTCTAAACTTTTCAACAACTCATTTTTCACTATAGCACCCACTCCACCTCTTTTCTCATCATATTTCTTACACATCATCTTCACCATTTCATATCCTTTCCTTGTTACTATGCCATCAACATCTATCACAACTAACCACCTCTTTTCAAAATATAGAAACATAGGAAGAAGTTTGAGTTCTTCAATGGTTGCATTTGATTGGTCCTTCATTTCTTCATATAAATATTTGCAATGACACCAAAATGTAATCATATCTTGAAATGAGAGTTTGGGCCAATCTATTTTTTGTGTCACATTTTCATAATCTTCTTTAAATGTTGATATGTATATAATTTCAAAATTACCATGGAGTTTTGCTAATTGATCCAACTTAGATTTCATTTCAACGTTTTGACTTGGAGGTTCAGCATATAAGAAAATCAGTTTATTTTGTATTGCTTATTTAGTCACCTGCAACATATAGAAATAAAATTGTTATTAATTAATATCAATAATAAATATCATAAAGTGTAAAATTATAGTTCATTTTAAAAACTATATTAAATTTATGGAAAAAAACATCTTAACTATACAACTTACAAAATTTATTTTGTGAAAGAGCTGAATTTACTTTGTATAGTAGAGACAATTTCATTAATCTTGCTTTTGCTAAATCGATAGGCTTCTGCACCCCATATCATCATTGGAGATAATGCATGTAGATTTCCAATACTTCTTCATCAAATATAATAAAATGTGGGTCTGTCTTTTCCAATTTGACCAAATTAGGATTAAGAAGAGCTTTCTAGGTCATTTTTTGAAGAGCCCTTGTATAAATACCAATCCCATGAAAATTTTCAGGAGGAATCCAAAGCACTTCAAAATTCAAACTTTTATCCCTGAGTTCTTTATAGATCTGTTGCAATTTTGTATATTCAGAAGTGTTTTGATCACATATGAAGATACCCACCACATTTCCCTTTAGTTGATCCAGCTCTACCTGAAACATGCATGTTACAACTCATAGCATCAATTGGACACGTTTGATGTTCATTTTGAACACAGCCAATATTTGTTTTAGCAATATATCTATCTATCAATTTACTTCAAATTTATATTTGTATGCTTGTATAAAAATAATATTTTATAGTTTTATCATATTGTGACCGTACCTTGTTGAGTTTGTTGTCGACGAGGTGATCTGCTTTGTTTTCCTTCAATATTTGAAGGAACTCTGTAAACATACTTTCTTTGGGCGGAGATTGAGATAGCTCTGCTGTTCCTGTAAGCTTACCTGCACATATACACTCTATAAATTCGCCAATGCTATTGGAAATTTCATTTTCTTCCTCTCCTGCAATGTCATCCTGTACATCTGAGCTGTGGAGAGACTGTCCTGAAATGTCTCGCATTTCAAATGAGAGTGAACTCGCATTTTCAGCATGCGGCAAAAAAGTTTCTTGTTATCTAAGGCACCAAAGAGTTCCCTTTCAAAGAGAGTGAACGTGATGAGACGATGGCACCTGATGTCATTGGAAGTAATGGTACACGAGCCTTTCAGCGCCGACATTAAAATATATCGGAAACAGTCTTTTTCTTCTTCTTTTTCTTTTTCTGTTGTTTCGCCCTTGTGTTTTACTTGCTTCAAATAAACAATTTGCAAGCGTCCTGTAGAAGCCGTCTTTGCTTTTTCCATTACTACCTCTACAAGTCATTCTGTAAGCCGAAAATGATGATCTTTCATGTGGACAGGAAGGGCGATCACTGCAACAACTGTATCCACTTCAAACAAAATGGAAGTCGAGCGCTCCACCAGTTGCTGTGTAGCGCTGTCCAGCTGTATGTGTAAAGATTAGAATGAGCAGAAAAAAATACGATAACATAAAAAGAATAACGCAATAAGAAAAGACAACACACGATTTATCGTGGTTCAGCAAATTTGCCTACATCCACACTCAAAGCAGGGAATCACTTCATTAATCAACTCTCTAAATACATGGGCTGCACACAGCAATTATATAAATATATCAGATACAAATTGAAGAGTCTGGAGAAGTCGAACAGTCATGTGTCCGTTGGGCTTCACATTCCCAACAATCTCTCCTGTGAAGGCTAACCGGTACAACCATGCAGAACATCCCTGCTTCCATTTCAAAAAAACACATTACAACTAGCCTGCTAGATTTTAACCTTGCGAACTCTTGCTCGCATACACTTTGGATTAATCTTTTCCAAAGCACGTCAGACTGAATGACATTATGATTAACTCTTGCAGCTAATATATCCAAAACATTGAAAAAATCATTAACTGATTCTAAAATGAATCCTTCATCCTGAAATGAATCCTTATGATCGTCGGTGCTCCCCCGTGATAGAACATCGAAAAATTTGTCATCTTTGAAAACAGAGGCTTCAGACAGATTCCCTGCAGGCACCAACTTCACCGAATAATAGTGTAACGCTTCTCTGACCATGTCCAGAAATAAAAGAGCGTTATTATTGGTCTTTACCTATTCGTGGGCAACATCACCGGTCAGGGCTTGAATTATCCACTTTACCAATAGCCTGACAGAACAAAGAATCCCTATGTAAAGAAGCCGTTTTATTTTCTGCAACTTGAAACCGTTCGGCAAGAGATTTAGAATTTCCATAACCGTCACATTCAAATATGTTACAAATTCCCCTACCATTAGGTGTTGCAGGGCCCAGGCAATGAACAAATGGTTTGTTAAACGAATCTCCTCGTATTTACCTTTGACAGGAACGCTAAGGTTTTCCAAAATGTCTCTATAGAGGCACTCAATAGTTGAGCTTTTCATAGTCGGCAGTATGTTGAGCTCATCATCAGACGTCGAATACCAACCAGAGTGGCCAACCGACTGTAGTGTTTCGGTTACATGCAAAGAGGCGTTACGTGAGCATCCTTCCACTGTCTCTTGCGCACTAATCTGAGCCCCTATATCAAGAATAGAGTAAACTATTGTATCAGTGTCCTGTTCACAAATCAAATGTCTGACAAAGGTATCCCTTGTTTGATATGCTTTCAAAAACTTTCCAAAATGTGGGGTTTCCAAGCATGCCAGCTCCTCCAAGGCAAACGATAAAATATTGCACAACTTTGGGAGCGTCCCAATCAGGCTGAAAACATCTGCCTCGTCTCTTAGCCTGGGCAAAGTATGTTGAAGAGCATAACCTCGAGCTATACACTTGCTGGCATTCAGGTTTATACTCAATTCTTGTCGTTGAAGCCTGTGATACTTAGTAAAATCCAGCCCCGTCAATTCCCTATCGACACTTTCTGACTGGTGATCCTTAAACCTGGGGATCAGACCCCCATTGCACTTGTTGTCTTGACGAATTTATCTCACAGAATAGTGATTACAATCACGATGCCCATTTCTATAAACAGAGGGCTTTGCAATCGGGCTACACCCACTTTCAAAGCAACTTTCTCCTGTAGAGCCAGTGACATCTTCAACTTTGGAAAGTCCATGATCAGTTCGCTCAACAACAAACTCCACCAAATCATCCTTTTTATCAAAATACTCTACGGTTTCAACATCTTCTAGACAATCCTCAATATCCATCCAATCAAGTTCGTGAGTCTTAATAGATTCTGGTCAGGAGAAAACATCTTCCTTCTCTCCTTGCGATGCCTAAAACCGCTTGGAGCAATGCCCATTGTCCTCTGCTCCTGTCAATGGCCGATTTCGCTTCAAACCAGAAAATCATCTTTGCACTTCTTCATCTAAGTCCATAGGTTCGTAGTCTTCTATGAAATTATCCATGCAAAGGTTGTCCTCAGCATCATGAGAGTGCCTCTTTATTTTTACCAAGGCCATTCCATCTACAGAGCTCTCCGAAGCCATAATTTCTGTCAGGCTTCCTTGCCCTGCTACCTCACTACAATCTGCACCCTCCTCATCTTGGGAGTCAACAACAGATTCAACTTGGGTCTTCGATGGCATACACTCTTCCTCCCGCAATCTCTTGAGTTCATCCTTTTCAACAACAACCTCTTTTCTAGCATCTTTCTGTTCAAAAATTCCAACGTCTATACTGGGACTATCTTCAACTCCAACCGGAGTATCACAGCGTTCAACCTTCACCACACGATACCAACAACTTCCTGGCCATTAACAGTTTGGCCAATAAGTGCCAAGGCTGGCTCAAGGGGAGAGCAAATGAGAATCCCAACATCGTTCTCTTTCGCTGGATTCTTCTCTTCAACTAAGTTTCCCTCTTTCTTCCAGTCATCCCACCAATGTATGCGGCGCTTGAAGCATAATTTTACATGAAACATAAAACTGCCATAGAAGTTATAAATTTTACCTTCTCCTTCTTCCTCCATCTCTGCTCAAGCCAACATGGCTCTGATACCAATTGTAAAGATTAGAATGAGCAGAGAAAAATACGATAACATAAAAAGAATAACGCAATAAGAAAAGACAACACACGATTTATCGTGGTTTAGCAAATTTGCCTACATCCACACTCAAAGCAAGGAATCACTTCATTAATCAACTCTCTAAATACATGGGCTGCACACAGCCATTATATAAACATATCAGATACAAATTGAAGAGTCTGGAGAAGTCGAACAGTCATGTATCTGTTGGGCTTCACATTCCCAACAGTATGCACATCGCACCCAACAATCCCACTCTGACTACGCGACACAGATCCTCTTCGCTGCCCTGCACACAACAGATACTAACCATGAGTCATATATCTCCAATTGAGATTTCAAAGAGATTCCCACGTAATAAACACTGCAGTAATCAACGGCTTACCCAGTAATCTTTCATTACCACCAGAGGATATTCCTCTTGCTTCCGCATTTCTTGCCACCTCTCAATCAATTTAGGGCTTTCGTTAATGTATACTAAATAACAGAGCTTTAATTTCACTGTTCTCTCCATTTCTCGATCGTCCAAAGTGAGACATGAACACAACTTTAACTGAGTCAAAGACGCGAAAACTTTTGAAATCATCTGGCAATGTTTCTAGATTCTGACAAAAAATTAAGTCTACAATGTTCCAAACCCTGCCGGAAGATTCAGCAAACATCTACAATTTATCAATGTGAAGGTCATTAAGGTGGGCAGTGCTTGAAATCCATCAGGCAGCTCCTCAAGTTTAGAGCAGCCTCTCACGGTCATCTCCTTCAAGGAACTCAGCTGGCCATAGTCTCTGGGAAGCGCTACAAGCATAATGCAATACGTAATTTCCAAGGTCTCTAAAGAGCTCGACTGCACAAAGCTATTGGGAAGAGTGGTTAATGAGTCATAGGAAATCAATTTCAAGTGAGTAAGACATGGCATATTTCCAGTACTTTTGGGAAGCTCATCTAAATTCATCAGTGATTGGAGAGTAAGCAACTGAATTGGAAGCTTCCCAAAGCTTTCTGGAAGTCGCTGCAAGCTGATGCATCCAGTTAGGTCCAACTTGTGGAGAGAAGACAATTCGCACTCAACTCTCCCATGCTCAGCTCTTCGATCGCACTCAATTTTTTTTCCAAATACACACCAGGAATTCACATGTGTTGTAAATGAACATAGACGTGACCAAAATGATCATATACACGTTGGAAATTGTTAGAGATGCATTTCTAGTGAAAATTAGTTTTTCTAGCTCAATTTTGTTGGAAGTTGAAGTTCAATGGACTCTTTCCTTGTTTGCCACCAAAACTCTTGGCTATTCATATTCTTCTTGCAAGCTCTTTAAGAGCTGATTGTAATTCATTTTCTGAAGTTGATTGCCAAAGCTAGTTGCAGCGGTGTATATGTAAACCAGATTGGTGAATAATAAATTGGTTCCCCTGCTTCAAGTGTGAATGTAGGCAATTGCCGAACCACGATAAATCTGTGTCTCATAGTTTATTGTTGTGTGTGTTATTAATTTTGTTTATCTGATGTTTTCAATTCTATTCTTCACCCTAACAATTGGTATCAGAGCGAGGTTAGATCACTGTTTAGATTTTGGTGTTTGAATTTCCAGAATCATAGAAGAAAGTAAGATAGAGAAGTTCTTCGGTCAGAGCTTTGGATTATGGAAAGTGCAGATGGAGTCTTTGCTGATAAAGCAAGACCTTTCAATCACGCTTGAAGGGAAAGCAAAGAAACCAGCTGGGATGGCTGATGAAGATTTTAAAAAATTGGACTAGAAGGCGAGAGCGACAATCTTTTTCTCGATGTCCAATAATGTTCTCTTCAATGTCACGGGTGATGCAACAACAAAAGATGTATGGGATAGACTCTCAGCCATGTATGAAATGGCTTCGACTACAAATAAATTTTTTATTATGAAGTGCTTGTACAAACTGAAAATGAAGGAAGGTTGTGCTATGCCAAACCACATCAATGAATTCAATACATTGATTAGTCAAACAACTTCGGTGGGGATGACACAAGATGATGAAAGCAAGGTTGTTTTGTTACTATGTTCTTTACCAAGTAGCTGGGATGGTGTTGTAATAGTAGTTAGCACATCTATATCCGGTAAAAATAAATTAGTTTTTAATGATGTAGCAGCTACTCTTCTCAATGAGGATTTGAGAAGGAAGAATGATGAACCTTCATCCGGTGAAGCTTTAACGATGGTCAGCACCGATAATAGAGGTAGAAGTCATAATAGAGGCAGAAATAATTACCATAGACGTTCGAAATCAGCAAAGAGATCGAAGTCTAGAAATAGAAATGGTGAATGTTGGTTTTGTGGCAAAGCTGGTCATGTGAAAAAAGATTTCAAAAATTTAAAAAGAGCACAAGAGAGAGTGCGAGACAGCGAAGCAAATACAGTTTATGATAAAGATGACAGCGTTTTAATCCTTTCAACAATCGACACTACTTTGGATTCATGGGTGCTTGATTCCGGTGCCTCCTATCATGCTACCTCATGTCTTGAAGCATTCATTAACTACCATGAAGGGCACTTTGGCAATGTTTTTTTAGGAGATAACAAAGCTTGTGAAATTACAGGCAAAGGTGATGTATTGCTACCATTAGAAGGTGGTAAAACATGGCTGCTCAAAGATGTTCGCCATGTACCAAAATTGAAACGGAATTTGATATCCGTTGGACAGATCTTTGGTCAAGGTCTTAATGTTAATTTTCTTCCGGATACATGGAAAGTAACACATGGTACCATGCTGATTGCAAATGGTAATAAAGTGAGAAGTCTTTACATTTTTAAGACTCATGGTGAAGTGAGAGCTGCAATGGTGATTGAGGAAAGCAAAGCGGATCTTTGGCATCAAAGACTTGGGCACATTAGCAAGAAAGGTCTCCATGTTATGCATACAAGAAATCAGCTATCGGGCCTCAAGCTTGTGGACTTAGCCTTTTGTGAAAATTGCCTCTATGGCAAACAAAAGAGAGTCAGTTTTTTGAAAAGTGGGCGTGACACAAAGACAACACCGCTGGAGCTTGTATACTCGGATGTTTTTGGACCAACTGAGGTAACCTCCATTGGAGGAGCTAACTAATTTGTAACATTTCTTGATGATTGCACAAGAAAAGCATGGATTTATATGCTTTCTAGGAAATCTGAAGTGTTTTCAAAATTTAAAATTTTCAAGGCATTAGTTGAAAATCAGATTGGGCATAAGATTAAATGCTTACAAACCGATAACGGTGGGGAATTTTGTTCACATGAATTTGATAATTTTTGTGCTGATAATGGGATTAGAAGAATCAAGGTTGTTCCTTTCACTCCTCAAGAAAACGGTGCAGCCGACAGGATGAATAGAACAATCCTTGAGAAGGCACGATGTATGTTGTCTAATGCAAGTTTAGGCAAAGAATTTTGGGCAAAAGCATGTAACATAGCAATGTATTTAATTAACCGAAGTCCATCATCTAAATTGGATTTTGGTATTCCAGAAGAGGAATGGCAAGGGAAGAGGATTTCATACTTGCATCTTCATGTGTTTGGATGCGAAGCCTTCTCGCATATACCCAAGGAAAAACAAACGAAATTGGATCCAAAGTCGCTGAAATGTATCTTTGTGGGGTATGGAAAAGAGCAGTTTGGTTTTAGATTGTGGGATCCAGTTCACAAAAGGATTGTTCGCAGCAGAGATGTAGTCTTTCATGAAACCTCCTTTACCACACTACAAGTTGCAAATAAATCAGAGACAGAATATTTCCCTATGTCTCTATTTCAGAATTCGACTACCAGTGTTCTGCCTTTGGTCTCTCATTCAGTGGGAGCTCCTATGACATCTACATTTGTTGAATACAATTCTCAGTCTGAGAATGAAGAAGGGAGTGATGAAAATGTTTGGTCTTCATGTAATTTTGAAATTGGGGGTCTCCAGAACAGAGTGAATTCTCCCCAAAATACCACTCATGTTGCAGGAAATGTTTGCTTCGTTTATTCCCAATTGGCTGGGCAACCCACTCGGTGGTCTTCAACTCCACCTCAGCCTGCACCATGTGCTTTATCCTCCCCACACCCACCTCCACGGCAGCCTCCCCAATCACGTGCCTCCCCTCACTCCTCGCGTGATCTGCCAATGCTGCAGGATTCTTTCGACCCCCCCCGCAGCTTCCTTCCCCTCTCCGCAGACCCTCTCCCATGAGCTTCCTACAGGCCTTCCACCCCACGGGCCCTCCCTGCTTTGCTCCAAGTGAAATAATAAGTGAAATGTACAAGTTTTAGAAAATTAAACAATAGAAGACAATAAAGAAGATTTTGAAATATTTAAATATTTTAAAATGAATTGAGAGAGAAGGATGCATGTTTTAGAGTGCTAGGTTCAAAAAATTTATGTCAAATATATGATTAATTTAACTAAGAATACCCTTGGTTATCTATGTTAAGACCTTTCCACACTAACACTAGGACCAAACTAGTTTCCTTACAAAGAAAAGTGTTTTTTTTAACTAATATATTGTAGAAAGATCAAAACCACATAAGAAATATCCTAACATGCTTTAATATACTTACAAAATGATTTTTTATTGAATTAAATATAAATATAAGATGAATAATATTTTTTATATAGATATATAATTGATCAACTAAATTTAAAACCATAAAAAATAGAAAAAAGGAACCTAGTACTAGAGTGAGAAGCCCAGCATCCAAGATGCAAGTGTGGTGCATAGATGTTGGCATATTTTGTTGTAATTTTCTATCCAAGAATTGTCATCCACAATATCCATTATAATATTAGAGAAAAAAATAGAAATCTAGGTTGTCCAACCTGCAAATTAATTTTGAACATAATAGAGAAATAGATGAAGAAAAGTAGAAGACTGGGAGATACTAGAATATATGAAAATACTAGAAAAATAATTTGATCTACATGTTTAGAAATAAAATAGGAATGCTAAGGAAAAGGGTGAAAGAAAATAAAACCTCACTATAGTTAAATCTTTCAATGATACTTGTACCTATGAACATGAGAAAGGGTTGTGACTATTTGGAGATTGCAATAAATGGTCATGCGCTTAATTTGTCTTTTTTCTTTCAATTGGCAATTAAATAGAAAGAGAGAAACTGTAAGAAACTAAGAAGAAATTATTGAAATTAAATCTACAAGTGAAATCTCCTTGGTCTATTTGGTTCCACCCTAGTATGTGCATGAATAACTAGAAGTTAAAATGCTCAAATATATTATAAAGTATATATAAAAGATATTGACAAATTTTCAATAATATTCAAACAAGAACAATGAGTTAATGGAACAATATTACCAATGTAATATAGAAGAGAAAAGTGAGCATGTGAAAAAATCAATTAAGGTTTAGTAGCATCCAACCAAGTAATAGTATTCAACAAAAAAAATCTACTCAACAGAGTACAACAAAAAGAACAAAGAACAATATTTTTGATAAGGAACAACAAAGGAGAAAGGGATTGAGTGATTGTAATATACTATTCAAAATGGCATGAGAAGGAAAGTACAAAGGTCCAAGGTTGGAAATAACCACTGGGGTTGGGATTCATAACAAGTTGATTATAAAATTGGAGTGGTTGGAAGAATGTGAAAAAATGTTTAGAAACATCTATTAGTGTGTTACACTTTTGTTTAGGCAAAAGTAGCTTTGAAATTTTGAGTGACAAATGAAAGAATATAGATATAGAAAAAGTCTTGCACAAATGAGACAAAGAAAGATGTATAGGAATATAAACATAAATTTAATACCAATGGTGGAAAAATACTGGGGCAAGGGCCAAAATGAGCCTAAAACATGCTAAGCTCTATAGATGCTAAGCTCTATAGATGCTAAACCAAATCAAAACATAAAATCAAAATTTTAATGGTATGCAATTTAAAGTATTATAAAAAGGAAGATCAAATTTGGTATAGTTTCAATAACACCTAACATCTATCACTTTTATGTTAAGTTAGTGAAAGTTGACTAGACCATCTGGTATGGTTGATTACTTCTACTTGTGGAGAAATCTTCATAACATTTACCACTATAGAGAAGAAATACAATTATTTATTGAATGGATTATATTTTTTTCACTAGTTTAACAATCACCTCAAAAGAAAATGACAAGCTATATTTTTTAGGGTATTATATTTCTCTAGTTATGCTTTCATAGCGGCCTATCATTAAATTTAGTGATTGTGACGCCACCCATGCAAGTATTTAGTAATTTAAACATTAGATGACCACACATAAACACCTTGTTAAGTTGTCCTAGTGACTCTACATCTGACACAATTCTACATCTTACATGAAAAACTCATTCTAGATAGCTATGTTTTTTTTTGTAATGCCCCGCCAAGAAACCCCTAAGGGTTTTAAGTTAAAAACACTCAAATAGAGTGTAAATAATTTTTATTTTTTTTATAATAATAATAATTACGAGAGTTAATAATAAGTTACAACATTAAGATAATTTGGAGTTATCTAAAACTAGATAACACAGCGGAAGGCTAAACGAATCTAAGGAGTTTCCCAACACGATTACGTAACCTTACACTTAACTCATTTCACGACAATCGATCCGATTAAGCTAGATATCTTAATTACAAGATAATGCATAAGACATGGACATATATTTATGTTCAATAAATTGACGTCTTAGAATTTTAGGAAGCGCTCATTGACTTTGGGTGGTTAGGAGGCCATCGTAAGGTTATTTACTCAATGCACATTAACACCTAATCAATTTAAGAGGCCTCCCTTAAGGTTCAATGTGATTAATATAACGAAGTTCATTCATTGGTTTTAAGATAACCACCCACATTTGATATCTTTCTTAAATATTAAAAGTATGGCTAATAAGATGAGATTCGTTCATTAAGGATTAAACTTCCATTAATAGAGTGAGGTTCCATCATTTGAATTCAAGCATAACCAACTAATGAGTCGTAGTTTCTTTATGGAGGATAGAATGCAAGTAGCCATAGAGTTCATTCATTGAAGTTTTAATAATGCTAATAAATGGACTAATTTCATTAAGGTGAAGAGGTATTAGGAGCACATGAGTTCATCCTTTAAATTAAAATATAGCTAGCAAGATGATATTCATTATTATAGGATTAAAATATAAGTTCATAGTGACGTTCTTCCATTAGGATTAGAATATAACTATCTTATTGCATGTCACTCCTTATAGTTAAATGAAGTTAATATGAAAGTATACATTTACTAAGATTAAGATATAAACAGCTATACAAATACTTCCCTTTTTAGTTCAATTTTAGCAATCATAAGAGATTCTTTTATTAGGGTTATAATTATGGATAAATAGTTGAGTCCACCCAATTATCAAATTAATCTGGTGAGGATTATTTGCTAAGATTAAAATATAAATAACTAAACAAATTCATCAAATGTAGTGAAGTAGGATTAACATGGCGATACTCATTTAAGAAGATAAAAAGTAAATACTTATATGATGTTCATCCTTTATATTTCAACTTAGGAATTATGACATTAACTCTAACTTTGTTTTCCATTCACATTCGTTCAATTTACCAACTTAAATCAAGCTAAAACAATAATGGTAACCTAGCGAGATTCTTTCCACTATTACTTCTTTTAACTAACATAATTCAAATACTTTTCCATAATCATAATTTACAATGTCTTATAAATCCGATTACTACATTCCTCAAGATGTCTAGTATTATGCACTTTGATTTAGCTTCATTAAATTCCCATTATACACTTATGAAAAGAAACCATACATGATAACTTAAAGTATGAAATAAAAGAGACAAGGCATCGCATAACACGGATATGATCTCGGAGTTCACCCCTAGATGGCTACATCTCCGGGTCTGCTCAACTGCAAGACCCCTTTGGTATTAATATCGTTAGGAATACATAATTTATAAGTCTTTTACATCTTTGCCACTTAGGCGAACACAACCAATATACAATAGACACCTCGGTCAGAATTTACATAATGATCCCTTTTCAAGCGGATCCAACTGAACACTTCAAGCAATTATAGGTTCTAATGACTGACGATACTCTGACTAGGAACGTAACCGGCCATGACCAACACAAGTAAACAGATGACAGGGTCCAAACAAACCTAGCAAAGCCTTGCCAGTACTTAACACAAGCAAAAACATAAAATAAACTTGCCATCTTTTCCATTATCTATTTCACATCATCGGGGAAGAAATAACTAAACTATTTATTTTACTAAAAGAAGGTATCATTTTCTTCCAAACTTCCAATCGACACATTATTAAGTTTCTGATGATCTTGTTAGCATATTATTTGAGTTTTCAAAATTTCCATGACGAACTTAAAATACTTTAACATTTTCGATTCCTATTTCTAAGTTCACAGAATGCTCAGATAGTATCACTATGTGTTTCTTGAATACTGTATTAATTAAAAATCACCAGTTATTAATTACTATTCAATATATTTATATAAATTTCCTTAAAAATCATATATATTAAAAATATTGTTTACTAACATTCAAATTCCAAATTAATTATTTATTAGCACATATATGAACCTTCACATTAAATATATGCATTAATAAAACAAATTAACTATTGACTAAAAACTATATTTAAAAAAAAACATTGTCATAAAAATCAATTTTTTTCTTATTTTATAGTATTATTATGTTTTGTTTTTTTTAAAACAAACTAATTAAAAAAAAAGGGAGGGGGCACTGCGGGGCCCACCTTCCAACCTGGAAGAGGCGGAAACCCCATAGTCTCCCTCACTGCCTTGCTATAGGCATAGGGACTCACCTTGCGGCCGCCGTGGACGCAGGGTTTACCTATGGCCACTGTGGTCGCAGGTTTTACCCTGCGGCCACAGTGAACGCAGGGATCCCTGCGGGCCACTTAGTGGCTGCAGGTCCCTGCGGCCTTTGGGGAAGAGGGTGCGGGTAGAGCCCTCGGCTCCTCCGCCCTCCAACCCTAGCCGCTAAACTTTTTTTTTATTATTATTATTTTTTTATATACATTTTTTTTTTTAATATTTTTGAAGGATTCACAGTTTAAAACTAAGACAATTTTTTTTTGAATGAGGATACTGAAAGAAAAACCATACACAGTCACAGCCATAGCCATTTATTTGATATTTTTATTTTTTAATTTTTATCCCCTTTTTTTTTTCCAGAATGTTTAAGCAATAGAATGGGGAAGATTTTCTCCTTTCAAAATGTCCAAGAAACCATGACAAATCTTGAATCCAAGAACAACCAAGCTTTCAACAAAACTGAAAACTAAATCTTAAGAACATTCATGGGTAGTATCATTTATGTTTTTCCAGCATTTCATGGAAAACATTCAAACACCAATTTGTTTTTGATTCAACAATAAATAAAAGGGTAGGTTGGAATCCTACCTCATAACGCATTCCGGGCATGACTTGAAAGAGAGCTCCACCTGCAACTCAAAGCAAAACTCCATTTTCTCCCAAAATTCCCCCATCTCCATTCCCAAAAGATCCCAAAAAGAGAACCCCCAAAATATTTCCAAAGACTAGGTTAAATGAGAAACCCCTTTTTTTTTTACCTAATTTTCAATTTCGAATTTAGGCATTTATTTTTAAAATAAAAGAAAATGAAAATGGAAATCATTCCTTTCCACTATTCAATACATCTTATCCGTTTTTTTCTTATTAAAATTAAAATGCTTCTATTTGTTACTTAATTCTAATTTTAATTTCTCCATATTACTTTAGCCAACATTTATATTTTGAACTATTAACAAAGGTAAGGTATTTAGGTTAATTTAACTTTCCAAAAATCAATCCTTTATACTATATCAACTTTACAAGTAAAAAGAATAATTTCCTTTAAATAGTAAAATTTACCCTTTCTTTTCCAAAATGCGAAAATGATTAATTTATTTCTATTTCCCAAATGACTTTAAATCCTTCCTTTCTAAAACGCATAACTCATTGAATTCGTTATTTTTTTTAAAAATTAACTATTAAATTAACTCGCTAAAACATAATAGAGCGACCTTTTTTAATAAATGACTAATCTCATGAAAGAAATCTATTTATTCTAATTTTCTCAACTACTAATGTGTAAATGAACACATTAATTCAAGTTAAATACTTTAAGCTTGCTACAATTATAATTAAAGAGATCTCTTTAAATTAACGATTAATCATATAAAAGAAAACTACCTATTTTAAATTTCTAATTTACAAATGCATACATCCTCACATTAAATTGGATTAAATACTTAGGATAACAAACTCCACTTACCCTGCGCAAGGCACACAAATCGAGGAAGTCCACCAAATCACACAACACGCAACCCAACGAACCACACACGATGCTCACTCGACCATGGCTAAGGCAAGATGAGAGTTTTATGACCCCCAAATCCGAATTCTGAGGATGGAGGAGGTTTACTCAAACCTGTGAATCCCGTAGGAGATGGACCTCGCCCTAGGCGATGTTGTACCTGCAATCTCCTGCACCCATGAATCACGCAAGCATACATATACATATACATATTCAATGAAGGCGTTAGCTCGAGATTTATCACAAGAGTTAGGAAACAATTACATTTACACAAGAATCGATGCAAAAGCACAATAATAGGTATGCACGATTATTTATATTATCTAAACTACACATTGCATCATGGTTAACCTACGATTCAAGAATGCCACATAGGAAGTCAACCAAGGTCAAACAGGTTTTACAAGTCCGACTAGGGTAGGGGCATTACATTCTCCCCCCTAGGCTCCGACTTACTCCTGGAAGTCGCAAGGCTAAGTGGAAATCATACAACATGTATTAGCCCTGAAACTCAATTACAATTATCAATTTGCACAAATAATTATTTTGTCAACAATTTAAAACATTATTTATAAATCCTCTACGAATGTCATTATCCATTAACAGAATGCATCTAAAATCATACACTTCTTAAAATATTCTAGAATTTACACACAATCATAGTAGAGAAACGAGAATTTTTTTTTTTCCTTCCTTTCATTACACCAAATTAAAGCAGTTAAAAGATATAGACAACAGTTACCATACTCATCTATCAAACATAACAAGAAAACATGCCATCAAGATCAAATTCTTTCACCCATACCCCTTTTAGCAAAACTTTATTTCATAGCACTAGCTTCAAATATAAATTTTCTACAACCAAGTTAACTTTCATTAAATGAGAGCAACATAAGAACTCAATTGTTTACACTTTTCAGACATACAAGAACCTTTCCAATGACTATGCCCCATAACATAGTGACAAGTTAATACCATTTAATCCATGATTACACATAATATCCATCCACAAGACTGGTTTGCACAACACAAAAGGCCACATGTGAGCATGTCTAATGCTCAGTCAAAGGTAACATATACGATCCACATCTCTATGCCTGCTCTCAGAACATATACATGATCAACAAATATCCAACATCTCACTCAAGGGCTTGATGGTGCTAGGGTACACCATAGCAGCGCTACCTTCCATACAAGACCCTCATGAATATCCCTTGTTGCGTAAGGTGTTTAGCTTCCAAGAGATAGTCACCGCTCATAGGTAGGTAGTGGATCCTAGTTGTCTCACAGCCTCACATACCTCCATCCTCAAGGTTCCCTACGTCTACTTCCTCGTATACACTCATCCAAGACCGTCTCCTACGTTCTTGGAGAGGAATTCACATTGCAACACAAGACCAGCATACGAAAACAATAAGGATAAACCAGTTTAACCACCAAAGTATAGAATTATAAAGATAATAATTGTCAATTCCAACAGTAACGCAAGAAAATAATTCCGGAATTGCAACATCAAATCAAGTAAGAACAAGATTGCAAGATCGTGGCTAAACCTTCAAGGTCAAAATAAAATAAATTGCTGGCCCACAAGGAAATAAATAAATAATAAATAATAAAAGAAGATCATAAGTGCACATTACATCACTACGTGACTAGCAGCTAGCCACCAACGAGGAAGGAAGGGACAATCGTCTAGCTATCATAGTAGCTCATCATGTGGTGTGCCCAAGTCACACATCCACATGGCATGGTAGTGTGCACCTCGACATCACCCCGCATCACGTCGTCACGCGGCATGGCTCTACCCTATACCTATCGATAGGCCGCATGGAAATGTCTACTACATCCCGCATCGTGTCTCAACATGGCATGGTAATACTCCAAGCAGACAGGGCACGCTATGGACGTATCCCGCATGGTAGTGTACCTCACAGATAAGGCACGCATTGGTCACACCCCACATAGCGATGTTCCTCTCGGGATACTTGCCGTAAGCCAGAGGTATACATGGCTAAGGTCTACCCACAAGTCTACCAACACTAGTCAGTTGGCCACTTATGTAAGAAAAATAACACGCCTCTCATGAAGACAAGGCAACAGATGCTCCAATAAAATCCATCAATATGCTCAAGAACTGTCATCTATATGCTCAAAATAAAGGGTAGGAATTAGGCTGACACACATGAACCTCGTAAATCGATTCATCACAAGGGGAAGTATTGAGTACACCTATGTTACAGTTTCATTACAAAACTATATTTTTCCTCAAAATAGGGAAGCTAAAGTCGCTTCGCATCGACATTACTTGTACGTTGTTCATACCATTCAAGGAATGGTGACTTCTACTACTACCCCTTCACATACTGACTTATCAACAACCCGTGGGTTGGCACTCAGTAAGGAAACAAATAAAAAACATCACATAGATAGGTATGGTTTCCCATACTCATAAGCAAACATATTCCCCATGGTTGATTACTTCACCATCCCATGGGCACACCTAGCAAGTATGGGTTTCTTACAACACACACAGAATAGCACCATTACTGGTTTAGTCACCATTTACGGGGAGTACCTTACACTATGCTAATATGTGCTTAAGGGAAGTCTTAATTATGCTTTTACACATGAATCGCCAAATAAAGTTTACTCTAGATACACGTTCTGAAATTCTTAACAATTCAAATTTACACAAGGAAATAACATCATTCTGATACCTTTCTCAAATCTCACTAAGCATTTTCATTCACATTACTAACTATGCAATTTTCTTTTCCAAGCGAAAAAAAAACTTTACTCTTTCAATTAGAAGCCAAAAGCAAACGTACAATTTCATATGCGTTATAACAAAATTTCTTCTTGAATCACTGCATTCCAAATAGTATTTCAAAAACAACAAATCCTATATTTTAGGCAAGAGGAGGAAGAGAGTTGGAAAATCAACTATTTCCTACGAATACACAAGAACTTCAAGATCACACCCTATGCTCAGATATAAGTCTATCATTTTAGTTGCACGGTTTCCATATCACTATCTTTTAGGAGGATGCCAAAGTAACCTAACATGACATTTCTAATCATTGTTGTTGCACTATAATGTTCTAGTTTTCCGATCAAGAATTCAAGACAAACCCCTCTTTTTTTGTAATACAAGTTTTCTTGAGAACAATCATTATTCGTAATACAATACAATAATACATCAAATCTAGCATCGAAAGTTTATAATACGACAAGAAGGTAAATGAAGAGCTATCTACTAGATATTACACATTTAATGCATACAATTTAACAATTCTTACATTTATTCTTTCTGAAACACAATAAGACAATTATCTATGTCCAAAGCAAGTTAAATGGTGCGTCTCTTAATAGGTCCTAAATCACACTAGTTGAATAAGCACATAAAACCATCTTTCGAGGAACACATTAATACACTCCTGAAGCTACTACAACATGTCCTCTTTGGGTATTCCTTTCACATCAAGCAATTTTCACAAAATCACTATGTGCATTTTAATGCACCTTACTTAAGATGGAATTTAATTATATTACTCCTACCAAGCACATGGAGAACCCTTTAATGCAAACATACCATTTTCTATCATTAACCAAAAATTAACTCCCAAACCAATCCCTTTCACAATCTAAAACACAAAA
Organism: Cryptomeria japonica; assembly: GCF_030272615.1. Lineage (NCBI taxonomy): Eukaryota > Viridiplantae > Streptophyta > Pinopsida > Cupressales > Cupressaceae > Cryptomeria > Cryptomeria japonica. The sequence continues at coordinate 284,397,965 of NC_081415.1, forward strand.
ACGTTATAAGGCTCACACAAGGCTCAAGAAATATCATCCTTTCTCTTGCAATAAGAAAACTTAAATAAGAGATAACTACACATATCAATTCCTTTTAATTTACTAGAGAGAGAAGAGGAAGAGTCATAATCACTCAATTTACTACATAATAAGCATTAATATTTGTCATACTAGTCTTTCAAGTGGACAATCATTAAAATCGATCAATACCATAAACAAGCACATACCGTACTTTTAGATTCAAGATATTAACAACCAACCCAAATGGATTAGTCAAAAGAGTAAAACAAATCAAGAACGAAGGTACATACGACTCTCTTTCAAAGTAAGAGAAATCGTAGACCAAGACTTCAATAAGCAGACAAAACACCTATAGTTATTCGCAAAACACCCACATCAAGGTGGTGTAAACAAAGTGTGAACACACGTGTTACACACAAGTAGAGTTTGTTCAATCACACCCTCACATCAAGAAGGACAAGCATACAACATAAGGTAGACACACACACACCAACTAAGGGCCCAAGTGAAACCAGAGATCCCAATGTTGCAACATGGGCTCTGATATTTTTTTAATGATTTTTCTTAATTATGAAAAATTCAAGTGATCCAAAATTTCTCTTTTTTCTCTTAACTTATCATAAACTAAGTTAATCTATTACCTCATGGTCAAATTTTGTTATAGATAAGAGTAGTTACATCTAAATTCTGAATCTTAAGATCTTCAATCTAATTGATATAATATAATATAACTAATCACATTAGAAACACATTCACTAAAAATCTATGTATACTATTACTATAAATTATAAAACTATTTAACTAAATGCAATTGAATGTAACTTTAAATATAACTTAAATTTTATCCACTCAAACCCTTTACCCTAATCATTTAAATTCATATATTTTTATTAAATATATTTAAAATCCTAATCCTTCGTAATTCACTTCCAATCTCATATTATTAATTATATATTCCCCACAAAACATTATCAATGAACTCTCAACCATTATTTATTCATTATTCTTATAATCCCAGCTAATCTGATTTTTTTACCATCCTATTTTCCCAGCAAATTTTATGTTTTTTACCCCTGCTAATCTGATCTTAATTTTCTTTAGATTCTTTGCCAGTGCTTTTCCAAACCTGGGATTCACGTCTGCCAAATCCTGCAGAATTTTTAAAAGACAAAAGCACTATTGTTTACAACTTTTAAAAGAACAAAGCCAAATAGACTTAGACATAGTATAAGATTATATTCTAAACAGACATCTCGGGTCCGCTTACACTAGCACTCAATTATAAGGCATATGGTATCACTACTAAAACAGCTTGAATTCGCTGCAGATAAGATGTCCGATTTTTATCCTAGTCCAAATTACAACGGGACTACGGATGTTTTAAAAGTGATATTTATGAAGATATTATAAATGTATAAATGTTATTTCTTTTTTGAGGAGAAAGTGTGAGAGGAGAATCTTTTACTTGTCTTTATCTATAGTTAAGGATAAGCCTTGTACTTGACTTTTTACAAACACTTTCCAACATTTTGGACATAGATCCCAATCACATTGGTGACATCTAAATCGTCTTTGTTGGTCCCATCTAAGTACATTAGAAGAACCACATATGTCACAAATATATTCTAATGCTCCTTGTCTACAATCTCTAACCAAACTATGTAAATGTTCTGGATGGTTTATGATTGTATCTTTGAAAAATATCTTCACTATTTCATTACATTTTCCAGTCTTTAGACTTTCCAACAACTCATTTTTCACTATAGCACCCACTCCACCTCTTTTCTCATCATATTTTTTACACATCATCTTCACCATTTCATATCCACTCCTTGTTACTATGCCATCAACATCTAGCACAATTAACCACCTCTTTTCAAAATATAGAAACCTAGGAAGAATTTTGAGTTCTTCAATGTTTGCATTTGATTGGTCCTTCATTTCTTCATATAAATATTTGCAACGATACCAAAATGTAATCATATCTTCAAATGAAAGTTTGGGCCAATCTATTTTTTGTGTCACATTTTCATAATCTTCTTTGAATGTTGATATGTCATCTTTTTCCACAAAATAGCATCCCACGTATATAATTTCAAAATTACCATGGAGTTCTGCTAATTGATCCAACTTAAATTTCATTTCAAAATTTTGACTTGGAGGTTCAGCATATAAGAAAATCAGTTTATTTTGTATTGCTTCTTTATTCACCTGCAACATATAGAAAGAAAATTGTTATTAATTAATATCAATAAATAATATCATTAAAGTATAAAATTATAATTTATTTTAAAAACTATATTAAATTTATGGAAAAAATCATCTTTAACTATACAACTTACCAAATTAATTTTGTGAAAGAGAAAATTTAAGCTGAATTTACTTTGTATAGTAGAGACAATTTCATTAATCTTGCTTTTGCTAAATGGATAGGCTTCTGCACCCCATATCATCATTGGAGATAATGCATGTAGATTTCCAATACTTCCTTCTTCATCAAATATAATAAAATGTGGGTCTGTGTTTTCCAATTTGACCAAATTAGGATTAGGAAGAGCTTTCCAGATCATTTTTTGAAGAGCCCTTGTATAAATACCAATCCCATGAAATTTTTCAGGAGGAATCCAAAGCACTTCAAAATTCAAACCTTTATCCCTGACTTCTTTATAGATCTGTTGCAATTTTGTATACTCAGGAGTGTTTTGATCACATATGAAGATACCCACCACATTTCCCTTTAGTTGATCCAGCTCTACCTGAAACATGCATGTTACAACTAATAGCATCAATTGGACACGTTTGATGTTCATTTTGAACACAGCCAATATTTGTTTTAGCGATATATCTATCCATCAATTTACTTCAAATTTATATTTGTATGCTTGTATAAAAATAATATTTTATAGTTTTATCATATTGTGACCGTACCTTGTTGCGTTTGCTGTCGATGAGGTGATCTGCTTTGTTTTTCTTCAATATTTGAAGGAACTCTGTAAACATACTTTCTTTGGGCGGAGATTGAGATAGCTCTGCTGTTCCTGGAAGCTTCCCTGCACATATACATTCTATAAATTCACCAATGCTATTGGAATTTTCATTTTCTTCGTCTCCTGCAATGTCATCCTGTACATCTGAGCTGTGGAGAGACTGTCCTGAAATGTCATCCTCTCCAATAAAATCACTCAACTCCAAGATTTTATTTCCTTTATAATCTACCCGCATTTTCAGCATGCGGCAAACAAGTTTCTTGGCATCAAAGAGTCTCCTTCGAAAGAGAGTGAAAGTGATGAGACGATGGCACCTGCTGTCATTGGAAGGAATGGCATACGAGCCTTTCGGCGCCGACATTAAAATATGTCGGAAACAAGCTTTTTCTTCTTGTTCTTCTTTTTCTGTTGTTTCGCCCTTGCGTTTTACTTGCTTCACATAAACAATTCGCAGGCGTCCTGCGGAACCCGTCTTTGCTTTTTCCATTGCCATCCCTACAAGTCGTTCTGTAAGCCGATGATGATGATCTTCCAGGTGGACAGGAAGGGCGATCACTGCAACAATTGTGTCCACTTCGAACAAAATGGAAGTCGAGCGCTCCACCAGTTGTTGTGTAGCGCTGTCTAGCTCTATGCACCTCGCGCCCAACAAACCCACTTTCGCTGCGCGACACTCCTCTTCGATGTCCTGCACACAACAGATAGTAACCATGAGTCATATATCTCCAATTGAGATTTCAAAGAGATTCCCGCGTAATAAACACCGCAGTAATCAACGGCTTACCGAGGAACCACCCAGTACCACCAGAGGATATTCCTCTTGCTCCCGCATTTCTTCCCACCTCTCAATCAATTTAGGGCTTTTACCAATGACTACTAAATAACAGAGCTTTAATTTCACTATTTTCTCCATTTCTCGGCCGTCCAAATTGGTACATGAACGAAAACATAACAGAGTCAAAGACGCCAAACTTCCGAAATCATCGGGCAATCTTTCTATATTCCGACAAAAACGTAAGTCTAGCATCTCTAATCTTTTGAGCTTCCCAAATCCATCGGGGAGGTTTGAGATAGGCAAGCCCCTTAGCCATAAGTTTTCCAAACATACGAGTTCTCCAAACCCTGCCGGAAGATTCAGCAAACATCTACAATCAATCAATGTGAAGGTCATTAAGGCGGGCAGTGCTTGAAATCCATCAGGCAGCTCCTCAAGTTTAGAGCAGCGTCTCACGGTCATCTCCTTCAAGGAACTCAGCTGGCCAAAGTCTCTGGGAAGCGCTACAAGCTTATGGCAATCCTCAATTTCCAAGGTCTCTAAACAGCTCAACTGCACAAAGCTATTGGGAAGAGTAGTTAACGCGTTACAGGAAATCAATTTCAATTGAGTAAGACATGGCATGTTTCCAGTACTTTCGGGAAGCTCATCTAAATTCGTCAGTGATTGGAGATTAAGCGACTGAATTGGAAGCTTCCCAAAGCTCTCTGGCAGTCGCTGCAAGCTGATGCATCCAGTTAGGTCCAACTTGTGGAGAGAAGACAATCCGCCAAAGCCTTGAGGCAGCTCCCTCAAATTCCTACACTCTCCCATGCTCAGCTCTTCAATCGCACTCAGCTCCCCCAGGTCAACAGGTAACTTTTCGAGAAGAGTGCATCCATTCAGCCTCAGACTAATCATTGAAGATAGCAGCCCGAGTTCTCCCGGCAGGGAAGTCAAATTTGTGCAGTGTTGCACGCTCAAATACTTCAATTTCTTGAGTTTTCCGAATCCTTGAGGCAAAGACTCCAAGTCACAATTGTCCATACTCAAGCGCTCAAGAGCAGTCAGATTGATGAATTCTTTCGGTAACTGACTGCAACAATTGAATTGGAGATTTTCTAGAGACGAAGGAAGATGCAATTCCTCTGGAAGTTTCACTGATTTCCTCCCTTTCACCATAAAATTTTCCAAAGAAGACAGACTTTGCAAAGGAAGTATTTCAAACGAACGGCAATCAGGATCTGCTACTTCATGAGAGATTACTTTCAGACTCCGTGGAAGCTACACGCAAAAAAAATAACGCTATTACCATCATCGTCACAATGGACTAAAATGAAATGCGGATAACGGCTTCCAAAATCAAGTAAATACCAATTGAAGAAAGCAGTAATTTTATAAACTGCAAATTCTGTATATAAATTTATTTGACTGCTCATATTTTTTAACGTTTTGTCGCGAATTTGATTAAAAAAATAAAAATAACCAGATTATTTCGTTATATCTTATTTAAAGAATTCTCCCTTACCCGATGCAAATTCATGCCACCCTTTGAGCTGTTGATGAAAACCGTGAGCTTCTGCAGTTTGAAAGCATCTTCAAATGGAAAGTCGTTCAAATCCCCTACACTGAGATATCTCAAATTTTTGAAAGCTTTCTTGCAAGGAAGCCCATCGATCATTACCCAGTCTCTTAGCATTAGTACTCTCAACGACTGGCACACCGCATCCAAGTGTCTTGATTCTATCGTTCTTAGCAACTTCTCACTGCCGAGAGAGATGCCTTTCACATCTTTGTTAGTTTTAAGCTTTCCTTCACCATCTTCGAAGACTTCAGAAAACTCCTCATAATTTGAAATCCTTGTCTGTTCGGCCTTTTTCTCTCCCATCAAGCGAAGGATGTCATGAACAATGACTTCACCTGAGTCGCTTTTGTTTATCAACATTCTTCTGTAAAGAGACTCAAGTCTAGAAGGGTCGACAATATTGCCAACTAGATTCCATTCCCAACCATAAAAATATTTGCAAATGTCAAGGAATGCATCTTTTTCTTCTTCGTCCCTAATTTTGTCATAAACAAAAAAGAGCTTTCCACTGATATCTTCGTCTGTGAAGCTATCGAGGTTTCCCTGCCGAAGAGCTTCAAGGGCTTCCCTGTAACTTCGTTCCTCTCTTTCCGCTCTCAAGTGGTTCCCGAAGACGGACAAGATTAGCGGAACACCTCTGCATGCTCGAGCCACAGAAGTGATGAGACTTCTTTCATCAAAGTCGAGACTGAATTGGCCTTGTGATTGGAGGATCGTTTCTCTCAGGAGGAGCTCAGCAGCTTTATCGGGGAAAGCATGCACTTCATATTCCTTGCAGTTGATATTGAATTTGGGTTTCAGATTCTTTTCCCTGGACGTTACCAATATCCTCAGTTTTGTTTTCTGCTCCTCCGAATTCTCCTTGGACATATTTGATTTAGTGAACCACAATAAATCTTTGGGTAAGAGTCGCCCGAGATGTTCTTTGTCAACTACATTGTCGATGTAAAGAAAGCAGAATTTATTTTCCATGACCTTTTGGAGCTTTGTTCGCCCCTCTTCGGAACTTTCCACCTTGATTTTCCTGTCTCCAAAAGCAGTGATTATATTTTGTTGGAGGACGTTGATGTGGGATTCTATATCTGGAGTTTCGTAGTTTATTTTTACCCTGCAATATTTGAAGTCGGGATTAGCCCTGAGTTTTGACCAGTTCAAACTCTGAATAGCTGAAGCAGCAAGTGTACTTTTGCCCACACCTCCGAACCCGCATAAGACAACGGCAAGCGCTGGTTCGCTGCCTTCCATATCCAACAATTCCATCACCTTTTCAACTTTCTCTTGGATACCCACTGTTTTCGATTTTGTGAAAACTAGAAAGGTTAGAAACAACACTGGCATCCCAACTTGTAAAGAAAACGATTTTAAATTACAATCTTCAAAATTCTCATTTCCACAGGAAAAATTCAATGGTTAAGAAGAGGGTGTTACCTGGCTTAAAATCAAGTAGCTCGAAAGGCGATTGGTCATAACGGAAAGTATTTTGTCGAAGAGTTTGCAGACCAACGGCAGAGTCGAGAGAAGCTCTTATATCTATTATACTTTGCTTTGTCTTTTCTAGCTGATCTTTGGCTGCTGCGGCGGACCAATACCTGTACAAGTCAACAAAGAATAACTCCACATCAATATAATTTATTTTTTAAGAAATAAATACTGTTTGCATCATAATGTAATATTTAGTCGAGCTTACAATTAATCTTATTTTAGTCAATATTATATTATTCTGCCGCATTGAGGATTATTTAAGTTTACTCTTGTTTTTTTCAAAAATAGTGAATCTTTGTGGAACTATATATAATAAAATAAAGTAAAGTGTGTCATTAGGATATAATGTCACTTGTTTTCATAAGTTTAGTAAAATTGTATAAGATTTATTTTTTATTTGAAAAAGTGGATATACAAATAATTTCTTTTAAGTTGGATCAAATTACACAAATTGTCAAGGTGTTCTAGAAATAATCAGCTCATTAGTCATGTAGATGAAGCCAAAATATCCGGAGTTCTTAGACTTTCAAGTAAAACAAGAAGCGCAAAAGAGACTATTTAGTTCTCATACCTATGGATGATCAAAGGTTACTATATTAGCATAAAAGTGGGTTGAATCCTTTTGTAAAGGCATTTGGAGTCTTTCCAAAGGGAATGAGCAATAGATCACTATATTCACTATATTAATACAAATGGAATTAATCCACTTTTATACTAATTTCATACAAAAAGTGGTCTTTAAGTATTCAACTTATTGCTCACTCCTAGACAATTAAAAAAGGGTAAGTGTCATTCATAGCTTGACTTAAATCTTTCCTATATAACCTTATTCTTTTAGTGTCTTTTGTGTACTATCTAGTGTCAATAGTTGTGTGTCTCATTTAACAACTTATGCACATGTTTGTTTATAAGCCTCTATATAGGATTATAACTAGAAAACCACTCCATAGTAACAAGTTCCTTGTGGATTAAAATTTTATTTTTAGGAGTAATTATTTATGTGTTTCCAACATCACATTTGTTGATATTGTTTCTTGCCTAGATTGATATCCAATGTTCCATATAAGCTTATTGGCGAAAAATACCCAATTGTTGGATGCCAAATATGTTTTTGGATATTCACAAGGGATACTTTGGATCATTTATATATCATACCATGTTTTATCTATATGTCATATTATCACTTAACTGAGAATGTAATCTATAATAAATTTGGAGTTAAGATGAGTGGATTGTTAAACACTACCGAATGTTGAGAGTGGGGGTGAGGTGAATCAATATATATTAAAACTTGATTATATTAAGAACATTTATTCCATTAAGTCTTCAAGATATTAATTATTGTGCACATACATGAAAGAGAATAACTAAAACAACAAAAACCCCACACAAGAACACCAATATTTTTACGTGGAAACCCAAACTAGGAAAAACCATGGTGAGAATTAAACTCACAATATATGTAATAAGTGTTTACATATATTTAGGCCATAGGTCAAGGATCTCATTGTAGACTTGTAGGATAAGGTGCACAACCTTAGGGAAAGATACAAAAGAGAGACGTGCACGATTAAGGCGCACTGCTTCAAGGAAAGATACAAAACATATGTCTACATACAATAAGAATAATAGATTGAACTACAAATAAGAATAACATCTATCAATATGCAGATAACAGTTCATAACTTAATACTCATATGATCCTACTTCTATCTCTACACAATAACTCATCTGAACCACTATATCACCTCAAACTTGCATCACATTCACATCATGCATCTTACATCCACATCTTCATATCATATATCTTAACACAATTGATATTTCCTTTATATACCAATCAGATCATCAATAATCTCTATTAGGTCGACTTCAAGATGTAACATGTATATGCATCATCGACCCAAAAAAAAATATGCAGAAGGAAAAAGAGACGTGTGAAGATTCACACCATGTCAACAGACCTTCCAATTATCTCCAAAAAGTTTCTACACACAATTGCATGAACCAATGACACATAAGTCAACTCATATCAATCTGTCTTACCCAAATATTAGATCCAAACCCAAAAGTAAGGCATGTTCACCACCACAAAAGAGTTACAACGTGTTATGACTGTAATCCAATGATCCACAACATCCTCAAAGTACTAGCAAGAAAAGGAATGCAAAGCATTCCTCTACAAAATCTTGGAATTGCACAAACTCTTAACACAAACATAGATAGCTTTCAAAGTGAAACCTCTATCCAACTAAAATGTAAGATTATTGATCTTCCATAACCATTCTACTCCAACCCACAAATCCATTTGATACATATCTGATACAACCATACACTAACAGACAAAGATATTATTCACCAAAACAATCACCAGGTTGAGTAGATTCGAATAGATGAACTAGGAAACCCCAAGAAATTTCCTTATCCATGTGCCAAAACAAGAAACCCAACTTGGATTCCCTTTTTGAGGGGTCAAAAGTTTATGAATAGAATGTAACTCCCAATGTGTAAAAGTAATCCCCTAGTCAAATATTACACCTACCAACTTCGACAACCCATTTTTCTTACATTCAATCTATTAAAATATGTGCTTACACTTGCTAATAATATTTTTATCAAAGTTCCTCTTACAAGTAATCCTTTTAGCTACACTCTTACGTGTCCTTACACATCTTACAATGACACACATCATCGATCTGATTATAAGTAGAAAATGAGTGTCACCTTAGGTGGTTCACCACTCTTCATGTGGGTATAATAGTACAGATACTAGTTTATATTAAGTAAATAAAATGTTTTCCTCTATTTGAAATTGAACAAAACACCCTAATTCTAGCATTCACCCACTTGTATGGATTGCAAAAAAGGATAAAAAGGGGAAATAACCAATAACTAATTGTCAAGGGTAGAAATTATCTAGCTAACCTATATATGTGCTTCTATAAGATCATAAGGTTCATCAAAGAATATTCAGAATTTTAAAAAATTTCAACCCTTTTTAACCTTGGCCCTCTTATCCTTTGTCATGTGATGAAAAAAATCATATTACAGATCAAATGACTATACTAAATAAAAATAAAATTTTGATATTTATCATATTTTATATAAATTTTTAAAAATATGGGTATCAATGATAGAAAAAGAAACACGTATATATGATATATGATATGATATCATGATCACATATATATGATATATGATATATGACATATGATATATGATATGATATGATATTGTGACCACATAATTGGAATAGTTGCTATGGCATGTAATTGTTTTTCAATTTGATTGACAATCTATGTTATTGTTGCATTACAAATCAATCAATCAATCATCATTGTTAATCTTAGTGAAGAATCCGTTGTTCTAGGAGGCATGATATCCAAAGCCAAGCCAACGAAAAGATAAAAAATGTGGTCTAGCAAAAACAAGAAAACAAAAAGATAAGAGAGGTTGGGAGAAACAAGCACGCCATATAATGGTCTTCACTTTATGTGGGTTTCCTGTCAAAAGTTACCAGGCGGAAATACAGTCGATTCATGACTTGATAACTCAATGATATCGATGGGACACAAACATGAACCCAATGGAATAATGGTCATAGATTCTTATGATAGAAAAGTTTGTGGACCAGCAAATTCTCGGTTCAATGAAATCTCAACAAGTATGAATCAATCTATTGTCTCTTGTAAATAAATGTATATAATGAGAACACGTTCCATTGTATACATTTATAATGGAACGTGTTCCATTTTAAAAAATTTCAACCCTTTTTAACCTTGGCCCTCTTATCCTTTGTCATGTGATGAAAAAAATCATATTACATATCAACTAATTGCACTATCAAAAATGGTAAACACATGCCCACTAGTTGACCTTTCAATATCCAAATCTTCAACCCAATAAAAATCTACAAATCCCTATGTATTCACTATCGTAAAAAAGTTATATATCCACACATCTTTGAGATACCTGAAGTACACATTCACTATAGCCTAAAGATATTTTCATAGATTGGATATTTATTAATTATGATACCTACTGGTTAGGAAATGTTTGGTCTAGTAAAAACTATAACATAGCTAAGATTGCTAAACTTTGATCTAAGGGGTGTGGATCGCATACTCTTATTTCATCTAGACTCATAAGTAACTAATAAATATAAAGTTCTTTTCTTAGGGACTTGGAACACCCATTAACCCATTATCCTTATTCAACTAAAGAGCCATGTTTTCAATTTAACATACTCAAACATTTGCATCTTTGGAGTTGTTAAAGCCTAATGAGAATTAATTATGGACGAGAGGTTGTGAAGAGAAACCAAGACGGAACTAACTTTTATGAAGAAAAGATTCATCTTAATTGAATTATTGTCTCAAAATTACCATGCCCATTTCCAACACATTGGTAAATAGTTTGAGAATAATGCATCTCCTAGAAGTGAATCCTATTGTGTAGCATTGCATATACATAAGCTTTGTGTTCGCTAATAGTCGAAGATATGTAGAGTAGAAGATAATTAAAGTAGCAAAAACCTTTTTAGACTCTTTAGTTGAATAAGGATAAAAAAAATGCAATTTAACTTACTACATGACATGCATAACACGATTTGGTGTTGTATAAGGAAAGCTAGCAACTTAGATGCTGACCATGTTTAAACTCATCGCCTCATAAAATTTGGTTTCATGATTATTGTTCCCCCTGCAAGTTTGTTCCTGATGACAGGTATTCCATTAAATGCACAAGCATTTTGCACAAATAAGTCAAGCATGAACTATTCATCGCGAAGTATTGGACATAAATTTGGGATACATGATATCGTCAGGAATCTCCATAGCAATATACCACATCCACTCCTGGCCAAATAAAGTGTGTTTGTTGTTCAACCCCGCTACATAATGGATATCATGTTCCATCCCAAGGGTAACAAGTACAATGCACACACAATTAACAATTCTAACGAGTCATGACAATTCATATGTTTACAAATTTGTATGTTTTCAACTTATATGTAGAGTAGAAGATAATTAAAGTAGCAAAAACATTTTTAGATCATTTACATTGTATTACTTTATGTATTAGGTATTTTTTTAATGGCCCTTCTACTCCCCAAGTTTTCACTCACATAAGATAAAGGGATTAGTCATTTGAGTAGAGACTAGACACTGATGCTACATTGTATCTTTTTAGCATGATAGTATTAGATGGTAAATAGTGAGAATGTTAATTATTAAAGCCAATGTTTAGATGCTTTTAAGCATTAATAATCTAATATTGTAATACAGGTAGGATCATAACATATATTTTTTTTCAAACATCATTTTAACTTTTTAATAGCATTCATCGACTATTACCAAACACAAAGCTTATGTATATGCAATGCTACACAATAGGAATCACTTCTAGGAGATGCATTATTCTCAAACCATTTACCAATGTGTTGGAAATGGGCATGGTAATTTTGAGACAATAATTCAATTAAGATGAAGCTTTTCTTCATAAAAGTTAGTTGCGTCTCAGTTTCTCTTCACAACCTCTCGTCCATAATTAATTCTCATTAGGCTTTAACAACTCCAAAGATGCAAATGTTTGAGTATGTTAATATTGAAAACATGGCTCTTTAGTTGAATAAGGATAAAAAAAATGCAATTTAACTTACTACATTGTTAATAAGATGAGAGGGGGGGTGAATCATACAAACTTAATCTTCAATATATTCAACAGATTCAACCTTGATAGCCTTATCAGATATATGTAATCAAAACTGTAAAACATGCAAACTCACAAACAAATAATATCACAACACATATAACACCAGATTTAACGTGGAAACCCAAATAGGGAAAAACCACTGTGGGATTTCGGACCCACTAAGAAATATACCCTTCTAGAGTATGCTCGGTTAAAAGCTAATACTGTTAAAGATTACAAACACATTGCTAGATGTGACCCGGTTAAGGGATTTCCCTCAGATCTGTTAGGACCTTCACTTTGTTAGAAGTGACCTTGTCAAAGGATTTCAAACACTCAATCAGAATGTCACCTTGCTAGAAGATTTACAAATAAGACTGTTAAGTCCACTCGGTTAAGAGATTTTTTGTCACTTACAAAATAAACAACAGTAATAAAATATATCTACAACTTCACATTTAAAATGTTGAAGCAGATTATATGTGCTCAATATACTAAAGATAATCTTGTCATAAGATCTATCTAATCTCTTTGTTGGGCTTCTTAATCTGTTCTTCAATCAGATCTTCAAGCTTTTGTGCTCGGTAATCACCTCTGTAGCATCATTGTGCATATATTTGTCCGCATACATTGTTCATCAACAATTTCTTATTTATAAACAATTTGCTAACAGCTTAATCTTCTTGATCACATTTCCCATGATCAATCATAGCCATTAGATCTTCAATCTTGACTAGGTTCAATGTATCCTTCGATCTGAAAAACGTTTTACTTCGCCTTGGAACTTGCATTCCTTCCTTGGAACTTGTGCTAGGTTATTGCGGTTCAATCTATACTTTAGATCTTCCTCTTGATTTTCCATTGCCATAGATCCTTAACAAACTTCATACACGGCATACCAATCATTTACAAATCTCTAGCTCATTAGCATCCTTCATTTAATAATGCTTTTATTCATCCTATGCGTTCTGTTACATCTCGGTTGTTACTCGGTAAATACTGAACTTCACTCGATAGACATTCTGTCTTCATTAACCGATATCGATAACCTTGGGGTTTACCGACTAGGTTCTCTGCTCGGTAATATAGAACAATATTACACTTGAATATAGGATATCAAAACAATCAAAACAACATGATCTCATCATTGTCTAACTCGATAATAGTTGCCCATTGAATAACTTATTTCTCCCCTTCATTATCACATTCTGTCTGTGTCACTTACTGACATCTTTATACTCATCAAATCATACTTCTTAAGATATGGCAACATCATACTAAGTCAGAAAATCAATTTCTTGACATCAATGACAAAATAATATTATTAAGATAGTAAACATCCTTAATCAGTTATATCCATAATCATCAACAACCTTCACAATATCCTTATTGAAATGCCAACAATCTCTCATTGTAATTGGAATGCCAACAATCTCCCCCTTTGGCATTGATGGCAAAACCAATTGATTTGACCTAATTGATTCGGATTCAAATTGCTGTGAGATTCTGAAATGCTCTCCCCTTGTCATTAGTCTTCTCCCTCTTTCTTTTGGTCTTCTCCATGTAGTCTCCTCCTTCGTTGCTGTGAGATTCTGAAATGCTCTCCCCCTGTCATTATTCTTCTCCCTCTTTGTTTTGGTTTTCTCCATGTAGTCTCCTCCTTCGGTCATTAGTCTTCTCCCCCTTTGACAACAATGTCAAAAAGTAAAAGAACTAATACATGATTTCTTCTTCTAAGAAGTGATTTCTTTGTTGTTATGTATCAACTCAGTCTCGGTCAAAGCATTTTGTCTTCAATTCTTGTTCTCTGTTTTGTTTTCTGCACACCTTTAGAAAACCTCCTAAAGTGTGTAAATCAGCATCAACTCATAAAAAGTATTCTGTCGAGTCATCGAATTGATGTTTTCACTGAATTCTGTCAGTGAGTAAAAGATAGGGGAAGGACCCCTAGCTTGCTTCTGAGATACTCAAAATTGTCCCTGGGCAGTGGCTTGGTGAAGATATATGCTATTTGTTCCTTTGTGTTAACATATTCCAACACCACTTTCTTCTCTTGAACTTCTTCTCTAAGATAATGATACTTGATAGAGATGTGCTTTGTCTTAGAGTGCATTACAGGATTCTTTGAAATGTTAATGGCACTAGTATTATCACAGAATATAGTTACTGGCTCAGTAACTTTCTCATTTATGCCTTCTAACAATTGTTTAATCCATGCTATGTTGGTACAATTCAATGCTGCAGCAACATACTCAGCTTCAGTTGTTGACTGTGAAATGCATCATTGTTTCTTGCTAAGCCAACTCACTAGTCTTTCTCCTAAAAAGAAAGCTCCTCCACTTGTGTTTTTCCTGTCATCAATGTTGCCTGCCCAATCAGCATCAGTATAAACTTTTAAATCAAAATCATTTCTCTTTTGATACACTAAGCCATAATCTTCAGTGCCTCTCAGGTATCTGAAAATTCTCTTGATTGTTGTCATATGGGTTTCTTTGGGATCTGTAGAGAATCTTGCAACAATACCTACTGCATGTGCTATATCCGGCCTGTTGTGAACAACATATTGTAAAGGTTTAGGGTCCTCCATTCCAAATTTCTTCAAGATTTCCTTTATGTACTTGGATTGAGTAATGAAATTTTCATCTTTCATTTGCAGTATCTATAAACCTATAAAATACTTTATTTCACCAATTAATGACATCTCAAATTCTTTGCACATTTCATTTCCAAAGTTCTTGCATAAAGAGTCATTACCATAAAAAATAATATCATCAACAAATATGGCTAAAATCAGTATCCTATTGTCCTCATCATGCTTCATATACATGTTACTGTTTTCACTTGTCCTTATAAATCCAATCTTGATCAAATAAGAGTGCAATCTCTCATACCATGCTCTGGGGGCTTGTTTCAGACCATATAATGCTTTGTTCAATTTACATACCTGATCTTTATTCTCTTCTTCAACAAATCCTTCAGGTTGTTCAATAAAGACTTCTTCTTCTAATATACCATTCAGAAATGCACATTTGACATCCATTTGATATACCTTGAAATTCTTGTAAGAAGCATATGCTAACAATGTTCTTACTCCTTCAAGCCTTGCCACAGGTGCAAAAGTCTCACCATAATCTATTCCTTCTTCTTGAGCATAACCTTTGCAAACTAGTCTTGCTTTATTTCGAATGACCTCTCCTTTTTCATTTAGCTTATTTCTGAAAATCCACTTTGTACCGATTACATTTTTGTCTTTCGGTCTTGGGATCAGTGTCCATGTGTCATTCTTCTTGATTTGATCAATCTCTTCTGTCATAGCATTTACCCAATCTTCACTATTAAATGCTTCTTTTACTATTCTCAGTTCAAATTCAGATATCAGACATGTGTTTTGTCTCAATTTGTTCCTTGTCATCACTGGATCATCCTTATCTCCTATAATTTGACTTGATGCATGATTCCTTCTGACATATCTGGCTAATATAGGCTCGATAGGCTCTGTATGATCTTCTTCATCACTTGGTATTCTCTTCATTTCCTTCAGCAGCTTTCTCGGTAGGACTTCTCGGTTGAACATATAAAAATCCTTCATAATCTTCTAGTTCTTTGGAGTCACCTTCATCATTTCTTTCTGAAAATTCATCAATTTTCACATTTGCACTTTCCACTATTTTGTTAGATGATTTGATCAGACATTTAAATGTTTTGCTTCTAGAAGAATAACCTAGAAATGTTCCCTCTTCACTTTTCTGATCAAACTTTCCATTTCTATCATCTTTGTGAACATAGCATCTACTTCCAAAGATTTTAAAATAACTTACATTAGATTTCTTGTCATACCAGATTTCATACGGTGTCTTCATAGTTCCTTTCTTCAGTTGTACTCGGTTCAGGGTGTAAACTGTTGTGCTGATTGCTTCTCTCCAAAATGTTTGAGGTACCCTCTTTTCTATCATCAGGGTTCTTGCACAATCTACAATAGATCGGTTCCTCCTTTCAACTATCCCATTCTGCTGAGGTGTTCTCGGTGCAGACACTTATCTCTTTATACCATGATCATTGCAAAATAGGTTAAATTCATCAAAAGTGAATTCTCCTCCTCTATCAGATCTTAGACATTTCAGCTGTCTTCTTGTTTCTTTTTCAACTCTAGCCTTATACCATTTGAACATTTGAAAAGCTTCTGATTTTTCTTTTAAAAACATAACTGACATCATTCTTGAGTAATCATCCACAAATAATATGAAGTATCTATCTCCATAATAACTTTGAACTTTCATTGGACCACAAAGATCAGTGTGTACAAGATCTAAAATTCTTTTAGAAGTGTAGGACTTACTTGTAAAGCTTGACCTTGTCATCTTACCCATCTGGCATCCTCGGCATGTTGCATTCACAGGTTTTTCTAGGCTTAGTAGACCTCTTACTTGGTGCTTCTTGCTTATTTTGATTAGGTTATCAAAATTTACATGACAAAACCTTTTATGCCATAACCAGGTATCATCTATTTTAGCATACGGACAATTGTTCTGAGTTGAGTCAAGATGAAATGTATTACCTTTTGTTTGTGTCCCGGTAGCAGTCAGCTTTCCATGTTTTTCATGAACTTTGACACATCCCTTCTGAAATTCTATTCAGTATCCTGTATTGTTTAGCTGTGCTACACTCAACAAATTGTATTTCAAACCTTCAACCCAGTATACATCATCACATTTAGCATTGTCAAGAAGTGTTATGGATCCTTTACCTCTTACTGGACATGGTGCATCATTACCAAATCTTACATAACCTCCATCATAATCTTCTAATTTAACAAACTTGTGTTTATCACCTATCATGTGATGTGAGCATCCACTATCTATGATCCAAGAATCATTAGTATTTATGTGAGATATTAAAGCTTTTTCTTCATACCTTTCTTCATCTGATTTATCTTTGATAGCCACATAAACAACTTCCTCTGTTTCAGTTTCATCAGATTTATCATCATTTGATTCCTCATCAGCTATTAGACATGTCTTTCTATCTCTTCTTCTGAAGTCTCGGTGTCCTCTGTAATGATTATCTTTCTGTTTGTTATCTCGGTATTCTCTCTTTTCAGTAGAATCTTTGTCAAGACAGTTAGAAGCCATGTGTCCTATCTTATCACAATTGAAACATTTCAAAAGTAGCTTTCCTTTATACTTACCTTTGCCTCTTGGTAACCTTTTGGATAATAATGGTTCAAACTCTTCTTGCTTTTTTATTTCTTCATATAGTTTGTGTACCTCTTCCATGTTTTTGTGAAATCTTTCACTTGCTCCACTGTGATTTTCTTCAGTATACTTATACATTCTATCATTGTAATCATCAGATTCACCAATATGAAAAGAACTGAATGCAAATTCAACTTTATTTACCGAAGACCCACTGTTATCAAAATTACTTAACTCAAATGCATGTAGCTTACCAATAGTAGCATCCAAAGAAACTGGCATGTTAGGTACAAACCTTAATTCATTGATTGCAGAGACTCGAATGGCATAAGCAAGTAGAAGTGTTCTAAGCAACTTGTTACATCGTTTTCTTCAATAGTTCCTCTTGCTCCTTTGATTTGATTGACAGTCTCCTTTAACCTTGTATTGTACTAAGTTATGTTCTCACCTTCATTCATTCTCATTTATTCCAGTTGTCCTCTTAGACTATCCACTTTTGCTCTTTGAACATGTTCGTCACCACCATACACAGATATGAGCTTGGTCCACATTGCCTTAGCATCAATACAGTCTTCCAGATCATTAAACTCTGAGTCGGTCAATGCAAATATTATTTCAATCATTGCTTGAATATGTTCTTGTTTTGCCTTTATCTCTTCCATTGTCATCGAGAAGGTGCTCAGTGCAATGTAATCATTCTCCAGATAATATACAACATATTCTCCAATTCCTGATAGGTGCAGCTTCATCCTTTTCTGCCATGTAGAGAAACTTGACTTGTTCAGCTTCTGTGCATCCCTCTTATACATCTTCGGATCTTTTTCTCAAGTGCCTTTAAACTTTTCTTCTGGAGTCCAAAGCTCTGATACCAATTGTTAATAAGATGAGCGCGGGGGGGTGAATCATACAAACTTAATCTTCAATATATTCAATAGATTCAACCTCGGTAGCCTTATCAGATATATGCAATCAAAACTGTAAAACGTGCAAACTCACAAACAGATAACATCACAACACATATAACACTAGATTTAACGTGAAAAATCAAATAGGGAAAAACCACTATGGGATTTCAGACCCACTAAGAAATATACCCTTCTAGAGTATGCTCGGTTAAAAGCTAATCCTGTTAAAGATTACAAACACATTGCTAGATGTGACCCGGTTAAGGGATTTCCCTCAGATCTGTTAGGATCTTCACTTTGTTAGAAGTGACCTTTTCAAAGGATTTCAAACACTCAATCAAAATGTCACCTTGCTAGAGGATTTACAAATAAGACTGTTAAGTCCACTCAGTTAAGAGATTTTCTATCATTTACAAAATAAAAAACAGTAATAAAATATATCTGCAACTTCACATCTAAAATGTTGAAGCAGATTCTATGTGCTCAATATACTAAAGATAATCTTGTAATAAGATCTATCTAATCTCTTTGTTCGGCTTCTTAATCTGTTCTTCAATCAGATCTTCAAGCTTTTGTGCTTGGTAATCACCTCTGTAGCATCACTGTGCATACATTTGCCCGCATACATTGTTCATCAACAATTTCTTATTTATAAACAATTTGCTAACCGCTTAATCTCCTTGATCACATTTCCCATGATCAATCATAGCCATCAAATCTTCAATCTTGACTAGGTTCAAAGTATTCTTCGATCTGAATAACGTTTTACTTCGCCTTGGAACTTGCATTTCTTCCTTGGAACTTGTGCTAGGTTATTGCGGTTCAATCTATGCTTTAGATCTTCCTCTTGATTTTCCATTGCCGTAGATCCTTAACAAACTTCATACACGACATACCAATCATTTACAAATCTCTAGCTCATTAGCATCCTTCATTTAATAATGTTTTTATTCATCCTATGCGTTCTGTTACAACTCGATTGTTACTCGATAAATACTGAACTTCACTCGGTAGACATTCTGTCTTCATTAACCGATATCGATAACCTTAGGGTTTACCGACTAGGTTCTCTGCTCGATAATATAAAACAGTATTACACTTGAATATAGGATATCAAAACAATCAAAACAACATGATCTCATCATTGTCTAGCTCAGTAATAGTTGCCCATTGAATAACTTATTTATCCCCTTCATTATCACATTCTATCTGTGTCACTTACCGACATCTTTATACTCATCAAATCATACTTCTTAAGATATGGCAACATCATACTGAGTCAGAAAATCAATTTCTTGACATCAATGACAAAATAATATTATTAAGACAATAAACATCTTTAATCAGTTATATCCATAATCATCAACAACCTTCACAATATCCTTATTGAAATGCCAACAATCTCTCATTGTAATTGGAATGCCAACATACATGACATGTAGAACATGATTTGGTGTTGTATAAGGAAGCTAGCAACTTAGATGCTAACCATGTTTAAACTCATCGCCTCATAAAATAATAAGTTGACACTTTAAATTTGATGACTAGGAATCTCTTCATAGTTGGCACTGCCCTGTCTTTCAAGCATTCAAAGGTTCAAGCATCATGCTTACTTTAACAAGTGCAAGTGCACAAAATCAGAAAATGTTGTGCTTAGAATTTGTAATTGTCATGACTCATTAGAATTGTTAATTGTGTCTGCATTATACTTGTTACCCCCATGGAACATGATATCCATTATGTAGCGGAGTTGAACAAAAAACACACTTTATTTGGCCAAGAGTGGATGTGGTATAATGCTATGCAGATTCCTGACGATATCATGTATCTCAAATCTATGGCCAATACCTTTGTGATGACTAGTTCCTGCTTGACTTATTTGTGCAAAATGCTTGTACATTGAATGGAATACCTGTCATTAGGAACAAACTTGCAGGGGGAACAGTAATCATGAACCCATGTGCAAGAAGGAAGGCCGCGAGGTGGATCCGAGGTGCAGGAGAGATGTATGTCCAAAATTAGAGTTGTGTTGTAGAAGGTGGTTGGATTGAGTGTGTTTAAATTGAGCTTTAAATTCTTCTAAGGAAAGGACGCATGTGGGGACCCTATGGTTGGACTTGGGAATCCATGGCATATTATTGATAATGTGTAATAATTGCTTAATGAATTGATGAATTCAATAATTTGCTAATAGCAAATCATTTGGAATGAAAATGTGTGTATCAATCTATGATTATGAGTGGGGGCTTATGAGCTGACACACAATGTATTTACTTAAGGAATATCAACTATTTGTTTCATATAATGATTAATCTTATGTTTGTCTCATTTAATGATTAATCTTATGTTTGTTTCATTATTGAATGTATCTTATGAGATAGACCTTAAAGTTTAAAAAATAAAGGAAATTGATATGCTGATATAATCTGACTTTGTTCATATTTACATTTAATGAAATATTCAAATAACTAGTTCAAATCATATATTTCCCACAACATTTAATAGTAAAATTATTCCTAAATTTTCTGATTTATAATTAAGAAAATGCCAATAAATCAAATTTTGTACCCATTACAAACTTCTCCAATTGCAACATTTGCTCATGCTTACAAACAGTTACCAATCACATACATTGGCATCGTCTAAGCAAGGATTATCCATTTCCTATTCAAAGGCAATTATTCTCACAAAATACTTATAATTATATATAAAAATTATAAGATTGTATTATAAATAACTTGTCATCGCAAATACAGTCTATTAATATGTTCAGCAGAGTCCTCGACTCTTCATGTCATAGTTAACCACAACATTTGTCGTTTTATGTACACACCACAACACAAAAATAAAAAAAATATTGCATCCTTTTTGTGCAATGGCAATGAAAACTTGCTTTGGTCTCATGCACTCCACACTAAAAATAAAAAGGCACAGTAAATGACACTCAGTAGCACCATTTTGATCTTAACTTGTCTTTTCTTAGACAGTAACTTTGTAAAAATTATATAGTCGCTCACACATTGAAATGTATAACACTCACATTCATTGCCAACTTCTCAACAAAGCTTATGCATTCCTTTTCACAAGCCATTATTCTCACAAACTACATTTAATTATATATAAAACTTATATTCATAATACAACCTTCATACATTGGACTATCTAAAAAACTATATTATTAGTGACTTCTCATTAGATCTTTTTACAAAGCAGGAAATTGAAAGGGGTATAAAAAAGTTGGGTGTTGGAAAAGCAAAAGACTTGGTTGATCTTCAAGCAGAATATTTGAAATGGGGTTTGAAATCTTTGGCGCCACACATGATGAAATTTTTTAACATCATACAACAGGGTTTTCCCAAAGATTAGACCACTAGTCTTGCCATTCCTCTTTTTAAGAGCAGGGATTTCAATAATCCCTCTAATTACAGGACCATTATGATTAGCCCTTTATTTGCAAAGTTATTCGACAGCATGATAGAGAATAGAATTAGCAAGTGGGCAAAAGAGAATGGTAAGTGAGCAAAAGAGCAAGCTAGTTTTAGACCTAAGCATTCCACAGTTGATCATGGTATCACTTTGAGACATTTAATTGAAAAAAGATAGGAAGAGAAAGAAGAGAGCTTTTGCTGTTTTGTTGATTTCAAAAAGGCTTTTGACATGGTTCTTAGGGTTAAACTTTGGAAAAGAATGGAAGATCTTGGGATTCCCATTCATCTTAAGAGCAATTGTCCATAGGCTTTATGAGGAGGTTAAAGTCAAAATCAAAACCTTTGATGGTCTCTCCAAAAGCTTTAGAAGCGATATCAGGGTCAAGCAAGGGTGTCTGTTATCTCCTACATTGTTTGGTTTATACATTGACAAGTTGGAAGAGTGGTTAAACTCTCATGATGGTGATGGTGTTCGTCTAGGTGAATTTGTGATAAAACTTTTCTTTATGCGGATGACCTCATTGTTATTGCTAAAACAGCTCTTGGTTTGCAAGAGCATTTGTATGCTTTGGAGCACTTTTGCAAAATGGTCAATATGCAAGTCAAAATCAACAGGACATAAATCATGGTTTTTTCTAATAAGAGGAAACAAAACCAACATAAGTTTTACTTTGAAGGCAATATTCTTGAAGAAGTTTCAGACTATAAATATCTTGGGATTGACTTCAACAAAAATCTAAACTAGGATGGTTGCAGGAAGAAAAGAATACTTGGTGGTTGGAAAGCTTGGTATGCTCTTCAAAACATATGTAGAGAAGCAGAGCTTTAGGATTGAAAGGCCTCCCAAACTCTTTTTGGGCTTTTAGTTATCCATGTTATTCTCTATGGTTGTGAATTGTGGGCCAATAGCACTTTAGGTTCACAGTGGAAGCAGATCAAGCAAATCCAAAAGCGCTTGATAACAAGCAAGTTCAAGATTAAAAATACAATTCCTTATGATATCATGTTGAGTGAAACTCAAGCTGCTCCAATTGAAGCGATTGCTATGGTTTGTCTCATTAGTTATCTCAAAAGAATTGGGCAAATGGAGGAAGGAAGGTGGCCTAAAGTGGTTTTCATTGACAACTTGTGCAAAAGAAAGAAGACAATATTCTTAAAGAAGTTTCAGACTATAAATATCTTGGGATTGACTTCAACAAAAATCTAAATTGGGATGGTTGCAGGAAGAAAAGAATCCTCGGTGGTAGGAAAACTTGGTATGCTCTTCAAAACATATGTAAACAAGCAGAGCTTTGGGATTGAAAGGCCTCCCAAACTCTTTTTGGGCTTTTAGTTATTCATGTTATTCTCTATGGTTGTGAATTGTGGGCCAGTAGCACTTCAGGTTCATAGTGGAAGCAGATCGAGCAAATCCAAACGCACTTGATAACAAGCAAGTTCAAGATTAAAAATACAATTCCTTATGATATCATGTTGAATGAAACTGGGGCTGCTCCTATTGAAGCGTTTGCTATGGTTCATCTCATTAGTTATCTCAAAAGAATTGGGCAAATGGAGGAAGGAAGATGGCCTAAAGCGATTTTCATTGACACCTTGTGCAAAAGAAAGAAGACTTGGATGCAACAAAACATTAAATGCTTGAGTAAATGGAATATCTACCTAAATTCGTGTCCCACAAATAGTAAATAAATAAAGGCTTTTGTTATGGATAAGTTTCACAAGTGGGCTTGGGGTAATGAGTTAGCGAGAAAGAAAAAATATTATATCACGGAGTTCAATCCTGCTTATGATCATCATCAAAAAGCTTATATAAGGGCTAATATTTTGTGGAAAGCTAAGTGTATTATTACTCAATTAAGAACTAACTCTCATCAACTCCATATTGAAACTGGTCGTTGGAAAAGAACAAAAAAAACTTGGGAGGAAAGAGTGTATTTTTTGCACATCTGGAAAAGTTGTAACCGAAACACACTTCATTTTTTAGTGCGACGCCTTCAAAGATGTTAGGGACAAGTATAATAAATTATTGATTGTGGGATCTTGGTATGATTTTTTCAACGAGGATTGTGTCGAAAGGTTGGGGCCACTTGTCAGCATTTTACATAGAAAGCGAGCACATTTGCAAAAATCGGTTAGATTTGATGTGTTGTTCCGTAGACTTTGTTAAATCTCGTGGACATTAAAATAAATTTCTTTCTTTCTTTCAATATCATTTTACATTACAAAACAATATATTTAACATTTTCTTTTATTTCAAAAAAACACACCAAAAAAATGCTCCAATCAAAATAACTGCTATCAGCTTATCGTTGCACGTACTTCCCGTGTAACTGTTAGTTATAAATGGTTGATCGTTGAAAAGGTGAGTTTGTTGTTAACAAACATGACATCCCATGGTTGTTATGTTTTGTCGACATGGAAAAACAGTAGGTGGGTCGACGATTTCAATATTTCTACTCTAAAGTCGGTCAACCTATTGTTTTTATCCCAAGCAGGTTTGTTTAAAAGCGATTTCCGCTGACCTTTCGACGGACGGTTCGAAATATCACCCACAAAAGTGACCGTGACCGTGACCGCGACAGTTAATAATAGAGCATAAAATAAACAGTCTAGGAGTGCGTGCAAACATTAAGGTGATAGAGCATAACAAAAATAACAGCGCATAAACGATAAACAGTCTGGCTATGGAACGGTTCAACAAATTTGTAATAGTAGTTAAAATTTAAGACGAGCCACATAAATAAATGTGTTGAATGTAACGAACCTGCTGATTTTTCCCTTGCCGATGTAACTACAGCACATGATTGCCCCCTCCAGTACGATCTGAACCGCTTTGCCTAGTCTATCGCTCTCTCCAGGCATGAGTTCGTTGAACTGCTTCAAATCTTTTGCCAGGAGACTAATTTTTTGTAACAGCTCCATACACTCGGAAACGTTAGATCTGACAGTCACGCACCTCTCCAGTGCATATGCGGCCACAGATAATCCTAAGAATACCCAGTGGGCTTCTCCCACCATCTTCACCCCATTTAGAGCTAGATTTCCCATTTCCGCAAATACCTCCTGACAAGACAAATTTACCTTCTTTTATTAAAATCCTATAATCATCTGTGATATTTTCGAACAAACATTTAAGCTCCTCCTACCTTGCTGTTTTCCACTTGTGTCGAAATTTTATCTATAACGTCAGCACCCAGTCTTGTGTTGGAGACTACGGAATCCAACGGAATGGAGGAGCTGGACTCTTCTCCTGGCGAAGCCTACAATAATGATGACCGATTAAACAACGAATAAAAAGTTAATGATAGAGCGTTGTCTGAATCACTGTAGCTTACCTTGATCTTCTGTAGCAGATAGTCAATGGAGTCGATGAGCTGATCGATCTGCTCAGTTGGATGAAGTAGCTCGAGTTGCTGAATGATTGGCTTCATGGACTCGCTGAAAGGAGTAGGCGAAGATGTGTTGGGTATTGAAGGAGGCGGCAAGGAGTGAGTGACTTCTTCATTGACAGGACTCCTCACCTTATTCTGAGAAGAGCAACACGGCCAACACTTAACCATTTCTCTAGGTTACTTGCAAACAAATCTCCAAACACTGAATAAAAGGGCGAGAACTGAATTTCAGCCCGTTCTTGATAAAAACAACCGAAACACAGAAATACAGAGGAGAAGAGACATGAACGAGCTCTAGAGAAGAGTTAATTGCAAATACATATTTAATGTTTCGAAGACTCGAGAAGAGTTAATTGCAAATTTAATTGCGGATTGGTGTAACAGTGCACGCGTGAACAATGTGGACTGAAGTCTCTAGAAGTTACTCGGTGCATGGTCGATTGGAGACACTGTTTGGTTGGTAGGTGATAATTAATTTATCTGCGAACAGTTCTTCTACATAGGAAATGCAAGTTGGAAATGAAAGCTATGGTTCCGTGGACTAGGGTTTTCTAAAATCTCTAAGCTTTGGTGTTAAGTAAAATTAAAAGGTTTGTGAAAGTACAAGCTTTATCGAGCTTTTTAAAATTAAATGAAAAACAATTATGATTAAAATACGAAACTGTCCATCTCTGAAATGATGGGACACATTACAGTGAGGGTGCAAGAAAAAGCGAAGAGCGTGACAGGTGGCATGTAGTGGAAGTAATAAAGGACCACAAGAAAAGCAAATGGGACCGTTGATCTATTCAACTTGCAAGGACTTCACATATATTTTATGATTTCGTTTTGGACGTTAGCAGATGTTTCAGAAGCAAATGTCTAATCGTGTCCCTCAATCCAGCTCATCGTATTATTGCTCTCCCGATAAATATATATTTCAACACGATGAGCTGGATAACATTATAAAGTCAGCAACAAGTCTTTGTACCATTAGAATCCAATGAAGAGGGGTCGGACTCTTCTTCCGGCGAAGCCTGCAATGAATTAACAGCAAAGAGTACATCTGATCGATTAAACAGATACAAACAAATTAACAACAGAGAGTGCTAGGTGTTATCTATATCGGTGCACTTATATTGGTCAATAGGTAGGGAAACAGTGCCACGTGTTCCTACAGTTAACTTAAATTTCTAAATAATGCAACTTAACTGTCTAATTATATCTTAAAATATATATGGGATCACTCAATAAATATTTCTATTTTTATTGGTGGGCATTATTTTTATATGTGTTGTTAAGGACTTTGGCATCAAATAAAATGTATTTTTTACATGTGTATATATTGCCTTTCCCTCTATAGTGGAGATTGTTTCCCATGCTCTATCCATTCCTACCTTCATTTTCTACTCTACGTTGCTCTCGACCTATTGCTTCTCCATCGTGCAATGTTCTCAGGGTTTCAGGTAACGTCAAGCTGTCATTTCTCCTACATTAGCAGTTGGACCTGACAAAGGTCTAATGTGTAACGCTGATAGCAATTCATCAGATCAAGATGAAGAACATCCTGCCTAAAAGCCACTATTATATCTACAATGGTAGCCTATGAACTTATGAAGAAAAGTCTGATTGCAACCCTCCTTAGTAAAAATACTAAAAAAGGTTGACACGCATTACATAAAGTGGCTTCCAATCCTAGTGAGCATTCAAATAAAATGCATCCAATGAGGTTTCTCATTCTATAAGCATATAGTCACATGGCGAATGACTAAATAGTTACATTGATTAATGCAATTTGTAATTTCTAGAGATTTTTCAAACAAAGTAGTTAAAAATCCATAAAATAAGTTTGATTAAGTTTGTGGCACAGATCTTCAAAAGATCATGGTGCCTTGGTGATGAGGGACAAGAAATCTTTGTTGGGATTGTTGCGTGCTTTGGTGAGCTCCTTTCAGTTGACCCAATGACCTCTACGAAGAGGCCCCTGATGTACAGCCAGAATATGTGTGAATGTTAAACAATCTACTAATTTGCCGAAGGAGGTTGACCTCTTCTCTAAATTAGGTAGATGGGTTCAAAAAGTTGACTATGAATCTATTCCCTTTGCTTGCTTTCATTGTAAAAAAGTTGGTCATTGGGCCAGGGAATGCCCTTCTAAAATGAAAAATGATTGTCGTCTAATTGGTAAATTGTTGTTACATAGGGAACAGACTATGATGAAAAGTGCAATATGTAAAATGAACAACTTGTTTTAATCCTATACTTTTCGTGGAAGTGTTCTAAATAAAAGTGTGTTTAATTTTCATTTGATATTGAATGTGTGCTCAAGGGAGGGAAAGGGGACAAATGTATTTGTAACTAAGAGGTATCAATTTTGAAGAGTCTGTTGGATTTATTGAAACTTGATTAGTCACTAATGGTAAACAAAAGAGGTGACACCGATATGGTCTTCATCGGCAGAGGAAATCACTTTGGCTAGCCCCTTGAACTATCTCTCCGAACATCATTGTCATATCGAAAAACAACTTTATCGCTAATACTAACCCAATGTCTCATTGAAATTGGCTTATCGACCTAACAACATGACCTCGGTAATCCCCTTTGAGTGTCTCATCAAACATTGATCTCACATTGAAATCCTATCATGTCGATAAGACTTTGCAAATGTCTTATCGATATCAAAGAAATCCATCACTTCGGTTATCCGCTCAATTTGTCTCGTTGAACTCTAATGTGACAACAACAAGGGATTACTATTGGCAAGACCAACCAATCGTCACATCGAAATTTTCTTTTCGCCAAGACCACTCCAATGTCTCACCGAATTCAAAAACTCTATTGTTGTGACCTACAAGCTCAATGAGACAAAAATGTGACTTCACCGAGAGCATTTCTCTTCCCGATGTTACCCAAACTACTTCAAAGTTACACTGAACTAATCACTCTATTGCCAAGACTTTGCAAATGTCTTATCGATATCGAATAAATCCATCACTTTGATTATTCACTCAATTTGTCTTGTTGAACTCTAATGTCACAGCGGCAAGGGACTGTTGTCGACAAGATCAACCAATCGTCACATCGAAATGGTCTTTTCACCAAGACCACTCCAATGTCTCGTATCATTGGAAGTTTTTTTTTCATAAAACTTTACAACTATTTAACTTAACATGTACCATTTTTATCTGACAATTGATTTAACCAATAGTGTTACCACTTGTTGGTACCGAACACTCAATTCACAAGCAGTAATTAACATTACGTGTTTGGTAAATACTTATTTATCTTATGTTACTCCTATCAATCCCATGAAATAAAAGACTATCAATCCCATCAACTAAAAGACTATTGTAGATGATTCTAATTTAAATGTATAGATGAGACTCTTTAAGTAGAAAACAAATAATGAATCTCATCAACAATGTAACAATAAAGAATGATTGGCTCAACTCAACCCACTATGATACAATGTTAGAAATTAGGATCACCATTTTTTTTTTTGGATGATTTTTTAGATTACTCAGTAGCTATCATTAAAGAAGAATATTGTTTATGTTATATATGGAACCATTCAAAATTATTAAATATAAATCTAGAATACAATTTGTATAATAAATTTTGGAATTGCAAGGTACATTTTTTTTTTATCTATTATCTATAAATCTATTTGTAAGACGAAAGGGGAGGAGACTTGTATAGAAATAATAAATAACGTAAAGCATTTATTTTTCTCAAACTAACTATATTGTCTCAAATTTGAGTTCTTATATTTTAAAACCAAAAAAATCCAAATTTTGTAATTTATCCCTTCTTTATAGACAAGTACATTGAATATGCCTTCAACAAAGAAAAATAGCATTAGTTCAATATAGAGGTGCAAATTCTAGCACACGCAAATAAATCCAAGCTATTCCATCTATAAAATTAATAAGACAAATATATATTCAAGTGAATGATTTTTCATAAGCATTAAGAAATTTCAGTTGTTTTAATAAGTAAAATAAACATTGATTTTCTACAACTACAAAGATTAACAAAGAAAATAAATGACAAAACAAAATGCCCTCTCAATATTGTGCCTTGATATTAATTGAAGCTACATAATAATTGATAAGAGCATTTCTAACTAAACATAAGAAATTGATAACCAAGCTGATGAGGAGAGAGAAAAAATTCCAAAAAGTATTTGATAGTTAGGGCTACTATTGTTCATGTGCAATCCATGCATGAAACTCATGAAACTCTAACTCATCTTTTTACAACTTCATATTCATAATCGAATCAACACTTGGTATAAAAAATTATTAGTTCAATTCAGTAAATGATAGAACCTTGTGAGAAGGATAAAACATTACAAGAAGGTAAATATAACTCATTGATATGAAACTAAAAGAAAAACCTCCAATCTAATTTTATAAATCGTATAAATTCTTCTAAGACAAGTTTGTAATTATCACCACATTCTCTAACATATTATTTATTATATAATTATATTCAAATTTAATTATCAATCAAATATTCATGAAAACTAAACTAAATAAATATAGCCAATATAAAATAAAATTTGGTAAACCATTACTAAAATAAATATTAAATTTATTTATTTCTAATTTCTAATTCAACAATTAATTAACATAAAATATACATTTTCACCAATTCAAATTTTGAATTTGAAAATACATTAATTACTATAAAAATGCGAGTGAGACATGATAAATTCAACGTCATAAAAAATAAAAAGCCACCATGTTTCCTCTGATTTGTTTGTTTATTTAAGTCTTGAAAAGACAATATAAATCTAGTGTACTGTCTACATGTTTTCCTGTAAACATATTTTTAATTTATTATATGTACAATAATCTCAAAGAGTTCAGTAGCGAAGGTTTAGTGGCTCAACCCTGAAATGGTACATCTGTTTTCCATAAAGTGAACGTGATTGGTACAACAGGGCCTCACTTCCTAAAGCACGTCATATGATAGAGCAAAGCAGAAAGAATATGTGTTATTCATGGTAATCCTAAACATATCACTATCTTTAATATTAGAAGTACCAACTCCAATCCTAATTGAACCCTAATTCTAACCCTATTCATAATTCAATTGTAATCGTAACCCCAACTTGAATCTTAACACTATCTCTAATCATAATTGAACCTTAATACTAACAATAACCCTAACCTAAACTTTATTTTTACATGAAAAATTTAATTGTAACCAAGCCTTAACTTTAACCTTAAGCTATTCTTAACCATACCTTAAACTTTATTTTGGTATATATTATTTAATATTTAATTTAGCTTGAGGATCATAATTTAATTCATAAAAATGGTATTCTACATAAATTGTAATAAAATAATTTTATACATTTCTAATATTTTTATTGCAAAATAATTCTCAAAATATTTAAATTTTCAATATTTAAAAGCTTTTGAATTAATTTTTTTAATTTAATAATTTTATTAAATACAATGTATAAATATAAAGTTTTCTAAAATGACAACAAATGGGACATTTTTCATTATAATAAGTCAAAACTATTATATTAATATTTATTTAGAGTCATAACAATCTCCCAAAATTTGTATAATTTTATCTTACATTTATAATCATATTAATTCCTATCAGAATTATTCCACTATTATAAAGATGAACATAAAACACTTTTACTAATAAGAAAATATATTATATATTTTTTAGTTCTAAAATAATTGTACATTCTTTATGATTTATTACTTTACATATATATTAACAAACAATTTTCTCAACAATGTAATAGATAGCAAGAGTTTTCTACTATGCCATGATAATTTATATCATTAAAGAAAACTGGTTCCTGAAAATTATGTAGGTGATTGTTGTTTACTGCCTATATTCCTTGTGCAACTGATAAGTTAGTATAAAATTATTCATTTCAAATGGAGATTTAACGCCACCAAAATTCCCCATTGTAAAGTATCATTTTTTTAAGTATAAAAACCAGTGTATTATATTTAGCACCAAAGCATGAAAACTAAACATAAACATACAGATTTGCACTGGTACAAGAAGCATATACGCTCTAAAAATCTTCCCATATAAAATAAATGAATGCGTTAAAGCTCTCTCTAATTACTGGCGTCCCAAATCTGTCAGGTGGAGGATTCATTCTAAATTTTCCCTCCTCTCCAAAGCAAGAACCATTTTTTGGAACTCTTAGGGCATTTTCGGGTGTTTTAGGCAGGGCAAAGGTGTGAAAAACAAGCGCCAAATCGGGCCCAAAATATCTCTGTGAGAGCTGAATCAACAGCGTGTCTGAGATCTTTTACGCTCATTTCACCCCATGGAAACATAAATATTTTCAATCTAACAGACAGTACCTCTTTTGCACAACAATCCAAGCAACAGGAACGCTTCCATTCTTCTCCCTTCAAAAGTCTGTAATCTTTAGAAGAAGTTATGTTGATCACATTGATTTTGGCATTGCGCATCATATCTTCCTTTCTCATCGCCTTGGATCTCTCCATACTTTGTCAATCATTTGCCAAGGGTTTGAAGCTGAGAAGTATTTAAAAGTGCCAAGGGTTTGAAGTCAAGAAGTATTTAAAAGGAATTTTGTGCAGATCTTTTAGTTTACCCTTATTATGCATTAATGAGGAGAGTTGATTTTGCTGTGATTTATCCGTGATTTGAATAAAGACTTTGTAGTCGCTTCGTTAATGTGCTCCAAACATAAATACTGGAATGGAAAATGATGTGTCGAATCAATGATGTGCATTTTATAGTCTGCGAGTCGTGCTGGATGTTGATTGGGCGCTTAAATTTATGCGCGAGGACGATGACCATTTTTGCATGCGGAAGGTCGATTTCAAGGCAGTTAATACGTCCTTGGAGAATAGTTTTGACCAGCGATCAGTTTTTTTCCCGACGTGAAAAAGTCCGGCGTGAGACAATTCCGATGGCGATGTACCCCAGAGGGGATAGCCTATCGGCTAATAATTATATAGACAATGATAATCATTAATCTAGTTTGCTCCACTAATAGTTTCTTCTTTGCATCATTGTATGTATATTATATAGGGTATCTTTACCATGATCTCTTCACTTTATACGGTGAAATAAATATTAAATAGATTGTGAAATAATTACAAAATTGTATAGATTTATTCTAAGACCCTCATATATATTCATGAAATTTTCTGGGTAGGGAAATATTTCACACGTTTATATTTGATTTCATAATTTCTTATTGTGCATGCTCTAGAGGTTCAAGGTAACATTGAGTTGCCATTTCTCTTTATATTTTGCAAGCAATAATATTTGTTAATTTAGTTTCCTCCACTAATCTTGTTTGTTTGACATCATTGTTTGTATATCGTCTAGGGTTTCATTACTATGTGATGTAGTGTAAAATTTATGTAATAATCAAATACACAACATCCAATGAAGCATTACATGAAAGAGTAAAAACAAATAAAATAATTAAAGCACTCCCTCAAATCACCCCATTGCTCTCTATTCTTGAGGACCTTGTGTGTTTATATGATGGCTCTCAGATGCGTGATTTTATAAGATGATAACTCAAGAAATGAGAATAATAAAATGAAATGCTAATATTTATGATGCCAAAAAATGCAAATCTAAACTATGATGAAAAATGCAATGAAAGCCATTATGCTAGATGCAAGGGTATTATGATAAGCTAATTATGACGCAAAGAAAGCTATATGCTATTGGAGATGATACAAAGATTGTTGATAATGCTAAGAATGCTCAAAATGCTAAGGGGAGCTCTCATGGCTGAAATGAGGGCCATTTATAGATTTTTCAAGGCCAAGGCTGAGGTGGCACAAATCAACAATTAGGATTTGATCTAGAGATATCAACGGTCGAAATTGAAGAAGTTGGAGAAGAGGTTGAAGGAGAGTACAC
The DNA here is from genome assembly GCF_030272615.1 of Cryptomeria japonica. NCBI lineage: Eukaryota > Viridiplantae > Streptophyta > Pinopsida > Cupressales > Cupressaceae > Cryptomeria > Cryptomeria japonica. Next base: position 284,431,289 of record NC_081415.1, read on the forward strand.
GTGTCCTTGTTGGAGAGACAAGTGTCAAGGAATCTCCACCAAGTGCCCACAAAGAGGCAAGTGGCAAGGGGAGGAGGATCGAGTGGTAAAGATGCCATGTGTCTCCAAGGGAGAGTGAACAACCCACAAAAGGTTAGGATGAGGAGGTTAGAGAGAATAGGGTTGGTTAACCTATGGTTAGGTTAGGGGGGGTTGGTTAGAGGAAGGTTAGGTTAGGAGGAGGTGGTTAAGAGTTAGGACACATGTGTCCAATTTGAATTAAAAATTCAAATTTAATGGTGGGGAATAATTAAATAAACAAATTAATTAAATACATTTATTTAATTAAGAAAGTAGAAGAAATGAATTAAGGTGGGACGAATTAGGAAAAATGAATTATATAAACAAATCATTAAATTCATTTATAAAGCAGAAGAATAAAGACTTTAATTAATTAAATAACTTCGTATTTAATTAATTTATCTCCAAACCAAATTTTAGTGCATACATTTTGCACCTCTTTGAAGTGATGTTGGACAATGCATCGGTTCAAAGAAAAATTCACTTGATGCCCCAGACACTTCGGATACTGATAAAATGTTGATTTTTTGTCCTAGACTTTGATAATCGTGTGGTGATGCATGTATGCCCCCTGAGGAGATGAATTAGAGAATTTGTTGATTTTTAGGATTTTTTAGCAATTTTTGAAATTTTTAGGATTTTTATTTTTTATTTTTTATTTTGTGACAATTTTTAAATTTTTAAATTTTCATGATCAATTCATCTCTCGATAGAAAGGATAAAATTAAATGGCTTTGAAAAAAAAAATTAATTTGAAAAATAAACAATGCCACTTAATTCACTTTTCCATTTACCTTTTAAAAGGGGTAAAATTAAAATCATTTACCATTTAACTCATTTGCATTTTGAAAATTTAAAATTTTGGGGCTCTAAGACAACATGGTGATCCCTCGGTGAAACCATCAATTTGAGCACGTCTGGCGATCTCAGCGGCCTCCCAAGTACGATCCTCGGTATGTAGATTGGAAAACCCTTCTTGTATGATTTTTTTTGAAATTTTAGCATATTTTTTTGGATTTTCCACACATTTTTAACGATTTAGCATTTCAAAGTACCTTTTTAGCGTTTTAAATTAGGGTTTTAGTGTTTTTTATTCTTAGTGTTCGTGGTCTGTTTTTTGGCATTTTAGGTCTGAGTTTTAGCGTTTTAAGATTTTTTAGTGTTTTAGGCCTCTATGTTAGCGTTTTCAGTCTGTCTTTTAGCGCTTTCGTAGATTTAGCATTTGGTTATAGATTTAGCATTTTCAGGGTTTGTTTCAACGTTTACAAAAGTTTGGCATTTTGAGCAAATATTTTAGCGCTTTCAATCCATAGATCAGCGTTTTCAGCTTTTTAGCGCTATGCCATTGTTTTGGTGTTCTAATAAGGCAACTGGGCGTTTTGGTTGTAAAATGATTAAAAATTGATTTTGTCTTCCTATTTGATTGATTTTAATCAGTTTCAATTATCATGATGTTAATAGATCGATAGGATAGATGATAACGACCTCATGATAAATGAGAGTCAATGATGAAATCTCAATGAGATTGATTGAATCTCACATGAGCTGATTAGGTTCATAGATTGATAACTTAAAAAGTGATATTGTGATTTTGATATGATAATAGATGGACTTAGGTATTCTCCAATCTCGAGAGAGATTCCCAAAGACCTGGCAGTTGATACTACATCTTACACAAGCGAAGCTTGACCATATTGATAGATGTGGACTATCTTCATTGATTGATATGCTCTGGTATATGATCAACTAGGGTTTGTTGACTGTCTTAATCGAGAGTTGGTACAATGAGCATAATACCTTCCACCTTGCTACGGGAAAGATGACAATGACTCCTAAGGATGTGTACAAGATCTTACGCATACTCGTTGTTCGAGATATTATTTTCTATGATTTGTCTGACTAGGGTGGGACGGATGTGCTCGGGCGGATCTTTCATGATGACTAGATTTGCGGTTACAACATCCCTTGGCAGGAGATACTGGACTTATCCTGCACGCCACTACCTTCTATTCATCTCAGATTCGTCAGAGGATTCCTTTGCCTTGATCACAGGTCAAAGGGATTATCAGTTGGCTGGGGTCGATTGTTAGAGCATATGATCACACGGAGCACACGGTTCTCCTAGGGTTACTACATATTAGCTCATTTATATCATGATTTACACAGGGTGGTCTATCTTAGAGCTATGAGTTTATCAGTCGATCTTACATTGTTACAGATATGGGCCTGGGAGCGTATGGCCATCACTAGACCATTGACAAATAGGGATCGACCGGTAGGGAGACCATGTGTCTATGGTTATACAGGTGTTGTTGTACAATGAAATCTCAGAAAACTTGAGTACTAGTGGCAAGTATTAGATGACCTGGATACAGTTATCTGGAGATCCTACCGAGATTGTGAGCCATCACCGGAGGATAGGCTCGAGATGCCTTATGTGTTTTCTTCCTCGTACCTTGTTGGTTCCACTCCATATGTTATTGAGCACTTTATTGTTACACACGTGTTGAGGAAGTATGGCAGAGTACAGGGACTTCTGCAGGACACCGCACACTATGCGCGGAGATGACATGATATGGTCGATTGGGGGCCTACCATTTAATGTGATGTAGCCTATGCAGATTACATGGCACTTGGGGGACATGATTGGGATTATCTGCCACGTACCATTGATCCTCGAAGGACTACTGAGTATGCACAGTGCTCTATCATTCATCCATTCCCTCAATTATCTTGTCCAAATGAGCCAATGCCAACATTTGACAATGAGGAGGATCGATCACCACAACGATTGATCAGACGAAGGAGGGGTGCAGATGAGGGTGGACATGGTGGAGGATAGGGAGGTGGTGGAGATGGGGGAGATGGAGGAGATGGGGGTGATGGAGGAGGATGTGGGGTTGGTGGAGTTGGATCTAGTAGTGAAGTGGTTGTGGTAGGTACATCAAGTGCTAGTAGATTGAGGCCTCATAGAGAGCTACCTACTAATTGGAAGGCATGGGTAGTTCGCAAGATGAGATTTGGTAGTCAGACAAGACAAATACAACAGGCACCCTAGCAAGCAGAGTAGGCACAGGGACCATCCCAACAAATACTCATCAGAGTGTCATCCCAGTAGTAGCAGGCACAAATTAGTAGCCTACAGAGTCAGGTATAAATAGCTAAAAGGGGCAGGTGACACAGTTACAAGCTCAGGTTACTACACTAATAGCTGAGAGGGACACTGCCATACAGAGACATGGGTATGCTCAGGATTTGATACAAACTTTACAACAGACAACCACTTAAGAGCTCACCCGAGACACTATGAGGGATCTTGCATATCACTCTGACTCAATTGATTACTACTAGGGTCTCTACTTTTAGTCTATGCCATAAAAGAGATGAGCAGAGTCATATGCTCAGAGTACCAGGCATGGGGGATCGCAATGGGGTACAAAGAGTTGGGGTGTCATAGGCCCTTGGAGAGATCCAAGTGGTCCTTCAAGTGGTGGTGCTAGACATATAGCATCTGGAGATATTTTTGCTCATCACCCTATCTGATACATTGATACCATGACATGATTCATCTTATTTTGTTCACACTTTTGTTGAGACATTTGATGATTCCCACCATTCATTTTTGTGATGTATCTCTCAAATTTTATGATATCACTATACACTGGACATTGATTATTTTTTATTATATTAGATGTAGCGGAGACTTGATAAGATATCTATATGGTCTATATGCTTTTATGATGTTTTAGGATATCACGAATACACTTATTTACATCATGGATGCATGTACGTTTACATGCTTTATATGGTCTATACGGTTTACATGATGAATGCATGCATTTATATACTTGCCTAGATGGTCCTATGATATGCGATTTATGCGTTTACGATTATGAGATGCATTTTTATGATGATTCTATTTATGATTTTTCTATACTTATGTACATGTTTATGTGATCAATACTTACATCATGCACTCTTATGGTGTTATGATGCTTATATACCATGCAATGCATTTTTGTGATATTGTAATGTGATGAATAATATGCAATAATTATAGGCTTATGAAATGGATGATGAAGAATATATACAACGAAGAATATGCCATGTTTACTAATATGTGATGGTTTATGCATATGTACATGATTATGATACGAATTGTGATGAATGTGATGGAACAAATATGTAATAATGATTATGCTACATTTGATTTTATGTATGAATTTTTTTTGTGTACAATTTTATGTAATGAAATGCAATGTGTAGTGATATGATGTGAAATGCAATATGTTATGAAATGTGATGATATACTAAATTATGAATGGAATGTATGAATTGATTACATGAATGCATTGATCTAATATGAAATTATATGTGATGACTATTCGAATACAATTATATGTAGAATAGTTAATGCAATGCAAAGATTATATGTAGAATGAATCTAATGGTGATGTAATGTTAATGAATGAAATGTTATGCAAATGGAATGATTGTGTTTTGTGGATGTCCAATTTACTCAATCCTTTAATACTCGAGATAACATTATTTGAAACTAGCCTTGGAAAATGATATTTGTCTTGATCGTGTAGCCTAAATGTAACATGAATGCAATCTAGTGTAAGTATGCAAATATGCAGCTAATGCAATGCCATCATCAGACCGATCACTTGATCATGCTTTTTATCATCATTGAGCCTTTTAAAATGTTGTAAGCTAATACAAACATCAACGATATAATTTAACCATTATGACCTGAGTATCACTTACATATATTTTGATATTGCAAGTTAACACAAGCATTGAGGTACGATTGAACCAAGATGACCTGAGTGTTGCTTGCGTGCAAACAGACAAAAATTAATCATCTTCCTATGCAAAGCTGAAATGCCATCAATGATATTTGGTTGATCATATCCCATGAAAAATTTGCACAATAATAATTAACTTACAGACAATAGACAAAGAAAAAAGATCATGCTCCATCCTTGCTCCTCTAGTATGAGACATCCTTGAGTTACTCGAGAGGCATGATGACAAAAATCAAAACACGACAGTTGAACAATCAGACTAAAGTGTTTCAAGCATGATTCAGAAGATATCATCCATTGATGATTGTTTATTTGATGTGGAGTTTAATTTTGATATACGCTCAATGTTTATTGTTGGATTTTGCGATCTTTGTTTTTGTAAGCGTTGCCTGATTGTTGTTTGTCTTTTGCTTTTAAGCTCAATGTAGATTACTGCTGAATAGGTTCAGGATTTTTCCCCCAGTCTGTTTATTATGGGTATATACAATGATCCAAACCATGGTGACGATTTACATTTGATGCCTGATTAGATACAAAAGGCTTTATTGTGGATATGTATAATGGTAGAAAATGGATGCAAGAAGAAAGGCATGTGACTGAATAGATGGAAAAGCTAGCTGATGAATACCACCTATTTCCACATTTTCACTACTATTTTTATTGCACTTTTTCTCATATTTATATTTTTTTTTGTATTTTTCTCTTCTTTTTTCTCTTTTTTTTTTCAGATAGAGAATTTTTTCAGATGCAATCTATTGATGGGTTCCTCAAGCCAATCTCCTTTTGTTATGGATAACTGATAGGAACCTGACCCATAGGAAGTTGTGATGACAAATGGACTCAACTAGTTCGGCTCAAACTTCCCTTTCTTTTCCCGGTCTTGATCATTGCATGGATTCTCCTTCAACACTAGATCACCCACCTGAAACACCCTAGGCTTGACCTTGTGATTGTAGCTCTATGACATTCTTTGTTGGTATGTTGTGGTCAAAGGAATTTTGGCAACATTCTTGTAACAGTTCTATCTCTTGTAGTCTAGACACCCATTGTTCTTCATCTGGAATAAGACCTTTGGCTAATATGTGCAAGGAAGGTATCTCCACCTCAACAGACAATATTGCTTATGATCCATAGACAAGGGAAATGGGGTGGCACCTATGGGTGTGTGGATACTAGTATGATAAGCACGTAGAGTAGGGTTCAGTTGAACATGCCAATCTCTTCCAACATCATTAACCGTCTTTTTTTAGGATTTTCAAAATTGTTTTATTGGATTCTTCTGCTTGACCATTCCCTTGCAGATAGTATGGTGTAGAGAACCTATGGTGGATCTGAATTTTCTCATAGAGCTCTTGCGCATCTTGATTTTTAAAAGGTTCCCCATTGTCAATGATAATGGTCATGGGAATACCATAGAGACATGTGATATAATTCAAAATGAAAGTGGTAATTTGCTTTCCTGTCACATTTGTAAGAGGTACTGCTTCAATCCATTTTGTGAAATACTCGGTAGCTGTGAAGAAAAAATTGTGACCATTGGAAGAAGTCAAATTAATTTTTCCTACTAGGTCAAGACCCCATTGATAAAAAGGCCAAGAAGTTTCTAGAGCATGGATCTCCTGTGCTAGCGCATGTATGAGATTGTCATGGATTTGACACTGGTTGCACTTTTTGGCGAACTAAAAAGAATCTCTCTCCATAGTTGACCAATAATAGCCCAATCGAATGAGTTTCTTCGAGAGAGTAAGACCACTTGAATGAGTGCCACAAATACCGTTATGAACTTCATTTACGGCCTTCTCACATTCTTCCTTCTCGAGGCATTTGAGGAGAGTACCATCTAGACCTCCTCTATAGAGTGTATCTGCAACAATAGTATAATGAGTGGATTGTCAAATGAAATTTCATTTTTGGTTTCTTGATAGGTCAGGAGGAAGGGTACCGTCCTTCGGGAAGGCATAGATTTGGTCACAACAAAAAGAATCAGATCTAACTACGTGGCAGATGATTTTGGTATCAAGCCAATCATAAGCGAGAGAAAACAGTTCTTCCACCAAGAATTCGTAACGATCATGATTTTTCTGTGTTTGGAGAAAATAAGTGATTGTAGCCATGGCATCTGCTACTTTATTGTCATTTCTTGGAATTTGTTCAAAAGTGATTTCCACAAAATACTTTTTTAAGTCATCAATCATCCTTTTGTAAGGAATTAGTTTATCATCTTTGGTTTGGTAATCATCATTGACTTGATTGATTACTGGCTGAGAATCTCCATAAACCTGTAAGTGTGCAATGTTCCATTCTATAGCCATCTTGATCCCTGTGACTAATGACGCGTATTCTTCCATATTGTTGATACAAGGAAAATTCAATCTGTATGATTTTGGGATGGTGTGACCTTGAGGTGTGACAAATAGAAAGCCTGCCCCCGACCCATGTTGTGTATAGAAACCATCAAAATATAATTTACAGGTTGTCTCTATGATTGCAAGGACATCAACATCCAGAAATTCAATGTGTAATGGATGATCATCATAAAGTGGTGCTTCTGCTAGTTGGTCAGCGATCACTTGCCCTTTTATAGTTTTTCGATCAATGTACTCAATATCAAAATCACTCAAAATCATCACCCATTTTGCTAATCTACCTGTTAAGTCTATATTGCTAAGAAGATACTTCAATGGGTCAATTTTAGCTATCAACTTAACTGAATGGGTTAGCATATAGTGTCATAGACTTTGGTATGCAACCACTACCAATAAGCATGCTTTCTCAATAGTAAAGTAGTTGAGCTCATATCCCACCAAGGTCCTACTGATGTAATAGATGACCCATTCTTTTCCTTCATAATATTGTTGTGCAAGAAGAGCTCCAAGTGATATGTCTATAGTTGATATGTAGGTAATAATGGCTTGGCTAAATCATATACTTAAAGATACTGAGAGGGGGGGTGAATCAGTATCTAATCAGTTGAGTGAATTTACTTGATTTAAAACATGTAAAGCATATCAATATAGTGTACTGGTAAACCAGAAATAATGCAGTAAATAGGAATATCAACAACCACATGAAAAACACACCATAACACAATAGTTTAATGAGGAAACCCAGTGTGGGAAAAACCTCAGTGGGATTTGTGACCCACAATATTCGCTTATTGGCCAATAAGTGAATATTACTCTTACAATAGGGGCCTGCACATGCAGGAAGGCCAAGTGCCTAGAGCTCACTGCTCAATTACAAAATGGGAAGTCACATTGACTTACAAAATGGATTATGCAAATCCAATGTCTTGTACTGCTTCAAAATAGCATCTTCTATGCTAGATCCAGTACCGGTTTTAGCTCTTCTTCATACATAAACCCTTAACCTATAATTCGCATATTAGGTCTGCATAATTTTGCCTATCACCTTATTACAAAATGTTCTACAATGATCTCATACATATATGAGTCATATTACAACTCGCCATGTCGTCTTACAATGATTTTACAATTAATTACAAAATATATTATTAACAAAATTCCTGTCAGCCTGGGTGTCGATATCCTTCCTTTTACTGCCGGTGTTCTGTGTGTCGGTGTAGAGTTTGTCGTTGTTGGTGCCGATATATTGTCTTGCCGGTAACATATGATTGCAAGGTTGCCATCAATGACAAAACCTTCAATCACCTACAATATCTCATTGGAGTGTGCATTTGCCAACAATCTCCCCCTTTGGCATTGATGGCAACACTCATGAGAAAAAAAGTGTCATAAAAAAGAATCTGCCAGAATTATCTTACCAAAAATGTGTGATCCCCCTAAGCGGATGATCTCTGCTTCTAGATTTTTCTCATCACACTACTCCCCCTTTGACATCAATGACAAAGGTTGTCAAAGTGTCAACTGAGTGTGGTTTCCAGTTTCAACCCTGTAACCGGTTGGTTACAATCTGAAAAAGGTCTGCCAATACCAGATTCAGTCTCTCAGTGAACTGTTCACTGTCCTTTAATGCGGCCTCTGTCCTCTGAATTGTACCAGTGAGGTGTTGCATTTTCTGTACCGGTGTCTTCTGTCCTTGAATCAATGCCTTAGATATCTCTTTTCTCAAGGATGCGAGGTAGTCCGATTTTGGACTAAGTCTTCATTTCAGATCTTTTGCCTTTCCTTTTATCTTTTCCTTCTCTCTTTTAAATTTCTGAAGTTCCTCCTCAAAGCCTGTTATTTTCTGCTCAAGAACTGATAGTGGTTCGGATGAATTAATGAAATTGTCAGCTAATTTATTTATTTCTTCCTGTACCATACTGATCTTCTTGTCTATATCTATTGTCAAAAAGTTTGTTTTACATGTATCTTTGTACATCATTTTAAACTCTTTTAGTGTTTTACATAGTGCCGATAAAAGAGTGTCAAATTGTCTCATGCACTTCTTTATTTCCTCCTCAAAGAATTTATGTTTTTCTTTCTCAATTTTCTCTTTAAATGCTTCCTCATTTATTTGTTCAACTGTCACAATGTTGTCAGTGATATACTTAGACAATGAGTCAAGTTGATTTAAATAATCTTTATTATCTATATCACACTTGGGTGCTATCATTTTCAAAATTGGGATTGTGTCATCAATAGCTTTGTATGCTTGTGCATTGTACTCTATTATTTTCTTAATTGAATCTAATAGAACTTCTGTCACATTTGTTGGTCTGAATTCTGCCATGGAAGAACCAACAATCTGTATACCATAGGTGTGAGTAACTTCTTTGCTTGTAGTGACCTCTGGTAGGTCAGTTTGTGTTTGCATTTCTCTAATCAAAGGTTTGGGTTCCTCGGCTTTTTCCGGTGGCATTGTCTCTGCATGAACTTGTTCCTGTGAGGGAGCCTGTTGCTCTACCCATTTCTCAGTGTTGTCCACTGCTGATTTCTCTTTTGTGTTGTCTGTTGTTGGTTTCTTAGTAGATGAATCATTGTGTACATTTGTGGTCTTTGTTTTTCTAGTGTCTGGGGTCACTGTAATGTTTTGTGTTGGTGGCTCTTTTGCCACATCTGATTTCCTAGTGGATTCCTTATGTACCACAATATTTACTTTCTGAGTGTCAATGTTCATTATGTATAACACCTCAGAGTCAGGATTTGTATCCTCAAGTGGCGTGTCCACACTCTCAGTTGCTGGTTGATTGTCAGTAGTAACTACCGGTGGAGTATTTAGAGGTGGTGGGGATAAGTTGTCTATTATTTTTATACTGGGTGGTCCACCAACCTTTCCTTTGCCTTTGTCTCTTTCCTTCTGATATACCTTGAAGGTTTTAGGTTTTAGATATTCTTCCTGTTTTTCTTTTTCTACCAAGAATATATTCCATGCATCTGATGTTTCCTCTGTCACCTGATTCACTCTTCCTGCCATCAGTGCTACATGTCGGTGAGCAGTTGAGAATACTGACCAGTTAGCCTCAAAGATTAATTGATCTATCTCATCACGTGAGTTAACAGGATGTACTGCAAGTAGTTTTTCAATCTTTATCTTCTTATCCAGCTCAACAATAGCCACTCTTCTAGCCTCAAGTCTATTATATAGATATGTTGCTATTTCATCAACAACTTGCATCAAAAATTTCTTGTAAATATCTAAGTGTAAGATTACATTATTTTCTACTTTCTCTTTGTCATCAACGGATAGTGTGTCATATAATGTGTTGATGTTCTTCAACTTTCCATCCTCTTTGATTTCACTTAGAAGTTTATCAATAGGAGCAATAGTTTGTTGAGTCTTCTTCTTGGGAGTCATCTTTTTATTTGGAGTTAATTTCTTTGTTGGGGGCCTCACTGCTTGTTGCTTCTGTCTTGTTTTTATAGGAGAAGGTGAGGGTGTTGGTGAGGGTTTTCTTTTCCTCTCAACTCTCTTAAATACAACAGGTATGTCACTTTCAGAAGAAGTTGCAATCGGTGACAGATGGGCTTCCGGTTGAAGTTCTTCCAGTTCATTCTCCTTGATACCGATTTGTCTTAATACATCTTCTTTGATAGCTTTTGCCTATCGGGTACCTCTTCTAACAGTTGCCTCAACCTTCTTAAGCTTTTTCTTTGATTGAATTTGGCTTTCTATAGTTTCAACACTACCAAATACTTTTTCTTCAAGTTCTTTAGGAGCTTCTAGGAGGGCTTTTGCATATGTTTCTATTATGTTATCATCAGTCTCATACCCCATTTCAGTAACCCAGATGGTTCTAGGGATAACTGCCTCCATCCAAATTTCATCTTTCTTTATCACAAAACAGATTTCCTTTTGGTATTTATTCACAATAGCTTGTGACAATCTAACTCTAGTTTTCATTCGGGCCTTCAATTCCTGAAAATACTCATTTATGTTCTTTTCCTTGTTCTCTCCCATGTTGTTCAGTAAATCTGATAGTTGTTTTCCTACCGGTATATCAAAGCCAAAATCTCTAGGACCAATACCGGGCACTTGTTTGGTTATGTACAACATTAGACAAACAAGTAGGTTTCCAAATCTGAATGTACCTTTCTTATCCTTCTTGATCTTCCCTAAATTGTCTATTAGCTCATCTTTAAGCCATTCACATATGTCTATCCTTGCATTATCATTGACCATGTCATAGGCACTCTTAATACATAGGCTAGAAACTGAGTTCAACCTATTTGCATGTGTAGCCTTATAAGCTAAGATCATACTGATAAATCTGACATTTATATCCTTTATATCGTTTACCCTTAAGGATCTCTTATCAAATGTTGCACCGGTTAGGCTTGTTACTAGATCATTTGAGACCTTCTTAGTTTTGTCAGGTTTGTTACCGGTGGAGGGTAACCCTGTTACTACCTTTACTACCTCTTTGGTAATCATGTGAATAGAGTCTAACCAGAAAAATTCACCATGTACCCTACTCAATACAATTCTTATGATATCCTTGGGGAAATCCGAGATACTAAGAATTTCAGTAAAACCTAGGGTTTCAATTATCTTATGTTCAGGCTTGACATTTCCAGATTCATCATAGATTTTAGTTTTATACAGATTTTTAATCTCATCATCATCTAGTTCATCAATATGATAATGAATATACATTCTAGGGTCTTTAGCATAAACTACTCCCTTCGGGATTTTAGAGAATGCACCAATGTTATCATCTTTCTTAGCAATTTCGGGAACCAGTCTGAAGACGGGTCTAGGGTGCTTAACTACCTCAACAACAGTAGGGTTTGCAATGAATTCAGAATAGGTGAAGATGCCATAGCTATAAATACCTTTATCTGCCTTGAGGAATGATTGCTTCACTTCTTTGCTTGGAATACCTTCGCTCGGGAATTTTCACGCTCTCGAAGATTTCAATGCTCGGTGAATGAAAAATGGAGCCAAAACACTTTCTTTATAATGTTTTTTTCACCAACCACCATATTTAATGCTTTCCAGTTAAGTCACAACTTAACTCATTTGCCGGTATAGAAGTGATTTCAACTTCTCACCATCAACCGAGGGAATAATAGCATGTTTTTCAATATGTTGCTAAACCCTCCAAGGAATTTTCTTTAGTTAGATGAAGAGTCTCCTACCGATGAAGTGTTACTCTGTTATGTTGGTGGAGGAGTATTCCTATTAATATTTTGATATGACTTTCTGATCCATTGTTTTGAGAATTCTTGCTTTACCTCTTCAACCTTTTATTTATCTTTCAAACTAGGACCTTTATTATTTGCCGGTGGTGCCTTACTTCTACAAAATTTTGCAGTATGTCCAATCTTGTTACAAGCATAACAAGTCACATTATTTTTCTAAATAGCTTTCCCATATCCTATGCTGGTTTGTGTTGTGCATTGATTAGATAAATATCCAAATCTTCCACAAACATAACATCTTACATTCATTCTACAATTCTTTGAATTATGACCAATTTTATTGCATTTAGAACATTGACTGGTGGGTGCATTAGTGTTCTGATAATTTCTAGGTCTATACTGATTTGCTCTATGACCATACTTGTTACAGTTAAAGCATTTTCCATTAAATTTATAAGCATTTGGTTGTCTTACCGGTTTGTTATGATCATGTGTGTTTGCAGTACTGGAGCTTTCACCAACTTCAAAGCCAAGGCCATTTGTATCACCATTAGGTTTCTGATTCTTCAGCATGTCACCAAGTTCTTTTGAGCTTTTCTTGAATTTCTCCTTATGTTGATTTGTAGCAGCCAGTTCTCTTTCCAAGATTCCTTTTTGTCTCATGAGTTCATTTGAGTCATTTTGTGTATGCATCAGATCTGTCTTCAACATATCATTTTCATGACTAAGTCTTGTATTTGTATTTTCAACATCATTCAATCTTCTAGTCAATTATTTTTCATTTTTCTTCCTATCTTCAATTTCTTTGCAAAATCTCATAGTCATATCCTTCATCTCATTCTTTGTAGTAGTGTTTTCTTGTTTTAGCTTGCTCACCAGATCACTAAGAGTTTCCTTTTCATCATTCTCATTTTGCATCTTTTCACAAAGTTCTCTTCTCTTGTTTCTTGCAATGGTAAGGTTTTCTTGAAGAGCTTGAATAATATCCTATGCAACCTTTAGGTTGTCTTCAAGTTTGATATTCTTCAATTTTTCTGTATCATAGTCTGAAAGAGTTGTTTCCAATTGCTTCATCAAGTTTTCCATCTCTACCGATGTCAATATCTTCCTCAAGCTGTTAGACTTCTGAAACTAGAGGACCAAGCTCTGATACCAATTGTTAGGATTCCCAAAGATACTGAGAGAGGGGGGGGGGTTGGTGAATCAGTATCTAACCGATTGAGTGAATTTACTTGATTTAAAACATGTAAAGCATATCAATATAGTGTACCGGTAAACTAGAAATAATGCAGTAAATAGGAATATCAACAACAACATGAAAAGCACACCATAACATAGTAGTTTAACGAGGAAACCCGATGTGGGAAAAACCTCGGTGGGATTTGTGACCCACAATATTCGCTTACTAGCCAATAAGTGAATATTACTCTTACAATAGGGGCCTGCACGTGCAGGAAGGCCAAGTGCCTAGAGCTCACTGCTCAATTACAAAATGGGAAGTCACACTAACTTACAAAATGGATTATGCAAATACAATGTCTTGTACTTCTTCAAAATAGCATCTGCTATGCCAGATCCAGTACCGGTTTTAGCTCTTCTTCATACATAAACCCTTAACCTATAACTCGCATATTAGGTCTACATAATTTTGCCTATCACCTTATTACAAAATGTTCTACAATGATCTCATACATATATGAGTCATATTACAACTCGCCATGTTGGCTTACAATGATTTTATAATTAATTACAAAATATATTATTAACAAAATTCTTGTCGGCCTGGGTGTCAGTATCCTTCCTTTTACTGTCGGTGTTCTGTGTGTCGGTGTAGAGTTTGTCATTGCCGATGCCAGTATATTTGTCTTGCTGGTAACATATGATTGCAAGGTTGCCATCAATGACAAAACCTTCAATCACCTACAATATCTCATTGGAGTCTGCATTTGCCAACAACGCCTGGGTTCTTGAGTCCAAAAGGCATTAAATTTGAGTAGAAAGTACCCCACGGGCATGTGAAAGCTATCTTCTCTTGATCTTTGAGTTCTATTTTGATTTGATTATAACCTAAGAAACTGTCCATGAGAGAAAACATGGCATGTCCAGTTGTTAAGTCCACAATAATATCTATGTTTGGTAAAGGAAAATAATCTTTCAGACACACTTTAATAAAATCTCTAAGGTCTATGCATACCTCGATGCTTTTGTCTAGTTTTGAAATAGGAACTATATTTGACACCCATTCTGGATATGCTGCAGGCCTAATAAACCCCACATCTAGCAATTTCTTCAATTCTGCTTTGACTAGTAAGGCTATGTGAGGATGCATCTTTCTTAACTTTTGTTTTACAAGTTTTGGAGTTGGTGATACATGTTGGAATCCAAGAACACTAAGAGGGAGGGGGGTGAATCCGTGTTCTACCGATAAATGAATTTTTGAACTTATTACTGATCAACCGGATGACAAAATATAAAATTAAAGTGCATAAACAAATCAACACACAAAGAAATACCATAACACCAATATTTTTACATGGAAAACCCAGTAAAGGGAAAAACCACGGAGGGGTTGAGATCCACAATATCTATATACTTGATGAAGGTATACAAATATTACATAAGGGGTATGCACATGCATACATGCTCACCACCTAGAGCTCACTGCTCAAATGGAAATCTCACTGACTTACACAACATTACATAATGATTTCAAATATAAATGAACTTAAATAGTGCATTTGACCATGTTGGATAAGTTCCAGTTTAAGCTCTGAGAAACCCCACTGAACTAGTGTTTATGTTACCTTGTTTAGCTATGTTTAGCTACCGATTAGGATTGTGCATGCGTGACTATGCACAAATGCTAACACTTGCACACCAATTCACACACTATCAATTTATGACCTTTTCACATCTCAAATTGCATCACTATAATAATGAAATCCATCGCTAAATGATCTCCCTTATATACCCTTGTATCTTGTTCATCATGTCAACCTCATAAAGAAAATATACCTGTAGGCTTCCTCTCGGATCATGAAGTGTATTATGCATTATCCCAATGATCATATTTGATGTCAGCCTACATGCTACCTCCAATTCCATAAATTATTTTACCGTGTCCCATAATATCTTAACCAGGTCCTAAATATAAGTTACTCATACCAAGACTAATCGATTAACAAGAATAAATAATAGGGTGTGTACCGGTTCGCCCAATCTAATCAAAATGATAAAGCAATTTTTTTGGATGAAGAAATACCAACACCGGAAGATGAGTTGCCATCAATGACAACCCAAAATGCAATTTACCTCAGAGTGTCTACTAGATGAGTGTCAATTGCCAACAATCTCCCCCTTTGGCATTGATGGCAACACTCATGTGAAAAATGATATTACCTCTAAATGCTCCCCCTATCTTGTAAATCCATGCAGCTATATACACCTATACACTCCCCCTATGATATACATTATTTTTTCACTATACTCCTCCCCCTTTGACATTAATGACAAAGCGGGGTGCCCACCAAAATTGTTGTACACATATATTCACATACCGGTTCCTATACATGTTTCACATATATTCACATACTAGTTCCTATACATGTTTCAAAATATCTACATACAAAGTCTTAAAAAATTAAAAATAAGTATCCCAATCTTGCTTAAGAAAATCTAGAATGGATTTGAACCCATTCAAGAGATTGGCATAGTACTCAATTGCCTGGGATTCAATCAGATCCTCTTGCTGCATATTAGCTATACACTATTTTATGGCATAGCAGGTTATCTAACTGAGGACCTATATAGTTTCAGAGCTTTGTATCTCTCCTTATTGTATTGTCCCTTTCCTTTTCCAACCTTAAAATCTGATCCATAACTGCCAAAACTTGACCTTCTAAAGAATTGGTTGAGTTTGATGCCAGATTATAAGAATTTGAAATTTGTAGCAATTGGCCTTTGCAATGCAAAATATGCTTGCCTATGGGTGTAGTAAGCTTTGAAAAATCTAGACAAGTCTTATACACTTTACCTCCTTCCGCTAATGCATCATCAATATATTGTAAACAAGTTTGAAGTTTAGCCTTTTCTGATGCAATCATCTGCAAAAATGTCTACTTCCTAGCCTCAACAAATTTATCTTTAGCCTCAAGAGCTGAAAGCTTCACCAAAGAATCATACTACTTAGGGATCTATTCAATGATTTCCTGTAGTTTACTGGATGAGCTTGAGCTCTCCTTATCCTAAAATTCCGGTACCGGCCAGTTCAAAACATCAAAAGCAGTCTATGTCAAATCTCTATCCTTAGATTCTTCCTATGCCAATTCTTGAGTTACCCGTCCCTAAAGTGTTGTTGTAGCCAAAAATTTCTCTGTCGATGACATTAAATGATAAGGCTTGTCAAAACTGATTGAAAACTACGACAATTTCCCTTTAGGTTTTGATAATGAAGTGTCAATTACCAAACTAGAAGGGAAACATTTCTTTGTCTTTTTGTCTTTGTCTATTGGTTTTGATGTTTTGCAAAAAGGATTAGAAAATTTGTTTGATGGCAACACACACAAGAGCACAAGAAACAAACGTTATTGTTAGCAACAAAAGATTATCCTAAACAGGCATATCAAGAGAGATACTAAGCATGAAATAAAAAGCATACAAACATAGAATAGATAAACTATACTCCTCCAAATGCTAATCAAGATGCTCATAGTTGCTCCTCCCTTGTTCCTCCTTTCTCCAAGTTCCACATGAGTGTAGCTCTCAACTTTTAGCACTAGCCATGGATGCCATATGGAGATTCAAGATGGTTGAATATGATAAACAAATGTTATGCAAGTGTAGATAGTGATGCTATAAAAAAGTTCTATGCTAATACAAGTATAACAACAATAATCTAATGCTTCCTTCTTTGCTTGAGGAGAAGGGTTCTATTTATAGAAGAAATGGGGAAATGAAGGGTTAAGATTGAGCAATCTTAACAAGGGTTAGGATTGAAAGATATTCAATCCATGTGAGACTTTCAACCCAATCCCATGTTGACAAGTGTCACCATGAGGAGGCTTGAGAGGAGAGATAAGGGGCATTAAATGCTTGAGGGGACATGATGGTTACCCTAGGGGGTTGGGTTAGGGTTAGGTTAATAGATATTCCTCTTATCCAAGGGATAAATGAATGTGCAAGGGTTAAATGGTTACCTTAGTCAAAGAAATAAATGCTTTGAAGAGACCCATGAGTCAAAAGGATGGTTAAGTTAGAGGAAAGTCTCTAACCAAAGGTAAAAGGTGAGTTAACCATAAATGGTTATGTAAGAGCCTTTAATGGTTTGGAAGACTTTAGAGGTTAACCATTTGAATACATAAAACCATTAATGGTTATTGAAGACTTTGGAGGTTTTTGAGAAGTGACTTCCTTTTATTTAGGAATGTGATAATGATTAGGATAGGATTAGGCTAATTAGGATGAGTTAGAAGAATCTAGAAGGGATTTAAGCATGCAAGTGGATTTTGTAGGAGAATGCAAGTGGGAGGAATTTTGGGATTTTCAATTAAAATAAAATCATTTATTTCAATTAAATGGTGTAATTTGCATTTGGATAGATATTTAAATAAATATTAATTTATTTAAATGTGAATGTGAATTTTGGATTTTATTTAAATAAATCTTAATTTATTTATATGAGCAAAAAAGAAGATAAAACATTAAATGCTTGAAGACTTTGAGGGAAACCATTAAAGGCTTAAGAAGACTCTAGAAAGAAGCCATTAAGTTTGAAGACTTTAAGGGAAACCATTAAAGGCTTAAGAATACTCTAGAAGGAAGCCATTAAGTTTGAAGACTTTAAGGGAAACCATTAAAGGCTTGAGAAGACTCTAGAAGGAAGCCATTAAGTTTGAAGACTTTAAGGGAAGCCATTAAAGGTTTCATGTGGGTGAGGATAAATAGGATTTTAAATAAATAATTTATTTATTTAAAATAGTTGTGCAACTTGCATTTATAGGAAAATACAAGTGGGTGGAGGATAAAGGTGATTTAAATAAATGTTAATTTATTTAAATGTGAGAGATGAGATTTTGGGGATTTAAATAAATATTAATTTATTTAAATGTGAGAGAAGATTTAATTAAACAATTATGATTTATTTATTTAATTAATGGTCTGAATTTGGTTAAGTGAATTAAATCAAATAAATTGAATAATTTATTTAATTAATAGGAGAAGAGGGTTAAGGTAAATTAATTAAATATTAATTTAATTAATTATTGATTGATGGTTAAATAATCAAATAAATACTAAATATTCATTTAACCAAGTGGACAAATTTATGTGACTACATTTGCCCCTCTTTGAGACGGTGCGGTTTTATCGCGTCATTTCAAAGAAAGAAAAATAGGTGTGAAGAAATATGCCCCATAAATGTTAATTTAGTGGGTGGTATGCCCCCTCGAGAGATGGGCTGATTTTTTTTGAAAAATTGGGTGATCTCTCGAAAAAGAACGAGAAGTGGAGGGGAGGTAGAATAGAAAAAATTAGCAATAACGGTGAAAGAATGGAAGAAAATAGAGTGAATACAGAGAAATGGCAAGCCAATGAGTACCCATAGGTTATGCAGGAGATATAGTGCAAATGTGGTGTTGTGCTTTTGATTGATGCTATATAATTGATCAAAATGGTTGGACAATCTGGTGCAATTGGTTAAATTGCCCCAGTCGAGTCAGAGCGTGAGAGTTGATGTCAGTTGTTCACTTGGATAGGATAAAGTCTGAGTAAGTGAATCAAAGTGACATGTTGGTGACTTAGACAATTGATGTAATTGCTCGATGAATTCAAGGTATCTGAAGCAAAATACTCGTTGAGACTTAGACAATTGATGTAATTGTCCGTTGGATTGTGTTTGATTGGTTGATCAATTGATAGTGTGTGCATGAGATGGATGATTGTGGTGAATCATAGCAGCCCCGTTGAGACTAGGTCATTATGATAAATGCCTATTGTAGTCTAGGTTTGCCATGATCGATTACTTGTTGAGACCCAAAGATACTTGATCAGAGTATCTGTTGATAGTCTAGGTGTGTGTGAGTCGATGTACCTATGCAGATAGAGTTTCTTGATATATAGGATGACTTAGGATGGGAAATGATGTAGGGTATGTGATGTTGATTATCAAGATGGGGAGGGTGAGGGGGGGTTCGATGTTAGATAGAAGAAATAGAGGACCTATTACTTATTCCTATGGAAGAAAAGGAAAATAGAGTATCCATTGTCATTACTATGTATGAATGATATGCAACTATTATGAATGTATGGATGGATGGAATGCAACGAAATGCAATATATACATATGAGATGGAATGACAATCCATAGTGCTTTTATTTTGCATCATTGGGCTTTAAAATGTTGTAAGAAAATACAAGCAACTTGACATAATGATTCAAGATGACCTGAGTATTCCTTACATGGATTTTGATATAGAAAGTTAATACAAGCAACTTGGTATAATAGATCAAGTTGACTTGAGTATTGCTTGCAGAACAGACAAGAATTATCTCCTTTCATGCATAACTTGAAACGTCCTCCTTGATCTTTTGCCGATCATATCCTGAGACAAGTTCATACCGTAGTAAGAGATAAACCATTATCGAGCTTGGATGAGGCAGTAGGAACCAAAGATGGAGCTTTGTACCTGCAAGCAAATAGCATATATATAAAGAATAAAGAATAAAGAATATGGACCCTTGATAATGGTTCATGCTCATATGGTCGAGGTATATGCTGTAATCAGTAAGCCGTAGTGATCTATGACTGTATTTTGCATATGATCACGTAACTTAGTGAACTTCCCACATAGACACCATTAGTACATGCCCCAAAACTTCATTGGAATAATTTGCAGAAGATAAACAAACAAAACGATACTTAGGAACCATCCCGACCACTCTAATCACTTGTGGATATCTCGGAGTAGCGTAGGAACCTGATATAAATGATTAAATAACTAACAAACCAACCAAGTACTTGATAGCTTAAACAAAATTTTCTTGTCAAAGAAAATATCATATTGTCTTTGTTTTGGTAAGGAAGGATTCATCCTTGTTAAGGCAGTTTTGTGGGTTGATGTTGATTGTTTGGTTGATTTGATAAGTGGTTATCATTTGAGTATCTTAAAATGTTTGTTTGGGTATCTTCTTGGATGCGTATGTACAAGGCATTGCCATGTTTTTGATTAATTTTTTTTATGTTTTCTGATGTGTTGGATTTTGTGAGATAGTTTTCCAATATTTTTGGTATTTTTGATGATTTGTTTTGAATGTTTTTTGGATTTTTGTGAGATAGTTTTGAATGAAGAACTGAATAAATCACAAGTAATGGAGAATCTACTTCTATCAATAGGTTAAGGGCATTGCTCCCAATTTAGACTTGACTATGAAAAAGTGGGATGCAAGACGCATGAAGTATTATCCTTGATTGCAGATCAATAACAAGTCTAAAAGACAATGGAGCCATAGCCTTTACGAGTGGCGCTTGTTTGCCAGGTTTTCACCATCGCACTTACCCAAGGTACCACCAGAGTGGTTGCTCACTATTTGCATCCATGATTTTTCTTTACTATTTTTTTTTTTGTATTTTCTTCAGGACATTTATCTGAATGTTTTTGGTGTTTTTCTGGTATGTATGGGAGCCTGATGCTCTGTACAACTTATGTATAAAACTATTTGAGATTCATGTTGTTGATTGGATCTGCTAGCGGTTCTCCTTCTGAAGAAGCCAACTGATATGCCCCAGACCCAAATACAATAGTGATAACATATGGACCCAGCCAGTTTGATTCAAACTTTCCCTGATGTTCTCTGTTTGGTTGGTTACGAGGATTCTCCCTGAGAACAAGATCACCTACCTCAAATATACGAGGTCTAACTCGATGAATATAGCTTTTGCTTAGGCACTGCTGATAGGCTTTGAGGTGATTGTATGCAACTTGTCATTTCTCATCAAGTAGTTCCAAGTCTTGAAGATGAGAGAAGCGGTATGCTTCATCATCTATCAGATTATGCAAGGAAACCTATAGAGATGGTATCTCGACCTCAATAGGTAAGATAGCTTCTGCTCCATAGACTAGTGAGTAGGGAGTTGTGCTTGTAGGGGTTCGAATACTAGTTCGATATGCCCATAGTGCTGGATTCAATTGAACATGCCAATGATGACCGACATCATTGACTATCCTCTTGAGGATTCTAAATATGTTTTTTTTAATGCTTCGGCCTGACCATTTCCTTGTGGGTAATAGGGTGTGGAAAAGTGGTGTTGGATGTGAAACTTCTCACAGAGTTCACAGACATCCTAATTTTTGAATGGAAGCCCGTTATCTGTGATGATGGATATGGCTACACCATACCGATAGATGATGTAATTTAGAATGAATGAGGCGATCTGCTTGCTAGTGACTTGGGTAAGTGGAACATCTTTGATCCACTTTGTGAAGTATTCGGTAGCAGTAATAATGAATTTGTGGTCGTTGGATGAAGATGGATGGATTTTACCCACAAGGTCAAGTCCCCATTGGCAAAAAGGCCATGGTGTTGTGATTGGTTGTAATTCCTGTGCTGGTGCATGTATTAGGTCTCCGTGAACTTAGTGTTTCTTGCATTTTCTGACAAAGTAGCAGGAGTCTTTTTCCATGGACAACCAATAGTATCCAACGAGCATGATATTCTTTGCTAGTGAAGGACCACTTGAGTGAGTCCCACAAATTCCTTCATGTACCTCTTCCAAGGCCTTTGTTATCTCATCCTGTTCCAGACATCGAAGGAGAGTACCATCAAGACTGCATCGGTATAGGGTTTCAACAATGTTGGTATATCGAGCGGTTTGGTGAATGAAGGTTTTACGTTGGTTAGGAGGAAGTGTGTGATCGCAGAGGTAGGTATAGAACTCACCATACCATGGGGATTCGGAACCAATAAGGTGACATATAATCTCGGATTCGGGGATATCATAAGCGAGAATCCAAAGTTGTTCGACCAAGAACTCGTAGCGTGTTGAATTCTGTGGAAGATCTAGGAGAGATGCTATGGTAGCCATAGCATCAGCAGCTCGATTATGATCTCTGGGTATCTGCTAAAAGGTGGTAGTAGTAAATGATGCCTTTAAATTGTCCATCATTTTCTTGTACTGCATGAGTTTGTCATCCTTGGTTTGATATTCATCTGTGACTTGTCGAATGACCAGTTCAGAGTTGCCATATATCTATAACTCTTTCAATTTCCATTGTATGGCTACTCTGAGTCCTGTGATAAAGGCATCATACTCTGCTATGTTGTTTGTGCATGGAAATGTGAGCTTGTAAGACTTTGGGATGTTGTCACCTTGAGGTGTGATAAACAAAATGCCTGCCCCCGAGCCATGCCTAGTGTGTGAACCATCAAAGTATAGTTTCCATGGTTGTGCTTCTGTGATCATGAATATCTCTTCATTGGAAAATTGGAAATGAGAGGATGATCGTCTATGAGGGGTGCATCGACCAACTAATCTGCAATAACTTGGCCCTTGATAGCCTTACGGTCCACATACTCGATGTCAAATTCACTCAGAATCATTACCCATTTGGCCAAGTGGCTTGTTAGTGCTGCTTTGTTGAGTAAGTACTTTAGTGGATCTATCTTTACAATGAGCTATACTTTATGTGTTAGCAGATAATGTCTCAGTTTAGTGGCTGCCAAGATTACTGCTAGGCAAGCTCACTCAATAGGTGTGTAATTGAGTTCATAGCCGACCAGTGTGCGAGAGATGTAGTAAACAACACACTCTTTCCCCTCTGCATTATGTTGAGCCAACAACACTCCCAATGTTGTATTTGTTGCTGAGATATAGAGTAATAGAGGTCTACTTGGATCTGGTGGGATCAACAATGGTGTGTTCATGAGATAGTCTTTAAGCATCTGAAATGCTTGCTAGCATTTGGCATCCCATTGAAAATGGATGTTCTTGTGTAACAGGTGTGTAAAGGGATGACACTTATCTACCAGTTGTGCAATGAATCTTTGGATGGACTGTAGCCGCCCTTGTAATGTCCTTAGCTGATTGATGTTCTTGGGGGGTGGCATGTCCATGATTGCTTTGACCTTTGCTGGGTCAACCTCAATGCCTTTGCTTGAGACAATGTACCCTAGAAACTTCTCCGAGGTTACTCCAAAGACACATTTCTTTGTGTTGAGTCAAACATGATATTGTTCCAGTCTATCAAATATTTTCTCTAATATGTCCAGATGACCTTCTCTTGTGAGTGATTTTGCCAGTAAGTCATCAACATAATCTTCCATTATGGTATGCATCATATCATGAAAGATGGTTGTCATTGCTCTTTGATAGGTCGCTCCTACATTCTTTAGACCAAAAGGCATTACATTCCAACAATATGTTCCCCATGGACATGTGAAGGTCGTCTTATGCTGATCCTCTGGTGCGATCTTTATCTAGTTGTACCCTGAAAAGCCATCCATGAGTGAAAGCATGGCATGTTCGGCTGTTAGGTCCACTA
Organism: Cryptomeria japonica; assembly: GCF_030272615.1. Lineage (NCBI taxonomy): Eukaryota > Viridiplantae > Streptophyta > Pinopsida > Cupressales > Cupressaceae > Cryptomeria > Cryptomeria japonica. The sequence goes on from NC_081415.1 coordinate 284,455,241, forward strand.
TCATGTCAATATTTGGTAGGGGGAAGTCATCTTTAGGACATGCCTTGTTCAGATCTCTGAAGTCAGTATAGATATGGATTCCCCCATTTGGTTTACTGATAGGCACAATGTTGGAGATCCAATCTGCATAATCAATTGGTCTAATGAAACCAACATCTAGGAGTTTCTTAAGATCTGCTTTGACTACTACTGCAATCTGGGGATGCATCTTGCGAAGCTTCTATTTGACAGGCTTAGCTCCTTCTGCTACTGTGAGGTGATGCATGACTAAATCAAGATTAAGACCAGGCATGCCTGCATATGACCATGTGAAGTTGATCTGGCATTTCTGGAAGAATTCGACAAACTTGGGTTGTTCCTCTGAAGTCAAAAGAGATGCCAGATGTATGTGGTGAGGAGTTTTAGGAGTCCCTACATTGTATTCTTTTGTTTCCTCGATCAGAATCGTTGATCATTCCTGTTGTGTACTAGAGGGGAGAATGTCAAACCTTTCATCCTCAGGTGCCTTAGATAGGTTTTCACCATTGGATACACTCTTTCTTTTTACTTTTGTGGGGTCAAACAATACCACAGTATGGTTTTCACTGGAAGATCCATGTTTTATTGTTATATTTTGCAGCTAAAAGGTTTGGCATCTGCCCCAAAGTATGTTGCACTATTAAGTTCTATGGCGAATCTAGCTTTGTGATCCCCTCTTGGTATGTTATCCCGTAGTTCCAAAAAGTCAATGATCACCTCATCATTTTGGAAGTGGTCAAGGCATTGGGGATTAGGTTGGTTCCATTCGATGAGTTCAGGATGGATAATGGGCATTACCTCATCGATTAGGTTAAGTTCGTTAGATGTGTCAGTGAGGGTGAAGATGTTGTGGTGAAGGTCATTGATGGTACTCTCCCTGTCAGAATTAGGCATAGGATGTGACGTAGGGTTTGTGGAAGATGTTTCCAGTTCAAGAACCCAAGAGGTTTTAATCTGCGCTTCTCCATAAATAGGGATTTCTTTGTGAGGTGGAGGGGGTGATGCATCTTCCTCATCTGAAGTATTTCGATGTACTGAATCAAACACCCACTCATGTGAGTCGGTCTCTGAGTCACTTTTCAGTATCCTATTACTATACCATACCGGAATAACCTTTGATTTAAAAACTACAGGTGTGATCAGCTAATGTACCTGGATAGACTGAATGATTGCTGTTGTAGGAAGGATTATTGGAATCAGTGAATCTGATATGGGGAGTATCAACATTGTTGACTCTACTGCTTTTGCTGGAATTACCAGTGTTGTTGATACTGCTATGGGTCCCGACACAATTGTTGCTGCTAACGGTGCTATTGATGTTATTGCTACTATTGATAGGGTTGCTGGTTTGATTGGTGGAATGATAGGTGCTGGGGATGATATTGCTGGGATTTTTATCCTCAGTGGGGCAGTTGCGATGGTGTGTGGTGCTGCTGATATGATCAAAGGTGGCCTCTTTGTAGTAGGTTGATATAGAGGTTTGTTGGGTTTCCCTTTGAATCGGAGCTTAGGCAGGATCTCCTTTTGAAAGCCTAGTCCCGTGTTATCCTTAGGCTTTAATTTCGGTTGCAGCAGCTCATGTCGTCCTTGCTTTCAAGGTCCCAAAGCACTTTGACCATCATAACCCATTCTTTGCATAATGAGAAATCCCTTTCCATATTGATCTGTGGGAAGCTTAGCTTGTGGGATGTTTGTGGTGATATGATCTTTATAGATCCATTATGTTAAGTCCTCATCTCTAGTCTCTTCTTCTTGACTCTTTCCAAGGATGAAAGGCTTCAAAGTACATGTTGTTTTGACTAGTGGTGTTTGAAGTAACCGTTGAGGTTTACCATGAGTTCTAGGAGAAGTAGGCATTTGTCCAACACAAAAGAGTTGGCTGAGATTGTACTCCCTAGGACCTTCCTCTGCTATTTTCATCTTGAGCTTCTCTTGCTTGGGTATAGTGTTGTTTGAACTAGAAAGAGAGGCTGGACTGACGTATGAGGTGGATGAGATGGCTTCTCTATTGTTAGGAATGGTAATCTTTGGTTGATGATTTATTGTGACATTATGCAAAGGGGTTTGCATCTCCCAGGATTGTAATTTCTACACTGTTATGAGGAAACTTGATACATTGATGGTAGGTAGATGGAACGGATTGCATGGCATGTATCCAAGGTCTTCCTAAAAATAAATTATATGGCAGAGGAAGGTCCAGAACTTGGCATATGATGTGCTTTACCACTGGGCCCACTCGGATCGGTAGCACAATTGCTCCTTTGGATGAATGCTCTGCATCATCATAGGCTTTGATCATTATCTTTTACAAGGATCCACTGATTCGATTGCATATCCCAATGACGTGACTAATTGTAGTGTACAGATATTTAGGCCTGCTCCATTGTCGATCAAGACTTGCTTGATCCTATGTTGGTTGATAAACCCTTTAATGTGGAGTGAGGCGTTATGAGGTTGTTGGAAAGATGTATTGTCACTTTCAAAGAAAATGAGACATGGTGATGATCTTAGACTGCCAACCATAGCTTGGAATTGATCTGTATTTAGATTTGCAGGTACTGACGCCTCTTGGAGAGCTTGATTCAAGATTGTTTTATGAGATGGGGATGGTGCAATAGCTCTAAGATAGATATCAGTGTGGGCGTCTTATCTAACTATTCCACAAGGTTATACTACTTTGGGATAGATGGGGTGCCTTGTGGAGCTGCTTTTATGGTGATCTTGCCACGACGTGTAACAACATTGGAGGTGGAGCTGGATTTTTTGATGGTAATAGTTACAATTTGTTCACTGGCATCATATAGGTGATTCACAGTGTAATTATAGGCAGCGCGTGTATAATCAGTGGTATCTGTGTTTCTCCCTGAAGTGGAAGGACCCCTTTGATCTTGTGATGGAAGTGGATTTTTAAACATGAGATGATCATTGTTTGTTGTTTTTGGGTCATGTCCTATTTCAATCTCACCTCGACCAATAAGATCCTGAATAAGATCTTTCAATTTGTGACAATTGCTTGTCTTATGCCCTTTCCCTCGATGGAAATCACAATGTTCAATATCCCTCCACGATGAAGGTTTGACCTGAGGTTTGTAATTTGATGTCTTTGGTAAGGTCACCAGATTTTGAGAAACTAACTGACGTAACACCGTTTCAATAGGTTCCCCTAAGGGAGTGTATGTTCATTTTGGTTTAAAATTTTGCTGGCGTTGTTTGGGTTCCTCTTGAGGTGCATTGTGTCCTTGATTTGGGGGAGCAATCATGTTATTCTTGGGTGGGGGGTTTTGTCTTGCAAATCGGACTATAGGTTGTGCACTTTTGATAGTCCTTGCATCTACAACCCCGTCATTGACAATGTTTTTGTTTTTGTTCCAGAAGTTAGGCTTATCACTATTGAAGCGCGGGCAAGGGCCATCCTTTGGCTCATTGTATATCTTGATATGCCCTTTTTTGATGAGAGCTCGCTCACATTTTAAACCCTTGGTGATCATGTCAATGAAGGAATCTGTGTCTTTCACGTCTAGGTGAAATTCTATTTCGTCGTTTAAGTTGGAAATAAATATTTCCACTAGTTCTTGTTCAGGTAACTGAAGAGAACGTTTGTTAGACATTTGACACCATCGTTGCAGAAAAACTGAAAAATAGCTCTCTTGGTTTTTGCTTAGTGTTACATAGATTAGCCATTGTGATATCTCATTCAATATTGTGTGAGTAATGTGCTAGGAACTTCCGGACTAGTTCTTCAAATGTCCTAATGCCACTTGGTAGTCGGGAAAACCATGATGTGTTTGTTCCTCCCAAACTTTGGGGAAAGAGTCGCATTAGGTATGTGTCCTAGTATGCCACTTCTAGGCAAGCCGAATGAAATTCTCTAACATAATCGCGAGGATCTCCTTTTCCTCTATACTTTTCGAACTTAGGTGTTTCAAACCCTCGTGGAAAAGGTGACATATGTAGAGTCCTATCAAAGGGATAGGGACAAATATCATTGAGTGAAAACTAGTTTGTTTTCATGCCACTGTGAAGCTATTGGGTGAGATTCTCGACTTGTTACCGCAACATGTCTATATCATTTGGAGAAGGAGGAGGTGGGGGATTACCTTGATGAAGGTTGTATCTGATGTGATCGCGACCTCTTTCATCCTCATTATGACTTTGGCATTCTGATGCTTGCCTTAGTTGTGCAACATCATAATCAGAGGGTAGTTTGGCTCCCTCTTGAGCAAGTCTTAAAAAGTGAGCATCAACATTGCTCTTGAGTATTTCATCAAAAAGTTGATTAAAGAGAGGGTTGTGTTATGCCCTTTCTATTGTTGTAGGAGTAGGAGTACTTGGATTTTCATCATTTGGGTTTCCTCCAAGAGCTTCTTGGAACTCATTAAGATTTTCCTCCTCTTCTTCCTCAATTTCCATTTGTCTAGTTTTAGATCTGGTTTGAGCCATTTTGTTTACAAGTTGTTGTTGAAGTTTGGTGAAAATGATGATGAATTGTTGATGAAATGAGAGATTTATGTTTGGTGGAGTGTTTTGCATATGGATCTCTAGCACTAAAAGGTATATGTGACCAAAGTCCTTTCTTGAATTGCTTGTTGTGTTTGGTTGACAATATTTGATGTGATAAGGTTTAGAGAGATCTGAGATGTGTTATAGACTCAACTACCTAGTAATGAGAGGATTCACTCATAGACTAGTTTTTAACCTACGTAGAAATGCCTCTTAGGATGAGTTTATCCTGGAAGTAGAGACACTCTAAAATGTGATGTATTGTGTTTGATTCAAGCAATATCGAAAGAGAACTTAGGACAAAAACCTCTTTATGTTTCGAGAGTTGGAATGGATTGATGATGTGTGAATGTGATAATGGATGAAATGTTAACTTCAATAGAAACTTTGTGTTACAAAAGTAACAAACTCTTCCTCTTCTTGTTCAGGGGTTGGTGGTTCTTCCCTAGTTGAGTTATATGTGATACAAATGTCTGGAAAGAAGGCAGGATTGATTTCACCTCCTTTTTTTTGTGATAACTCAAAGCTCGATATTGAGTAAAAGCTCTGCAGTTTAATGACTCTTGATCAAACTCGTTTGATTTCCCTTGAAGATAGAGACGCATGTGACATCAGAAGGTTCTATGAGATACAAAGATTTTTCTATTAAGATAGAAGAATTTCCTTCTTTTGATAAAAGCTTTTGAGCTCAACGGTCTTTTCTTCAAGTTGATCTGTTGATGAAGATTCTTCTTTCTCAAGATGTGAAGAATAGTCATATAGTTTGATACTTTTGTTGTTGCACTTTTTTTTTGATCTTTTGTTGGTTTTTTTTTGAAAATGTGTTGAAAAGTTTGTGTTGGATGAATACTTGTTTTGGAATTGGATTTTTATTTTGTTTTTCTTTGACAAGAAAACAAAGCAAGCACACAAACACAAGAATGTTGACTCAAAAAGGCACAAATAATTGTGGGTCTAGATCAACCCAATCTTTGGACTTTTTAATGACCCTTTCTTTCCAAATGTTTTTGAGTATGTTTTTCCAAAAAATCCTGAAGTCGGCTCAGTTTATCACTGGTCTTGACACAAAACAAAGACACTTCAAACACTCTTTATCCCTAAGGTCAAATGGCCAGTTGCGATAATTTCAGCCCACATCTTGATATTTCTTCAACTTTGGTACTACATACCTTATGAATCCCATCATGGCAGGTAAGGATGTGATATACTAAGTCTTGCATGAGCATAACAAATAGATGATCCCTATGATGGGGGAGTCACCACTTTTATCAAGCTACAAGTAACCTTTCAAAACGTTATGTTTCTACTCAAGGAAATATGTATGGTGAGTATCTTGGGAGCAAAACCATCTATGCTCTTGCACTGAACTTCTCACAAATATCCTCAATCAATAGAACGAGTGGGCTACTACTTAAAGGTGTTTAGTAATTTTCAATGTTTTTAGACATAAGTTCATTCTGCAGTGACTCACTTAAGAGCCTTGTAACTTGTGGTGGGGCCCATTTGTTCTTTTGGCAAGTTACACTGTAGGAACAAATATACCCAAGGCTACAACTTTCGCTCACACCTGATTTCTATAGCGGCTCGAAGGTTTTACCGCGCGAGGTCATTCCCAAGAGTGATCGATCTCTTGGCAGGCCTCTCTTAAAAAGATAAAACTTGAGTGTTACAAACACTTTTCTCTTGCATCTAAGACCACGAAAGCCAAGGGAGAGGATAGTGTGTGTTAGAAGTAGGACCACTCGACAAACTCTTTTGCACAAGTGTGCCAAACACAAAATACACTTGTTCTTTTTAACTTATCATTGCAATGATGATCTATCTATTTGGAGATGTTGCTCCAACAACCATGATGTTCTTTTTAACTTCAAAGGCAATATGTTTGAGTAAACTAGGAAGTTTGAAATCCTGGTCAACTGAAATTGAAACACGTATGCATGAAGTAAATCATTTTGAAAAATAAAACAAGTTGATTGTCCTTTTTATTTGCCCAAAAACAAAGTGTGGATTGTGATTTTTAACTTGAGTTGATGCAAGGCAATCAAAATTTGTTTTCTTGAGTTTTAGGCACCAAAAATGAAGTGTTTGTTTTATCAAAGATTGCAAAATGATTGTTCTCTTTTAAACTCAAAAAATAACAAGTTGATCATTCTTTTTAGCCCATATTGCAAGATGTGAATGTTCGTTTTAGCCAAGATTGCAAAAATGATAGTCCGTTTTAATCCAAGATAGCAATGTGTGTGTTCATTTTTAGACCAAGATAGCAAAATGAAGACAATGTGAATGACTATCCTAGGATTGATCAATTTTTCCAATTAGAACATGTTAAGGAAAAATTTGCAAATTTGACACTTTCAACACCTGCAACAATATGTTAGAAAGACACTCCTTATGTCCTGCACAAGATGTAAACCCAAAATTAAATTAATCATATTAACACAAATCACACTAACAAACAAATTGGATCTAAATTAATAAAACTAATTTAAATCTAATCGAAAACTAAATTAAAAACTAATTTAAAATCTAAATTAGAACTAAATGAAAGACTAATTTAGAAAAATCTTAATTTAAAGACTACTTAAAAAAAAATCTAATTTTAAATAAAAAATATTTTAAGAAACTTAAAAAAAATATATTCTAAAAGACTAATTAAAAAATAAGTAAAAAAATTAAACAACTAATTTAAAAGTCTATTCTAAAAAAGAAACCATTTAATAAAAATAAAATAAAAAATTATAAACAACTAACTAAAAAAGCTTATTCAAAAAAAAGAAAGAAAGCTAATTTAAAAGCAAAATTCTTTTCTTTCACGTCGGGTTCACCAAATGATGCTCTGCAAAAAAGGATTAGAAAATCTGTTTGATGGCAACACACACAAGAGCACAAGAAACAAACGTTAGTGTTAACAACAAAAGATTATCCTAAACAGGCATATCAAGAGAGATATTAAGCATGAAATAGAAAGCATACAAACATAGAATAGATAAACTATACTCCAAATGCTAATCAAGATGCTCATAGTTGCTCCTCCCTTGTTCCTTTCCTCTCCAAGTTCCACATGAGTGTAGCTCTCAACTTTTAGCACTAGCCATGGATGCCATATGGAGATCAAAGATGGTTGAATATGATAAACAAATGTTATGCAAGTGTAGATAGCGATGCTATGAAAAAACTCTATGCTAATACTAGTATAACAACAATACTCTAATGCTTCCTTCTTTGCTTGAGGAGAAGGGTTCTATTTATAGAAGAAATGGGGAAATGAAGGGTTAAGATTGAGCAATCTTAACAAGGGTTAGGATTGAAAGATATTCAATCCATGTGAGACTTTCAACCCAATCCCATGTTGACAAGTGTCACCATGAGGAGGCTTGAGAGGAGAGATAAGGGGCATTAAATGTTTGAGGGGATATGATGGTTACCCTAGGGGGTTGGGTTAGGGTTAGGTTAATGGATACTCCTTTTATCCAAGGGATAAATGAATGTACAAGGGTTAAATGGTTACCTTAGTCAAAGAAATAAATGCTTTGAAGAGACCCATGAGTCAAAAGGATGGTTAAGTTAGAGGAAAGTCTCTAACCAAAGGTAAAAGGTGAGTTAACCATAAATGGTTATGTAAGAGCCTTTAATGGTTTGGAAGACTTTAGAGGTTATCCATTTGAATACATAAAGCCTTTAATGGTTATTGAAGACTTTGGAGGTTTTTGAGAAGTGACTTCCTTTTATTTAGGAATGTGACAATGATTAGGATAGGATTAGACTAATTAGAAGGAGTTAGAAGAATCTAGAAGGGATTTAGGCATGCAAGTGGATTTTGTAGGAGAATGCAAGTGAGAGGAATTTTGGGATTTTCAATTAAAATAAAATCATTTATTTCAATTAAATGGTGTAATTTGCATTTGGATATATATTTAAATAAATATTAATTTATTTAAATGTGAATGTGAATTTTGGATTTTTTAAAAATAAATCTTAATTTATTTATATGAAGAAAAAGGAAGATAAAGCATTAAATGCTTGAAGACTTTGAAGGAAACCATTAAAGGCTTAAGAAGACTCTAGAAAGAAGCCATTAAGTTTGAAGACTTTAAGGGAAACCATTAAAGGCTTAAGAAGACTCTAAAAGGAAGCCATTAAGTTTGAAGACTTTAAGGGAAACCATTAAAGGCTTGAGAAGACTCTAGAAGGAAGCCATTAAGTTTGAAGACTTTAAGGGAAGCCATTAAAGGTTTCAAGTGGGTGAGGATAAATAGGATTTTAAATAAAAACTTATTTATTTAAAATAGTTGTGCAACTTGCATTTGTAAGAAAATACAAGTGGGTGGAGGATAAAGGTGATTTAAATAAATGTTAATTTATTTAAATGTGAGAGATGGGATTTTGGGGATTTAAATAAATATTAATTTATTTAAATGTGAGAGAAGATTTAATTAAACAATTATGATTTATTTATTTATTTAATGGTCTGAATTTGGTTAAGTGAATTAAATCAAATAAACTGAATAATTTATTTAATTAATAAGAGAAGAGGGTTAAAGTAAATTAATTAAATAATAATTTAATTAATTATTGATTGATGGTTAAATAATCAAATAAATACTAAATATTCATTTAATCAAGTGGACAGATTTATGTGACTACAGGTTCCCTATCCTCTGAAGTCTTTACCTCATGTGCACTGATGGCTTCGCCTTTTGGTGCTTCACTCTATTTTGGTTCCTCTTCAGAAACCTTATAATCTGAACCTTTATCTTTCTCAACCTTAGTCTCAACATCCTATACATTTGATTCTGGAGGATTTTGAGTATCCTCATCTCCAAAATTGGACTCATTAGTCGGTGGAGTACTGACCAGTGGATTAGTATCCACATTCTATTCATCTTTCTTTACTGGTTCCTTATCAACTGACAATTGTATTTATGAGATTGTACGAAACTCAGACTAAGCTCATAACCAAGACTCAAAAGAATTCTTACCCTTATCTCAATTGTCTCCTTTCGGATCTCTTCATATTTTTCAAGCATTAAATTATTTATTCGGTGTTTGGTTTTGAATTCAGACAAGCTTATCTTATTTATTAGATCAGCAACCTTTGCCAGAGTTATTGGTGGAAAAAGATTAACTAATTTTATTTCTTTCATTTGTTTGTCTAGATTATGAGCATGAAGTTTTCTAACCTCTAATTTATCATACAATTCCTTAGGCAAAATATTCTCCAATTCAATCAATGTCCTACTAAAAGAATCAAGATATAAAATAATTGCTTCTTCTAATTACTTCTTATCCTTATCGTCAAAATCATCATAAAATGTAGAAATGTTATTTAGATTGCCATCATTAATAATTTGATCAATGATTTCCCGAGCATCTAACTTTTTCTGCTTACTGGTTCTCCTTTTGGATTTCAGTTTAGACTGCTCATCTTCCTTAGGCTTTCTTTTATGTACAATTGTGATTTTGGGAGTCCTCTTAGGTAGCTCCTTTACTAGTTCCTTCTTTTGTTCTTCCTTCTATTCTCTAACAACCTTGAAAAATACACCTTTCTTCTTCGGAGCTTGTCAAATTTCCTCTTCTGATTTAGTCTCCTCTGAAGAAACTATCATATACTGCCTTGTTGGTTTTTTCTTTCTCTTCACTATTTCTTTCGTCTTGGAGCTAGTAGGCTCGCCGAATTTTCCTTCTGATTGTTTAGATGGCTCTGTAGTAACCAGGACCACAATGGGAGTGACCTGACCTGCCTTCTAAGCCTCTCTCTCTCTCTCTCTCTCTCTCTCTCTCTCTCTCTCTCTCCTCCTTCCTCTTTTGTTTTTGTTCTTCCTTCCTCTAGGCTTCAAGGATTTTGACCTTCTTTTCAATTTCAACCTTGTCACATCCTTCATTGATTAATTTCTCTATTGCAACCCTTGTCGTTTTCATTCTGATGCCAGGTGCAACTTGTTCGTAATGAACTTTCAAACCCTTTTCTTGAGCTGTACCAAATTTCTCTTCTTTCTCATCAACTATTGCTTTCAGTATATATTGTGCATATGCATCCAATGTGGCCTCATCTAGTTCATATCCCATAGGCATAATCCAGAGTGTTCTAGGTTGGATTGCCTCCATTGTGCATTCATCTTTATTGACCATAAAACAAATAGTATCCTTTTATTTTCAATAATTTCTTTTGGGATTCAAACTATTTTTCATTTCTTCTTGAATTTTTTTTAAAAATGCCCAAAGGTTAGCCTTTTGTTGCTTATCTCCCTACCGGTCTAGTATTTGTGCAATTTGTGTTGCAACCGGTCTATCAAAATCCCATTGAATTTTCTCATAACCGAGCACCATATTCAGAAAGTAAAATGTTAAGAATATTATGAAAGAGCCATACCGAGAAGTATTCTTCTTCCCTTGCTTAATATTTTGGAGATTGGTCATCAACTCCTTCAGCATAACACTGCATAAATCATAACATGCATCTTCTTTCACCATCTGATATGCAATGTGAATGACAGTTCTAGAAATTGAGTTCAACTAGTTTGACTGATAAACCTTATAGCCAATCACCATCACTACAAATTTTACATCAATATCCCCAATATCATCAACTCTCATAGATCTATCATCATATGTGGTTTCGGTGATTTTGGATAGATATGTGTTTGATATTGACCAAAGCCCTGGCAAACCTCTCACCTTGTGAAGACATGTGATGTCCTTGATCACTTCTTCTATAATTTTGTAGGGTCAGTCCAACTATAAGATTCCCCATGAATAGGGCTGAGAATGTACAATGCCCATTCATCTTTGTCAAAGTCAAAAAATCCATGAACTGGGTAAAACCCTTCCTCCTCAAATGTGCATATTCCCATTTCAGTTGATTATCAGTGATAAGATGATCAATAAACACACATGAAATCTCATAACTCTTGATCTCCTTGATATTCGCAATGAATATATGCCATAATATCTTCAGTATGAAGAACACCATGACAAACACTCGAAAATGCTCCCAAAGGATCATCCAAAAGTGATTTGAAAGGATGTTTCTTGAATTCCAGATGAGGGAGGTCCTTTATTTCCACTACCAAAGGAGTATCAACATTTTATGATGATGTCATGATAAATTTCTAGGGTTCCAGCAAATGATAAATACCTTGATATCTTGTCGGATGATGAAATTCTCTCCATATGCTCTCACAAATTGCCTTAGGATTCTTGAATGCCTTAGATATCACTCTTCATAATACTTGATTGCTGTGTGAAGAAATGATTTAGCTTTTACCCTTTTTATCACCATTAACCCTAATTTTCAACTATCATAAATGATACTAGAGAATCTGACTGGATCACATAATCTGCTTATAGGTTCCGGTAAACACTTGAATTCACTTGAGTATCCATCCACAATCAGAATTCTCTAACTTGAGACCTAATCTAGGGTGTTTTCATGATCTTCAATGATTTGCCTACCCCTAAGGCAAAGTGCCTTTGTTACTGGTTGAAGTTCCTACTTCTGGTGTAGGACCTATTTTCTCTATCAGTTGATTTGCCAGTTGTGTCTCCGATTTACGAACCCATCTTCTCGCATTGCTATTTTCTGATATCTTCAACCTTTTCCTTTCCTTTCTCATCTAAATTTCCATCAGCTATTGGTGGATTCTTACTCCTTCAATACTTAGCAATATGTCCAATCTTGTTGCATGCATAACAAATAACATTATTCTTTTGAATTACTTTGTTAAACCCTTGATTTCTTTTTGATCTACATTGGTTAGCCATATGTCCAAATCTACTATAGGCAAGACATCTGACATTTCCAAGACTGGTGAATGATGCATTGTTCTGATTGTTAGGAACTAGAGGCAACTGAGAGGGGGGGTGAATCAGTTGTCAAATAATTTAAACCCAAATATAACTTAATCAAACTTGATACTTAATACTAGTAAACCAAACTTAATGTCGGTTAACAAATTAATAGTTATATCAATACTGGTGAAACCTAATGCATGAAACAAAAAGACAAACAACATCCACAACACATAACACAAATATTTGTACGTGGAAACCCTGTAAGGGGAAAAACCATGATGGGAAACCTTACCCACAATCAAATGATACTACTGCAACTAGTATGTGTGTACAAATGGAGTCTGCACATGCATAAAGGCCAACTGCCTAGAGCTCACTGCTCAATCACAAGATGGGAGTCACACTGACTACAATTGGATGATTAAATCCAATGATAATGTATTGCTTAAAGTAGCATCTTCTATGTTGGATTCAATATCGGTTAAGCTCTGATAATCTCCTTCAAACCTTCCTTGAATTTTCAAATGATGTCTGCATGAGTAGCTCTACTTATATTCGCATATACTGAATATCACAACCTTACCATACCATATTACATAACATTACATTAAAATAATCTCACAAATAAGATTTTACATATATACCAAAACCTAAGACTAAATGTGTAGGTCGTCTCACTAAGAATATTACAATAAAATCAATTACAAATAAGTCAAGAGGTGATGCATCATGTCGGCTCAATGTAATTACAACAATAACCAATCAATTAATCATCTCGATAATGTGTCACGCTGATCTGGAATAGATAATGCATGTCAGTCCATAACCTAGACCAATTTGCCGATAACAACAAATATGTCAGGCCGATTAGATCAATAATCAAATCACCAAAATCCAGTGTCCAAACCATGTCTTCGACATAACCACGTGATCTCCAGATGATAACAAGTCATCCTCAGTGCCGGTGAGAAATATAACCTATCGGTGACCCAAATACCAGTGATTGTGCATAAGTCACTGAACTTGTCAGTGAACATAACCAAAGATCTCTAGAAGGATAAGTGTTGATAAGTGTTGACATCAATGACAAAACCAATGCAACACATCCATAATACCAACAATCTCCCCCTTTGGCATTGATGGCAACACAAGATGGAAAAACCATCTAAGTGCCAAAGCAGAAATGCCAAAAACCAAAAACCAACAATCTCCAAAATAGATCAATACTAGAAATAAAAAATATACATGTAGAGAGTAAAGATCTCTCCCCCAATGAATAATCTCCCCAAAGGATAATAATGTGTTTTTCCATAGATATCTCTCTCCCTTTGACATCAAATGCCAAAGCAATACAAATACCAGTTATAACCAGTTCATAGAACCAATTAAATACCAACTACTCCCCCTGAGAAGTAGCTCTCCTTCATCAAAGTTAGAAAAAGGTTTCTATGTAAATTCTATCGGATTGATGCCAAGCATCAACTGTCTAAGTCTCTACCAATGAGGGTATAACCCCAAGCTGCTCTTTGAGATATTCAAAAGTTTCCTTAGGCAAAGGCTTAGTAAAGATATCTACAATCTGCTCTTTAGTATTCACATAAACCAGACTCACTTCTTTTGCTTCAACATTTTCTTTTAGAAAATTATATTTGATTGAAACATGTTTAGTTTTGGAGTGAAATACTAGATTCTTAGATATATCAATTGTTGCTTAATTGTCACAATAAATGATTATAGGTTCTTTGCATTTTACCTTTATGTCCTTCAACATTTGCTTAATCCATAATACCTGAGTACAATTAGTTGTTGCTGCAACATATTCGATTCTGCTATTGATAATGATGTACAACTCTATTTCTTGCTCAACTATGAAATCAATCTGCTACCAAGAAAGAATGCCCCGTCGGTGGTTCTCTTTCCATCATCTACATCTCCTGCCCAATTACCATCGGTGTATGCACATAAATCAAAATTTTCATCTTTAGGATACCATAAACCAAGATTTGTTGTGCCTTGCAAATACCGAAAAATCTTTTTCACTGCTGATTCATGATTTTCTTTAGGATTACTCTGAAATCTTGAAACAATACACACTGCATTCATTATATCAGGTCTTGTTTGTGTCAAATATAGTAAACCTCCAATCATAGATTTGTATCTTGTCGGGTTAACAAGAGCTGAATCATCCTTCAATGATTGTTTATCAATTGTAATCATAGGAGTACTTACCGATTTAGAGTTTTCCATACCAAATTTCTTCAGTAATTCCTTCAAGTACTTTGACTGACATAAGAATATACCTTTATCAATATGTGAAATCTACAATCCTAAAAAGAATTTTATCTCCCCAATCATAGACATTTCAAATTCTTCCTGCATCTTATTAGAAAAGTTTTTACACAAACCATCTTCTCCTCCAAAAATGATGTCATCAACAAAAACTTCAATAACCAAGATGTCTTCATTAGTCACTTTGAAATATAAGTTGTTGTCAGCATTACCTTTAGTGTAACCAAGCTTCAAAATATATTTGTCTAATCTAGCATACCAAGCTCTGGGAGCTTGCTTTAATCCATATAAAGCTTTCCTTAAGCAACAAACCATATCTTTATCTTTTGTCAATGATAATCCATCAAGGTTGTTCAATGTAAACTTCTTCATCAAGATCACCATTCAGAAATGCATATTTAACATCCATTCGATATACTTTATAGTTTTTGTGTGCTGCAAATGCAAGAAATAATATGACTACCTTAATTCTAGCTACCGATGCAAAGGTTTAATTGTAATCAATTTCCTCTTTTTGTGAATAGCCTTTACACACTAATCTTGCTTTGTTTCTAATTACCTTACCATCTTCATTAAGTTTATTTCTGAATACCCATTTAGTTCCAATTACATTTTTATTTTTAGGCCGAGGAACTAATGTCCATGTATTGTTCTTTTCAATTTGTTCTAATTCATCTTCCATAGCTTTTATCCAATGTTTATCTTCACATGCCTCAATAACAGATGCTGGTTCAATTTGAGAAATTAAACATACCTCTTCATTTGCCAGTCTTCCTCTTGTCATAACTCCTTGATACTTATTCCCAATTATTTGACTTTTAGAGCGATTCATTCTTACATACTTGGGTGTGTTCACTTGCTGCGGTTCTTCAGTCACTGTGGAATTCTCTGATGATGCCAGTGTGACTGAATCAACATTTTGTACCGGTACACTCTGTATAGGTTCATTTTTTATTATCTTGATTTCCGGTTCAAAATCCATAACCTTGAATTTCTTCTAAAGTGTTCATCTATCTTCACATTTGCACTCTCAATGATTTTCAATCTTTAAGTAAAACATCTATATGCTTTGCTCTTAGATGAATAACCAAGAAATATTCCTTCATCACTTCTAGGATCAAATTTACCAATATACTCATCTCTCCTAATGTAACATTTTCTTCCAAATATTCTGAAGTACTTAAGAGTAGGAATATTACCAAACCATAATTCATAAGGTGTCCTACCGGTTTCACCTTTGATGCGAACTTTGTTGAAAGTGTAAACCACTGTAATCACTGCTTCTCTCCAATACACATGAGGTAGATTTGCTTCTGATATCATGCTTCTAGCTTCATCCAGAATAGTTTTGTTCTTACTTTCCACAACTCCATTTTGCTGAGGTGTTTGGGGTATTGATAGTTGTCTTCTAATCCCATTCACTTCAAAAAATGTATTGAACTCCTTAGATGTAAATTCACCTCCTTGGTTTGATCTTAAACATTTGATTTTCTTACCAGTTTCATTCTCTACAAGTGGCTTGAATAATTTGAATTTCCCAAAAGCTTCTGATTTCTCCCTGAGAAAAGTAACCCAACACATTCTAGAATAGTAATCAATAATTAACATAAAGTATCTATCTCCCTATAGACTTCTTGTTCTTGCCGGACCACATAAGTCAGTATGAATTAAATTAAGAACATCATTGGTTTTCTCAAAAATACTCTTGAAAGTTGTTCTAACTTGCTTTCCCATTTGACATTCCTTACATACCAGATTATGAGGTTTTACAGTCTTAGGTAAATCCTTTACTACCTTAGATGAGCTGATCTTTACAATGCAATCAAAATTCACATGAAAGAGTCTTTTATGTCATAACCAACTTTCATCAATATGTGCAATCAAGCATGTCTTCTCATTGTTGTTCAAATGAAAGATATTACCTTTAGTCTGATTACCAGTTGCAATCTCCAAACCAGTTCTATTCATGATTTTGCATTTACCATTCTTGAATTGTAGCTGAAATCCTTTTTCAACTAATTGACCAACACTCAAAATATTATGCTTCAAACCTTCAACATAATAAACATTGTCAGTATTGTGCTTACCATCAAAAGATATAGTGCCTTTTCCTCTAATTAAACAAGCTTTGTCATCTCCAAATCTTACTAGACCTCCATTGTATTCTCGAAAAGATAAGAATTTACTTTTATCACTAGTCATATGATGTGAACATCCAAAAATTATAATCCATTCATCTTTTTCTTCAATTTTAGCTACCAGGGCCTGTTCTACCGGTGGATCAGTAGGTGCCAATTTATCTTCTGTTATTGCAACAAAATCCCATCTATTGTCTATCGGTTCTTCATCAGAATTATCAGTAACTCCTTCATCAACATAGTAACATGATTTGTCTCTATTCTTCTTAAATCTGTATCTTTGATATTCAGGGTTAGGCTTATATGTTCTTTTAGCTTCTTCTCTTAATCTTGCATGTTTGTCAGGACATCTAGATGCCATTTGACCAACTTTATTGCATTTAAAACATTTAAATGGCGCTTTACCATCATACTTACTTCCAATAGGACCTTTAGGCATTTTCCTTGCAAATAGTGCTTCAAGTTCTTCTAGTTCTTCATTTTCCCTCCTGATGTCTTCAAGTTCTCTTGCATAAAGTGCTTTCCAATCAGATTTATCAGCTAATGATGAAGATGCTGCAGATGATGATACTTTGAAGGCTAAATCTATTTTAATTATAGCAATAGGACCAAACTCCTCAAGCTCAAATGCTTAAAGTTTTCCAACCAAGGTATCTCTAGATACTGATGTATTAGGCATAGTTCTCAACTCATTAATAGCAGTTACTTTCATTTTGTATGTCGGTGGCAATTCTCTTAAAACTTTAGAAACAATTTCATCTTCACTTAATGAACCTCCACAACATTGTATACCCAAAACAATTTCATTAACCCTTTCCATAAAAGCAAAAAATATTTCATCTTCTTCCATTTTCAAATTTTCATACCTGACCCAGAAGCATTCTAGTTTTGCAATTTTGACAGTGGTATCTCCTTCATTCAATGTCTCCAATTTATCCCAAATAGCTTTAGCAGCAGATTGGTCTGATAATCCCATGATTTGTTGATCTGACAAGGTGTTCAAAAGTTCTTCTCTTGCTTTGCAATCATTCTCTTGATCCTTACTCAATGTAGGTGGATTAGGTTGACCTGGTGTAGGACCAACATATCCATTCTATGTAACATCCCATATGTCTTTTTCAATGTAATTCAAATGTGTCTCCATTCTGATCTTCCATATACCATAGTTAGCTCCATCATGTTTTATATTGTCCTTCCTGAAATAGTTAGTTGCCATAGAATCTCCTCAAGTTGTTAAACTTCTACAAAAAGAGAACTTGACTCTAATACCAATGGTTAGAACCCGGAGGCAACTAGGAGTGGGGGGGGGGTGAATCAGTTGGCAAATAATTTAAACTCAAATATAACTTAATCAAACTTGATACTTAATATCGGTAAACCAAACTTAATGTCGGTTAATAGATTAACAATCAATATCAATATCGGTGAAACTTAATGCATGAAACGGAAAGAGAAACAACATCCACAACACATAACATAAAGATTTGTTCATGGAAACCCTATAAGGGGAAAAACCACGGTGGGAAACCTTACCCATAATCAAATGATACTACTGTAGATAGTATGTACGTACAAATGGAGTCTGCACATGCAGAAAGGCCAACTGCCTAGAGCTCATTGCTCAATCACAAGATGGGAGTCACACTGACTACAATTGGATGATTAAATCCAATGATAATGTACTGCTGAAAGTAGCATTTTCTATGCTGGATTCAGTACTGGTTAAGCTCTGATAATCTCCTTCAAACCTTCCTTGAATCTTAAAATCATTTTTGCATGAGTAGCTCTACTTATATTGGCATATACCAAATATCAAAACCATACCATACCATATTACATACCATTACATTACATAATCTCACAAATGAGATCTTACATATATACCAAAAGTGTAGGTCAGATCACTAAGAATACTACAATAAAATTAATTACAAATAAGTCAAGATGCGATGCATCATGTTGGCTCAATGTAATTACAATAATAACCAATCAATTAATAATCTCCATAACGTGTCGTGCTGATCTGGAAAAGATAATGCATGTCGGTCCATAACATAGACCAATTTGCCTATAACAACAAATATGTCAGGCCGATTATACCAATAATCAAATCACCAAAACCAAGTGTCCAAACCATGTCTTCAACATAAACACATGATCTCTAGATGATAACAAGTCATCCTCAGTGCTGGTGAACCAAATGCCGGTGACTATGCATAAGTCACTGAACTTGCCGGTGAACATAACCAAAGATCTCCAGAAGGATAAGTGTTGATAAGTGTTGACATCAATGACAAAACCAATGCAACACATCCATAATACCAACACTGATTATTCCTATTTCTACATTGACTTTCTATATGATCATATTTATTGCAAACAAAGCATGTACCATTGAATTTATGAGCATTAGGTTGTCTTATCGATGATTTTTGGTTCCGATTGTTGGCACGATTTTGCTTCTGATAGGATGATTGATCTTGTTGTAAAGTACCAGAGCTTTCTCCTACTTCATATCCAAGACCTCTCTTATCATTAACATCTCTTTAGCTTTTCAACAATTCATCAAGTCTTGCAGAGATGGCTTTGAACTTATCTTTGTACTCATTTACAATGGCCAAATCATCTCTCATGATTATGATTTGTCTTTCAAGTTACTGATTGTTATTTTGGGACTGAATTAGTTCAAGTCTTAGCATATCATTCTCATGTGTTAGTTTGTTGCATTCATATGATCTTTCCTTCAATGCTTGAGATAGGTTTTCTTCATTCTTCTTTCTATCTTCAATCTCCTTGCACATTCTCATAGTTAGGGTTTGAATTTCATTCTTCAAGGAAGTATTCTCTTGAGTGAGTTTCTAACATTGATCTTTCAAAGTATCTTCTTCATTTCTACTCTAATTTTGTAGTTGATCATAGAGTTCCTTCATCTTAGCTTGAGCAACTGATAGCTTTCCCTGTAATGAAATGATGTACTCTCTAGCTTGCCTCAATTCATTCATTAGTTTGTTTCTTTTCTCCTTTTCATCATCAAGATCCTTAAGAGAAAGTTGAAGTTGTTGATGCAAACCGGTTTCATTAACTCCAAGTTCTGGATCTTCCTCAAGTTGTTGAACTTCTTCCAAGGAATTAGGCTCTGATACCAATTGTTAGAATCCAAGAACACTGAGAGGTGGGGGGGGGGGTGAATTAATGTTCTACTAGTAAATGAATCTCTGAATTTATTACTGATCAACCAAATGATAAAATATAAAATTAAAGTGCATAAACAAATCAACACACAAAGCAATACCATAACACCAATATTTTTACATGGAAAATCCTGTAAAGGGAAAAACCACGGCGGGGCTGATACCCACAATATCTATATACTTGATCAAGGTATTCAAATATTACATAAGGGGTATGCACATGCATACAAACTCACAACCTAGAGCTCACTACTCAAATGGAAGTCTCACTGACTTACACAACATTACATAATGATTTCAAACATAAATAAACTTAAATAGTGCATCTGACCATGTTGGATAAGTTTTGGTTTAATCTCTGAGAAACCCCACTGAATCGATGTTTATGTTACTCTGTTTAGCTATGTTCAGCTACAGGTTAGGATTGTGCACGTGTAACTGTGCACAAATGCTCACTCGCACACCAATTCACACACTATCAATTTATGACCTTTTCACATCTCAAATCGCATCACCATAATAATGAAATCCATCGCTAAATAATCTCCCTTATATACCCTTGTAGCTTGTTCATCATGTCGGCCTAATAAAGAAAATATACTTGTTGGCTTCTTGTTGGATTTGGATGTGTATTATGCATTATCTCAATGATCATATTTGATGTTGGCCTACACGCTACCTCCAATTCCACAAATTATTTTACTAGGTCCCATAATAACTTAACCAGATCCTAAATATAAGTTATAGGTACCAAGACTAACCGGTTAACAAGAATAAACAATAGGGTGTATATCGGTTGGCACAATCTAAGAAAAATGATAAAGCAATGTTTCTAGATGAAAAAATACCAACACCTAAAGATGAGTTTCCATCAATGACAACCCAAAATTCAATTTACTCAGAAGGTGGCTACCGGATGAGTGTCAATTGCCAACAATACATTCAAATGATGAATTATAAGATCAAGATCTAAACCTGGCATGTCTACATATGACTAGTAAAAATTTATTTGTCTCTCCTTGAAAAACTCAATGTTGTTTTGTTTCTCTTGCTCTAATAATGATGTCGCTAGATGCAAAATCTTTGGATTGTCTGATGTACCAATATTGATTGTTTATGTTGGCTCAATCAAAATAGAGGATCTTTCCCAATAGTACTTGGGTAAAGTGTCAAATCTCCCATCTTTAGCTACCTCAAGGAGGTTTTCACCATTGGATATGTCCTTTCTTTTTACTTTTCCTTGATCTAATGTTGCCATTAAATTGTTTTCAGCATTAGACTTGATATTTATTTTTTTCTTTTCACTTTTGAGATTGAGAGATTTGGCACTCCCTCGAGTAGAAGATGTGCTACTAGATTCACTAGTGGAAGTTGTTTGAGGTTATACTGCATTGAGGTATATGGAAACGGTATGATCATTAGAGAAGGTATCTACCTCAATGGGTCCATCATTTTCCCAATCAATAAGTTTGGGATGCACTAGACGTAAAGGATCATCATATTATTGTGTGTCAAGGGAACTAAAGATCATGATAGAGATATCAAAGTCTTTGATGATTATTTTGAAGTCCAAGATGTTATTCTCCTTAGAGTGACCGCTCGCGAGTAGTTCCTGATCATCCTCAATGAAGTCAAAATCAATATATTGTGATTCTAATTCAAGTGGTTTGTACTTTGATGTTTTTCCTTCATATGAGTGAACTACATCGACATCAACATATTTTGCATAACATGAATCTTCAAAGGATTGTTTAGAGTGATAGGAATCCCATTCCGACTCATTAGAATTTGTTTCACTAGAAGCTTGTAATCTAAAAATTTATTCATAAAGATTATGAGTAGCTTCTTCTCCCTTTTTAGCAAGTTCTTCTTGTCTTCTTTCCTCAGAATCTTCCTGTCGCCTGCAAGTTGTTTCTTGTTCTTGTTGTTGGCAAATGGATTCTTGTTGTTGTTGTTGTTGGAAAATGGTTTCTTCTTGTTGTTTGTGGATTGCTTCTTGTTGTTGTTTATGTGCAACTTCTTGTTCTCTCTTAATGGAAAGTTCTTGTTTTCATTTTTATTCCTCTTCCTATTGTTGGCGGCTTGCTTCTTGTTCTTGTGGATCTACATTGCTCTACCCAAACCCTAATCCTGATTTATCCTTATCATGTTGAGAAGAAGGTTGTATGGGTTCTAAGATACCTTCTTTTCTTTTGCCTACTAGACCACTATTGCCATATCCCATTTTCTTCATGATATCATACCCTATTCCATATTGCTCTATTGGGATGCTGAAATTGTTAACTTATGGTTGAGTTTCTATTTCATCTTTGTATAACCATTATTAAACTTCTTTTTCCTTAGTTTCCTTAGCTAGAGTTTCTGCTTTTACAAATGATTTGTTGAGTATTTTAAGTTGTTTTGAGACAAGTTGTTGTTTTGATGCGAATGGATTTCTATATGATTTTGGAGAGAGTGGTAAGTCTGGCAATGAATATTCTCCTACCCATTTGTCTTTCAACTGCACCTTTTTCTCAAAACTGGACAATATTGAGGCAAACCCCTTATCTTTGGGTGGTGTACTAGAAGAAGATTCTTCTTTGTTGTGTGGAACAGTGACCTCTTGCACTAGTTTCAGTTTACTACAATAATGAAATAGATTTGAGTCTACTGAAATTGTGATTTCTTTCCCATTGTAGGGAAATTTGAGGCACTGGTGGTAAGTGGAAGGAATAGCCTGCATGTCGTGGATGCGTGGTCTACCTAGGAGTATATTGTAAGATAGATTTAGGTCTAACACTTGACACACTATATCTTTTTCCACAGGTCCGACTCTGATTGGCAATACTGCAAGTCCTTTGGAGGAGCACTCTTCTTCATCATAAGCTTTTATTGTGATCTTTTTGTGAGGGTCAACTACATCTTTAGAATAGCCTAATGCATGAAAAAGACTTAACGAGCAAATATTTAGGCCAACTCCCCCATCTATTAGGACATGTTTTATGCATATTTTATACACTTGACACACTATATCTTTTTCCACGGGTTCGACTCTGATTGGCAATACTGCAATTCCTTTGGAGGAGCACTCTTCTTCATCATAAGCTTTTATTGTGATCTTTTTGTGGGGGTCAACTACATCTTTAGAATAGCCTAATGCATGAAAAAGACTTAATGAGCAAATATTTAGGCCAACTCCCCCATCTATTAGGACATGTTTTATGAATATTTTATGGATGACAACTTTGATATGTAAGGGAGCATTATGTAGATGTTGTAAAGATATATCATCATCTTTAGTGAAGGATAAGAAATGGGGAATTTTTAGGTGTCCCATGTTTTGGATATTAGAGTTGTTGGAATGTGTTGTTGTCATTGATGTCCACATATTCCTGTATTTCATAGAATTGGTTTGTTGCAGAGAGTTGATTTGGTGATCTTTTGCAGATGTGCTAATACAGTTTATTGGGTTTTGAGACACTTATCTCTAGTTGATTCAGTATGATTTGTATAATATTATGTGGTAATCTGATCGAGTTATGACATCCGGCATATGGACTGGTTTTTCAGTATTCTAGGTTGCAGAGTTGTAGTATTTGATCCACATTACTTCGGAATAATGATATCTTGAGTTGCGGATTTTGGATAATGTTTGGGACATTCATGTGTGTCCTCTGATCAAATGGTTCATGATTTGGAACTTCACAAGTTTATCTTTCAATTTTCCATCTGGTGTTCTTGATCTTTGGTAATGTAATAATGATGATTCTTGTTATCTGAGTTGTTGCGATGGAATTCACGTTGCTTATTGACGTTCTCTAATTGTGTCCTATGCATCTTGGTGGTCCGCATTGATTGTGGTGTGTGTTATTGAATATTTTATCGGTCCGATGTTATTCTTCATGGTATGTGGCATATTTGGTTGTGTAGCGTGTTGTGGATGATCTTGGAAAATTATTTGGTGGTGTTGTGTGGTCAAGGATTTGGTTTGGATCCATGCTATGTCGTTGCCGAAATTATATTGGTCTGGTTATGGATTTATATATCGTGTGATATAATTTTGTGATTAGGTCTTATGTGTTGATCCAACCTTAAGGTTAAGGTTGATGACTTATATAAATAAGAATTGTAATCATGTTATTTGTGTGTATGCAATTGGATCTATGACCTGTAAGAGTATTGTATGTGTGAACAAGCGAATCTATCATTTGGAAGTGTGAAGAAAAGCAGAGAAGAGTTGTTGTGCAGATAGTGTCTGTTTAGCCAGTGCGCTTGAATGCATGTATATTCCCCACTGTAATATTTACACATACTACTACAAAGTATCATCTTATTGTGGGTAGGTTCCTACTATGGTTTTTCCCTTAACCGGGTTTTCTACATCAAAAATCCTTGTGTTATGTGTGTTGTTGATGTGGTGTTTATCCTTGTTGTTTCTATTCCTAATCAGATCTACAGTTAAGTTTAATTTGGTTGAGGTTGTTGAAAAATGATTCACCCCCCTCTGAGTTTTCCTGCATTGTTGTTGCCTTGCTATCAACAATTGGTATCGAACCTAGTTCCTCAGGAAGGAGCTTGATCGCTCGAGGAGATCCGGGATGGCAGTTGTTGTTTTCAAGAAGGAGAGTTTGAGATTTTATGGAACTAATTACTTTGTATGGAAGCACTGGATGGAAGTTCACTTGAATTGTCTTGGTGAAGATTATTGGAAGATCATAAAGAATGCATACATTGTTCCCTGGAATGGTCGTGTTACTGTAGTTGAGATCAAGGATGTTGAAAGTAATATAAGGGCTAAGGAAGCATTACTAAGTTCTCTGATTGATCTAAATATGAAAAATGTGATGGGACTGCAAACTGCACATAAGATTTGGGTGAGGCTTGAAACCTTGTATATGAAGTAGATAAACATGTCAAAGTTGCTAAATTGCAAAGCTTAAAAGGAAAATATGAGTTGCTAAGAATGGGGGAAGATGATAATATTACATCATTTATGGCTAAAGTGAATTATCATGTGTTGAACATCAAATGGGTTGGTGGAGTCCTTGAATGAGATGAGATTGTGGCTAAAGTGTTGAGATATTTGCCTCTTGCTTATAAACATAAAGTTTCTATTGTATGCTAGAAATGTGGTATCAACCTGCAAGAAGAGAGAACAATTCAAACACACACATGAAACATTGCATTAGAGGTTAGAAATCCAAACAAAGCAAGTTAAATGAATATAAACTCTTTAAAATCGTTCCATGTTCCTCTATCTCCAAGGATCTTTAAGATTCAAGGTGGCTCTCAGCTTGGAAGAGCACTTGATTCTTTAAGATGACAACCTAAAGAACAAGATTTAAATGATTCTAAGATCTAAATGGAATGAAACCATGATCTTAGTGACGATTTAGATATGAAACTAGATGATGATAGGATGCAAGATATTGATATGAAGCTTGAACTAGTATGAAAATGATATTAAGATGAAGCTAATATGATATGAGATTAACATGATATATCTAAGATTATAATGCTATCAAATGATCTAAAATGTTATTCTATCAAAGAGAGATAATATGCTTAATGTTATGAGACTATAAGTTTGATGCACAAAGACTTGATTGTTTTGAAGAAGGAATGTGGTCTATTTATATGGAAAATAGGGAAATGGAGGCTTGAGATTGATGAATAAATGATGAATAGTTAGTACCAAACCGATACTGAGAGAGGGGGGGGGGGGGGTGAATCAGCACAGGTAAAATCACTTTTACTTAAACTGATTTGACTGCAAACAGTGCACTTGACTGGCAATCACTAACACCAGTCTAAACCAGATTACTACCGGTTAAACACAGTGAGACGGTGAAGGATCTAAACCGGTAACACTAAGCTTTTCACACAATCTAACATCTTATTTCCACTTCACCCATACACATACACTAGTGATAAATCAACAGAAAGTCAAAGACTTACTGGTTCAACATGTTTTACCGCTTGACAGAAAATAGCAAAGCATCACATGAAAAGGCATCACACATAACACACATATTTTTTCACGTGGAAACCCAACTAGGAAAAACCACGGTGGGGATGAATACCCACAAGCTGTTCTTTGAACCCTTTTGAAGTCTGCTCTGTTAGGATCCTAGTCCGGTTAGAGACTTTACAATAGGTTATGTTAGGAATCGATCCTGCTAGGGATCACCTGGTTAAGGGATGGCTAAAATACCCGGTTAAGGGTTAAACCCTGTTAAAGGTTACCTTGTTAGAGGATTTTAAGAACTCAATGATTATGAGTTACCCTGTTAAAGGATTTTACAGCAAGCTGGTTAAAGCTACCCTGTTAAGGGATTTTCCAACTGTTGAAGTGGTTAGAGGTAAATGGGCAATATAATGATCTGGTAGAAGCACTCAATGCCAATGTAGATCCGCTCTAGTTCCTTCCTTCTGCACTCACACTCTGCAGGTATCTATTCTCTTATCTGGTCTGGTAAGAATCACGTATCTCTGCACTTGGATACACACACCACTTTTTCCAACAACCTCAACATGAAGAACAACATCGACCTTATAGGAAACAGATAGGTCGATAGCATAAACCCTAAACCCTAAACATTTTTAGGTTTAGAAATTCAGTCGGTTCAATCCTAACTGTTGAACATATTGCATTGATTACAACAGTTTTGAACAGATCTCAAGACGTTCTCCATCATTCGTTCTTCACCACTTCTAGGAGGCAGATAACCCATCACACGTTCTCCACCATTTATAGTTACTTCGCACATTCCCGAGGTAGATAGGATCAATCTCCTTCATGCAAGATCCTTCACGCGCACAAGGCTGACGTGGAAACACAGTCTATTTTACATTACAATGCTAACTCATCACACAGTGTCATCGGTTGAATCACACATGCTTGAAACACTTCAACCAGAAACCCTAAAGCTAAGACTACCAACCGGTAGTCATACCATATGAAACCTTAATACAATTCATTCCATATATCAGTTCTTGTTTCATCATACCGGTTCGCCTTGAACAAACATACTGCTTCACTTTTTCACAAATATCGGTTCACAACATCATACCGGTTCTCTTGCCAGTTGATTACTTCAATATACTGGTTCACTCTTCAGCATATTGACATCAATGACAACATACAATATCATCATGTCATCATACCAGTTCATATGCCAACAATATATCCCTTTGGCATTGATGGCAATATTTGAGGATATCTCTCCGCTTCACATCTTCTCCCCCAAAGTTGCAGATATCTTCTCTCCATGACATCTTCTCCCCCTTTGACAATAATGTCAAAGTGGAGGCACAAGCTATCCTGTTCCACTATGCTGCTCCCCTGAGGAGTAGCATCCTTCAACACATCAATCCTGAAAAGATTTGACACTGCAATACCTGACTGATGTGGAGCACATACCTTTAGTTCACCTCTTGAAGGGGCAACACCCCTAATTCACCTCTCAAATAGGTAAAGGTAGCCTTCAATAGAGGCTTGGTGAATATGTCTGCTAACTGCTCTTTACTGGAAACATGTTCCAATACAACTTCTTTGTTCTGAACCTTTTCCCTTAAGAAATGATACTTAAGCTCAAAGTGCTTGGTTCTATAATGTAAAACCAGATTCTTAGAAATGTTAATCGCACTTGTTTTGTCGCAAAATATACTTATCGGTTCAGATATAGGGACTTTGAATTCATTTAATACATGCTTCATCCAAATTGTTTGGGTGCAGTTCATAAATGCTGCAACATACTCCGCTTCTGCTATAGACTGAGGGATACAACTCTACTTCTTACTCATCCATGAGACTAGTCTACCACCAAGAAAGAATGCACCACCGGTTGTGCTCTTCTGGTCATCCACATTACCAGCCCAGTTAGCATCTGTAAACACTTTTAGGTTGAAATCATTACTATATGGATACCACAATCCATAGTCAATAGTTCCCTTTAGATATCTCAGAATCCGCTTGACTGCTACCAAGTGGGATTCTCTTGGGCTTTTCTGGAACCATGCAGTAATGCCCACTGCATGTGCAATTTCCGGTCTACTATGTACTACATAGTGCAATTTACCAATCATTGATCGGTATTATTTCTCATTTACCAGCACTGAGTCATCCTCCTTTGATAGTTTGCAACCGGTCACCATCGATGTACCAACCGGTTTGTTGTCTTCCATGCCAAAGGTCTTCAACACCTCTTTGCCATATTTGGACTAAGTGATAAAGATTCCATCCTTCATTTATTGAATCTATAGTCCAATGAAGAACTTAATCTCCCTTGTAAGTGACATCTCAAATTCTTTTTTCATCTCATCTGCAAAGTCATGACTCATCTTGTCATCTCCTCTAAAAATTATGTCATCAACAAATACATCACAGATTAGAATCTGATCTCCTTCTGGCTTTAGGTAGATGTTACTATCCTCACTTGTTCTCTCATATCCAATCTTCACAAGATGGGAGTGCAAGCATTCATACCATGCTCTAGGTGCCTGCTTTAGTCCATACAAGGCTTTATGTAGCCTACACACCATGTCACTATCTTCTGATAGGGAAAACCCATCTAGTTGCTCTATATACACCTCCTCTTCTAGTATTCCATTCAGGAATGCAGACTTTACATCCATTTGATATACCTTGAATCCCTTGAATACTGCATATGCAAGAAGCATACGAACTCCTTCCAATCTGGCTACTGGAGAAAAGGTTTCTCCATAATCTTCTCCTTCTTCTTGAGCATATCCTTTACACACCAGTCTAGCTTTGTTTCTAACCATTGAGCCATCTTCATTTGGCTTATTTCTGAAAACCCATTTGGTGCCAATGACATTTTTATGCTCCGGTCTGGGTACCAAAGACCATGTACCATTCTTTTCTATCTAGTCAAGTTCCTCTTCCATTGCCTTGATCCAGTCTTCATCTTTATGTGCTTCTTTGAATGCTTTAGGCTCAAATTCAGATATCATGCAAGAGTTTTCTCTGACCTTTCTTCTTGTAAGAATTCCTGCATCCTTGTCTCCTATGATCTACTTTGGATCATGATTCAGCTTTACATACCTAGCAATGATCTTAGTTGTTTCCTCTTGTTTTTCTTCTTCATCCTCATCTTCATCAGCATCAACATCTACGGGTGTAGGAGCACTATTACTGGTGCTTGGCTGTTTTGCAACTGGTTCCCAGAAGGTTACTACTAGTTCATCCCCTACTTGCTCATAGCCGGTTTCTTTAGATTTCTCAGAGGTTTCATCAAATCTAACATTGATGCTTTCAACAATTCTCTGAGTCCTTTTGTTGAAACATTTGAGAGCTTTGCTCTTTGTGGAATACCCTAGGAATATTCCCTCACCACATTTAGCATCAAACTTGCTCTAATGTTCACTCCTCTTGATATAGAATTTCCTACCAAACATTCTAAAGTATCTTACCACTGGTGTCTTACCGGTCCAATACTCATAAGGTGTTTTATCTTTACCCTTTTTGATGAGTACCTGGTTCATTATGTAGATTGCAGTGCTCACCGCTTCCCTCCAAAATGTGTGAGCAACTTTTCCTTGGATCAACATAGTTCTAGCTGCTTCAACCACTGTCTGGTTGTTCCTCTCTGCTAGGCCATTCTACTGCGGAGTCTGGGGGCAGACAGTTGCCTCTTGATGCCATTCTCTTCACAGTACTTGTTGAATTCACCAGAAGTGAATTCTCCTCCTTGATCAGTTCTCAGGCACTTAATCCTCTTACTGCTTTCTCTTTCTACTAGTGCTCTGAAGGCTTTGAACTTTCCAAAGGCTTCAAACTTGTCCTTCAAGAACGTGACCCACATCATTCTTGAGCAATCATCAGTAAGAATCATAAAATACCTATCTCCTTGCACACTCCTAGTTTTCATGGGACCACACAAATCAGTATGCACAAGATCAAGTAAATTGTCTGTAGTGAAAGGTTTACCTTTGAAGGTTGAGGAAGACATTTTCCCTAGCTGACACTCTCTGCACAAAGGATTCTCCAGTTCGCTCAGCATAGGCAATCCTCTAACTGCCTTGATTTTACTAGCCTTCACAATATTATCAAAGTTTACATGGCAGAATCTCCTATGCCATATCCAGCTATCCTCAAACTTGGCCAGTAGACATGTACTGACATTAGTATTCAGATGAAATAGGTTAACTTTGGTCTGCATACTGGTAGCCATTAGTTCACCATTCTTTCCTTTGATTTTGCACACTCCATTTTTGAATTCCAAAGTGAGTCCATTATCATTCAATTGAGCAACACTTAGAAGGTTGTGTCTGAGACCTTCTACCCAATACACATTGTCAGCACTGCTTCTTCCATTTAGAGAGATGGACCCTCTGCCTTTTACCATACATGGTGCATCATTACCAAAATGAACCACACCACCATCATACTCTTCTAGAGATAGAAACTTACTCCCGTCACCATTCATATGGTGAGAACAACCACTGTCAATAATCCACTCATTAGAATTATCAAAGCGGGAGACAAGAGCCTTCTTGTCTAACACATCTTCCTTGACCACTACAAACACAATATCTTCATTTTCTTCATCTTTTGATTCCTCATCAGTGACACCTTCATCAACTGCTACAAAACAGTTTCTCCGGTTTCCTCCTTTGAACTTCTTGAACCTCTCTGGTTTGTCCTTGTTGTCACCATTGGGGCAGTTTACAACAATATGTCCTATACAGTTACAAGAAAAGCATTTCAAAGGAAGCTTACCTCTATATTTACTGGTTCCCTTGGGAAGTCTCTTGGCAAGAAGAGCTTTGGATTCCATCAGGATCTCCTCATCATCCATTTCTCTACTTTGCCTTGGTTCACCACTGGTACTAGCTTCTTTGCCTTTTCTAAATGGTGCAATAGATGCTCTGAAGGCTGATTCAGTCTTCTGAATACTGCCATCATAATTATTTAGCTCGTAGTCTATTAACTTTGCAATGATGGAGTCCAGGGATACCTTTGTCCTGTCTACAGACCTCAACTCCTTAATAGAAACAACCCTTATTGCATAGACTGGTAATAAGGATCTCAAAACTTTGCTAACAACGGTGGAATCTTCTATTTTACCACCTGCAATCTTGATATCTCCAACAATAGTTTTGATTCTTATTCCATATTGTTGAATGGTCTCTCCTTCAACCATCCGCATGTCTTCAAACTTTCCCCTAAGGCTTTCTTCCTTAGCTTGTTTCACGTGCTCATCACCACCATAGATATTCTCAAGGGCTTCCCATACATCTTTGGGATTCTCTTTATCTTGAACATCAATAAACTCAATGTCAGATAAGTTGCTGATTAGGGCTTCCATGACTTTCCCATTCTCCCGAATCTCTCTCTTTTGATCATCAGTGAGAGTACCGGTAGGGATAACATAAGCATTCTCAACATAGCTCCAGTGTTGAGTACCCATGCTTATGATGTATATCTTCATTCAGTCCTTCCATATTTTGAAGTTGTCTCTGTTGAACTTAGGACCTTCCCTCTTCATCATTAGAGTAGGATCTTTACCTCAAGTGGTTATGCTTACAACACAGAGGACCTGTAAGATGGTCTGATACCAATTGATGAATAAATGATGAGCAGTTAGTACCAAACCGGTACTGAGAGGGGGGGTGAATCAGTATAGGTAAAATCACTTTTACTTAAACTGGTTTGACTGCAAATAGTGCACTTGACTGGCAATCACTAACACCGGTCTAAACCAGATTACTACCGGTTAAACATAGTGAGACAGTGAAGGATCTAAACTGGTAACACTCAAATTTTCACACAATCTAACATCTTATTTCCACTTCACCCATATGCATACACTAGAGATATATCAACAAAAATGCAAAGACCTACTAGTTCAACATATTTTACTGCTTGACAGAAAACAACAAATCATCACATGAAAAGGTATCACACATAACACATATTTTTTCACGTTGAAACCCAACTGGGAAAAACCACGGTGGGGATGAATACCCACAAGCCGTTCTTTGAACCTTTTTGAAGTTCGCTATATTAGGAGCCTAGTCCAGTTAGAGACTTTACAATAGGTTCTGTTAGGAACCGATCTTGCTAGGGATCACTTGGTTAAGGGATGGCTAAAATACCCAGTTAAGGGTTAAACTATGTTAAAGGTTACCTTGTTAGAGGATTTTAAGAACTCAATGATTATGAGTCACCCTGTTAAATAATTTTACAGCAAGCCAGTTAAAGCTACCCTGTTAAGGGATTTTCCAACTGTTGAAGTGGTTAGAGGTCAACAGGCAATACAATGATCTAGTAGCAGCACTCAATTCCAATGCAGATCCGCTCTAGTTCCTTCCTTCTGCACTCACACTATGCAGGTATCTATTCTCTTATCTAGTCTGGAAAGAATCACATATCTCTATACTTGGATACACACACCACTTTTTCCAACAACCTTAACATGAAGAACAACATTGACCTTATAGGAAACAGATAGGTCGGTAGCATAAACCCTAAACCCTAAACATTTTTAGGTTAAGCAATTCAGTTGGTATATTGCATTGATTACAAGAGTCTTGAACAGATCTCAAGACGTTCTCCATCGTTCGTTCTTCATCGCTTCTAGGAGGCAGATAACCCATCACGCGTTCTCCATCGTTTATAGAGACTTCGCACATTCCCGAGGTAGATAGGGTCAATCTCCTTCATGCAAGATCCTTCACGCACACAAGGTTGACGTGGGAACACAATCTGTTTTACATTACAATTCTAACTCATCACACAGTATCATTGGTTGAATCACACAGGCTTGAAACACTTCAACCGGAAACCCTGAAGCTAATACTACCAACTAGTAGTCATATCATATGAAACCTTAATACAAAACATTCCATATACTGGTTTTTATTTCATCATACCAATTCACCTTGAACAAACATACTGCTTCACTTTTTCACAAATACCGGTTCACAACATCAGACTGGTTCTCTTGCCAGTTGATTACTTCAATATATCGGTTCACTCTTCAACATATTGACATCAATGACAACATACAATATGATCATGTCATCATACCGGTTCATATGCCAACAAAGATTGAATAATCTCAACAAGGGCTAGGATTGAAAGTTATCAATCCATGTTTACAATTCTCACCAATGAAATGGTGACAATTGTCAACAAAAGACCGCTTGAGAGAAGATGTAAGAAGCATTAAATGCTTGAGAAGACATGAAGGTTACCTTAGGAGGTAATGGTTAAGGTTAGGTTAGGGTTATCCAATGGATAAAGCTTTTATCCAAGGGGTAAACTCTTGTGCAAGGGTTAAAGGGATAACCATGGTCAAAGCAATGAATGCTTGATGAGACCCTTGGGTTAGATGAAGGTTGAGTTAGAGAGAAAGTCTCTAATCATGCAAGAAGGTTGAGTTAACCATTAATGGTTAGGAAGACTTTGAGGGTTAACTTGTTGAAGACATAAAGCCTTTAATGGTTTTCAAAGACTTTGGAGACTTTGAGAAGTGACTTCTCTTTGCTTAGGGATGTGACAATATTTAGGAGATGGATTAGGCTAAATTAGAATTGATTAGAAGAATCTAGAAGGGGTTTAGGAGACAAGTGGGAGATGTAGGAAAATGTAAGTGGGTAGGGAAAATAGAATTTAATTAAAATAAAATTAATTTATTTCAATTGTGGTTGCAACTTGCATTTGTAGGATTTTGCAAGTGGGGGGATTTAACTAAATGGGCTAGAAGGGGGATTTAATTAAATGGCTTAGATAGAAGAAGGGTATATTAATTAAATCTTAATTTAATTAATAGACGATTAGAAGAATAGGGATAATTGGAAGAATTAAGAATAACTAAATGAATAAAATTCACTTAATTCATTGTGCAACTTTTAAGTGTCTACATTTTGCCCCTCTTTGAGTTAACGTGTGACCACATGTTGATTCAAAGAAAATCTTGCCAGATATGATGCTTGTGTCGAAATGTTGATATGATGCTGCAGATTTGATGAACGATATTGATGATGCCCCCTCGGGAGATGAATCAAGGATTTTGAAAAATTTGTTGATTTGATAATCGTTTGCATTTTTAAATTTTTCTTGTGTTGAATATAGAGTTGTTTGATTCATCTCCCAAAAATGACATTTGATAGGGTTAAAAGTGAGAAAAATGAGCAAAATACATGCCCCACCTAGTAACCCTAGTTGACTTTTACCCTATAAAAGGTAAAAAGTGATTTCATTTGAATTATTTGTATCGTTTGACTTCTTGCAAGAGTGACACGTGGAGAGTGAAAAAACTGTTGGTTCCCTATGCTTCTCACCGTTTAGGGCGTGTTCACCGATACTGGAGGCCTGTCGCGTATGGTCCACTTGTAAGTCATCTTAATTTTGCCCTGTTTGATTTTGTTTTGTCAATTTTAGTCACATTTTTTATTTTTTGCTTTGAATTTTCGTGGTTTAGCGCATACGAGATAAACTTTAGCGCATAGGGTTTTTTAGCTACGGTAGCGTCTAGGAGTCATCTTGTAGTGCGTTGTAGGTTTTGGGTAGCACATAGGGAGTTCTAGCGCATAGGGCTAATAGGTTGGTGCATGCAGTGCACAGGGTAGCGTGTAGGGTTAACCTAGCGCATGGGGTTCTTAGGTTAGCGCGAGGGAAGATTTGGGTAGTGCATAGGGTTAACCTAGCACATAGAGTAAAGGTCTTAGCGCCTAGCCGAGTTTAGCTGGCGCATAGGTGGCAGTGTAGCGCATGGGAGGGTTATCTTAGCGCATGAGCAGGAAAAAAAGCTGGAAAGAAGTGGGAAGATTGTGTTGCAGGGAAAAATAGATGAGGGAAATGATTTAGGGGTGAATAGGTGCCTGCTGAGCTGTGTCAAGGTCATGCCTGCTATCTTAATGTCTGATTTTTCTACTTTGATATGGATTACTAGATTGAGGGTTTGTTTTTTATGAGGATCCTGATGTCCTTTCGATATGGATCTTTGATTTTTGCCTTGCAATTGAATTTGATGTTCGATATGAGTTTCGATTCATGATTTACGATATGGTTCCTGATATGATTTTTGTGATATGGATTTGTGAGTTGCTTGCGTTATGGGTCTTTCAGTTTGATTTCTTGATATGGTGCTTGCATTATGGCACTTGCATTATAGGTCTTTGATTTGATTTCTCGATATGGGTTTTGATTTTCGATATGTAACTTGATTTGATATTTCATTGTTTCAAGTTGTTTTTTATTTAGATATGGGATTTGATTTTCGATATGGAACTTGATTTGATATTTCGTTGTTTCAAGTTGTTTTTTATTTCGATATGGGATTTGATGTTCGATATGGAACTTGATTTGATATTTGTTTTTGATTTCGATATGGGATTTGATGTTTGATATTCAACTTGATTTGATATTTCATTGTTTCAAGTTGATTTTGATGATGTTCGATATGGAACTTGATTTGATATTTCATTGTTTCAAGTTGATTTTGTTTTGATTGGATATATCGGATAGATATGGGAACTGATGCTGGACATTTGTTGTTTTGCAGGCATAGCTTGGCGTACTCCATTCATGAGAGCGATTTCTGAGACCATGGTCCTTGATTCCGTGTTTGACACAGGTGGATAGAGATGTTATTAAGAGGTGTGGTTTATCCTCTTTGTTGGACATGCCTCGGTATATCATTAACTGGGGTTTGCTAACAACTTTGGTAGAGAGGTGGCACAGTGACACAAACACCTTTCATTTGGCTACTGGCGAGATAACAGTCACTCCAGAGGACTGTTATCAGATTCTATGAATTCCAGTGATTGGGGCACTATTGCCATATGAGAAGACGGAGGAGGATGGGACAGAGGCTCTTTGCTGGATATTCCATGATGATCAGATTTACGAATATGAGATCTCTTGGTTGGAGTTCATAGATTTTGATTATGCTCCACTACCCTCTGTACTGACAGGTTTTATAGGTGGATTCTTGTGTCCCGACCATAGGTCGAAGGGACTCACAGTGGGTTGGGGATTGGTGTTGGAGGACATCGTGACATAGGGACGCAGGTTCACTTGGGGATCCTATATGTTATCACACCTATACAAGGAGCTACACCAAGTAGTGTATCTGGGATACACGAGCTTATCATTTAGGGTTACATTATTATAGGTGTGGGCCTGGGAGCACATTCCTATAGGGAGGCCACTTGCAGATATGTATCTAGGTTGATTGGTCGATCCTATGCATATGGGTATACAGGTATAGTTGTCCAACGTAAGTTGGGAAAACTAGAGCATTGGAGGAGGGCGTTGGATGATATTGATACGGTCATCTGGAGAGCGTATATGGAGTGCGAGGTATGGGCTGAGGATGGGCTAGAGATGCCCTGTGTTTACATTTTGAGATACTTGATTGGGCAGTTGCCTTTTATCTTTGAGAGGTTCTTGCATTGCCAAGTTCAATGGCAATATGGTCGACAACAGGGTATACCGCAGGGAGCATGCTTATATGCTCATCGGAGACAAGATGTGCCAGAGTGGGGTCTGACTGTTGATAGTGCAATAGTTGTGGAGGAGTACATGCATTTGGCTAGACATATATGGGATTACGGGTTTGGATTGGTGGATGTTGAGATGACAGAGGAGTTTGCAATGTTCTTTGTGGCCCATGCCATGGCACAAATATCAGATCTGACAGAGATGATTCCTACCTTTGATGATGATGAGGATGAGCAGCCAAAGAGGCTAGTGAGATGAAGAGATGAGTGAGAGGAGATGGAGGAGGGATATGGGGATGATGGAGGAGATGATGAGGGAGATGGGAGGGGAGGTGGTAGAGGGAGACGAGGAGATAGAGGAGGGGATGGAGGAGATAGAGGGAGGATTGGAGGAGGGGATGGGGGGAGGAGAGGTGATGGGGGGAGGAGAGGAGATAGAGGGGGATGGGAGGGGAGATGGAGGAGACGGAGGGAGGATTGGATTAGTTAGATGATTGGGTGGTGATGGAGGTAGGGGAGGTTTGGTTCTTGGAGCTGGTGGGGTTGGCAGAGCAGGAGAGGTGCCAGCAGCTGTGGGTGGCATAGAGGAGTTTAGGAGGCTGACCCAGCGGAGGAGATCAGATGTGTTACCTCTACTAGGGCCTAGGACAGGGATAGGTAGCGTTACCACCAGGTACCAGTGTACATCAGGGTACCATCGCATCAACAAGATTCACAGATTTGAGCTTTGCATGTTATAGTGCAGGAGTTGTAGGTGCAGATACTAGCTCAACAATGTCAGATTACGCAGATTACCATAGAGCGAGATACGGTGATAGAGTGACTAGGTCAAGTAGAGGAGCTAGTAGAGAGACTACAAAGAGTGACAACTGGTGCCCCTATGAGAGACACTCTGAGGGAGATACAGTACATGACCATGGTGGTTGAGTAATATAGGCAACTATATGAGAATCTAGTCCCTAGAGAGCAAAGGGCTCCTAGTTTTACTGCTAGTCGATCAGCTCAGAGTCAGTTAGGGACAGAGAGAAAAGGTGTTACAGGGCCTTCTTGACGTGATCCACTCAGAGATCTGGGAGTTGGGACATCTGTTGTGAGACCGTCAGCCTCAGGAGATAGTCATACCTAAGAGACTTGTCTCTATTGTATTTTGATCATTGTTGTATTTTGAAAGACATGACATCCCTTGTATATTTTCACCATTTTAGATGTATCTTGAAAATTAGATGTATGATAATGATATGATGTGAGATGTATCTTGAAAATGAGATGTATGATAATGATATAATGTGAGATGTATCTTGAAAATGAGATGTATGATAATGATACAATGTGAGATTTATCTTGAAAATGAGATGTATGATGATGATATGATGTGAGATGTATCTTGAAAATGATATGCATGATGATGAAATGATGTTAGATGTATCTTGAAAATGATATGCAACTAATGCAATTTTTAAAATGATATGCAACTAATGCAAGTTTTAAAATGATATGCAACTAAATTGATCACCCTCTTTTTCTTGTTGTCATTCCCGTATAGTCACATGTTTCTACTTTGCTTTTGTTTATCATCATTGAGCTTTTGATATGTTGAAAGTTAATACAAGCATAATGGTATAGTTGAACCATAATGACCTGAGAAAAACTTACATGGATTTTGATATTGCAAGATGGCACAAGCGTCGATGTATAATTGAGCCAAGATGAGTTTCGCGTTGCTTGTGTATAAACAGACAAGATTGAACCATTTGTATGCACAAAGTGGAACAATGTCTTCAGTGATATGTCAAATCACGTCTCGAGACAAAATTTGCACAGTACAAGTGATCGCCTCAGAGACAGAAAACCAAAAAAAATAAAAATAAATAAAAAATATCACCCTCCGGCCACTTCCTCTAGCTTGATGCATCGTTGAGAAAATTTAGGAGATCTAATAATTCAAAAAGTTCAAGTGCAAAATAGTCAAAACTTCATGCGAGATGTAAACAAAGTATATTTTAGAAAATCATCCATCATGTGTTTTGAATTTGTTAATTGGGATCAGTGTTTTGTTTTCTCGTCTGTTGAGCTATTGTTGATAGGATTTCTCAACATGTTGTGATTCTTGTTGGCTTGTTGTTGGAATGCTTGAAGTCAGAGGAATGTTGCCCCTAGTTATAGATACCGATTTATGTGGATATTTACAGTGATTACCAAGCCATGGTGGGATATAATGAACTGATCTTCAGATAAGCAAGGACAATGACTACACTAAGTATGTCCAGGATAATATTGCGTATAAAGTATTGGGCGATGGCCATTAGTTATGACTTTGGATGCAAAACATATAAGTAATGATAGATAGAGGAGCTATTCCCTCACAAATAGTGCCTATTGCCAGGTTTTCACCATTTTTTTTAATTGCACCTTTTTGTTGTTTTTCTGATTTTTTTTTGTATTTATTTTATTTTTCACTTTTTTTGTGCATTAGACCACTCAAGTATAGAATTTATTCACTTGGATGTTGTTGGTTGGTTCATCCAGCACATCTCCTTTTGAAGTTGTAAGTTGATAGGCACCTGATCCATAGGCTGACATGATGACATAGGGACCTAACCAATTAGGTTCAAATATCCCCTTCTTTTCTCGATCCTGTTGATTTCAGAGATTTTCTTTGAGTACGAGATCATTGACTTTGAAAATCCTAGGGATGAATTTGTGGTTGTAGCTTCTACACATGCGGTGCTGGTATGCTTTGAGGTGATTATAGGCATGTTGTCGTTTCTCATCCAGAAGCTCTAGTTCTTACAATCTATTGACCTGATACTCCTCATCTGAAATGAGGCCTTTCAAAGATACTCAAAGTGATGGAATTTCTACCTCAAGAGGTAAAATTGCTTATGATCCATACACCAATGAATATGGCGTAGCTCCTATAGGTGTTTGGATGCTAGTCCTGTATGCCCAGAGTGTCGGATTGAGTTGAACATGCCAATCCTTTCCTGCATCATTTACTGTCTTCTTTAGGATTTTCAATATTATTTTATTTAATGCCTCTACTTGACCATTTCCCTGGGGGTAGTAAGGTGTAGAAAAACAATGTTGGATTTTGAATCATTCACATAATTCTCACACATCTTGATTTTTGAAGGGATGCCCATTGTCTATTATAATAGAACTGGGGATGCCATATCTGCAAATTAGATAATTGAGAATAAAAGAGGCAATTTGCTTTCCTGTTACTGTGGTCATTGGGACTACTTCAATCCATTTTGTGAAATACTCTATTGTAGTGATAATGAACTTGTGTCCATTTGAAGAGGAACGGTGTATTTTTCCTACTAATTCAAGTCCCCATTGATAGAAAGGCCAAGAAGTTGTAAATGGTTGCAATTCTTGTGTTGGTGCATGGACAAGATTGCCATGGATTTGGCATTTAGGAAATTTCTTGGCAAATTGATAAGAGTCTTTCTCCATTGTCGGCCGGTAATATCCCATTCTCAGAAGTTTTTTTAGTGAGAGTAGGAGCACTTGAATGTGTGCCACAGATACCCTCATGAAGCTCATGTAAAGCAGAGTCAGATTCATTATGATCAAGGAAATGAAGAAGAGTACCATCTAGACCTCAACAGTAAAGGGTATCAATAGTTAAGGTATACCGGGCAGCTTGCCGGATAAAGTTGTGTTTTTTATTCTGAGCTAGGTCAATGGGTAGGTTATTGGTTTTAAGATACTCATATATTGTCCCATATAAAGGAGAGTCTAAACCGGTTAAGGCATAGATAACATGGGATGCAGAATTGTCATAGGCTAGGGAAAACAATTGCTCTACCAGAAACTCATAACGAATCTGTTGCTCTAGAATTTGTAGTAGTGAAGTGATAGTAGCCATTGCATCAGCTACTTTGTTGTCCAACCTTGGTATTTTCTCGAAGGTGATGTGTATAAAATATCGTTCGAAGTCATCTACCATTCTTTTGTATGGCAGCAACTTGTCATCCTTTGTTTGATATTCATTGTTGATTTGATTTATAACTAGTTGGGAATCTCCATAGACCTTTAATTCTATGATTCTCCATTCCACAACCATTTTGATTCATGTGACCAGTGCTTCATACTTAGTGATGTTATTTGTGCATGGGAACATGAGTCTATATGATCTTGGTATGGCATGTCCTTTAGGAGTGATGAACAAGATGTCGACACCTGAGCCATGTTGAGTGTAGGAACCATCAAAGTACAGGGTCCATTGCTTGGGGTAACAGTAAGGATATCCCTATCTATAAATTCAACCTCCATTGGTTTCTTATCTGGTAGTGGTGCTTCAGCTAATTGATCTGCAATTACATGTCCCTTGATAACCCGACGCTCTGAGTATTGGATATCAAATTCACCGAGAATCATGACCCATTTAGCTAATCTGCATGTAAGAGCTGCTTTGCTGAGTAAATACTTGAGAGGATCAATTTTTTCTACTAGTTTGATTGTGTAAGCTAGCATGTAATGTCGAAACTTTTGGGAGGCGAATACAATAGCTAAACAAGCCTTCTCAATGAATGTGTAAT
Source organism: Cryptomeria japonica (assembly GCF_030272615.1). Classification (NCBI taxonomy): domain Eukaryota; kingdom Viridiplantae; phylum Streptophyta; class Pinopsida; order Cupressales; family Cupressaceae; genus Cryptomeria; species Cryptomeria japonica. The sequence goes on from NC_081415.1 coordinate 284,496,170, forward strand.
TCAACTCATATCCATTTAATGTTTTGATAATGTAATAGATAGCTCGTTCCTTGCCTTCTTGATCTTCTCAGGCTAATAGTGCCCCCAATGATATGTTCATTGTTGATATGTAGAGAATAAGTGGCTTCCCTTCTATTGGTGGTACTAGAACTGTTGGATTCATTAGATATTGCTTGATTTGATAGAACGATTCTGCACACTTGGCTTCCCATCTGAATGGTATGTTTTTATGTAGAAAATGATTGAATGGTAGACTTTTATCTGCTAATTGGGCTATGAATCGCTGGATAGACTGTAGCCATCCTTGTAGAGATCAGAGTTGGTTAATGTTCTTCGGAGGTGGCATCTCCATGATAGCCTGTACCTTCGCTGGATCTACTTCAATGCCTTTTGCTGACACAATGTAGCCTAATAATTTGCCTGATGTCACCCCAAAAACACATTTCTTAGGGTTTAGCCTAACTTGGAATTTCTCCAATCTTTGAAAGATTTTATCTAATATGCCCAAATGTTCTGCCCAGGTAAATGACTTAGCTAGTAAATCATCCACATAGTCCTCCATGAAGTCATGCATAATATCATGAAAGATTGTTGTCATTGCTCTTTGATAAGTTGCCCCAACATTCTTCAAGCCAAAATGCATGACATTCCAACAATACATTCCCCAAGGATAGGTGAACGTTGTTTTATCTTGATCTTTCAGAGCTATCTTGATTTGATTATAGCTAGAGAAACTGTCCATTAATGATAGTATTGCATGGCTTGCTGTGAGGTCTACAATTATGTCGATGCTAGGCAAAGGAAAGTCATCCTTTGGATAGGCTTTGTTAACATCTCTAAAATTTGTGCATATCCTGATGCTTCCATCTAGTTTTGAAATTGGCACAATGTTTGAAATCCATTCAACATAGTCTATAGGTCGAATAAATCTGACATCTAATAACTTCTTTAGTTCAACTTTGACCATTAATGCTACATACGAATTAATCTTTCTTAACTTTTTCTTGATTGGCTTAGCTCCTGGAGCAATAGACAAATGATGCATGATTAAGTTTGGATCTATTCCAGGCATATCTACATAGGACCAAGCAAAATTTATTTTCTTTTCTTTGAAGAATCTGATAAACTGGTTTTTCTTCTTCTGTCAGAGATTCTACTAGGTGTATGTTTTTAGTTGTTTCTTCTGTACCAATGTTGATTGATTGAGTGGGCTCAATCAATATGGGTGATCACTCCTGATAGTGTTCAAGAAGAGTGTTAAGTCTCCCATCTTTAGGTGCCTTAAAATGGTTTTCACCCTCAGATGAGTCCTTTATTTTGACTTTTTTGTGTTCGAGTGCTGCCATTGGCTGGTTTTCAGCATTAGATCCCTTATTTCTTTCATTTTTGTGACTGAGAGACTCGACACCCTCCCAATTGTAGATATTGTTATTTTGTTTGCTGGTAGAGTCTGTTTCTAGGTTGACAGTACATAGGTAATGGACAATAGATTCATCATTTGGGAAAATAGGTATGTCATGGTGTTTAGGTTCATCCCAATCTATGAGATCAGGAAATATGAGCGGTAAAGAGTCATTGGGTGGGTCGAGGTCGGCTGCGGTAAGTGTCATGATAGAGGTACCGTTAAGGTTGTCTAAGATATTGGATAAGTTAATGATATTGTCAAGGTCTTCGATGGTATCATCTTCCATGTAGACTTGCGCGTAGTGTCGCTACTCATTTTCCTTAGATTCGTAGATATCTTGTGGACCAAATTCAAGTAATCTAGATTATGTGCCTTGTCCTTCTTGAGAAAGGGGTGTATGAATAGCACCTTCAGGAATATCTTTAGTAACATTTGAACAATGACCCCATTCATAGTCATTAGAATTAGTTTTAGAAGTATTATCTCAGAGTCTTTCAGTGCTATTGACAGGTATGTTGTAAGGTGAAAAGAGATCTCTGATAATTGATACTAGTCTGGTAGTTTTCTTTGATTCTGAATCAGAACCTGCTTATACTCTTTGCATATGTTCATATACTGTTTCTCCTTGGGGAGTAGTGATTTATTCAGGAGGTGATTCTGCCTTGTTTTGAATAGGTTCCTGAACGTGGTGTACTTCCTTATAAGATGCTTCTTCTCTTTGAATGGCCAACTCCTCTATTTGTTTCTCTTTTTCCTTGTATTCTCACTCTTTCCTTATTGTTTCTACTGCTTAGTGTAGTGCCTCTTGCCATGAGTCCTTGTTGTATTTCGTTTTTCCTTTCCACTGAGGTTTTTGATATTTATTTTGCTTCTGCCTTGGGGGTAGACTGTGTCCATATCCCAATCCTGGTTTGTCTCTGGAAAACTATGAAGGAGGGTCCAATGGTTCTGTAATGCCTTCTTGATGATTGCCTATAGGTCCTTTTCCATTGTATCCCATCCGTTGCATGATCAAGAATCCTTTTCCATACTATTGTATTGGTATGGCTACCTCCATAGTAGCAACTCTGACTTCTTCCTCATCCTTGTATAGCCAGCTAAGGATGTCTTTCTCTTCTAATTCATGCGCTAGTGTATCCAATTGAATGAACTTGCCATCAAACTTGGTGATGGGATGCGTTGCTTGATGTGTTGATGCAGAAGGTTGTCCATGAGATTTTGGTGATGCTGGTAACTTGGATAGACACATGGGTTCAAAATAGTATTCTCCCATGCCTTGCTCTTTGATTTTCATCTTTTGTTTGAAATCCATGGATAAAGATTTGAGCTTTTCTTGATGATGATCTGGTGCTGAGGAAGTTTGGGCTTCCCTGTTGTGTGGAACCAAGCTGTCTTGGGCTGCCCCCATAGCATTGCAATATTGAAAGGGGTTATTGTCAGTAGAGATGGAAATCTCCTGCCCATTATATGGGAATTTGAGACATTGATGGTAAGTTGATGGTACCGCTTGCATTTCATGTATCCAAGGACAACCCAATAAAATATTGTATGTGAGGTCTATGTCTAAGACTTGGCACATAGTGTCTCTTTGTATTGGTCCTACCTGAATATGTAGTATCACTGTTCCCTTGTATGATCTCTCTTCACCATCATATACCTTGATGGTGATGTTTTTGTGTGGATTAATAGACTGCTTAGAGAATCCTAATGCACGGATAAGTTTTAAGGTATAGATATTGAGACCGGCTCCTCCATCTATTAATTTTCTTTCAACTCGTTGTTTATAGACTAAGACTTCAATGTGAAGGGGAGTATTGTTTGGATGGCTCAAAGAGATATTATCATGTTCAGAAAAGGTGTGATAATGAGGCCCTGTCATGTGAGCTACCATGGCTTGAAATTTGTCAATATCTAGATCTTGAGGTACATTTGTTTCAACAAGTGCTTGTTCCAATATGTCCTTATGTTTTGGTGAGAGTTTGAGCAACTCGAGTATGGATATCTGAGTAGGAGTTCTCCGCAGTAGACTTACCAAATCATATTGAGTCTTGGGGATGGTGGTTGATGTTGATGTATGCCCTTTCAAGACATATTTTTGAGCTTGAGTTGTCATATTGATTGATGTATGGTCTTGTCTATTTTTTATCTTTATGATGTTTATATGATTATCCTCTATTGATATGTGATTGATAGTGTTGTTGTACAGATGATTTATGCGAGCTCCCTATGTATCGTTTGATGATGAAGCTCCTTCTTTGTTGTAATTTAGAAGAGAATTTTTAAAGGCGTCATGATCACCATTCGTCTTAAGACCATCAATTGTTAAATCACCTCTATTGATCATATCTTGAACAATGTTTTTAAGCCTCATACAATCATTTATGTGATGTCCTTTATTTTGATGAAAATCATAGAAATACGAGTCATTCCACCAAGGTGGTTTGATCTGGGGTTCAAAATTATTGATGGTTGGTAATGTGATTATCTTGTTTGCCTGGAGTTCATGGAATGTTGATTCTAAGGATTGCCCCAAGGGTGTGTAAATGCATCTATTTGGGAAATTGTTGGTGTTACCCTTGGGATTCGGATTAGTTCCTTGATTTGTGTTGTTGCCTTGGGTATTGTTGGTGGTGTTTATATTTGAAGGTTCCTGATTGGTATTTGCCAGAAATGTATGCTGGAAATGTGGTATCAACCTGCAAGAGGAGAAAAAAATTCAAACACACACATGAAACATTGCATTAGAGGTTAGAAATCCAAACAAAGCAAGTTAAATGAATCTAAACTCTTTAAAATAGTTTTATGTTCCTCTATCTCCAAGGATCTTCAAGATTCAAGGTGGCTCTCAGCTTGGAAGAGCACTTGATTCTTTAAGATGACAACCTAAAGAACAAGATTTAAATGATTCTAAGATCTAAATGGAATGCAACCATGATCTTAGTGATGATTTATATATGAAACTAGATGATGATAGGATGCAAGATATTGATATGAAGCTTGAACTAGTATGAAAATGATACTAAGATGAAGCTAACATGATATGAGATTAACATAATATATCTAAGATTATAATGCTATCAAAATGATCTAAAATGCTATTCTATCAAAGAGAGATAATATGCTTAATGTTATGAGACTATAATTTTGATGCACAAAGACTTGATTGTTTTGAAGAAGGAATGTGGTCTATTTATAGTGAAAATAGGGCAATCGAGGCTTCAGATTGACTAATCTCAACAAGAGCTAGGATTGAAAGTTATCAATCCATGTTTATAATTATCACCAATTAAATGGTGATAATTGTCAACAAAAGATTGCTTGAGAGGAGATGTAAGAAGCATTAAATACTTGAGAAGACATGAAGGTTACCTTAGGAGGTAAGGGTTAAGGTTAGGTTAGGGTTATCCAATGGATAAAGATTTTATCCAAGGGGTAAACTCTTGTGCAAGGGTTAAAGGGATAACCATGGTCAAAGCAATGAGTGCTTGATGAGACCCTTGGGTTAGATGAAGGTTGAGTTAGAGAGAAAGTCTCTAATCATGCAAGAAGGTTGAGTTAATCATTAATGGTTAGGAAGACTTTGAGGGTTAACTTGTTGAAGACATAAAGCCTTTAATGGTTTTTGAAGACTTTGGAGACTTTGAGAAGTGACTTGTCTTTGCTTAGGGATGTGACAATATTTAGGAGATGGATTAGGCTAAATTAGAATTGATTAGAAGAATCTAGAAGGGGTTTAGGAGACAAGTGGGAGATGTAGGAAAATGCAAGTGGGTGGGGAAAATAGAATTTAATTAAAATAAAATTTATTTCTTTCAATTGTGGTTGCAACTTGCATTTGTAAGATTTTGCAAGTGGGGGGATTTAATTAAATGGGCTAGAAGGGGGATTTTAATTAAATGGGATAGAAGGGGGATTTAATTAAATGGCTTAGATAGAAGAAGGGTATATTAATTAAATCTTAATTTAATTAACAGGTGATTAGAAGAATAGGGATATTAATTAAATCTTAATTTAATTAATTGGATGAGATCCAGACTGTGACAACTGTGACAAGAGATATGCTAGTTGGCAAGCTTGCTTCTTTTGAATTAAGCGAACTTGGTGAATCACATGGTAAAACTAAGACTGCATATAAATCTAGTGTATCCAAGAAGCTAAAGTATGATCCAGGAGAAAGTTCAACTAGGGTTTCCAAATATGAAAGAGAAATGAGAGAGATGGAAGAGCAAGAAAGAGAATTGGAAGAGATTGAATCACTTATTGCTAGAAGATTTCCTAAGGAAGCTAGTAAGTATGAAGGGAAGTTACCTTTGAAATTTTTTCCATGCAATAAGATTGGTCATTTTTCTTCTAGGTGTCCTAAAAGAGCGGAAAAAGTATCAAAGTATGATAAGCCTTACAAGACTAACCAAAAGTATACATATCAGAAGAAATGTTATTATGCTATTGTAGGTGTTTAAAAACGGTCAACGCTTGCAGCACCATACTCTAACATGTTTGTGTAACCTTATTTTAGGGTTTTTGCATCTTATTAACATTTATTCTATGTCGCACACTTGATCTTCATCATTTCTTGACATCTTGATATTCCTATGCCTTTCTTCCTCTTTCGATTGTATTTCTCGCATTTTCAATTAGGTCTTGTCGATATCATCATGACTTTCAATCTTTGGTCATTATTAATCTTTATCATATCAATTGGACATTGTCAACCCTTCACCATGTCGAATAAGGATTTTTGTCCTTAATATTTATCATTTTCATTCATTTAATCATGTCCCTTGGACATCGTCAACCTTTCTTGATGTCGAATTGAGCTTTTGTCCTTGATCTTTTTCGTCTTCAACCAATCTTCAATCTATTATCAGTCATTTTGGATAATTTTGCATCCTTGTCAATAATCAGTTTGTCAATTCCTTATCAATTTGTGACCGATTCATTATTTGTCTATTGTCATTCAACCTTTATCAAGTCGATCATTTTATCAATTTTTGATCAATTTGTCATCTATCTCAATCAATCATCATTTCTCATCAATTTGGACTGATCAGTCATTGGTCCTCATTAATTGGTGCCTATCACTTTTATCCTTGGTCAATTATTGATCAATTTATCATTGTTCCTTGTCAGCCAATATTGACACTTTATCAATTATCAGTTCTCATCATTTAACCATGATTAAATAAACATTATATCAATTGCATCAATCATTCCAATCTTGTCATGACCTAATCAACATTCTTTCATCTCTAATTTTCTCCTAGGGTTTTATGATTTATTCATCTAATCCTATTCACCATTTCCCTTTTTAGTTAAATAAATTTATTTATTTAACGCTACGTCTCCTCTTGTCACAATTAAATATTCATTTGATTGGCTAATTATTCTCCCCTTTGTGAATTAATTAGTGAATGACAATTTATTAATTAATTTCACCTTTTTTCCTAATTTCCTAATTTCCTAATTTTCCCTCATTTACTAATTTCCTAATTTCTAATTCCCTTTTTTTCAACCTATTTTCCTAATTTTTCCAATTCTAATTTCAAACTAATTTGTTCCTCTCTAGTTGTCCCTATTTTCATGCTTCGCTTGTCATAGAGTGGAGGCATGAATTGCTCATGCATCATAGTGCTTGACATAGCAACATGTCATAGCACTTAACTTGGCATTTAGTTATTGCACTTTGCATTGAAATATGTCATGATATATGACATAGAAGGTGTCATAACCTTCTTCTTTCAATCCTTTTTCCCAATTTTCAAATCAAATTGCCTCCTTAACTCTTTTCATGCTAATTTTCTCATCTCTCCAATTTGCCTATAAATTGGATGCATTTCTTCAATCTTTTCAATCAACCACATCTCAAGTATCCTCACACTAGCTTTCTATCATCTTGCTTCTATCACACTTGCATTTTGTAGGTGATAGCTACAACACATTTGGAGGAGAAAGAAGGACAATGGAGGTCAATTGAAGGAGACATTGGTGATGGTTTTCATTTCTTTTGAATGTCTTGTTTTTAATTCTTCTATTGATTGTGATAGGAGTTACTTTCATAGCATTTTAACTTTGTGCTTGGCTAATTTTTTGTGCTCTGAATCTTATGCTCATTTTCCTACCTCATATTTTTTGGTGAACCCGACATGAACACATTAAATTTGATAATTTTGGGAGTCTAATATTTTCATGCAGGCTTTATGTGTGGATTTGTTCTTGCATGAAAGTTTTTGGTGCTAATATGTTGTTGCATGTAGGTTTCAAGCGTTTATTTTGTTAGAGTATTCGGGTATTTACTTGATTAATTAAACATTCTTTGTTTAATTATTTAAGTTCCCTTTATCTCTTTTACACTTAAGCTAACTTTAGGTGCATATAATTAATTATTTTAATTAATTATTATGTGCAAACCTAGGTTTTCCCTTTTTAGGGTTTCTTGACCTATTAAAGGTTGAGTTCTTTCTTTTCATTGTAAGAATCACATTACATATTTTTGTGAATATTGAGCTCTCTCTTTTTGAGCATATTCTCTATGTTTTGTATGTTCTTCAGATTTTGCTTCATTGCTTCTTCTTGTAACAGGTTATTCGGCTTACAGAAGATCTTCAGGCTCCTATGGTGTTATATTTTCTCAACTCCTTTATGGTATCAGAGCGTCGGATCTACAACTGCCTGTTCTTGTTTTGAGAATTTTTTGCTTTGGAAGCAGATCTGGGGTTTCAAGAATTTTTTATGTACCTAGGGTTTGAGTTTTTTTTTTCTGAGCACTTTGGGCCTAAACGGACCTCACCATCATGCTTAGAAGGCCTGAAAACCCCTATGGTCATATAAAATTTGACCTATTTTGGTTCCTGAGCCTCTGGAAGCATTTTTTTTCTCAGATCCAGGGCGTACGACCTTGGCACGCAGATCGAGAAAAAAATTCAAAAAAATTAAAAATTTGCCTTTTTACGGCATGCAGGCTGAAATTTGCTTTTAAAATTTTTTTTTTTTCAAAAAAGTGAAAAAAAAAAGGGAAATTTTTTTTTTTGGGGGTTTGGGGGTACCGCAGGGTATCGGACTGACAGGCCTGTCAGACCTGTCAATCCGGCCTCTGCAGCCCCCACTGGCGGCCCTTTCCAGTGTTTTTTTCTGGTCTCTGGCCACCGCCGGCCCGGTCTCCGGCCCCGCCGGCCGCTTCTCCTCGCCGGTCGTTGCAGGTCCCTGGCTTCCGTCCCCACCGGCCGTCGCTTCTCCTCGCCGGCCGCCGCTCCGCTCGCCGGCCGTCGCTTCTCCCCGTCGGCCGCCGCTCGCAACTCCTCTCCCCAGCCGCTGCCTCTCCCTGCGCCCCCCGCCTGCGGCCCCCAGCTCACCGCTCAGTTCTCGGCCGCCGCCCACAGCTCGTCTCCCCGGCCGCCGCCTCTCCTTGCGCCCGCCGCCTTCCGCTGCCGCCTGCGGCCCCCACCTGCCTGCGGCCCCAGCTCGCCGCTCAGTTCCTGGCCGCCACTCCGGCTCCCTGGTTTTTTTTTGATCGGCCACTGCTCGGCCACCGGGCCGCCACCCGGTCACCGCCCTGCCACCTGGCCGCCACCGGTGCGCCACCGGAGCTCCGCCCACTGGCCATCGGACCACCAACAAGCAACCAGACCCCCTTTTTTGGCTTTTTCAGGGGGGGTTTGGTTTTTTGGCCCTATCTTAGGCATACAGAGTCATTTTTTTGAAAACAAATAGGCATCAAAAAGCTGGTTCCGAGGCCGACCTCATGGTGTTGGTAATTTTTTCCAATTTTTCTATTTGACTTTGTTTTTTTACAGTCAAAGTGAGGTCTCTTTTTTGCACTCCGGGAGATGTAGAATGAGCATCCGAACTCCATTTTTCAAAAACTTTATATTTTTGGAAAGCTTGTGCTGTGTACTTTCCAAAAAAATGGGTTTTATTTCCAGCTTTTGTTCCATGCATATTTTATTCAATTTTTCGCTTTTCAGCACTCTAGTGGATATCGTGGTTGTTTCAGGTCCTGGGATCTCTTTTCTGAGTAGGGTGTCTCTGTTTTGATTCTCGTTTCTATTTCTAGTCTTCTTATAATTGTAGCTTGTAATTATGCAAACGCACTGAGATAAAGTGCCATAATGCATTGTTTACTTGGAATCTTGCACATATTGTGTCTTGTTGTACATGCACTGTTGATCAAGTGCCATGAGGGGGTTGATGTTTGCCTTTGTTTGCCATCTTCCTTTGTCAAGTGAGTGTTCCTTCCATGACATTCGCCTCATGATGATGTGTCTCAGCACCTTTGATGTTCTTGGTTCTTCATCATGCAGTTGTTTTTGGCTGTCCTTTTCAGTGTTCCTGTCCCTCTCCCACTTCCACATTATTGGGAGGTTTATCCTGTTGGTTCTAATGCTTCCGTGGTTCGATTGATCAGCTCTTCAGGCTTTGGTTTCTCATGCCATTTGCATCTTCGATTTCAGTTGTTTTTGCCTTGTTTGCCTCCTGATTCGAGTAGTGTCATTTGAGGGCACTCATGTAGATTACAGTCTTCTCTACCTGGTCATGTTCTAGTTCAGTGGATGTTCTTCAGATCAACAGTTATTCTTTGACAGAGTTTGCAGGGTCTTCATGCTTCAGTGATATTATTTTCCATCTCTTTTTGGAGTAGAGTTTTGTTCCCATGTGGTTTTCTCTATTTCTCCAGTTCATAGAGATTTCATTGTATTTGGGTACCTGATCAGGCCTTGTTGCCGGGAACCCATCTTTATTGCTTTCAGTAGCTATTCTAGGTTTTAGCTTCTCCCTAAGTCTAGCTTAAGGGGGGGTGTTAGACTGTTCAGGTATTTACTTGATTAATTAAATATTCTTTGTTTAATTATTTAAGTTCCCTTTATCTCTTTTACACTTAAGCTAACTTTAGGTGCATATAATTAATTATTTTAATTAATTATTATGTGCAAACCTAGGTTTTCCCTTTTTAGGGTTTCTTGACCTATTAAAGGTTGAGTTCTTTCTTTTCATTGTAAGAATCACATTACATATTTTTGTGAATATTGAGCTCTCTCTTTTTGAGCATATTCTCTGTGTTTTGTATGTTCTTCAGATTTTGCTTCATTTCTTCTCCTTGTAACAGGTTATTCAGCTTGCAGAAGATCTTCAGGCTCCTATGGTGTTGTATTTTCTCAACTCCTTTATATTTGTTGTTGCATGTGTGTTTTTTGCACTAATCCATTGTTGCATGCAGGTTTTTTGCACTAATCCATTGTTGTATGCAGGTTTTTTGAACTAATTTGTTATTCCATGCTGGATTTATGAGAGGATCTATTGTTGCATGTGGGTTTTATGGAGTCTAAACAATGATTTATGTAGGATTTCTTAAAATGCAATAAATAACAATTCTTCACATAGTTTAATTAGAGGGTTTTAATGAACAACAATTCTTCACATAGTTTAGTTAGAGGGTTTTAATTAACAACAATTCTTCACATAGCCTAATTAGGAAGTTTTAATGAACAACAATTCCTCACATAGCCTAATTAGGAGGTCAATCAAAAATAATATCTCATTACAATCTACTAAGGGTTTCAAAATGAATCATCACATAGTCTAATGAGGGGACTGAATGAACAATAAATTATCATTTCAATTCATAAGGTATTAAAATTAACCCCACAATCTTCATCTAGCTTTCTAAGTAGGGGTACACATTGGATATTTTATTGATGATTTATGCAGCATATTGGCATTCGTGGGAAAAATATGTCATTGAAACTACTAATTTATTTGATGTAGGACGCAGTCAAAGAATTTCATCAAAACTAATTGTTTGCAATTTTTAGAATAGTTGCACATTTTGTTTTCTAAGGGTTAATGAATACCATGTATGCTATGTTTTCTTTCATCTTTCTTATGTATTTTTACCCTTAGAAGTGGGCCTGCCTCTCAACTTTCCTGACACTTCGCATAGGCATTAGTGAGAGGGAATGACCCAAAGTGGTGAAAGATTAAGGCCAAGCTCTTCCAAACTACTCTAAATAACTGTGTTTGCAACAAAAGTTATAAACAACGGGTGCTGGAATGGCATAGCGATGATTAAATTCACCAGATCTATGCCCACCCAGATGCATGCCCTGACTAAAACCTCTTGTGTCTAGAGACCAAAATCCCTCTATTTTTTGACTCAGGCATTGTGATACGTGCATGTCAAAGAAACCTCTCATGTACCCCTCAATTAGAGATAGTAAATTCTTAGGAAGTGATCTCCCTTGAATTCAAAGCTTGGTATGCCCATAAAAGTGAGTGTCATGGAGGGGAGCCAGTGCTACCAAGCTTCTAGCTATCCAGTTGAATATGATATTTTATGATAAGAGGATTCAATAATTATTGTCCTTGCCAGCCTTAGGAAATGTTATGAATGTGAACGATTGGTTTGGGTCAAAGTCCAACAAACATTTTGTCTTCTATGTTTGCCAAAAGTTGAATAAAAAATATAAGTGTCACAAAAAGTCATTTTCAAGCAAGTCCAAACATTCTCCAAACCAAATTCAAAACAATGTTCAAACAAAGGTCCAAATTCTTGTCCAAATATTCATCCAACATTCAAACATGGCTCTTCAAAACATTGGAAATCCTTGTCTTGAAATACATGTCACTTAGGGTAAGACTTTGCATAGTCCAAACTTAGATCTTAGGACATAATCATTACTCTTCATTTTAGTCCATTTAATTTGTGGTTAAGAATCATTTCCCAAAGTTTTCATTGCATTGTCATACCATATCTAGGTTTTCACTTAGGTCATATTATTGCCTTGCATATCCTTCTCTTGTATTAGATCATATCATTGCAAAGTCCAAAACCGTAGGTCTTGCCTTAGGTTGACATTGTCATGCATTTGAATTCATATCCTTGGTTCATATAATTTTTCCATATCATATCATATCCTTAGATCATTTTCATATCATACCATATCCTTATTTCACATCACATTCTTGGTTCAAATCATACCCTAGGTCTTTGCCATTATCATTGTCCTCTTACATTTAGTCTCAAAATTAGGTTTTGCCAAACTTCAAATATTCAAATCTCTAGATTAAACCCTAAGTTGTTGTTGGGGAGTCTTGACCTTGTTTAAAACTTATGTTCTTGTCAAACATCATTTTGTCAAACCTAGCTTAGTATCCAAGCATATAGGTGAGACATCCTCATTTTATCCTATTGTCATTTGGTCCTTTGTCCTCTTGTTTTTTTAAGGTCTTGGCTTCATTTAAATTTCCCAAGGTTGTGTCTTTAGGTTTTCATTCAAAAAAAAGTTTGTCCAAATCTTCAAAAGTGAAAAAACATAAGTTGCATTGTCAATCATCTAGGTAGTATTTAGTTGCATACCCTCATCCTTCCAAAAATAAAACATATGTTGCATTGTTATCCTTTTAGGTTGCATTAGTTTCATACATCAATCTTAAAATCAAAATCCAAAAAAGTATTGTATTGCATAGTGACATGCCTATTGAAACAAGGTCTAAGTATAGGAAATCACACGAATCAACATATCAAGCCATGTCTTTTCCAATGGATGATACCCAGTTGAGACAATCACAATTCTATCCAATCCAACAACAAGAAAATATCATACAACCAAACTTCAATCCAAATGTTGGTGCACCTACAAACATGTTACCAGAGTATGAAATCATTCAATTGGGACCACCACCAAATTTTGAACCAATCTTCCAACCATTGCAACCAGGACCTGGCAGATCATCCTCAAATAAAGCAATCATTCAAAACCAAACCTCAAGTTTGCATCTAAAACATCAAAATCTTAGTTCAAACAAGACTGATCCTAGCCCACATGCAATTTGGTTAGAGAAAATGATGAGAGAAAATCAAATACCATCAATCATAAGAGAATTAAACTTTGACTCAGACTCAAAATCAGAATTGGAATTGGAGTCATACCAACCTTCATATTCTTATGAGACTCAACCTTCACAAGTAATATATCCTTCCTACTAGTCTAACTTACACATGGTCCAACAAATCCAACCAACACAACCAATGGTGCAATTTAAACAATATGTCCAACTATCCATACAACCTCAACAAGTGGTTCAACCAATTGTGGAATATCAACAAGAAGTTCAATCAACATATCAATGTCAACAACTACAACCAACAATTCAAAAAAAAAAGTTGCAACACAAATCAAACCAAATTCTAAACATTTTAGAGCAATTCAACCAAAAACTAATTCAACATCAAAACATGACATCAAATCAAGACCAAATTCTTTCCAAACAAGCTGAAAATCAAAACCCAATCATGTCAAAACCTCGCAAGGATTCAAATGTGTCTCGAAAGAAAGGTAGATCTTTTATACAACTCTTAAAGAAAATCTTAAGCGATCCTTCTGAGAAAGATAAAAATCATATACCTATGTCTAGCAATGGCTTATCCCCTCATAAGCAAATTGAATATCCAGTGGCATCTATCCCTACACCTTTCAAAGTTTCAAAAGAACCTTCCATAACACCCTCATCAAACAATGCACCCAAGGATGAAATTTCCCAAGGGCTATCCAAAATTGATTGCCAAGCTAATCCAATTCATGATGCACATCCTTGCCATGCTTAGAAAATGCTAGACCCAATGTCACCATGTGCTTCATTAGCTGTCAAACTTATTTTAGAGGATTCATTCAAAGTCCCTTTCCTTCATGTCAAAGCATTGATTCCTTTCCAAAATCCCCCACACATGTTCAAAGTCCAAACCCATCTCAAGAGGACGATTTAGAGCACAAAGAAATGAGTCCTAAAACAAATCAGGATCAAGATCATGAAACTTTATGATTCCCTCCAATCGATGACCAAGATCCCATTTTCCCACACACTCATGATGATTCCCTTATTCTTGTCCATCCTACCCAAAATCTCATTGACATTCCACTACCTGAGAAAGATCAAGATATCCCCTCCATCCTTTCCAATGATCCCATTGAAATTCAAGAGAATAGCACCTTTAAAGAGGAATCCAATGATCTTCCTCCTTGTCAAGATACAATTATCCCTTTAAATCCTCCACAAGAATCCTTTGTTCCTCCATCTCCATGTCTTAATCCTCCATGTCTTCCATAGGACCCCATCATCCCTTTAAATCCTCCACAAGATCCATTGTTCCTCCATCTCCATGCCTTAATCCTCCATATACACTCCAAGATCCCATTTCTTTTGATGATCCCATTATTCTTCCCACTCTATCTCATGAAGATCCTATCATTGATCCTAGTCCCCCTCATGATCTTGATCTCCCTAGTGATATTTATTCTCCTCATGATTCTAATATGTTGGTGAAAGATGTTCAATAACCCCCTACATGCATAATTGGTTCCTCAACTTTGGCCAAGTCTGATCCTCTTCATGATCCCATATCACATCCACTTCATAATAGACTCATGTCTTCTTCCCAAAGCAAAGAGTATCCTACAGGTCAAAATATTCATAAAGGCAAAGGGGCTTACCTTCACAAGAAAGAACCCCTCCTTATTAAAGAGAATATTAATGGTCATGGCCCCAATGACATTCCTCAAGACATTGGTATCCCTCCATCAAAATCCAAACATACACCTAGCCCTTCATCTCTTCCATCCATCTTAGGTCCATATATCCCTTCATCCCCTATGCGGGATAAAAAAAGGCACACATCTTTGAGCACCTTCCATCCATCCAAATGAAATCCATTTCATTCCTATCCATCCATGCGTTCCTTTCCTTCTACAAGCAATTTGGATGCCATGCATAAAAGTCATAAGTATAGAAATCCATATACAGTCAAGGATCAACATGTCCAGTCTAATTGACATGTCAAAACAAAGTAAAATATGATACAAAAAGAAAAAAAAATGTTCAAATGGCCACAAAGGCCCGCCGAGAGAAAGAAAGAAAAGACAAGATCTATATGGGTTCCTAAATCACTCGTGCAAGCAATGCATTTTGAGGAACCACAACATAATGAAAAATAAAAAACCACATGGATTCCCAAGTGGCTCCTTGAAGCACAACATTTTAAAGAGAAATCAAACTTGGCATCCAAAATTTCTATTCCTCCATTCAAACCTTTCAAATCTATTCCTCGATCGCCTTCTTCATCCATTTTGGGTCCTTATGTCCTGCCTATTCCTCCATCAAAACCCCAAAATTAAAAATTCACTTTTCCTCCATCAGTCCATCACCCCTCAAGGTGTGTATCAATGCTGATCTTGGCAATGTTCCCATCTACTCAAGCCCAAATATTCCACCCCCTCTTTTCCATCCTTTCGTCCGTTTGATCCGATATTTTGCATAAGTCATTTACCTTAGTCCCATTTTATTTCCATGTCGTTATCCTGACAACATCTTTGCACATGATTTAATTTCTCATGGTCCACTTTTTTCACAGTTTATATCCAAATGAAAATATGCTTGATTCCTTCTTCTATCCCCTGTTCTATGTCGACTTTCTGCTAAAAAGTCAAAAATACAAAAAAAAAAGAAAAGAAAAAAAGAAAACGAAAAGAATAAAGAAAAATAATTCATCCTCTTGTGAGAACTTGGCAAACAGGCACCTTGGGAAAGTAACATGATGAAAACTTGGCAAACATGCATCATGTATAATATGTGAACATCTTGCATACCATACTTGGGGGAAATTTTCATTTATGCTATCCTATCATATCATATTTCCCTATCATGTCCTATTATCCTATCATTTGTCATATCCTATCGTATCCTTGTCATAACTTCCATTATCCTATTTTTTCCACATTCCCTTTTTCACCTTTGATCTTGACAAGGTTGAGGATCTTCATGAATGTCATGCTTCCTGTTTGTAGACTTCAGTCTATCATAGCTTTTGGTCTTTATCCATTGGCTTATTATAACCTTTCGTCCATATTCCTTGGCTTATTTCGACCTTCTTTCACTATCCCTTAGCCTATCACAACCTTTCATCCATATCCCTTATCCATTTTTTATCTTTCTTATCTTTTTGACATCCATACACTCTTTTCCGTCCCTTGATCTTGATCTGACATAAGGATGTAAAATACTAAACATGGTTTCGATAACCTCTTGACATGTCCCTCATGGCCTGTCATTGCTTTATATTGTCATAGGCAGTCCCTTATCCCATCGCATGATAGGCCTTGAAAATTGCATCTATCATGTCTCCTTCATAAATGGCCTTCATCGTCTATCTATCCACCAACATTTTAGGAAGCTTATTTATCCTTTTTTCATACACCTTGCCTTGCTAGACACTAGGGCAAAAATCATAAAAAACCAAAAAAAATCAAATAAAGTCTTGAAAAAATTCAAAAGACATCCATAAAATGTCTTGAAAGAACCAAAAAATTTGGAAATGTCTTGAAATAAAACAAAAAATTGTAAAATGGCATGAAAAAAGTACAAAAAAATCTAAAAAGTTCAAAGACTCTAAAAATCAGAAAACGTCAAAAATCCAAAAAACAATCACTTTTGTTCATTTTGCCAATAAACTGTCCCTTTTGTACATAGACAGACATTTGAGTAGACATAAAATGGAAACATGATAAACATTTCACCTTAACAAAATCACGTATTAATAGATGAACTATTCAGTAAACCAAGATTTCAAACTGGTTGAAGTTGTCATATCAATCAAAACAATATGAGTATTATCAGTCCTTTGCCAACCATTATCATGGGTTTTATATAGGGTGTGGTATACTCAAAGCCATATATTGTCCTATCTTAGATGGGGTACTGCATTTCCTAAAACCAAATAACATGATTGTCCTTTCATCTTATCAAAACTATCACTTTGGCAACAAAAATCAAAATGTTTGTTTGACTTGTTTGAATTGGTGAGTCTTATTTTTCTTTGATTTATCTTTGATCATGTTCCTATGTTACTCAATGATGTCACTAAGTGATTTAGGGTGACCGGGATGTCTCATCGTCCTTTTTTATTTTTGTCTTTTGTTTGTGGAGTGTTTCTAGCATTCCGAGGCATGTATATTTTGGGTGTCGCTGATAAGTACATTCGCTTTGTGAATGCCGCACATACCTCAACCCTTGACACATGTAATGTCTTAGGTTATTTTTGAATCATTCCTTGTCTGTGATGTGTCTATTTTACACAAAGGGATTGAATTGTCACCTTGGCCTTCATTTCCATGGTGCGCTACATCTGTTTTACCATATTAAATAAAGGTTCTCACCTACTTTTTGTGCATTTTTGAAAATAATTTTTTCTTCACCATTAACTGTTCTTCATCTAATTTCTTCTTATTAACATTTCTTCCGTCAGTCCTTGAAGTCGTCTTGGTCTAGTCCTAGCATTATTTTTGACAAATCGGCCTCTTTTCTTGCTTTTTCCGACCAATTCCTTGAGGGGGCATACATATATCCTAATTGTTGTTTGGGGCATATTTATTGTTCTTTGAAACACTCAAAATCGCATTGTCTCAAAGAGGGGCAAAGTGTAGGCATTTAAAAATGGTCAATTCTTGCGGTGCCATACTCTAACATGTCTGCGTGACCTTATTTTAGGGTTTTTTCATCTTATCAACATTTCTTCTATGTCACGTACTTGATCTTCATCATTTGTCGATATCTTATTATTCCTCTCCATTTCTTCCTCTTTTGATTGCGTTTCTCACATTTTTAATTAGGTCTTGTCAATATCATCATGACTTTCAATATTTGATCATTATTAATCTTTATCGTATCAATTAGATATTGTCAACCCCTTGCCATGTCGAGTTAGGATTTTTTTCCTCAATCTTTATCATTGTCAATCATTTTATCACGTCCCTTGGACATCGTCAACCATTTCTTGATGTCGAATTGAGGTTTTGTCCTTGATCTTTGTCATCTTCAACCAATCTTCAATCTATTATCAGTCATTATGGATCATTTTTCATCCTTTTCAATCATCAATTTGTCATCCTTATCAATTTGCGACTGATTTGTCATTGGTCTATTGTCATTCAACCTTTATCAAGTCAACCAGTTTATCAATATTTGATCAATCTTTCATCAATCTCAATCAATCATCATTTCTCATCAATTTGGACTGATCAGTCATTGGTCCTCATTAATTGGTGCCTATCAGTTTTATCCTTGGTCAATTATTGATCAATTTATCATTGATCCTTGTCAACCAATATCGACACTTTATCAATTATCAGTTCTCATCATTTAACCATGATCAAATCAACATTATATCAATTGCATCAATCATTCTAATCTTGTCATGACCTAATCAACATCCTTTCATCTCTAATTTTCTCCTATGGTTTTATGATTTATTCATCTAATCCTATTCATCATTTCCCTTTTAGGTTAAATAAATTTTTTTATTTAACCCTAAGTCTCCTCTTGTCACACTTAAATATTCATTTAATTGGCTAATTATTCTCCCCTTTGTGAATTAATTAGTGAATGATAATTTATTAACTAATTTCACCTTTTTTCCTAATTTCCTAATTTTCCCTCATTTACTAATCTCCTAATTTCTAATTCCCTTTTTTCCACCCATTTTCCTAATTTTTCCAATTCTAATTTTCAACTAATTTGTTCCTCTCTAGTTGTCCCTATTTTCGTGCTTTGCTTGTCATAGAGTGGAGGCATTAATTTCTCATGCGTCATAGTGCTTGAGATAGCAACATGTCATAGCACTTAACTTGACATTTAGTCCTTTCACTTTGCATTGGAAAGGTGTCATAACCTTCTTCTTTCAATCCTTTTTCTCATTTTTCGAATCGAATTGCCTCCTTAACTCTTTTCATGCTAATTTGCTCATCTCTCCAATTTTCCTATAAATTGGATGCATTTATTCAATCTTTTCAATCAGCCAAATATCAAGTATCTTCACACTGGCGATTTTTCTATCATCTTGCTTCTATCATAGTTACATTTTGTAGGTAATAGCCACAACACATTTGGAGAAGAAAGAAGGACAATGGAGGTCAATTGAAGGATACATTTGTGATAGTTTTAATTTCTTTTGAATGTCTTGTTTTCAATTCTTCTATTGTTTGTGATAGAAGTTACTTTCATAGTATTTAGTTTTGTGGTTAGCTAATTGTTTGTGCTTTGAATCTTATGCTCATTTTCCTACCTCACAACTACTGATGAAGGTGAGACTGATGAGAAGTTTGAGAAAGTGAATTTTGAAGATGAATTTGTTTTCATTTCTATCAAGGAGGATGATCCGATATCTGTTGATTCTACAAGTTGTATTGTTGAAGAGAAATCTTTGGTTGGTAAGATCGATGAGAACCATGAATGGGTGATTGACAGTGGTTGTTCACATCATATGACATGTGATAAAGGTAAATTTTTGAGTATGGAGAAGTATGATGGCGATGTAGTAAGATTTGGAGATAACAAACCTTGTGTAATCCATGGTGGAGGTTTTATTTGTTTTGATGGTAAGCATAATACTGATGATGTTTATATGTTTAAG
The DNA here is from genome assembly GCF_030272615.1 of Cryptomeria japonica. Classification (NCBI taxonomy): domain Eukaryota; kingdom Viridiplantae; phylum Streptophyta; class Pinopsida; order Cupressales; family Cupressaceae; genus Cryptomeria; species Cryptomeria japonica. The sequence continues at coordinate 284,516,026 of NC_081415.1, forward strand.
GTTTGAAGCATAATATTTTTAGTGTTGGATAGATGGTTGATAAGGGATATGATTTGCGAAATGGGAAATGTAAGATCTTGAATAGCTTCGGTATACAAATTGCATTAGGTACTAAGATTAAAAGTAATATCTTTCATCTAAATGCTAGTGAGAAATGTTGCTTGATTGCTCAAATTGATTAGAGTTGGTTGTGGCATAGGATAATGTCTGATGTTAATTTTGACTGCATGATTAAGATAAGTTCTACTCAAGTTGTTAGAGATTTTTCTAACATAGTAAAGCCTACTAATCCAGTATGTAAAGATTGTAAATTGGGAAAGCAAACAAGAATTTCATTCAAGAGAAAATTGTATTTATGTAATGGATTGTTAGATCTTGTACATATTGATTTATGTGGACCGTCTAGAGTGAGAAGCTAGCAGGGTGGCGAATACTTTATGTTGCTACTTGATGACTATTCTAGGATGATGTGGGTCACTTTTCTAAGGGAAAACTTTGAAGCATTGGAGAAGTTCAAAATATTCAAGGCTAAAGTGGAGACAAAGACTAGATTGAAGTTGAAGTGCCTGAGGTCTCACAGAGGTGGAGAATTCACCTCTAGTGAGTTTAATTCCTTTTGTGAAGAGCACGAAATCATAAGACAATTATCTGCTCTGAGAACCCTTCAACATAATGGATTTGTTGAAAGGAAGAAAAAAATTGTTTTAGATGTTGTTAAAACTATGTTAATTGAAAGAAATGTTCTGCATATCTATTGGAGATAATCTATTAGCACTATTGTATACACATTCAACTAGGTGCATATAAAAGGTGATTCTGAGAAGACCCCTTATGAGCTATGGTTTGGTCATATTCCTATAGTTAGATATTTCAAAATCTTTGGAAGTAAATGTTATATCAAAAGAGATGAGGATATAGGAAAGTTTTATGCAAGATGTGATGAAGGAATCTTTTTGGGATATTCCACTGAGAGCAAAGCCTATCGGTGTTACAACAAGAGACTAAGAAAGATAGTGGAAAGTGCAAATGTGAAGGTAGATGAGAATCATGAAAAGCAAATTAGAGCATGCTAATATGAGTCTGATGATCAGGATGTTACTTCAAAGCAGGTGAAGACTCCAAGCATGAAGTAGAGTGATCCAGAAGAGATAGTAATTCAAGATGCTATTGTCGGTGAACAAGTTCAAGAGCCTAAAAATTAGAATAATCAGAAGACCCTGAGGTATGTAAGATTAAATAATTCAGAAAATCAGATTATTGGTGATAAAATAAAGGTGTGATGACTAGGAGAAGGATTGTTGCTTAAAAGACATGTTTGATTTCCTAGAATAATGAACAATAACCTGAAAGACAAATCATAATCATGAGAGATGATTTGGCCATTGCAAATGAGTACGAAGACAAGTTCAATCAATTTTTCTATTGATTGTGATAAGAGTTACTTTCATAGAATTTAGTTTTGTGTCTGGCTAGTTGTGTGTACTTTGAATCTTATGCTCATTTTCCTACGTCACAACTACTGATGAAGGTGTGATTGATGAGGAGTATGAGAAAGTGAATTCCTGAAGATGAATTTGTGTTCATTTCTATCAAGGAGGATGATTTGGTATCTGTTGATTCTACAAGTTGTATTGTTAAAGAGAAAGCTTTGGCAGCTAAGATTGATGAGAATTATGAATGGGTGATTGATAATGGTTGTTCACATCATATGATAGGTGATAAAGGTAAATTTTTTAATATGGAGAAGTATGATGGTGGTGTAGTAATATTTGGAGATAAAAAATCTTATTTAATCCGTGGTAGAGGTTCTATTTCTTTTGATGGTAAACATAATACTGATGATGTTTATATGTTGAAGGTTTGAAGCATAATCTTTTGAGTGTTAGATAGATGGTTGATAAGGGATATGATTTTCAATTTAAGAATGGGAAATATAAGATCTTGAATAGATTCAATATAGAGATTGCATTAGGTACTAAGACTAAAATTAATATCTTTCATCTAAATGGTGGTGAGAAAAGTTGTTTGATTGGTCAGATTGATGATAGTTGGTTGTGGCATAGGAGAATGTGTCAAATTAATTTTGATAGAATTTTTAAGATAAGTTCTAGTCGAGTTGTTAGAGATTTGCCTAAGATAGTAAAGCCTACTAATCCAGTATGTAAATATTTTCAATTGGGAAACCAAACAATAATTCAATTCAAGAGAAAATTGTATTCATGTAATGCATTGTTAGATGTTGTGCATATTGATTTATGTGGACCGTCTAGAGTGAGAAGCTTGATGGGTGACATATAATTTTTGTTGCTGCTTGATGATTATTCTAGGATGATTTGGGTTACTTTTCTAAGGGAAAAATTTGAAGCACTGGAGAAGTTCAAGATATTCAAGGCTAAAGTGGAGACAAAGACTAGATTGAAGCTCAAGTGCCTGAGGTTTCATAGAGGTGGATAATTCACCTCCGGTGAGTATAATTCCTTTTGTGAAGAGTACAGGATTAGGAGACAATTATCTGCTCTGAGAACCCTTCAACATAATGGATTTGTTGAAAGGAAGAACAAAACTATTTTAGATGTTATTAAAATTATGTTGATTGAAAGAAATGTTTTGCATATCTATTGGAGAGAAGTTGTTAGCACTGTTGTATACACATTCAACCAGGTGCATATAAAAGGTGACTCTGATAAGACTCCTTATGAGCTATGGTTTGGTCATATTCCTATAGTTGGATATTTCAAAATCTTTGGAAGAAAATGTTATATCAAAAGAGATGAGGATATAAGAAAGTTTGATGCAAGATGTGATGGAGGAATCTTTTTGGGATATTCAACTGAGAGCAAAGCCTATCGGTGTCACAACAAGAGACTGAGAAAGATAGTGGAAAGTGCAAATGTGAAGGTAGATGCGAATCATGAAAAGCAAATTAGAGAATGCAGATATGAGTTTGATGATTAGGATGTTACTTCAAAGCAATTGCAGACTCCAAGCATGAAGCAGAGTGATTCGGAAGAGATAGTAATTCAAGATGCCATTTCCGGTGAACAAGTTCAAGATCCTAAAAATCAGAATAATAAGAAGACCTCGAGGTATGTAAGATTAAATAATTCAGAAAATCAGATTATTGGTGATGAAAATAAAGGTGTGATGACTAGGAGAAGGATTGTTGCTGAAGAGACATGTTTGATTTCCTATAATAATGCACAGTAACTTGAAAGACAAATCATAATCACGAGAGATGATTTGGCCATTGCAAATGAGTACAAAGACAAGCTCAATCAATTCTTCTATTGATTGTGATGGGAGTTGCTTTCATAGAATTTAGTTTTGTGGTATGCTAATTGTGTGTGCTTTGAATCTTATGCTCATTTTCCTACCTCACAACTATTGATGAAGGTGTGATTGATGACAAGTCTGAGAAAGTGAATTTTGAAGATGAATTTGTGTTCATTTCTATCAAGGAGGATGATCCGGTATCTGCTGATTTTACAAGCTGTATTGTTGAAGAGAAACCTTTGGCTCCTAAGATTGATGACAAAAATGAATGGGTAATTGACAATGGTTATTCACATCATATGATAGGTGATAAAGGTAAATTTTTTAATATGGAGAAGTATGATGGGGGTGTAGTAATATTTGGAGATAACAAGCTTGTGTAATCCGTGTTAGAGGTTCTATTTCTTTTGACGGTAAGCATAATACTGATGATGTTTATATGTTGAAGGTTTGAAGCATAATCTTTTTGAGTGTTGGATAGATGGTTGATAAGGGATATGATTTGCAATTTAATAATGGGAAATAAAAGATCTTGAATAGATTTAGTATAGAGATTGCATTAGGTACTAAGACTAAAAATAATATCTTTCATCTAAATGATGGTGAGAAAAGTTATTTGATTGCTCAGATTGATGAGAGTTGGTTGCGGCGTAGGAGAATGTGTCATATTAATTTTGACGGAAGGATTAAGATAAATTCTACTCAAGTTGTTAGAGATTTGCCTAAGATAGTAAAGCCTACTAATCCAATATGTAAAGAATGTCAATTGGGAAACCAGACAATAATTTCATTAAAGAGAAAATTGTATTCATGTAATGAATTGTTAGATCTTGTGCATATTGATTTATGTGGACCGTCTAGAGTGAGAAGCTTGTAGGGTGATAGATACTTTATGTTGTTGCTTGGTGACTATTCTAGGATGATGTGGGTCACTTTTCTAAGGGAGAAAATTGAAGCACTAGAGAAGTTCAAAATATTCAAGGCTAAAGTGGAGACAAAGACTAGATTGAAGCTGAAGTGCCCGAGGTCTCACAGAGGTGGAGAATTCACCTCTGGTGAGTTTAATTCCTTTTGTGAAGAGCATAGAATTAGGAGACAATTATCTTCTCTGAGAACCCTTCAACATAATGGATTTGTTGAAAGGAAGAACAAAATTGTTTTAGATGTTGTTAAAAGTATGTTGATTGAAAGAAATGTTCTTCATATCTATTGGAGAGAATTTGTTAGCACTATTGTATACACATTCAATCAGGTGCATTTAAAAGGTGATTTTGATAAGGCCCCTTATGAGTTATGGTTTGGTCATATTCCTACAGCTAGATATTTGAAAATCTTTGGAAGCAAATGTTATATCAAAAGAGATGAGGATATAGGAAAGTTCGATGCAAGATATGATGAAGGAATCTTTTTGGGATATTCTACTGAGAGAAAAACCCACCAGTGTTACAAAAAGAGACCGAGAAAGAGAGTGGAAAGTGCAAATGTGAAGGTAGATGAGAATCATGAAAAGCAAATTAGAGCACAGATAATTATGGGGTAGTAGATGTAAATGTTGTAAAACTAAAAGTAACTTTCTCCGATGCAAGTTCATCTGATACAAGCAATCAAGTGAACACTCAAAGACCATCAAAGCCCCAAAGAAAATACACTCCATTGGGAGAGCCAATTGAGACAACATTCAAGAAATTGGTTACAAATAATCTCTTAACACTACCAGATAATTCATCTTATGAACCAAAAGTAAAACTTGCATGGTGGAATGATGATGAGTATTGTGAGTATCACAAAAGCAAAGGACACACAACTAGAAATAGTCATAGATTGAATGATGTTATACAATATCTCATTGACAAGGGTGACAAAGAAGTTGATGGTCATACCTCCAATGAAGAACATGTGATGTTTAAGGAGCCATTCCCTAAACATGATAAAGGAAAATCCAAAATAGATAATCAAGCCAACTATGCTAAGATGTCCTATGATTATGAATTAGTCGTTAACCACATTTCAATAGATAATTATGTTTCTACCATTATCATAAAGGAAAAAACTCTCGAAGGTTCTACCCAAAGGAGTAAGGTTGCTTTAAAAGGCATTGGACCATCTACTTCATCCTCCAAATGAAACCTCTGAATGTAATGTCACAACCTGTCGAGGTAAAGTTACCTTGAAAGGTGATCCATCTAAGACCACAACTTCATCATCTACCAAGAATGAGTATGACCTTGAAGAGCAGTTAGGGAAGACACCCGCCCATATTTCCATCCTTGAGATTTTGCATATATCCCCTTCACATAAGGCCATTCTTGACAAAGAATTGAGAGAGACCTCAGTACCCACTGATCTGAATGTGGACCAGTTTCAAGCCATGGTGGGATACCTTTCCACTCCATGTTGCATTACATTCAAAGAAGCTGATGATGTCTCCATATGCCAACCACACAATGCAACCCTCTACATTGAGGCCTTTCTTCATAAAAACTGTATCAAACAAGTCTTGATAGATGGAGGAGTAGGTCTGAATATTTGTACATTGAACACTATTAAACAATTGGGATATTCTAAACAAATTGTGAATTCAAATAATAAGATCACCATTAAAGCATATGATGATGAAGAACGCTCATCCAAGTGAACAATCACCTTACCTTTAAGAATTGGGCCAATCACGAGGGATGTGGTTTGTCAAGTCCTTGATTTTGATCTCACATACACCATACTTTTGGGACGTATGTGGATTCATGAAATGAGAGCAGTACCATCAACATATCATCAATGTATCAAATTCCCTTATAATGGAGTTGAAGTTACAATAAGAGGAGATCCAAATCCATTCATGTATTGTAATAACATGCAACTAGGATCATAAATAATAATTATAATCAACAGCGAAGTGACTCCATTATCAACATATGTGGATCCCGAATCATTAAAACCTTCAACATCAAAACAAGCAGAGCTCAAAGAAAAATTCAAGGTTAAAGACATGGGATGTGGTGAGTATATATTTCATGTTGATCAACTCCCACTATCTCCTAAGATATTTAGTTGATAATAACAACCTACAAAGAATTTTTAATATCAAGGAATTGGGTGTGAACCACCTAGTGTTATGGCTACTAAGTCTGAATGCAAATCTCCTCTTGCAATGCAAGTGACTCTTGATATCAATAGTCCTAAGAGTGGTTCCAACAAAGAATCTATTGAATATATTGAGAACACTCTTGAGAACTCCTATAGCCTTACCATTTAATCCACTCATTCTATTTCTACTCCTCTCCTAGACTTGGATCAACAAGAACCACAAAAGCCCTTACTAATTGGGCATAAAAAATCAAGCCTTGAAAAGAAAAATCTAAAAGTAAAAAATAAAGAAATGTCCTATAGTTCAAATCAAAATCAAAAGCTATTGGACTCTACAAAAATCAAAGTCAAGGATAAAAATCCTATGAAGAAAAAAGAAGAAGAGTTGATCTTAAAATAATTGGGGGCAAAATTTATAATATTTCAAGTCTTGTTGATCCTAATTCTCCATCATGCCATCTTACTTTCACTTCTTTTTGCAATCACAAGCCTTCATCACTCATCCACTTATTCCACACATCCATCCTTTTTTGGTGATATATCACATCAATGGACCTTTAATTGAACTTACTCAAAGGAATTTTCTATCAAGGATGACCAAACTTCTTTAGGTGACACACATATGGGCCTACGTAGTTCACACATTAGTAATTCTACCTTTGTTCTTTCATCAAGGAAGACAATCAGGGGAGCAACATATCATTCAGTTAAGGAACAATGCAGCTACAATAATAAAGGTAAAGCCTCACACATTTGAGGGGGGTGACTTAGTTCTCAGAGAAAATCTTAAAAAATCAACAGGACAGAGAGAAGAAGGGCAAGTTTGAACCAAATTGACTTGGTCATTACGTCATCACAACAATCTATGGATCAAGTGCATATCATCTCTCAACACCAAATAGAGAACCTTTGGAGGATCCTATCCATAGCATGCACCTTCACAGGTTTTACACATAGTTTTTCAAAATATCCCATTGTCAAAAATACAAAAAAAATTAAAAAAATAGAAAAATCGTTACTTGGTGAAAACTTGGCAAACAGGTGCCTTGTGACTCAAAAAATTTGAAAAATAAAAAAAGTAAAGAGAGATAAATCCGTCCAATGGTGAAAACCACTTCAGTGGCACCCTGGGCAAGTACCATGGTGAAAATTGGGTTACTGACGTCATGTGTAGAGACATTTCTCCTCTCTCCTTCAGGATTCAATCTCATCCTTTCATTTTGTACACACTCAAAACCTATCCATCCATAACAAATTTACCCATTCCCATCATGTCTTGTTATTAATCTACCTAAGATTGGTTAGCCATTCATAATAAACCTCCCTTTTCACCCTTTCCTCCATAATAAATCAGGACCAATCTATAACTGGGGCAAAATCCTAAATCTAGTGATGGAGCATTGTTTTTTCGTTCCTCTTTTTCACACACAATCCGCAATAAGAAGTCATTTGCATCACCAAACCACAATAAATTTTCAATCTTATTCACAATAAAGTATCAGTTTCATGGATTCAGTCAGTTTCAGATGAGACACAAGCAGAAGTGGGCTTTCAACAAATCAAATCTTTCAATAGACTTTGGCAACAACATGGTTTTCAACATGGTCTGTCTTTTATCAGGATAACAACATGGTGACCAAATCAAACATGATAAACTATGTGGCAAGAAGCACAAATAATTTGAAGATTTCCTTGTATGTTGGTGTCAAGCCTTGGTTTTCTTTTGATTTTATCTTTTTGGTGACATATCTTTGACTAGAGATTATATCTCCAGGATGTCTTTGACTAGAAAGGCGAGGATGGGATATGATTCACCTACTATTGTTTTGTTCTCTATGGATTGTCTTGTAGTAATGCTATGACTTGTCCAAGGATATGAGGACATTATGAGTATAGTGTGAAGTGGGGTATTCCTTGTTTATGACTTTCTAATCTCCATGCAAATGGGTACAACAACTTTTTGGGTCAAACCTATACCTTGATTGTCATAAGCTTGTTGGTAAACAGATTTGTCACTACGCTCATTTATTTGAAACTAACCCTGCTTGCCCGATGAGCAGTGACAAACGTTCCAATAGTTGGAGAGATTGGAGTGAAACCACAATCTTCCTCTATGTTTGAGAGGGGCAACTCCCTTGTATGATGGAGTATTTAGGATTTTTATGTACTTTTAACCTGAAATTACATAAAGGAGGAAATATAGAACTTAAACCAAGATTAATAATAGAAACCCTACTCAAAGACATACAAATACCAAGTAGGATTCCATAAAGGATGATGAAATAAGTACAATAAACCTTGACACACGAAGAGATAGTTTGCACTAGCACATGCAAGTCAAGATACCATGAAATGACGTGTTCCATCAACAAATTTTACTGATACATAAAGGGATTACTAATTCAACATACAAGAAATTAGTAACAATAACTCATGAATACATTCAAGACACATGAACACAATGCATTCTTCATTATTCTTTTTGAAAATATACAAGTTCAAAAACCCCTTATTGCAAAGGTATGAACATCAGAAGTTCTCACTTAGTTCCTCTACAAAATTTTGCAGAGTCTCCCCCCTATCGTAAAAGTTCCCTCGTAGATATTCCTATTTGTGTGGCTTCCAAGTGAAGATACTGTACTCTAGGAGTCTTCCACCATAATATATCTCCTATATTACCTCCATCAATATGAAGGTGAGAGATCTCCATATTTTCATGGAAATCGCTGTTGAATAGGCTTTTTATGTTAGTGGTATTTGACAGTCAGGAACACTGGCAACCACCATTTGTAATTTCTAGTCCAACAATCCTTATCCTCATCTGTATTTCACGTGGCATTTTGTCAAACATTCCATGTGCATTGTCTATGCTTCCACATCTGCAGCTACCGCATTCTGTCGAACATGGCATGTTGTGAGATGACATCAATTTGAGGCATTCAATCGAACAATTTGCATGCGTGCTGATATGCTTTGATGGATGTCAATACCCCGTTTCAAAGCTGCTTTTTTTTAACAAATCTATTTTGCGGATATCCTGCAATCATCACATTTCACCAAATAATATTTCTTTTGAAGCATATTGTAAAATGGTTCACAGACCTTTTCTATGCTTCTACGCTTTGCTGAATACCATGACTAGTTTTATGCATATCCTGCAATCATTGCATTAAATGAGACCACATTTCTTTAAGGCATTCAGTCAAACAATTCATTGGCAATGTAATTTCCATGTTCAACGTATATGTCATTCAAGGCAGCTGCAACTTCAACCTCTGATAAAATTCCTCTATCTCTTGTGCTTTGTTGAATGTTGTGACAAGTTTGAAGATATTCACCGTTTGATTATCGGGCAAAGAGGGAATAAAAATATGATTGCCATGACATAACTTCCATATTCTGCGATATTTAAACCATAGTTTGTATGCGTCTTAACTATACATCATTCCCTGGGATAATAATTCATTGAGGCATTCTATCAAATAATTCACAGTTTATCTATGCCTTCCACATTTTGCATACATATTTAGATTTCACAGCATGTATATGCTTCCTTAGCTTTGGTTTATCAAACATGCCAATGCGTTGTTTACTCTTATTCATTATGAAAAAAACATAGCAGCCAAAAAATTTCTCATTACACTTTAGTGGACGTTGATACTTATTCCAGAGCTTCCATTTCAGCACAGGCAGGGAGGATGATGGCATAGGTTACAAAGTTTGCCAATGCAATGCGTGGTGGAATCTTGTCTCCACGTTGGCATGTGTATTTCCTTAGCAGCAGCAACTTCAACATCTCATTAATGCCTCAATGGATGTCCATACTGATATTTCAAGGTTCTCATTTTGTTCAACTTGGGATGATGCAGCCAAAGGTTGTAGAGGATTTCATTACCCTTGCCAACTGCAATCACTTGAAAATTTCAGAAGTCTATTCAAATACATTATGTATGTATTCTGCCATTATTGCAACCATGAGATGAAATCTCTTTCAGAGGCTCCCATAATTCACTTTCATATCTAGAGAGTAGCTGCAACTTCAACTTCTGATGAAACCACTTTCTCTTCAATACAGTTGTTTGAACATTCATAACCTGTTGTTTGAATCTTCTTCCTTTTTTTTAAAACTCTTATGGAAGAGGTTAAGAATGCTCTAGAACGAAGCATTTCTAACCTTCTTGACAAAAGAGTGATCCCACAAGGTTAGGAAATAATGTTAGGAATGCTCTGTTTTGGAGCATTCTTAACCTTTTTTTTTAAATGCTCTTGAGGTTATGAAAATGGGTTAGGAATACTCCAAAATGAAGCATCTTTAACCATTACTTAAAAATACAATAACCCCAACCTCACAAACCATCGACCATGGAGACAAAATAGAAGAGAAATTGAAAAGACATTTTTATACGACTTATACCTCCTTAAGTGACTTCACATATTAAAATAATTTAAAATATTAAATTATTTATTTGAAAAATAATTTAAATATTTTAAATTTAATGCTCAGGCTTGAGAAAAAGGACCATATCTTCTAAACGGTAGAGAGTTAGGTCCTAAAATTTGAAACACGCATTGATGGTAGGGAAAAGAGATAACAACATCATTTAATCCTTATGAAGAAACCTAAAATGATATATTTTAATCATTTTTGGGTGAGAAACACCAAAATTTGAAAGTTTAATATATGATAAAATATGAACTGGCTTCAAGCAAAAATTAGCCACATGACACTAAATGATGCTAAGGACATGTCTATCAAATGATTTCCCTCAATTGTTGGTAATTTCTAAAATTCATCCATTTTTCATATTTTGACTGGTAACGACCTTGGATCACATGCTCACTGCTTACACATAAACACATATTTGGGCCTTTATTCAACATTGGGACCAATTTGAAGTTCAAATTTTAGATATGCCAAATATGGGGGCAACAACTGGCTCTGATTGGGGAGAAGGACTACAAAGGACGTAGGATGAATCTAAAATCTTTGGTCTCACAGACTAGTGTAGTATTCATTGGGCAATAGAGTCAAAGAGGAAACAACATAGGGAATAGCTGAAGAAACCAGACACAAACCAAAAATGGGACGAACACAACAAAACTTCTAACTAAAGTATGTACATGGTAGGGAAATCCTACCTCAAATTTCTCTAGGATTGTTATATAAAACCATTCATAGGCTGAGAGAAATAGGAACCTTTGTGAAAAAGTGGCATGCATCCATGTGACACATGTAAGCTCAGCAGGTTGGCAACATCAACATGTACAAGATGAGAAATATCTTTGAGAAATGAACCAAACAACCATCTCTCATCATAAAAATGCGGGCTCTCTTGAATCAAATTGGTATTACCTTGAACATTATTGGCAATTTGTGGAATATTCTCAAGCATAACCATATCCTCTATCTGAAGATCCCTCTGATAGTCTGGTTTGCAACAATTTAACCCACAAATTGGACAACCCTCATATAATATGTAATGTCAAGAAACTTGAGTAGACACAACCATCCAATCCTGTTCTTGAGTATCAACTTGAAAATCACCTGTAGAAATACACTCATCTAAAAATAAATGATTGAGGTACACACTTTCATCATAGGAGAAGTCATCATTTGAAGCCTTCAAACACCAATCTAGAATATAAACATTATGAGAATTAACTTCATTGATTTCCTTCATTAGATCATCCATTACCTCATTTATCTCTACGTTTTTGGTACAATTCCCAAAACTATCCTCTTGAATAAGGATGTCTTCTTGATCCAAATATTCAAAAGGAGGATTGCTTTGAACCTTGAATACTTCATATGGCATATATGCCAATTCCATCAAAATAGGGACATTTATTGATATACCTACATAGATTTCATCTTCAACCCATTCATAGACATCTGTATTAATTTTTGTGTTCTCTTGTCCCAATGATTCCTCTTCATCACATTCTTCATGAAATTTGAAAACTTCATACTCAGGTGGCATATATGGTAAAGAGTGGATTCTTTGTGGTTCATCGTCTTTCACTTGAGGTTGATCTAGAAGTTATGTAGAGGTCTCCATTTTTTAGGATAAAGAATATGTCTGTAAAATTTTACTTATGGTTGCTTCTCCATTGGTCATATCCATACAAGGTTGTCCATTAGGTATCATACCTTTGATTTCCTCAAAAAAGTTTTCATCTTCAACTGTTAGTGATGGATGAGAATATCTTCTCCAAATAGAAAGTCATCGTCTGAATCATTGAGAAACCAACTAGGAATAAAGACTACTTGAGATTCATCTTAGGATGCTCTTTCTTCATCATCTTCTTCAAGCTTCAGTTGCATGCATGTCTGAAAAGAATTTGATTCATCATCTTCAAGATCTTTGTTTTCAAGTTGATAGAAGACTTTTTCTTTTCTATGACAATCTTCATAGTGCTCATGGCATTTTTCAATACAATCTTCTTTCTCTATCTCACTCACCTTTAGATCTTTCTCTTGACATGTATCCTTACAAGTAGATGTGAATTCATCTTCTTCTGCATATACACATTCTAATGAGCTCCTTTCATTACTTTTCTCATAGGAATTTATATCAATGAGAAAATGACTCTCACTCTCATCTTTTTATTCAATCTTTTGCAACTTTTGAAGCAACGAAGGGTGCACCTTATTAGGATCAAGATGTCTATTTCCATAGAAGTTTTTCAAAAACTCGATCGGTTTTGAATCATTGAGAATTTGATTTTGTTGAGAAATAGGTGGAAGAGAATGAGCATTATTATCCATTGTTGATTCAAGAATACAATCACGAGAAAAAATTTGGTTCTCTCTTCCATCTTTTTCCTCAATCTTTTGTAGAGTCTAGAGTAGAGAAGGATTAATTTTATGATGATCAAGTTTCTTTCCATTGTAGAAACTCTTTGAGAAGTTGACTTGTTTAGGATCATCATGAATTTGATTCTGTTGAGCAATTGGTTCAGGAGAAAGATCACTTTTATCTTCATCTTTCTTGATTGTTGTTGATTTAGGTAAATGATCACAAGCAAGAAAACCAATTTCCTTTCCATCCTTTTCTTCAATATCTGGCAACACTTGACATAAAGAGGGATGAATCTTATCACGACTAAACTACATGCCACCATAAAAGCTCTTCAAGAATTCAACTTGTATGAGCTCATTAGAAACTTGCTTCTTTTGATATATATCATTTTCATCATCACTTTCATTGTCACTTTCTAACTTTCCTTTGTACCAAACCATTGTTCTAAATTCGATCTTTCAGACAAAGTCGCCAACCTTCATTATGAAGAAGGTACCTTGAAATTTCTGAGGAACAAAGCACACTGGTATTTTGATTCCCAACAGAGTCACCAAAAATCTGTTGGTAAACAAATTTGTCACTGCGGTCGTTTATCTGAAACTGACCATGTTTGCTCAATGAGCAGTGACAAATGTTCCAATAGTTGGAGAGATTGGAGTGAAACCACAATCTTCCTCTACGTTTGAGAGAGGCAGCTCCCTCGTATGATGGAGTATTTAGCATTTTTGTGTACTTTTAACCTAAAATTACATAAAGGAGGAAACATAGAACTTAAACCAAGATTAATAACAGAAACCCTAGTCGAAGACATACGAATACCAAGTAGGATTCCATAAAGGATAACAATTACAAAAGGGGTCACCACCAAATAGGTTAGTCATGAAACGATGATGAAAGAATTACAATACACCTCGATACACAAAGAGATAGGTTGCACTAGCACATGCAAGTCAAGATACCATGAAATGATGTGTTCCATCAACAAATTTCACCGATACATAAAGGGATTACTAATTCAACATACGAGAAATTAGTAACAATAACTCATGAATACATTCAAGACACACAAACTCAATGCATTCTTCATTATTCTTTTTGAAAATATACAAGTTCAAAAACTCCTTAGTACAAAGGTATGAACATCAAAAGTTCTCACTTAGTTCCTCTACAAAATTCTGTGTAGTCTCCCCCCTATTGTAAAAGTTCCCCCATAGCTATTCCTATTTGTGTGGCTTCCAAGTGAAGATATTGTACTCTAGGAGTCTTCCACCACAAGATATCTCCTGTATTACCTCCATCAATACGAAGGTGAGAGATCTTCATATTTTCATGACAATCACTATTGAATAGGCTTTTTATGTTAGTGGCATTTGACAGTTGGGAACGCTGGCAACCACCATCTATAATTTCTAGTCCAACAATCCTTATCCTCATCTGCATTTCACGTGGCATTTTGTCAAACATTCCATGTGCATTGTCTATGCTTCCACATCTGCAGCTGCCACATTTAGTTGAACATGGCATGTCGTGAGATGACATCAATTTGAGGCATTCAATCAAACAATTTGCATGTGTTTTGATATGCTTTGATGGATATCAATACCCCATTTCAAAGATTTTTTTTTAAACAAATCTATTTTGCAAATATCCTACAATCATCGCATTTCACCGGATAACATTTCTTTTGAAGCATATTGTAAAATGGTTCCCAGGCCTTTTCTATGCTTCTATGCTTTGCTGAATACCGTGACTGGTTTTATGCATATCCTGCGATCATTGCATTAAATGAGACCACATTTCTTTAAGGCATTCAATCAAATACTTCACTGGTCGTGTAAGTTCCACGTTCAACGTATATGTCATTCAAGGCAGCTGCAACTTCAACCTCTGATAAAATTCCTCTATCTCCTATGCTTTGTTGAATGTCGTGACAAATTTGAAGACATTCGCATTTGATTATTGAGAAAAGAGGGAATAAAACTATGATTTCCATGACAAAAGTTCCATATTCTACGATATTTAAACCATAGTTTGTATGCATGTTAACTATACATCATTCCCTGGTATAGTAATTCATTGAGGCATTCTATCAAATAATTCATAGTTTATCTATGCCTTCCACATTTTGCATACATATTTACATTTCATGGCATGTCTATGCTTCCTTATCTCTGGTTTATCAAACATGCCAATGCGTTGTTTACTCTTATTCATTCTGCAAACATAGTGGCCAAAAACCTGCTCATTACACTTTGGTGGATGTCGATACTATTCCAGAGCTTCCATTTCAACATGGGTAGGGAGGATGTTGGCGTAGGTTACAAAGTTTGCCAATGCAGTGCGTGGTGTAATATTGTCTCAATGTTGGCATGTGTATTTCCTTAGCAGCTGCAACTTCAACATCTCATTAATGCCTTGATGGATGTCCATATTGATATTTCAAGGCTCTTATTTTGTTCAAATTGGGATGATGCGGCCAAAGGTTGCAGAGGATTTCATTACCCTTGCCAACTGCAATCACTTGAAAATTTTCAAAGTCTATTCAAATACATTATGTATGTATTATGTCATTATTGCAACCGTGAGATGAAATCTCTTTCAGAGGCTCCCATAATTCGCTTTCATATCCGGAGAGTAGCTGCAACTTCAACTTCTGATGAAACCACTTTCTCTTCAATACAATTGTTTGAACATTCATAACCTGTTGTTTGAAGCTTCTTCCTCTTTTTTTAAAACTCTTATGGAAGAGGTTAAGAATGCTCCAGAACGGAGCATTTCTAACCTTCTTGACAAAAGAGTGAGCCCACAAGGTTAGGAAATAAGGTTAGGAATACTCTTTTTTGGAGCATTCTTAACCTTTTTTTTGAAATGCTCTTGAGGTTATGAAAATGGGTTAGGAATGCTCCAAAACGAAGCATCTTTAACCATTACTTAAAAATACAATAACCCCAACCTCAAAAACCATCGACCATGGAGGCGAAATAGAAGAGAAATTCAAAAGACATTTTTATTTGACTTATACCTCCTTAAGTGACTTCACATATTAAAATAATTTAAAATATTAAATTATTTATTTGAAAAATAATTTAAATATTTTAAATTTAATGCTCAGGTTTGAGAAAAATGACTATATTTTCCAAACGATAGGGTTTTAGGTCCTAAAATTTGAAACACACATCGATGGTAGGGAAATGAGCCAATACTATTATTTAATCCTCATTAAGATACCTAAATTGAGATATTTTAATCATTTTTGGGCGACAAAAACCTAAATTTGAAAGTTTAATATATGGTAAAATATAAACTGGCTTCAAGTAAAAATTGGCCACATGACACTAAATGATGCTAAGGACATGTCTATCAAATGATTTCCCTCAATTTTTGTTAATTTCCAAAATTTATCCATTTTTCATATTTTGACTGGTAACGACCTTGGATCACATGCTCACTGCTTACGCATAAACACATATTTGGGCCTTCATTCAACATTGGGACCAGTTTTAAGTTCAAAATTTAGGCATGCCAAATATGTTGGCAACAAACCTATTTGCCATAAATGATGATAATAGCCCAAGAATCTCTTTCATTTCCATATCTTCCACCTTCCATCCTCCTTTCTTGATTGACCTCCATTGTCCTTCCTAAGTCTGTTTATCTTGCTATTACATGACTGAGTATAATGACACACCAAAAATATCTGCATTTCATGTAGTTTTCACCTACATTACCACATATTAGCATTTCATGCATACATATAGATATTACAATCACATCACATCCTGCATGTATCATTGATTAGCATTTTCATTCTCATATAAAATGTAAAAAGACAAAAAATAATATTATATGTATCATACATCTCATCATGTAAATAAATCATAAGCAGACTGGCATAACCCTCTTTTCCAACGTGACAAGACTTGATTATTATTATCACTATTTTCATTATTAAATTTAAAAGTAATGTTAGTTAGAAATTATAAATTTAAAAAGGTTGAAATATTTTAAAGGAAAAATAAATAAAATTAATAAGTGGTGATACACATGAGGTCATAAACTTAATTGGAAAAAAAAAAAATCCATTAAAATATCAATTGAGAACATGTCATAGGAAAAAAGGAGAAGTTTCTAGAAGAGGCTTTTCAAATTCCATTTCTTGCATGTAACCCCCACTTTGTCAATAATTAATTATGCATGGAGTTTGTTTTGGAAAAAGGAATCCCTAATCAATTAATTCATTTAGTAGTGGGAAAATGACTCCCTTTCTATATAATGGATTTCAGTTTTCGAAATAAGGGAGGACAGTTTTGATGAAAGCATTCTTGAATTTTATTTTTTTCATGTTAGAAGTGGTAGGATTTTGTGAGTACTTTGTATGGTAGAAGATAGGATTTTCCAAACACTTTTGGAGGATATTTATCAAGCTACAAGGACGAGATGAAGAAGACTAGATGAGAGATTTGGAGGCAAATCATTCAACAAGTTCTTCATTCAATCCAGGTTCGATCCTTGTTCATTTGTTATTTCTCTTTCAAATGGAAAAAAAAAGAAGGGGATTTTATTATACGCATGATATTTTTTTTTGTAGGAATTTGTGGGTAGGAGACCCAATCTTATTCTATTTTGCATGCATGCAATTTCTGTAGTAGATTTTAAGTAGTTTTAGGGAAAATAATTTCAACTACATACTTATTTATTCTATCAAAAATTAAGTAGTTCTTGCAAATCTATTAATTTTGTTTTTTTCCTTCATCGAACTAGAATCATAATAGGAAATAATATGGATTTAAGAAATGAGATTGTGTGTTATCTTTCACTTTAAATTCTTAGAGGAATCCTAAATTTCAAAATCTTAATTTTTTTTTTAATAGAATGCATATTAGGATAAAATGAAATGACAAACTTTGTGGAATTGTATTTAGATCTAGAAAGAATTAAAATATATCCTTTTGAATGCATAATTTTTGAGTTGTTCAACTCTTTGTGAAAAATAAATAAATCTTTATCCCCCCCCAATTATAAATTGTGAGTAATATATCTCTTGAAAATCTTTATTTCTCAAAATGTATTTTGTATTCTCAAAATGAACCTTTTGAAATCTATCTCTGTGTTCTTTTAATTTTTTTTCAAAATTTAATTTGTGAGAGTCTCTTTCTTTTTGTTTTATTTCTCAAAGTAAAATTTGTCATAACCTTTCTCTCTGTGGAAATCTTTCGAAAATAAGTTCTTTGTGCAAATCAAACCCTTTACCTCTCAAAAACATAATCTACAAAATTCTAGATTATTCATATTTGGTGATTCGTTCCTGTGTTTAGAATTTCTGGGAAGACAAGATCAGGAATTTTTGTCTCTGTATATAATCAGAAAAGAAATAAAATACAAAACCATGCATATAAAAAATAATAAATAGACACATATAATCTCTGCATTTTCATTGGTTGAATTTAATATGATTTATCCTTGCATAATTAATAAGGAAACAAAATGTTTGAACTTTATATATATATATATAGGCATATTAGCATATATTTCTATTTAGCATGTTGATTTTTTAAATAATAATAAAAAAAACAGCAATGAATGCTTTTAGGGGGCTGTTTTATAGGGAAGTCTTTTTCAAAAAAAGAAGTAAACCATAGGTAGGAAGTGGCGGGCCACTTCCCCACTCCCTTCCCTAACTTCCTCCACTATTGTATTAAATTTTATTAAATATTTTTGAGTTGGATATAAAAAATTGATTTAGTTTATAAATAAAGATTTGTTAGTATGATAATATGTATGCGATTTTTATAAATTAGTTTATAAATAAAAATTGTTAATATAAAATTGATTTATCAGTTTATAAATATAGATTATTAATACTTGAAAAAAAAATTATTTTACATTAATTTTGTTATTAAATAAATTATATTTGGGTGTTAATTATAATTTTATTTAAAATATATTTGTTAAAATTAAGAATTTAGGATTTATATCATTAGACTTAATTTATATTTAATAGTTGTAAGAGCTTCATCCTATTTAAATTAATTTGTATATTTGGCAATTAAAATTTATTTGGGAATTAAATTGTAAATTTTGGACCTTTCCTTCAATAAATTTCTTAGAATTGATTATCTCCCTAATGCGGGATAAGACAACCTTTTGGATATCAAAAGAGTAATTTTGCAAGAGGCGAATGACAACATTAAGAGGCTCACTTTACCTTAATATAGTGGTTAAACCTTCTTATTGAATAAATTAGTTTGAATTAGGAAAACAAAGTATTTATGGTGCACCTTGGTAAGCTTGGCATAGTTAATGGAATTATTAAAAAAAATATATTGTTTTCTCTTCATTAAGAATCACTAGCTAACCTCGGATAAATTTTTAGTAGATAGATCAAAACATTCAAATTAAGTCTTTTATGAGTCATCAAAATCGCTTGTAATATTTCCGATTGGTGCAAAAATTAAAGGTTAAAGATTTTACCTGTCCAATGAATGTGTTAGACTCATAGTTATCCTCTTTTGTACTTCAAGAAATATGGAATAATGTTTAGTTAACAGTTTTCCCTCAATTCGAGAAGATTGTTTCTTAAATTTCAAAATATAGTATACAAGGCTAAAACATTCACCTTCTAGTTACAAAAGAACCTTAAGACTAGAAAAAGGGAGAAGTCACATTTAAATTACAAGTAACTAAAGATAAATTTAATTAGCGTTTAGAAATTAGATGTGAATTTCATAGTTGAATATTCATACAACCTAGAAGGGTATAATTTATTTTGGATGAACTTTTGTATTAATTAAGATGTAAGTAAATTATTGAAAAGCAAATAGTTTTAGCAATGGAAATAGAATAAAAATTGTTATCTTTTCACAAGATGTTGTTAAACTCGACCTCATCTTGCGTAATCTTAATTCTAGTACTCATCTTTTGTGAATGTTTAAGGAAACTTAGCTTGAATGATGAAATAAGTTATAAGTGGATTATCACCTTAATATGAGTTTGAGTAATCTGCCCTTTTGACCACTTAGGGAGTTAAATTGGAGTAAATTATAGAGAAACCATTAGCTCACTTTTAAGAAATTGATGTTGATAGGATTGAGTTAATATAACATTGAGTGGATGCTATAGTTAGTTACTTCCTTATAATATTGTAAAGGAATTGACATTATTTCAAAAAATAACTAGAAGTAGTTATTTCAATTATTTACACTTTGCAATGTCTAATTATGCACGTTCATTT
Source organism: Cryptomeria japonica (assembly GCF_030272615.1). Classification (NCBI taxonomy): domain Eukaryota; kingdom Viridiplantae; phylum Streptophyta; class Pinopsida; order Cupressales; family Cupressaceae; genus Cryptomeria; species Cryptomeria japonica. The sequence continues at coordinate 284,536,417 of NC_081415.1, forward strand.
CATAATTGTTTCAAGCATGATGCTAATTAAAAGTTTTCATAGCCTTTTAGTTAGAAAACTAAATAAAGGGAGTTGGAAAACAAAAACCTAGTAGCGTTCGGTATTTACTGTAATGCCCCGCCAGAAACCCTAAAGGAAAAAACATCACAATCTATGCAACTAAGGGTGAAATAATTTTTTTTTTTTTTTGAAAGAACAAGTGATTGAATTAAACCATAGCACATCTAATAACACAGCAAAAGTCTAACTCCTGAATTTCCTAAGGGTCACCAACGAAGATTACTTTGTAAATTATATTAACACCATGGGAAAACCTACTGTTCGGCTTTATAGGAAAATTAAAAGTTTAAGATAAAATTTCCACAATGAAAGAATTCAAAGTACTCCAAAACAATCATTTAATATATACAAAATACTTAAGGAACTGAAATAGCATACATTACAATGTTTCTTTGCTTTACAATATTCAAAAATACATGTTTTCAAAAAAATTACATAATGAGTTAAAATGTTACAAAATGAAAGTTACATAAAGTTTTGATTCAAGACCTCAAGTTTCCAACTGAAGAATGGTTATGAACAAGAGCTGGTACATGAACCACGAACTGAGGACATCAGTGAAGTCCTTCCTCACCTGAAGATACATTCCAGTACATCCGATGGGAAGTGACACTACCACCCAACCATGTGATTCTGAAAGGAACCACCCCACCGTGTTGGAGATAGTAGATAACCCTCAAGCAAGCAAAGTAAGACAAGAACGAAAGGACTACAAGACTCTACACACAACCATGTGACTCAACTCACAAAACACTAGTGACTCTAAGGAGAAAGTGTCATCGCATGTCTTACGGTGGATACCATGGTACAACCTCCATAGGTCCCGACCCCCATCTTGGGTTATCCTGGTAACCTCTCCCGAACCTCCGATTCCATCTAAGTCTCATGCAAACCCTACCAATCCTTTCATGAAGACAAGGTGGTAAGTTTTCCATTCCAGGCCTTCTCCCTACATTATGAGCCCTGTACTAGCACACCTATGTGCGAGGCACATTATTTCATTTAACATTTATTCTACCCTCCCCTAATTATTTATTAGGTTATCACTTCCTTAACCAACTCCCAACGGGTTATCCTGTCACCACTTCGGGCACGGCCCCCGCTCGAAAGCCACTCTCTCTCTTAGGACACTACTAGATAGTTCTCTCTACGGAACTCTATGGTGACATAGATAGCCATACCTAATCCTGACATACCACAGGTGAAAGATACATAATTACTAACCTAAGGTTGACCATTTGGACCAAATCACAATGGCTCATTTCCTTAAGGTTATACATCTATATATCTGGCCAAAACACAGTAACACAGGGCATAATGACCACATACTCAATGTACGATAAAATTTGGACTTGACTGCAACCACCATTTAACAAGACAATCTTACGTAATAACATCAAAACACATAAATAACTTGCAGAAGCATAAACATTGCCATTTGGTTGAGAAAAGAGATAATTTAACCCAAGACACTAAGGATAGTTTAGACGGCATAAACTCAGAGTTTAATACCTTACAACATGATTAAGAGATCAATTACTCTCTGTTAACTATTATAGGGAAGCAACATTATATTAGGGCAACCTTGATAATTTCCAAATTCCACTTATACCATAATTTAGGACAAAAGTAGATATATTTATTTCTTCATAAAAGTCTTACAAGAAGACATAGTACATTTCTCAACTTATAATAGATAGAAAGATGTCTTTATTTCTTGACACTAGAAGGGATACAACCCGTTACATCATTCTTCCAGAGAAGACAGAGAAGTGCACTCGTCAAACTCTATAGGATCTAAAGGAGTATAACCTTCAAATTCACTTTCACTCAGGGGAAAATACCCCACGGATTCATTATCGCTTAAGGGGGTATACCCCTCCGATGAGTCAGAACTTATAACTATCGGCCTTACTGGCGAGCATTCTAGCTCAGGCTCTTTTCCTTTTTCAATAGTAATTTCTTTTGTTGGACACTGAATAGGATCTTCTCCTATCTCTTTGCTCTCTTCAGGAGCTGGGTTCACCTCAATAGGGATGCCAATCAAGATAGGCTTGACAGGTGTCAGAGAATCTTTCTTGACTTTCAGACTATGGGCATATCCAGCTACGGATTTTCGAGCTGTCTATTTGACATGCACCATTTCTATAACATTTCAAACAATAAGCCATTACTTCCTAGACTCTCCTAGAGCAACGTCTAATAAATCTTAATAACTAGGTTTTGAACGAAAACATAAAATTTCTTTTATATAATAACTAGTGTGCAATATGTTCTAAAACAAGATTCCACTACTAGAGCTACAATGTAATTACTCTTAATATCCTAACTCAAACAATAAAAGATACTTCACCATAACTATAACATAAGCAAGATCTTAATCATTACTTATAACTAAGACTTTGTAAATAATAATGAACCCAAACCCAAAGAAATTCCTGACCTTTTACAAAGTTAACATGAATGCAAGACCTCAACGCCCTTCTGCTGAATGATAGCACGCCTTGCTTATGAACCTTATCTTCAATTTGCTTCCAAAACTCTATCACCAAAACCAACTCTCTTTGATTCTTCCTAAAATATTCTCTCTATATCTCTATTTTACTCTATCTTTCTCCTCTATTCTAATTCTTTCCTCTCGAGTACACCATCCTTCCTTCGATGCAAAATAAATTCCCTTTCCACTTCCTTACTCCCCACCTCTATTTATACTAGAATTACCCATGAATTCTCCTATGTCTAAGGCTCGGTTATGGAGTTTGATGATGAGTCTTTTAATGAATTACTTTCAGTTTCATCTTCACTTAATCTCCACTCTTCAGTTATATGCCAAAAATCATGGTAGAATGATACAAAGGATGGAAGGATCGACAAGTTACAAGCAACCGTCAAACAAGTAAGTGTTTGTCATGGGTGAGATAATAGTCCTCGCTGCCAAGTCTCCTTACTCTTATGTCACGTATGCCTTGCATTAAACTTACCACTCGGTGTCCCTTCCTACATAGTCTCTATTATCGCCATGAGGAGTTGGTTCAATACAAACTGTTTTTACTATGCCTCCACCGCATTTACCAATGTGGATTTTGGTTCCATCGTGAAGGAGAAGTGGCGGTTGAGTGTGTTGAAAAGCGAGGGGGGGGTGTCATTGTTTACTGCGTTGGCGTGACCAAAGGAAGAGAGGAAGCATGTGAGCTATGAGGGAGGAGGGTGGTCGGTGGTAATACCGACCCCTCCCTTTATTAAGGGGGGTAGTCAATAATACTATCGACCACCCTATATATTATATATTAGTTTACACTATAACCCCCGCCACCACCTTTTAAATAAAGTTTGTTTTATTTGTTTAATTATAATTTCTTTATTATATTTTAATAATTAATTAATGACCTCTATTTAAACATTCAACCCTTAATCCCTCCTTAGCAAATTTAAATATATTTTGATTTTCCAACATTTATAATTAACAGCTTTTCATATGTATATTCAAACAACTGATTTAGATATATATATTACATGTTTGAAAAGTATATTATATGTGACATTTTAATAATTCTAATTTTATATACATGTATCTTCTCAACATAATAGTTCGAATTGGCAATATTATCTAATGATAGTTCAATCACTTAATCTTTATTCAAATAACTACCTATAATTGACAATCGCCCCCCGTGTAAATAATTTCTATACATATATTCAAATGATCAAGTCACAATTATCGAACTAACATGCTGATGAGATTCATATCTACTTATACCAAGATATTAACTCATCCTTTGTAAACAATGTTAGGTCACTAGATTACTTGACTCTTTTTCCTCCAAATACCAAAACTACTCTTTACTCTTATAGATGTAATAAATGTAACAATTACCAATGGCATACAATAATTAAGAACACTAAACACACAAATTGAGCAAGCATCAAGCGACTTTTCATAAAGATCAAACAATTAAATATGAAGACCGAACAAATTGACATAATGACTAACTGACGACACTCACCCAAGTGTAACTGAATAAGAATAGGGTCAACTACTATCTCCTTTACTTCCGTCGAAAAATATAAGGCACACTCAGACCTGTGTAGCCTGGTGGAGACGTTACCCCGTACCTACCCGGTACTTGTACCTACAATATCCTGCATCACCGAACCACACATGCATATACACCATATATAAAACACAACATACACACCGATGAAGGAGAATCACGACGTTCCCTATCTCACTGAAATGAGTGAAGGAAAATCATCCCGTTGCATCCAATACACTAGCAGATACACAACATACATTGCATAAATAAAGTAAAGTGTCAGTACATTGCAATAAACCATATTATGCCATAAATCACAAGTACAGAAATAGTGTAAATAAATCATGCATCTCATATTCAGATTAAGCATGGAATAATGTCATATATATCTGAATAACAACTGATGGTAATGTATCCACTGAAAACAACAAGAACAAAATATGAGTCCAAACGAGTAGGGGTACTGCATTCTCCCCCCAAGACTAGGCTTACTCCTGGAAGCCTAAAACAAATATGAATACAACTCTCTCATCTTCACTGCATCCTCCCAAGTTGCTGAGGTCTCATCATTTGGGTCCCATAAGACCCTTACTTGGTCAATGGTACGACCCGTGAGGATCAAATCCTGACGTTGAAGAATGTGCATGGGCTCCATGGAAAGCTGCCCGTCCTCGACCTGCAAAGAGTTCCAATCAAGAACATGTGTCACATCAGGGTGATAAGGTTGAAGAACTGAAACATGAAAGACATCGTGCATGTGGGATAGACTCAGTGGCAAGGCAAGACGGTAGGCAACAGGACCTATCCTCTGAAGAATCTCAAAAGGGCCAACAAACCGAGGTGCCAACTTAGAACCCTTTCCATAACGGATTGAACTCTTCCGTAGACGCACTCTCAGAAACACACGGTCGCTAACTGAAAACTGACGATCTACCCTATGAGCATATGCATACTTCTTCTGCCTATCATGTGCAGCTACCAAATGAATCACGGCGTTCCCTATCTCACCAAAATGAGTGAAGGAAAATCATCCCCTTGCATCCCATACACTTGCAGATACACAACATACATTGCATAAATAAAGTGTCAGTACATTGCAATAAACCATACTATGCCATAAATCACAAGTATAGAAATAGTGTACATAAATCATGCATCTCATATTCAGATTAAGCATGGAATAATGTCATATATGTCTGAATAACAATTGACGATAATGTATCCACTGAAAACAACAAGAACAAAATATGAGTCCAAACGAGTAGGGGTACTACATTTATGGTGCCTCTAGGTCACGCTTACGGGTAATGTCATCGTGTTGAACTACTACACTTAACGCCTAATAAAGTTGCATCAACGACGTCTGTGGCATCGTCCCTATAAATCATCGGGGAGTAATAAGGGACACTTGGAAGTTAAAATCCAAGGGGAGGGTAATCCCCCTTGGATCGATAATCTAATAAGAAAATCCTTAAATGATTTTACATCCACTAAGTTAAACCATAGTAAACCCCTTTAGGGTTGATTGAGTGAAATACTTTTATAAATTTGATTTAATCTCAAAGAGTTGTTGACGATTGACAATTGGGTCAAGGGTGACACTTATGATAGGTATTAGGATCTAGTTGTTTTAGGTCACAAGCAATAGGCCATCTTGATCCTTTGCTTAAGTGCTACCATCGTGGGTAGCAACCACAGAGAAACTGTCTGGGACATTGACCCTAGAAAGGGTTGTGTACCCACCAAATAGTTTACATTAAACCATAGATTAGAAAATAGAACTACATACTTTATGCCTTGATGTCGTGCCGAAGCGGGTATGTAGGCAGTCTAGGGACGAAGTTGTCCCTAGTACTCAGGCATTCGTGGATGGGATCTAGGTTTTGGTAAGAAAAAGGATTGAGAAGAATCCTAATTTGAAAGAAAAGTGAAATAAAAGAAAAAAGTAATTCAATGCATACTCGGAAGGAATCCCGTATGGATTCGCTTGACTTCCCGAGGCTTTAAGCCAAATTCTGAGGTAGAATTCAAGCTTGCACTATGTTATTTTGATTTCTCCTAAGGATGGCGACCTCGGTGCACTCCTATTAGGGGAGTGTAGTACTTAGTGAGTGACTCAGGACCCGAATGGTCCCGATGAGTCTAAGTCTCTGGCTACCTCCTATCCCAATTGGATAGATGCCTACCCCGTATGGGTAGATGCTTATCCTGTATTGGATAGATGAAACCTTTTGTTTTGTACGGACAAATACCTAACCCGCATGGTTAGATACTCATCCCAGATGGATGAATGCCTAATCCAAATGGATGGATACCCAGAGTATGTGATTGAATCAAACACAAATGATTAAATTAAGAATTAAAAAAAAAGAGGTCAAAATTTTGTTGGGTTAAGTATAGTGGGTCATTACACAGACATCCACTTGTATTTTACATTTGCATCATTCACAACATACATATATATTGCATTCCATCATGTATGTAATGCCCCGCCAGGAAACCCCAAAGGGATAAAGCTAAGACACAAGATTAGAGTGCAATTTGTTTTAAAAAAAAGTTAAAACAAAAACAAAGATACATTGAGATAACATTAAGCTTAGATTACACAACGAAAGACTTAACTAACACCTAAAGAGTTTCCCAACGTGATTAATTGATTCAACACCTAACTCAACTCACTCTAATTAATCCAATTAAGTTAATTAACTTAATGACATGATAATACTATAAACAAGGATAATTCGTTCGGTAAGTTAAAATTATAGATAAAATGAGAAGTTCATCCATTACAATTTAACCATACATTACATTCCATCTTATAATTAAACACATGTCATGCATTTAATTTCTTTACATACTTCAATTGCATTAAAAACTAATGAATACTTTCCATTATACCAACCTACATCCTTCATGATCCATATTACTACATTTAATAAGATAACTACATACATGCATTTAAGATTAACATAATCTAATCCACATTATATGTTTTAACCATAATGTCATTCATACATGCTAAATAAAAAGGAAACAGATGAACACAAACACCACATAACACCAAACTGATATCGGAGTTCACCCCTAGTGGGCTACATCTTCAGATCTGCTCAACTGCAAGACCCATCTAATAAATAATAGGGTAAATAATACATAAGGTGCACATCCATTGCAACCTGCCAATAAGGCGTACATAAAAAAATAATACATACGACCACATTGGTCCAATAGATACATGAATGACCCCTAAAAAAGGAAAAGATCCATTTGAACATGATAAGAAGCAAATATAAAAGAACAACTGGAGCACCCGTGAAACTAAGTCCTCGCAACCCATCATAAGCAACCCATGGTCTAACATGAATATCAAGTACTCACAAGGGCATAAACAACCAGACATGACTCCACAACAATGTTCTTTAGCAAAGACAACACAAACTGCACACTAGTGAACATAAGGGACAAGTGTCATCACATAACTTGGTATGGTTACCTTGACAGGCCTCCATAGGTTCCGACCCCATCTACTGGGTTACCCTGGCAACCTTTCCCGAACCTCTGGCCCATTCAAGTCTCATGTGGACCCAACACATCCTTTCATGAAGACAAGATTGTTGGTTTGCCATTTCAGGCTTTCTCATTGCATGTCGAGTACGTACTAGCCCTTATCCCATGTGTGAGGCACAATTATCTTAGTGTTTTCATTAACTAAACTCTCTAATAATCCATTAGGTTATCACTTATTTAGACACACTTTCAATGGGTTACCCTGCAACCACTTTGGGCACAACCCCTACTCAAAAGTCACTCTCCCATATGATACCAGACCAAAATCAAACGAACTCCTAAAACCAAGGAATACACCAGGACAAGCAGATGGAGTTAAATATGGTAGAAATACCCACTTGATCAAACAAGTCCTCATATGAGGTGCACTGACTGATGGTTCTTTGACTAGAGACATGACCCACTACAATCAAACACATAACGACAACCAACACTCGCATAAAAGGACATAACTAGATATAAACAATCACATGAAAATAGTCAATACTCGATATCGAGGATAGAACCAGATACAAACTAACCATATGATGATATCCAACACTCGCAATCAAGGACTTGCCATTCTTAATCAAATGCGAATACAAAAAATTAAACATGCATTGACATAAATCTGAAATGACAATCTTTTCCCATGTCATTTAGAAAAATACAGATCGATCAAGTTTTCTAATTGATCTAAATTTCCAAATACAGTTTTAGACAAAATCACCATTACATAATAATTTCAATGCCAAAATTGCAATCGTATGATCATGCCTATAATCCAATACATAAAATAAAATAATTTAAAAAAAAAAAAAATTAAAAATTTAAAAATATAATTAAATGTATTTTCTCATCTAATATCCATATCTCATTAGGAGAAAATGTCATCAATTCTCTAACTCTATCTATCTATCTTCAAAATTCCCCAATTAACATATCATTAAAACTAAAAAATCTCCAACTAATATATTGTTTTAATTTCCAAGAATCAACCAATAATATAATATTTCTTTTTCCAATATTCAAATACTATATTATTTCCTTTCTTAAGATTTTCCAAATAATATAAATATATCATTTCATTTCTCTGAAATTTGCTAAATAACATAAATAAATTTCACTTTCCAAAATTTACCAAAAACATATGTTATTTTATTTTTAACGAACTATAAACAAAATATACAAATTAATATCAATTTAAAAATATTTTAAATTAAAATTAAATTATATATATTAAATTTTCTTTTACACCGCAAAAGGGATTAGCGAGCAACTACCTGTCAGTAGTGCTGCTACCATACAGTAGCAGACACTACCAATCGGTACTATACCCGATAGTGCAGCTACCATACGGTAGCAGCAACTACCATCCCATGTGGTGGGTATACCCTGCCACATGGGATTAATATATATATATATATATATATATATATTTTAAAGAAAACCCCTCCCGAATGTTGCACAGTCTCAGACTGAGACAAAATAAATAAATTAATTTCTAGAATAACAAAGATTTCCAATATCATTATAATTAATTAATTTTTTTGAATAACCAGTCCCATAAAGTTAAAACTGGGAAGATTCCTCCAACCAGATACCATATTTGGGCAAAAAGAATAAATTTACACACATATATCCAACTAATTTGCAAAACACAAACTAATTTCCTAGTTTAAAACTTGAATCTGAAAACATTCATTTTGAGTTTTTAACAAAATTTTATTATGAACAACCAACCCCAATTTTTTATTTTAAGATCAATTTGAGCAACCAAAATTTAATCTGGAGGTTTGGAAAGAAAGCAAGGAGGGTTTGAATTTGAGATTTAACTACAACTCTTCCTTATTCCATAAAATATAAGAGATTTTCAACAAGCACACCCAAATTTCTTCAAAATCAAAACAATCTCTATTAAACAAAACCAAAGAGATAAACAAGAATCCAACCTTATTCAACAATCCTGGGAATGATGAGGAAATTACCAAG